>NC_062288.1:99913627-101113627 GCF_902655055.1 Lutra lutra | reverse complement strand
AAGTTTAAGTTCAAGACCCAGATTTCCTGCGAAGTATTTCTGGATTAATTCCAGTCTCTAATACTTTTCTTTACTCTTACTTTCTACAAGATGTATGTATTCTGTCAATTTTCACATTATATTGGAGCATATGAAAATTTTAATAAATTCAAAGATCAATATGAAGGATCCATCTCAAAACAGCCTAGAATGGGACCCATCACTGTACCTTAAGTGTCCTCCTTGCTCCCCAGAACATTCGTGTACTGGCATCTCTTCCCAACAGATCTGCTGCTGACCGACTGGAACCCCTGGGATAGCAGAGATACTCTCCACTCTAACAATGGGAGAGAATTGTTTTGGGGAGAAATTCTAATAAAGTGATCTAAAACACTAAAAGAGACAATGCTCTGTTTCTGCATTAAGCCCATTCAACGTTTTTACTTTTTTTTTTTTTTTTTTTAAATTTACAAGCCACAACACAGCTTATCAAGACAGTAGCTGGAGTCTGAGAGTGTGAGCGCACAAAAGAATGTATCAGGTGTGTCTCTGTGGCAGTAAGATTAAGAACTGTTGAAGGAGGGCACAGGTCAGCTCTGATCTGGGATGCCGGTGGGTATGGCTTTACTCTGTGAGGGGAGCTGCTCCTTGAGCCCTGGCAGCCATTTTGGGTACGTGCTTTGGAACATACAACCTATGGATTTCATTCTGGAGAACAACTCAAAGCGTGTCACATCTGTGGCAGAAGAGTGGCCCTTTGAAGCTGCCCACACCCCAATCCCTGCAACCTGGGGAGATGCCACTTTCCCTGACAGAGGGGACATTGCAGACATGATTACAGTTACAGACCTTAAAATAAAGAGATTATCCTGGATTATCTGAATAGACTTGATCGAATCACATGAGCCCTTAAAAGTAGAGACCACTCACTGGCTGGAAGCAGAAGAAGGACATGGCGGAAGAAAAAGTGAGAGAGATACCCAGGCTGAGAAAGATTCCATGCTTGCTGGCTCTGAGATGTGGCGGCCCACATGAAGAACCAAGAAAGGCCTCTGGCAGGTAAGGGCAGCCCTTTGCTGACAGCCAGCAAGGAAAACAGTCCTACACTCCCAAAGATCTGGATTCTGTCAACCATCTGAATGAGCTTGGACACGATTCTTCCCAGAGCCTCCTGAGGAGAGTCCAGCCAGTCAAACCTTGATTTCAGCCTCCTGGGACCCAGAACAGAGAAAGTACATGAGTCAACTCAGACTTGTTACCTGCAGAACTATGAAATAATAATAAATTTAGGTTGTCTGAACCCATGAAGCTGGTGGTAATTCGGTGTGGTAGCAACAGAAAACTGAACGAGAACTGACACTGGGCCTACAGTATCCCTCAGGAGAAGGGCATTACCTTTTCTGATGAAGGAATCAGCAGTGCTCCCGGACTGCGGGATATCAGAGTTATTCCAGTGCAGTTGAAGAACGGCCCTCACTTCTTGCTCTTGTCTCCTGCCTTCTGCTTCTTGATCTTGTTCTAATACAGTTTGGGGTTACGATTCTAGCTATATTATTTTATCAGTTATTTGCCTAACGATGCTGTTCATTATTAGTAGTAGTATTATCCTAAGATGTGTTATTAGCAAAAGTGTTATCATTATTTTACTTTTGGTGTTACCCTAGGTACCCAATTATCTTTTATAGGACTATGTTTATTAAAGAACATTTTTTTTTTTTCCAAACGGAAACACTGACTTAGCAGTGAACTTATAGACTACCTCTCGTTTGAATACAAATGCGTGCGTTATATGAAGTCATGACTATCCCGGTGGCACGGAAAAGTGCGATGCTAAAAGCAGTAAGTTTTTACATGTAAGACTAATTGGTTTTGTAATCAATAGGTTATAGAAAGTGAAGGTTTTAAAGGGCAATATGAATATTTTAATTAAATAATGTGCCTCTCAAGCTGTTTTCCAGAGAGAGTAATCAGGAATGACGATTGTCGAACTAGGCTAGTTTCATCCTTTTGCAAAAAAGGAGAAGAATGTGGTAGGAATAATGCCAAATGCAGCGATAACATTTTGATGGAGATAAATGCACCACAAAGTTCAGTCCTATAGGCAAAAAAAGACCAAAAGAGACACCAAAATAATTTCATAAATGATGAAAATCATGTAACAAAAGCTTTCTAGATGATGGGTTAATGAGATGTTACTAATGTAAATTTTATGCCTTGTTTAACTTTTTCTTCTGGTGGAACTTTCCAGTGTGACACCCATATTTAATATCAGGTTTCCAGGAAAATAAAAGAACAAGAATGACATTTCAGCTGCATATTCCTTGTAAGATTTGGGGGGACGGAAATATCAAAGTCACATTAGAAAATGTAATTAACTTAAATCCCTTTTGGGAAAGGCAAAAAGAAAAGTGAATCAGAACAAAAATTATCTTACAGAGAACATTTAGAAAGTGCCAAACAGTAAATGGTAGCTATTGTTCCTGAGAACTTTGTCCTCTTAGCATGTCGACTTTATAAGCACAAGGCACTGCATCATCATATTGCCCAAACAATTTACAGCACAAAGGAATCATAATATTCTTTCAAAATGAAGAGCAGTGAATTAATAAGAACCGTTATTGTACCAGATTCCTTCAATCTCAATGGAATGGCCAAATGCTAGCTGGGAAAATTACTTCAGACTGCTTAACTGCTATAATTGAAGTGAGATTTTCCTCCACGTATGCATGTGCAGAATATAAATATTTTAATTTCATCAGTTCAGTGAGTAATTTCACAGGATGGCTATTTTGCAGGACCACCAATGGAAAGGGAAAGGATGAGTTTGGGAATGGACCATATTTTTCTAGAGAGCGCTCATTTAGCTAAGAGGTCTTGGGAACACGTGTCTATTTTCCCTCATTCCTTCTCCAAGAACAGCAGGAGTGATCTGTGTTTTGCCCCAGAAAGTAACCCTGTTGGATGTTATCAGCACAACTGTGAAGGATTAATGATTACATTTAAAAATTCTAGCTACCTTCTGCTCCAATTAGTTTCTTCTCTGCCATATATGCACAAACGGAAGATTAAAGATGTGACCTTTTTTTTTTTCCCCCAAAAGGGATTTTATGGTATTAGAGATTCCAGGCATATACATACCATCCCCTTGGCTTGCTAGGGGACTAGATCAATTACCTGGGGAAGGAAACAGCGATGCTCTAACTTTCCAGGTAACACCAGCATCCATAAAGGTAATTTTAATGACATCATTTATTACTATAAAATCCTAAACCAACCCTTCCTGATGCATTATGACATAGTGTAAGCCCACCAGAACTTACTTTTTTTCAGCTTAATATGGTGTAATATCTAATTTTTTTCCCCATCAACTGAGGATCGAATGCTTCCCCCAAATCTGTGATTTAATTAAATTCTTCTTGCTCTGTAGGGACCAGGTGCCTATAATGTTATTTAATATCTTGTCTTGATATTGTATTGTATATTAAATACTTAATTTATATTTTGTATATAAATTATACAATGTATAATGTATGTATATAATTTATATATATTATATATAATGTATATAATTTATATACAATACTTGTATATTATATACTTATTGTATATTAAATAATTAAATATTGTATTGTATATTAAAGCTAACAGCTTTAATATATAGCATGTACATGTTCTTTAATATCCATAATTTGTATGTTTGTGTGTATGTGTGTGTGTATTATATAATATTAGTATATGTTAGTTTATACCAGCAGGGCACCTTGATTCATCATGAAAACAGATGTTCCTTTGCTTTGTAAGAAAGAGAAGCAACTTAAATATGAAATTTCTCCCATTTCCCCTAGTTAGCTGAAATTTTCCTATTAGACCCTCATTCTTTTAAGGAGAAATATACTGTCCTCTCAGTCACTCACCCCTTAGAGGTAATGACTTATCAGCTCCTCATGAGAATAAGCTAGAGCAGAGAAAGGAAACTTCAGTGCCTTGGTCCTCAGAGTCTGGGATGGCCCCAGAAGGACAGGGCACTGGACAGACAGTGAGGACGGGGTAGCTGAAACAAGACTCAGCTCATGCACTGTGTTTTTCCAGGGAAGGGCTAGTTCCTGTGCTGACTCTTTTTCTTTTTCATTACTACAAATTTCTTTTCATACTTAGTGTTAAGAACTCTTCAATTTAAATATTCTTGGGGGAACTGTGCTTCTTCTGAAGAGAATAGGTAGCTCCTACATCAAGATTAATGATCATTTTATGGTTAAATGTTATTTTTAAAAACCAAACCCTTTATATTTTTGGGAAAATAAATTCCCCTAAAGGTAAAACATATATATATATCTATATATATATTATATAGATATATAGATAAAGATATAGATACCGGTATCAGAAGTGAGAAAAGAAAGAATAAGGTAAGAAATCTGCTCCAGGAGCACTGGCCTTATGGTTCCTTGAACATCCCAGACACAGACTTGCCCTGACTCTGTACTGGATGTTTCCCTGATGGGATACTCTTCCCCAAACAGTCATCTGGAAAGTTCTTGCATCTTTGCCACGTCTGCTTCAACATTACCTTTTCACCCAGGCTGGCCCCCTAGTCCCCAGCCCCCTTGCCCTGTTATTATTTGCTTTGTCCTTCTAATAGCCTTCTCTTTGGTTACTGTTACAGTGTTTTATGTTACTGTGTTGTGTTTAGTATTTATTATCACATTTCTGTTAGAATGCAATCCCCACAACATGAGGGGGGGAGCTTCTCTATTGACTTACATAAAACATAGTAAGTAACTCTAGAAAATTTACTGAATAAGTGAAAAAAAGCAAAAACCTCTTCTAATAAGGATATTGAGATCCTTACAAATGTAATCTGAATTATTTGGGTCAAGAACTGAAAATAAAATTTATATGCATCAGTGAATCAGTGAGGAGACATAATGGACATACCAAAGGATAGAGCCACTGATCTCAAGCTCCTCTCTCCTGAAAGGCTTAAGCATAGTTGATAATCGTGTACTTATTTAATCTGTGATACAGCAATACAGCATTTCCTCCCTGCACTGGGCCTTCCTTGTGGCAAGTTCTCATAAGCCAAACATTGTTCAAGTATCATCATATCAGGAACTGCTGAGTTAGGAGGCAATTGGAAAGCCCAGTACTCAATGATACTGTGAAACAGTAATTCTTTAAAGATACTGTGGCAGACATGAGATTGATAACCGGAGACATTGGCAGCTAAGAGTTCATACCTTCCTTTTCGAACCTCCATCTATCAATTCTGAGCGCGGACACTGTAACTGAGCACCTCTCAGGCAAGACTGCCAACAGAGGTCTGACTCTGTTATTTTGGCCTTGGTTGATGTAGCTGTGATGCCGTAAAAGTGGGGAGGGGGAACTGGTTCTTGCTTTTCATTAACAGATTGAAACTCCTGTCCCTCTTTGTTGGAGATTGATACAGAGAAGGTAGTCAACCAACCAGATGTTGCTCTCAAATAAGTTAGAAACTAAACTGGGTATGTTTTCTGAAACAACTTTTGATTTTAGTGATCTCTTCCATCCACTTATTCTAAAGTTGGAAAGATCACAGGGTCAGGATGAAGGCATGGTGCCTACTGTTTATTCATTTGGGGAGGATAAAAGATGACTAGGAGAGCATCAGTCACATGTCATTAGATGATATTCACATTTCTACAAAATGATTTCCAACATTTATTCAGATACATGTCTTTAAATACAAACTTCTGGCTCAGTCCCTTATCTAAAATCTAATTGTCCCTCATCTAAAATTCACAGAAAGGGAAAAGCCTGTTTTTCAATAATGTCAGTATAAAATCGAGTATTAGATTTTTCTGTCCACATGAAATCGACACATATGCATTACATTCTACAACATACATGAGGTTGTCTGGGACACATCCTAACTAAGAGTATATTTCCATGATAGGACAAAATCTTTCATTTATGTGGCAAGCTCTTTGACATACCATCTGATTTTATCCTCAATATAAAACCTAAGAGGCACATGTTATTACAGCTTTCTTAGCACAGGAAACTAGAACTAATGGAGAAAGTAGCTTTCCTACAATGAGAGGGGTTAAAAATCCAAGTCTATACCTTCTACTCTGCATCCCTATGATTGTGATCTTCCAAAATAACATGTGTCCAAGGTGCTGTAAGATTTTACTGTAGTTGGTTCTAGTTGAAGGCTTTCTGAAAATTAAAACCAAACAATGTTTATTTTAGAAGAGTAGCTCAAGAACTACATTTTAGAAATAGCTGGCATTAGTCACGTAGAGCAGTGCTATAAACGAAAATATTTTCCAGCATCCACATGTCTTTGTGTTTGTAAGCATGCACTGAATAAAAACATGGAGCAGGTTGGAATGAGCCACTTCTTCAGTCACATTTACAAATTTCCCCCTAACACAAGGCCAGCAGCTCCCAGTAAAACTTGACCCCTTGACTCAGAAATGAAAATGTGACTGAGCTGGGTCGGAACCAGAAGGGAGAGAAGGTTCTCTGCATTCTAACCTGAGCAGGAAGATCTTGCATATGGTCCACACTTTTCAAGGAACTGAAAAAAAAAAGCCTGTCTCTGCAATGTAGATTTCCTCACTGACAGAACCTCACTGCATATCAATCTCTACACAAATCATAGCATAAAATATCAGAATGAAATATGGAGCAAAAATAAAATTGCTAGCTGAGAAGCCAATAATCAATGAAAGAAAACTTCAGCTGAAGTTCCAAATGAGATAAAGAAAACAAAAAATGATATGGTGTTTGGGGAATTAAAAAATGAGTAGATCCTACTACCTGCCTCTGAGTTTTCTATGTTATTAGAAAGATAAGGCATGCCCATATCTAACCATAATTGAAACCAGACCATAAGCTCCAGAAGTACATCGCTATGAATTTTAGAAAGAGAGATTCTCCTTTTTCAGGCGGGCTTCAAGGGAAGCCCCTTGAAGTCAGATTTAACTGAGTCCTGAAGGATGGGGAAGAAATGCACATCACTGCTAATTCTGTTAACAAAGAAGTTGTGTTCTGGAAGCATTTTAACGTGGTCATAAATTGTTATCACCAAACAAGGAAGTAATATCGGAAGCACAGACATTACTTCCAAGATACAGGGAGAATCAGAGGATGAGGGTTGGGGTTGGGGATAGGAAAGAGTCATTCACAACAACAAGTTTATGACAAATACATGGAAGAAGTTTGAATAGACACAATGCAATGTTGGGGAGGGTGGAACGAATAAGGTAATGGGAGGAGGACGGAATGCAGCAGATAGTCTCCAAAGATGGCCATCAGCAATTCCTTAATTCCTTACTCCCAGCAGGCAGGAGGAAAGGGATCCATGTCTCCTCCCTGAATAGGGGCAGGCTCGTGGCTTTCAAGCCTGCCTGTGGCTTTCTTTGACCAAGCACCATGATTCAGAAGTGATGCTGTGCCCTACAGGGGCCCAGGTAGTATGAGTCCCAGTAGCTTCTGCTTTTATTCTCATGGACCTCAGCTGACAAGCTTTAAGGAGATCCAGAATATCCTACAGGGAGAGGCCACATGGAGAGGCCCGTGACAATGGGACATCACATGGAAGGGGGGCCACCTGGAGGAAAACTGACGTGTCCCAAGAGATTTAACATCAACATCACAGACCTGTTCCAGATTTATTTATAACCACTTAACTAAAGTCTCAACTCTCTCTCTTTCCCCCTGTCTTTTTTCCGTAAAGGACAAGTGAATACATTACTAATGAGTGAATCAAACACTTTTTGAGCACTCTCTCTATGACTGGCAAAGTAGTTAGGAGGCATCAATGGGAGTATGATAAGACTTCTTTAAAATACAAATCAAGTATCTCTCTTATTTGTGATTTAACACTTAGCTCAGATCAACTCATAGAGAAACTGTTCTGAATCCCACAATGACAATTAGAGTGTGTTAGGGGCCCCTTGTTTATGTTCCTAAAAGTCCTGATATATTCCTCCATCATATTCTGATCTGTTTATGGGCCTCTCTTACCCACTAAACTCAACTACCTATGTACAGAGACCCATAACTTGTATTTCATTACATAACAGATGCTTACTAAAGAAACATAATCTCTAGAATGTAAGTATTGGGCTAAAACTTAGTTTTCTGGAACACAGCACTTGATTGACGGATGGATGCATGGATGGACAGAATGACTAAGTGCTCTGGGAGCACAGCAGAGATGTAAAATGCATTCTCTGTAAGTTTTAGCTAATTAGTCAAGAATGGCAGTGGACTGTTTTCATTACCACTGAAGGGAAGCTTCAGGGGGCCATGAGCGCAGGCACAAGTGGAAACTCCAGGTTCTGGATTTCTGCTGTGTAGCTGAGGATAGCCAGCTTATGAGAGGAGATGCTAGTGGATGAATGGGGTTAGGGGTGAAGGCAGCTGAGACAGGGCACAGGGTGGGGCGCTGTTAGGGGAGCTGAGATAGGCGCGTGGGAAGCCCCTTGGAGGTCATGCTCAGGGCTCCCATATTTTATCCTAGAGGCAACATGAAGTCTCCAGGAGGTTTTGGGGAGCAGTAAACTGATGAGATTTCAAATTGTGGAATAATCTTTCACTGACCCAAAGGACGACCAGACTGCAGGATAGAATTTCTAGTGTGACTCTACACTTCACAGGGACCACGCTGGTCGAGCAGGCACCACCACTACCTACCATTAACCAAGAATTTTTTTTTTTTAAATGAGGGACAGTTTGGCTCTTAGAGAATCTATCAATTGATGAAAATAGGCCATTATATTAAAAAAAAAAAAAAACCCTGAGAAACATCAGTGAATGCCTTTATAAATCTGGCAGATTTCTAAGTCTGCATTTCTGGTACCAGTAAAGACTTCGATGTCCAATTCGGCACTAGATTGGATCAGACCTCAACTAAAACAGGCTACAAATAGATGTGCGCAACTGAGAAAAACTGCCCCCAAGCAAGGGTCTGTCTTCTATTATCTTATGTTGTTAAGAACACAGCGAAAACTGCCATGAGCCACAGAGAAACCCGAATTCATATTCTCACTTGGACTTAAAAAGGCTGACATGTAAATGAGTCCAAGAAATTAAATCCAGGCAATAGGGGGAATGAATCTGATTCGTTTCGCTGTTGTGGGGAAAGTGCAGGGCTAGATTACCAGGTATTAAAACGGGGTTTCTGTGAGATGAGGCAGAGATCTCCATACGATTCCTGCAGACAAATATTCACATTAAAACATCCACTTCTCTAAACAGCAGTAATTGGCCTCCAGCTGACAGCCTCAAAACAGGCCAAGGCGTGGCGGCTAAATGAAGTGGACTGAAACAAAACATATTCCTTCCAGAACCAGGTGGAGAGTCCCTCTGGCACCGCAGAGGAGAGCCAAGACTGCCCTTTGTTTGATGTCATCCCTGTCTTTGGAGAGCTGAAATATATTACTCTCTCCAAGGTCAGCAAATCTCCAACTAGGCGACTGCTCTCAGTGACGAAGGAGACTCTGTTGAAGAACACGAGTGGCCCCTCTGCCCAGGACGGAGCTGGTGGCTTCTAACCCTTTACCGGAGGGACCAGTCCGTGCCAGCCTGGGACCCTGCTGCCAGCGGGTCCAAGGGCAAGAGATGCACAGCGCGTGGCCCCTTCAAGACCCAAGACAGCCGGCTCAACTGTGTAAATAAAACCGCAGGGCTGTGTACGGTGCATCGCGTGCCCGAGAGCAGAGCCCAGCTCTTGGCTGAGAGACACTCAACTGAACGGAGGGCAAAGGGTCCCAGTTCTTTGGGTGCAAGTTTCATGGGCGGGGGTTGGGGGGGGGCGCGAATCCTTGTTAAAGAAGGGAAGAAGGGACATGCTACACTGACAGCATGTTCTTCCTCTGGAGTTCTCCATAAAAACGCGTCTACACTGGTGTGGCCTCTTTCCCTCAAATAACTGAAGAAACGGGACTTACAGCCCTTTTCCCCTGAAGCCATCTTACTGCCTAACTTCCACCCCTCTAAGGTTTTTCTCTTGTTCATTACTATTCTGTTGGTATCGTTTCCTCTCTTTATTAGGTTTTCATTTCAATGATCTAAGTTATTATTATTTTTATTATTACTACTACTACTGTTTTTGCTGCTGCTTCCAAATAGTTGTGATTTTTTTTCTTATCTCAAGTGAGTACTGGCTTGAAGTGAACAGTCATTGACACATGGTACTTTAGGGGGCAGGTTGATGAACTTCCCAGAGGTCCAAGCTGAGTACCTAGTTAATAGGCAAATACGTTATATGCTTATAAAATATGATTGCATATTAATACATAAATATTCATGATATAGAATAATAATACATAGTATCCTCTCGGTATATTTGAGAGCTCTTTGCTCGAAACTGAGTTCTTCTGATTTGGAAGTCTTCTTTGAGATGAGCTGAGGCAGAGCACACATCCCAGACTCTGTAGATACCATTTTGTTCTCTGATATTTGCTTTGAAGGTCCGTGCTGGGGCCAAAGCTTTCTAAAGATCTTTTTTGGTGGCTGCAGACCACAGTGAGTTGAGAGTCCTTTGAAACTGCCCAGCAATGTTGTGTCTCCTGTGTGCTCTGGGACGGAGAGTCAGGGTGCTGCTAAGACGTACGGAGGCTCACTGGAACAGGGATCAGACATCCGAACGTGATGTGTCCTTCAAGGCAGGCTCAGTGGGAAGTTACTGACCCATTTTCTCAGTTGATGCTGCCTTTGCTTAAGATGCTTTCCTCTTTTGAAAGGGCCTTACGTTTACAGTTCTCATTTTGTGCTTCACAGTTTGCAGGGCAGACCAGGAAAAGAATATCTGCTTGAATACTCACACCAGAATTTCAGTCTATAATGATAGTCCTTTATCTGCTGGGCTACCTTATTCAGCCAACTTGGATACTTTGGGACTTTGGGAGGGTTCTCCAAATCAGATCTGCCCTCAACGATGAAGATTTTTATCTAGCACACAGCATCCAATAATTGTTTGATGACAGCATGACTGAATTAAGATACTTGGGAGGACAGTCAAAATTAGGTGCTTTGGGCTCCAAAAATGGAGTTAAAAAAATGGCCATGAGCAAGGGCACTATTGCCTCATTGTCTTATAGTATTACCTAATTTAATTTTGGCACATGCTATATATTTGTTGTGTGAAGAATTTATGTGTTTCATTTCTTTTGTACCCATCCTTGAGTGCCCATGGCGAAGGCCTGTTAATTATGTTTTCTTACTGCATACATCGTATAGTATCTAAGATCCAATGAAAGATTTTACTGCAAAGATTAGGGTGGAGAGAGGAAAATAGTATTCTGCCTCAACTATAATACTGACTGGTTAAAACCCACCATAACCTGACCCTGAGCTCCCTTTTCTACCTCCGTGATTCATCCAATTGAGGGCATGATTTCTGAACCACAGAAGTTTACCCACAGCTTCCTGAATACAACCTCTGGTCCCATGTATCTATGCCTTGATCCAGGGTCTTCCTTTTGTCTGAAATTCTAATGACAACCTGTTCATCTTCCCAAATCATAAGCTATCATTTGGTAAAGTCTTCTTGGACTTACTGGGTGGGTAAGGGAAAAAAATATAAATATATATATATATTATATATTAAATTAAATTAAATTTTTTTGTGTGTGTTCCAAAATTCATTGTTTATGCACCACACCCAGTGTTACATGCAATATGTGCCCTCCATACTACCCACCACCAGGCTCATCCAACCCCTCACCACCTCCCCTCCAAAACCCTCAGTTTTTTCCTTAGGAAAATATTTCTTGCCTTGTTTCATCAACAGTCCTTTGTAGATTAAAATACAGGAGTATCTCTCTCACGTATTTATTTACTTGTTATATCATAACAGAGACAGAGAGCATGGAGTCCTTTTAGGGTGGGACCATGTCTTCTTCACCGAGCTCACCCAGGACTTAGCTCCCCGCATGGTAAAGATGAGGAATTACTACAGATTCCAAGGTGAGTGGATGCTTACCAGACTGCTGATGGTAACTAAAACTAGTACATCCTCCCCCTCCCCCTGATGCTTTCCTCACTACTAAGAAAGCCCTTGGATTTGAAAAAAAAAAAAAAAAAAAAAAGCCCTTGGATTTTATTCTAGAATTCCCACCACTTAATGAAGGAATTCTGCTAACATGTCCTGGAAAGTAAAGGGGAAGTAAATACCTATCATCCTTTCCATCCTTTCACTTATTTTTCTCCGAGGAGAAGTGACGTCTACAATAGGTGAGATAAGAGCAAAATAATCTTCTTTCTCCTCTTCTTATCACTCCTGCATCTCTCCCTCTCTCCTGCTGCCTGGCATGTGGATTTGCAGGAAAAGCTGAAATTCCACATTGGCTGCTTTTGCCTGTGGTAGGCACATGAGGAAGAGTCAACAGCAACAGGCTTACCATCTTTTTTTTTTTTTTTTTTTTTTTTCCTGGTGCTAAGGAAAATAAAGCAATATAGAGCGAGGGAAACAAGTAGAAAACACTACTTGACCCTCCCAGGGAACCCCTATGTTGAGTCATAGAGCAGACACTCCTATTACAATTCAATACTCATTTCCTCCTCTCTTGTTTTCTTCCCCTAAAACCTATTCTTCCCAAGCAGCTGAGGAAGAGATGACTTTATCCCCAGTGCCAGAATACTGATTTGTCTGAACCATTCATGGTAATCCCATGACCCTTGCCAGGATTTAGGAATGGCCTGTGACCCATTTCTAGCCAATGAGATGTGAGGGAAAGTCAGCAGGGGTTTCCATGAAAAATCTGCTTACTCTTAAGAAAGAAGGCTTTCTTCTTCCTTTGGATGTTTTCATGCCTAGATATCACACTTGCAACTAACACAGAGCTCTCACTTCCAGCCTGAGGATGAAGCCAAGCATGTAGAGGAAGACAGAAACCAGAGACTAACTGAGTTAGTACCAAAGCTCTGACATCGTGGAGCAGATCTCCTCATGAACTTCTTGTTATGTGAGTTGGTGAATTACTTTACTTTTTAGGCCAGTTTTACTGGGTAATTTCCATTCCTTAGAGGCAAAACTAAATTGACCCCGTAATAAAGCTGGTACTATATTTAATTCCCCATCTGACCCTTAGATCTATTTCTCAGTTGGTTGGTGACTGTAAGGGAAAATAATAAAATTATATTACTGAAATGTTCACACTCCTTTGCCAAACATATTCAAATGTATACCGTTAATCTTATAAAACCTCTTGTGAAATTAAGAATTTTGTGCACTTTAGCAATAATCTACTCGGTAGGAGTATGGTCAATATTGTCTAAAAGAACACATTATGTATTATCTGTAAGTTTTACTAACATCATTAGCTTACCATTTTGTTTTCTATGTAGAAAGAGAAGTTACAGCTATATCTCTTAGTCAGGAAAGCTATGAATACACTTATTTCAGATGCTTTGTGATGGTCTCATCCTATCCATAACCAATGTTGTGCCTGGACCAGTCCTTGCAGTTCTTGTTTTAAGATATATGTATTTATTTGAGAGAGAGTGAGCGAGCATTGAATGGAGTGGGGGGAATTGACAGAGGGAGAGGGAGAGAGAGAATCTCACGCAGACTTCCCACAGAGGGCAGAGCTGAACCAGGGCCTCACGACCCTGAGATCATGACCTGACCTGAAATCAAGAGTTGAATGCTTAACCGACTGAGCCACACAGGTGCCCCTGTGGTTCTTATTATAATTGCAAGATCCCTTCAATAATAACCATCAGAAAACTGCAAAAAATAGAGGTTTATTAGTTACTAGATCTGGAAATTACATGGCAAACCTGGGCCACAAAGCGAGGTTGGGCGTAGAGAGGGTGCTCACACAGGCTGGGGGTTCTACTGTTACTGGGGTCGAGGATGGGAGCCTAGGGTTTGTAAATTCATTCCTTACTAGTAAATTGAAAATACAAGAGCAGGAATCTAAAGTTCAGGGAAGAGAAAAGACAAGTGGCCCAAATGGTCAGTTATCAAAATCAGTCAAGATTTCTAAGCCAAAAGACCCTCAGTCGGGGAAGGTGGCCTGGCTCTTTATCTGGTCAGGGGGCTAGCAATGTGTTTATTCCAGATAACTGCCTTTGAAGTAGGTCCTTCTTTGAAGGGAATCAAAGCTTAAATCAGGCATTTGCGTTACAAAAGAGAAAAAAAAATCTGTCAGGGTTCATACCACAATAGCGTACTAGCACAATGTTCTTTGAAGGATAATTATAGGCACCCCTTTATAAATTTATATTAGGATGATGCTCAAAGGGTATTTCTCAGAACACCAGTCCTACTAGATGCTCAATGAAACATGTCAGGAGACTGTGTAATATTATATTCCTTTCCTGGAGATTCATAAGTTATATTAGCCTCTCGACAGATCTCTAATAAGTCCTAAAAATCAAACCTGTTTAACTTTGTTTTACTTAGTGTTTCTTAAACTTATTTTCACAAAGTATTTGTTACATAATATTCTGTGGAATATATTGTGGGGAATGCTGTCGTAGGATGGTCATTATCAAGCAGCTTAAAATGGAAATGCTACTATATAGTGTGACTGCATATATGCATTAAATCAAATATCACCTCTTGGCAAATACTCTATTCATTGTTGGTCAATACGAACATATTTGGCTGGTTTTAAGGGAATCTGAAATGCAAAATATTAAACTGAACAGGTCTTCATAAAACAGGAAGGTAAACTGAAAAACTGTTCCAAGGGACTGAAGACTAATGCAATACAACACATGATCAATATAAGACATGTATAATAGAATACAATATGATCCTGACTAAGTTTAGGTGTCTTATTGAGATAATTTCTTATGAAAGTAATTATGGAGATGAAATGAATGCTCCTCCAACTGTAATTGTAAACACGAGAGGGTTTGCAACTGAATAGCAAGTAACCACGGATCCGGGTGGGAATGAAACTCAGTGGGTAGGCAGATGAGCCTGGAAATATAAATCTCAAGATATTTCTGGATTCTTTAATCCATTAAATTATTGAACATATTTCCATGATTTTGATCAATAAGTAACTAGAACATTCAGTTGTCTGAGATCTGCTCTTTATTCACGGTAGTAAAAGAATGAGTGAGAGTAACAAAGAGGTCATAAAAGTCCACATTGTTCCATAAAACAGCTGGACCAGGAACATTTGTAAAGATGTTAAAGAAATGTGCTGCAGGAGGGCATCAGCACGAGGCTTTTACAGACTCATCATCTTGGCTCCAGTCTCCCCATGAAGCCCCTTCAGCGCTTCTATGCATACTTGCCCAGCTGTGCTCAGTTATAGAGAAGTTTGTTTTTTGTCATCTGTGGTTTTATGTATATTCGATTGTTAGTTATCTACATGAAGGTTTTCCTTGTTATGGATAATTCACAAAACATTTTTTAATCCTGGACCAGCTTCCTGCTTTAACTAACATGCTTTGTAGACATGGCTTCTACCACACTGTTGGTGAGTGCTTAGAGAATGGAAGCTCATTTTAATACCATCCTAGATAAAATATAATTAGGTAAATAGATCTCTCAAAAATCATATTAAAATTCCAAGCCAAATAGAAATGTCTTTGGAGTTATTTGTGCTAAAGCTCCCTTCAACTGTCATTAATAATTAAAAGTGCCTCTGTGTTTACTCTCCCTTTAATTTTCAAATGTGACCCATTAGAGTAGGGATCATGTCCTCTTGGTATATAATAGCATATAAGTCACCATTGAGGGGTATACACACTGTACACAACCAATGGGTAATGGATTTTCTAATGAAATATCTTTACAAAATAATTGGACATGGGTATAGAATGGACACAAAGCTCTTATGCTAATGAGGCATCCTCGACTATCTTATAGTTATGATCATTTCAAAGTCCGTATTTCCTCCCTTCCCTATATCACAGTCATCCACACATAAGGGGTTGGTCCGTGGGATACTGGCCAATGGTGTAAAACAAATAACTATTTTACTACAATGTAGATCTAGCTAAATCTTATGCTCTGAATCACTTCAGTTGCAGATAAGATTGCCTAGTCCAAGAGGCAAAAGGTCTGACTCTACCTGGTTCATATGCTTATGTATTTAAGGTCATATAATTATTGTGTTCTTGGAATTTTAATATACTAGTATCAAAAAGAACACTAAATAAAATCTAATTCAATGCCTCCTTCATTTTACCCCTAAGAATAAGAGTCCAAGAGAGACACTGGCTATCACATGACCATACAAGTGGTTAATAAGTTATGACAAGAGTCCAGATTTCCTTATTACTACCCCCTGACTCAGTCACTGAACCAAACTGAAAAGATGTCCCAGAGGGAAGGATTTGTGATGAAACTCACACATATCTACCATGGGTGTTGCACAGTATTATAAAATACAGATCCAGAATAAAGAACTTCTGGTTTAAAACAGGAGAATAAAGACCTCTGCTTCTCCTTACCCCCTGAAATCAACCAAAACCAAGAAAGAAAATTAGAAATTAAAAAAAAAAAACCCCACCAGAAAATATTTGTTAAATGCAGTGAAAGCAGTAAGAAAAGCACAGAGGGATATAAAAGACATGGGACAGATAGAAAACAGACAGTAAAACAAAAGGCATAAATCCTGCTGTATTAGTGATGAAATTAAACTTGAAAGGGTCAAACAATCCAAAAGGCAGAGATTATCAGACTAGAGGAGAAAAAAATAAGATCTAATTCTATGCTCTCTCTACAAGATATCCTTTAGATTAAAACATATAAATGGGTTGAAAGTAACAAATGGGAAAGTTATATCATGCAAACAGTATTTTAACACACTGAAAAAAGAAGAACAAACTAAACCCAAGGTAAGAATAAGAAGGAAATAATAAAGATGGGAGTGGAGATAAGCAAAATGGAGAATATTAAAAAAAAAATTGTCAACAAAACCCAAAGCTGGTTCTTCAGAAAGATCAATAAAATTGACAAACTTTGAAGTAGACTGATGCAAGGCAGGGGATGCAGAATCTACTCAAATTACTAAAATCAGGAATGAAATATGGAACATTACCATAGACTTCACAGAAATAAAAAAAGATAATAAGGGAATACTATGAACAACTATATGTCAACTAAATTAAGTAAGATGCAATGGACAAATTCTTAGAAAGATAGAAACTACCAAAACCAACTCAAAAAGCAATAAAATGTCTTAATAGCCTATAATAGTAAGGACTAATATTTTTTATTTTTTAAAAGATTTTATTTTATTCATTTGAGAGAGAGAGAGACTGAACATGAGCACGAGCGGGTGAGAGAGAGGAAGAGGAAGAAACAGAGTTCCTGCTGAGCACAGAACCCAACTTGGGGCTCCATCCCAGCACTCTGGGATCATGACCTGAGCTGAAGGCAGCCGCTTAATGAACTGGCCTACCCAGGACACCCAGGACTAATATATATATATATATATATATATATATTTTTTTTTTTTTTTTTTTTTTTTTAAAGAAATAAGCCACAAAGGAAGGTCCACGCCCAGATGGATTCACTGGTGATTCTATAAAACACTTGAAGAATAATTCATAAGAATTCTTCACAAAATCTTCCACAAAATAGAAGGGGAGGAAACACTTCCTAATACTATGTGGTTAGTCTTACCCTCATACAAAAACCAGAGAAAGACATCATAAGAAAACAAAACCACAGATCTGTTTCTCTTAAGAATCAGATGCAAAAAACTCGAATGAAATGCTAGCAAACCACATTCAGGAATACAAAAAGGATCAAACATCATGCATGAGATGGATTTACAAGGTTGGTTTAATATCCAAAACTCGATGAATTTAATATACCATAGCAATAGGTTAAGACAAAAACCACACTCCTGTCTCAATAAATGTGGGAAAAGCATTTACCAAAATTCAACACCCTTTCACAATGAAAACACTCAATTAATAATAGAAAGAAACTTCTTCAAACTGATAAAGGCATCAAGAAAATAACCACAACTAACATTATACTTTGAACGTTCTCTTAAAATCAGAAACAAAACAAGGTTGTCTATTCCTGACATTTCAGTTTAACATTTTACTGAAGGTTTTCGCCGTGGCACATTTACAGCCAAATCATGTTCAAGGAGGCTGCCAAACAATTTTTTTTTTAAAGATTTTATTTATTTATTTGACAGAGAGATCACAAGCAGGCAGAGAGGCAGGCAGAGAGAGGGGGAAGCAGGCTCCCTGCCGAGCAGAGAGCCCGATGCGGGGCTCGATCCCAGGACCCTGAGATCATGACCTGAGCCGAAGGCAGCGGCTTAACCCACTGAGCCACCCAGGCGCCCCCTGCCAAACAATTTAATTGGGGGAAATGGTTTTTACAGTAAATGGACCTGGGACAAATGGACACCTAACATGCAAAAGAATAAAGTTGGACTTCTACCTTACACTGTATAAAAAATGATTTAAAATTGATCAAAGACATAAATATAACAGCTAATATGGCTAAATTTTTAGAAACAGAGATGGCATAAATCTTTGTGCTTTTGGATGAAGCAATGGTTTCAAAGAGATGACACACAGAGCACAGGCAATAAAATGGAAAATAAATAAACTGGACATCATCAAAATTATAATATTTTATTCTTCAATAGATCCAATTAGGAATGTGAAAAGAATCCACAAAAAGGAGAAATTTTTTTGAAAACCAGTATGTGATAAGGGACTTTTATTTGTGATACAAAAAGAACGCTTGCCACTCATTAATAAAAAGACAAATAACCCAACTTAAAGAATGGGCAAAGGATCTGAATAGAAATTTCTCCAAACAATAAGCATATGATGAGATGCTCAACATCATTTCATCAGGGAAACAAAAATCAAAACTACAAACACTACTTCACATTCACCAGGAAGACCACAATAAAAAGAAAAGAAAAGACAGTGACAAGTATTGACAAGAATGGGAAGAGACTGGAACCACTGATAAGGTTGGTAGGGATGTAAGAATGTGCAGACATTTTGGAAAACAGTCTAACACTCCTCAAAATGTAAAACATAGAATTATAACTTGATTCTGCAATTCGACTTGCTCGTATACACCCAAGAAAACTGAAAACACGTGTCCACAGAAATACTTGCACACAAATGTTCATAGCAACACTGTGAATGATGGCTCAAAAGTGAAAACAAACCAAGTGTCTAGCAACTGATGAACCAAATAAAAGGCGATATATGCATACGATGACATATAACTCAGCAATAAAAAGAAAGTTCTGGGGCACCTGGGTGGCTCAGTTGGTTAAGCCTCTGCCTTCAGCTTGGGTCATGATCCCAGGGCCCTGGGATCAAGCTCCACATTGGTCTCCCTGCTAAGTGGGGAGCCTGCTTCTCCCTCTGCTCCACCACCATTCCCCCTGCTCGTGTTCTCTCTGCTCTCTCAAAGAAATAAATAAAATCTAAAAAAAAAAGTTCTGACATGTTACAGCATACATGATCTTTAAAAACAATCTTAGTAAAAAAAAAAAAAAGCCAGACAGGCGCCTGGGTGGTTCAGTGGGTTAAAGCCTCTGCCTTCATCTCAGGTCATGATCTCAGGGTCCTGGAATTGAGCCCTGCATAAGGCTCTCTGCTCAGCGGGGAGCCTGCTTCCCTTCCTCTCTCTCTGCCTGCCTCTCTGCCTACTTGTGATCTCTGTCTGCCAAATAAATAATAAAATAAAATCTTTAAAAAAAAAAAAAAAAAGCCAGACACAAAAGGCCTAATATTGTATGATTTGTACTTCTTTGCAATGGCCAGGATACTCGCGTCCACAGACACAGAAAGTACATTACCGGTCACTTCAGCCTGAGTTGGGGGAAATAGGGAATGGCTACTAAAGGGTATAGGGTTTCCTTTTGGGTTGATGAAAATATTCTAAAATTGACTGTGGTGGTAACTGCACAACTGTAGGAACATATTAAAAAGCAATAAGTCAAGCAGAGAGAGTCAATTATCATATGGTTTCACTTATTTGTGGAGCATAACAAATAGCATGGAGGACATGGGGAGTTAGGAAAAGGCATTTGGGGGAAATTGGAAGCGGAGGTGAACAATGAGAGACTATGGACTCTGAAAAACAATCTGAGGGGTTTGAAGAGGTGGGGGGTTGGGAGGTTGGGGGAACCAGGTGGTGGGTATTAGAGAGGGCATGGACTGCATGGAGCACTGGGAGTGGTACAAAAACAATGAATACTGTTATGCTGAAAATAAATAAAAAAAAATAAAAAATAAAAGTTAAATAGAAAAAAAAAAGCATTAAATGAAATAATTTAAAACGATTTGTATAGCATGTTAATTCTATCTCAATAAGGCTGTTATTTAAAAAAAGAAAGTCCATTTTTAATGCAATTTGGAAATGCCTGAAGAACATGCCAGAACATAGAAAGAAAAAGACCGTGAGAAGGGCAGGCAGGTGGGGGCACAGAGAGAGGACCATAGACCCCGCAGAACCTGGACAGAGCTATAGAGCAAAGAATACTTCTAAGGAAGGTGGCATCCTCAGAGGAAAGACAGGAAAATCCAGCTTGGAACCACAAGGTCTGGTTTCATGGTCTGCGGACCAAGCTTCCCCAGGCCCAGTGCAGCAAGGAGCTGCTGGGAATGGAAGGCCGAATGGAGAAGCAAGAGCATTGACGCAGCTTCTGGAGCCAGACCATCCACGTGGCCAAGTGGAGGAGAGCTTGTGTATGACACACACTTCCCGAAATGACCTCTTTTGCTAATTGAAGAGGGATAAAAGCTCAATCGCTACACAAGAACGTGGGCTGTGTATTTCGCACGGTGAGCCCAGAGCTGATTCGCTGCCTGGGGCTGAGACACAAGAAGACATGGAAGACATCAGGACAAACTGCAAACTGTGTTGTCCTGAGTGACTACCTCGCCCTGTCCCTGCACTCTGTGCCAACAGCTGGAGCGGGAGGAGTTCCTGGATGCAATGCTGAGTAAACACGAGAAAGGAGGAATATGAGACTTCTGAAAACATGCCGAAATTGCTTTTTAAGTGCAGCACGCAGAAGGAGAGAGAGTGAACCTATGTCAGGTAAGAAGTTCCGAAAAGCAGATAAAATGTATGACCATATGTCCTTTCAGTAACAAGAGCCCAAAGAAAGGATAAAGGCTTAGAAGTACTCTGGAAAGAGGTGGTAAAACAATAGAACGAGCTGAAAATGAGCGGATGGATCTTGGGAAAGAAATGGAAGGACAAAATAAAATCATCACAGAAAGGGAAGTCAGAAAAACAATCTGAGGGCTTTGAAGGGGCGGGGGGTGGGAGGTTGGGGGAGCCAGGTGGTGGGTATTAAGGAGGGCACGGATTGCATGGAGCACTGGGTGTGGTGCAAAAACAATGAATACTGTTACGCTGAAAAGAAATAAATTAAAAAAAAAAAAGAAAGGGAAGTCACATAAAAATCAGCACAAAGAAAATCAGGCTCTGCTGAAAATAAAATCAGAAGCATCTAGGACTAACTAGATAAAATGAATAAAATAAAATTCAAAAGGACAACAATGTTGATTAATCTTAGTAAAAGAACAGTAATAACGAAAGACAACAAACACAACTAAAAATCACAGATAACATTTTTAAAGATTTTTAACATTTAAACATTTAACATTTTTAAAGATTTATGATCTAGTAAGAAAATATTTTTTTAAAATATTTATTTATTTATTTATTGGAGAGAGAGAGAGAGAGAGTGAGAGAGAGAGAAAGGGAGAGAGCATGAGAGGGGTAAGGGTCAGAGGGAGAAGCAGACTCCCCGCTGAGCAGGGAGCCTAATGTGGGACTCGATCCCTAGACGCCAGGATCATGACCTGAGCTGAAGGCAGATGCTCAACCAACTGAGCCACCCAGGTGCCCCAAGAAAATATTTTTAAAAGAGAATTAAGTCTACAGAAAGCATAAACTGATTAAAAAAAAATAATAATAAAACACCAGAGTACATTGTAGTGAAATCACTTGAAAATGGTATCAAAGAATTCTATGGGTGTCCAGACAAAGGAAAGGAAATCAAGGTGGCCTCAATTCTTTTTTTTAAAGATTTTATTTATTTATTTGAGAGAGAGAGTGCAAGAGAGTAGAGTAGGTCAGAAGGAGAAGCAGACTCCCCAAGGAGCTGGGAGCCCGATGCAGGACTTGATCCCAGGACTCTAGGATCATGACCTGAGCTGAAGGCAGTTGCCCAACCAACTGAGCCACCTAGGCACCCTCAGTTCTCTTAATTGTAGTACCTTCACACCAGGAGATAACAGAATCATGTCTGCAGAATCTTCTGGAAGACGGTATGCCTCAGTAACTGTCATACCCAGAACAAGTGCTATAGAGGTGGAGGTACATATTTCCCAACAAACAATACCTCTGGGACTTTCATTCTCATGAGCATTTCTTTTAAAAGAGACGAAATGATAAGCTTCCATCAACCAAGAGTTGGTAAAAGGGTAAAAGAAACAGAGATAGACAACGAATCCATGCAAATGCAAAACTTTGAACAACTATAAGACTTAAGCTCTAGAACAGAATGTACATACTGCTGTTCACTAAAACGCAGAAATAACAACATGACCAGTGCAGTTTGAGGGGGAGCACGGAGTGGAGAAAGTGGGAGGTAATACAAGAAATCAGATTTTCTGATACTGGGGACACGAGTCAACTAGTAATGTTTAGAGCTTAAAAATAAAATTACAGTGGAAGAATTATATGATTATCTTTCATTCGAAAATATTTAATAGAGCTCTACTCTTATAGGCAGGTACTAAGGATCCATTCACCTGCAAAATCAAGGTTCTCCTGCCCAAGGTTCTCCTGTCGTATTGAGAAGACAGAAAACAAACGAATCACCTGACAAGTGTGATGCAGGAAAGAGAGCCAGGTGGCGCGGAGTGCCAGGGCTGGACCATGAGCTATTTTACAGAGTGGCTGAGGGAGGTTTCCCTGAGCAGGTGACATTCAAGCAGGAAACTGAATGGTGATGACACCTGGCCACTGAGGATCTGGGGGAAGGGCACCCCAGGCAGAAAGGGAAGGGCTTCGAAGCTGTCAGCAGATTCACCCATGTGGCTGATGAAGAGCCCAACACAGAGTAAGCCACGCACAAAGAGGGAGGCAAGGGTTGGACGGCACAAGGGCCTGCAGACCCGGGGAGAAGTCAACGTTTCATTCTAAGGTGATGGGAAGTTGTCAGAGAATTTGCACAGGGGAGTGACTACATGTGTATTTCAGGATATGAAATACCCTACTGTGTTTATTGTCAGTGGAAAGGCTAGTGTAGACAGAGGAGGACCTGCCAGGGGCAGTTGTGTTAGTGGAAAGGAGAGCTGCTGGTGGTTTGGATCTGGTGAGAAGTTAGATTTAGGATAGGTCATAAGGATGGCAGTAGCAGGATCTCAGCTGTTACTTTAAAATACATCCTACTGGATAATTCATGAGGCCTGATAAGACATGGGGGCAAGGAGGAAGGGAAGAAGAGGGTTCTGATTTTTCTGCATCAGAATCTGGGTACACCGTGGTTCCTTTCACTGCAATAGCCAAGGCAGGGGGTGGGGGGCAAGGCAGGTATTGTCAAGTCTGAGATGAGTGTGAATCATCTGAAGGGAGATGTTAATAGCAAGTTGGATATGTAAGTTTCGAGCTCAGCGAAGAGGATGGTGTGAGCGATTGAAATGCGGAAGGCATTAGCATATAGATGGTATTTAAAGCCTTGGAAATGAAGAGATCATCTACAATGCAATTCAGTGAAGATCTTCACATCGTGACTCTTTTAGCAGCAAAGAGTGTAAGCATCAAGGAAGCATGGTCTGGCTGTGGGGTCTTAATCAAGTCTCTCAAATTCACGATGCATTTGTTAGCTAATCTGGAAAGGAAGTAGTAAGCACCAACCCGTAATCTTCCCATGGCCTGACAGGGCCATATTATAATTATTGAGTTTTGTAGGTGAAGTCAGATATTTTATTTCCCATGAAAGGTTGCCTCTTCTCTCAAGATCTTCAGAAGAATGCAGAAATTGACTAGGGCGGTTCATTATTCATCATTTTGCACAGTCAAAAGGAATCCGCTGTAGTAGTACGAAACCCAAAACTAAGTACACTTAGTTGTGGGTTTCGTAAATATGCAACAGTCTAAGCGACCCAGGATACCGCACATGTAACCAGAGGGATAGCACATTCTGTTACTGCTCCTGGTGGCAAAGTATCACAAAAACGAAACACATCCTGTTCAGACACTCTCTGGGAACATACAAAATTCAGTCTGGCTTACAATGTCAACTCAACCCTTTAGGGTTTACACAGAATGTTCTCCCCCAAGTTGAGAAAAGTACTCTATCTTTCAGCCCATCTCCAGTCATTATTTTTGATTGGAGGAGTACCCAAACTTACACCTTTTGCTTAAGTAACTTGTACCTTTTGCATATTCATTACAATGTATGCATTAGCTGGGGTTTTAAAATGAGTCCCGTCTAATTTCTCTAATAAAAAAAGTGATTACTAGCTCTCATTATTGCCTAATGTGGTTGGCTAATTACTTATTATAAAATGAAAAAAGTCTTACTAATGGGATGTTAGTAACTAGCTTTCTCTGCAGTGTTGTGTGTGTGTATGCACATGTGTGTGAAATCTGCTATTTTTTGCTCATCTTCAAAAATTACTCTTATACTCCCATTTCTTCAACTACTTCAAATCGGTAAACCTTGTAGCTTTATGTTAAAGTACAGCTGTAGGCTATAGCTACATAACATAAAAACAGCTAAAAATAATGAATAATTCAAGCCATTAATAAGTTATTTTAACCATTCGGTATAAAATAACTATTCTGGAATTTATTTGTGCAGCATTAATATGTGGATTTGACAGTCATCCTCCTCCCTTCCTTTCCATGAAAGCTGTATGTACAAAATCACACTTCCAACAGCGCCTGAAATTTCCTCTGCTCCTCTGGACGTTTCTGTGGGCTGCCCCTGGCTAGCCTGAATCAGCCACACCACAGCGAGCTGCCATGGGACTCGCCGCCATTGTCACCCGGCTGAGTGAGACATGTTCTCCAGCCCACTAGCAGCAGCGGAGCAGAAGCCCACAGGCTTTGCAGTCCTGTTTTCATCACTTCACACGTTCAGTGAAAGCCCCCGCTGCCTCAGCCTTCTCCAGAGGCGGCTGCCTCTCTCCCCCCATGTGACCCCAGTTTGTTGGTGGCATGGAGGCCTGACCCTCCGTGGCCATGTCCTTACTCCGACTCTTGTCACGCTCATGCCACGTGGCCTGTCGCCCTCTCTGCCTTCTCCTTGCTGCCATCCTGACCCCTCCCACCCCCTTCTCCGGGCTCCTTTGGACCTGTCTACCCCAGACTGTGTACACTACTCATCGAACAAGATGGTGTTCACTGATTTCCTGCCTTGTTTCTAATAATCTTTCTGTCCACTCGTATCCTTACTGCCTTCCATCGGCATTGCATGTTCTCCATCTCCCCCAAAGGTGGCATTCAAGCATCTCTAATTCCTGCCACGGCTTCCGAGTTGCCGTCTTCTCTGTTCACTTACCCTATACCTGCTTGACCCATTTTCTGTTCCCCAGTCCCTCTCTAACCGACTTTGGGCTTTCCCACCTAAGTAGTAGTATTTAGGGCACCAGGCAACTCCACATCACTGAGTTAGCGGAGTCCTTTCTGTTCTCATCTCATCTGACCTCTAACGTCTGACCTCTTACATTGACCTCTAGGCAACATTTGGCTCCTTCGTCCTGAACCACCATTTTCCCATGGCTTTACTCATTCCCAGGCTCCCGAGTTTTGTTTTATGGCTCTGCCTGTTGAAATACGCTCTTCTGCCTGGAAACTAAATGTTGGGAGTGTTTCAAAGATAATTTTTAGGGATTCTTCTCATGTTGTGTCCTCTCCCTAGGTGACAACTCACCCACACCAGAGCTCTGTCAGCGATTCACAGAGGAGCCCAGAATGTGTACATCTGCCCAAGACCCGCTTCCGAGTGCCAGATGGAAGACTACAATTGCCTATACGCTATCTGCGCTGTGGTATCTCAAAGCCACATCCAACTCAACATTTTCAAATACAAAATCATGGTTTTCCCTCACAAACCTGACCTCCTGTCAGTGTTCCTATTCTTAAACTAGAAATTAAGACTCATCCTTGGTGATTGTCTTATCAGTATTCCCCATGCTCCCTCATCACTGTATCCTGTCCCATCTCACCTTCCAGACAGCCACTGAGGGCATCTGTCAATAGCCATGAGCCCCACGACAGCGCAAGCTGTAGTCCCCTCTCAGCTAGACTTCTCCAACAGTCTGCCAGCCCCTCGAGCCTGGCTCCCATCCCTTCTCAACACTGCAGCCAGCATCATTTTAAAAAAATACAAATCTGATCGTGCCACATGCCTGCGGGAAACCCTCCAGTGGATTCCCATCCTCTTAAAATAAAGACTCTCTGACCTCTTTTGTTCACTTCCCACTCTGCCCACACCAGCTCTGGTCCATAGTCAAGTATGGTTTTTCTGTTTGTTTTTGAACATACACGTTCTCTTATGCCATGGGGCCTCTGGAACACTAGTTCCCTTTTGCATGAAATGTTCCCTTTAGATCCTCAGCTTTAGATTCTTTGGATCCCAAATCAAATATCATCTCTTTGGGGTGGGTTTCATCGACTCCCACTCCCTTAGCAGACCCATGAGCTTAGATTTGCCTTTTATAGCTGCTCATAAGAGCCGTAGCCCCTGCTCATTTTAGATCACTGTCCAAGTACGGGTTTATAATTACTGACATGATTGTTTGATGAATCTCTCTCTCTCTCTCTCTCTCTGCCCTCTAGACTAGAAGATCCATGGGACAGGCCAGAGTCTTTCAACTGCTCATAGTATCTGAGGTGTCAGAGCAGGGCCGAGCACTGCAGGTTTGCAATAAATATCTGTGCATCAGTGGGTCACTACATGAATGACATCCGTGCTCATGCACCATACAAGGGACAATTCAAGTTCCTTGAGGAAGAGATGCATGACCGCACACACACAGTAGTGATACCAAATCGTCTGCTTCAGATGCAAAGTCAAAGGTCATCTTCTCCCTACAATATACCCAGAAGTGATAACCTTAAATCATTGCTTCAGTTCATAGAGCAGTATGAATACAGTTTTTCCTTTGTGCCTTAATTTTTTTTTTTTTTACTTAGTTTTATTTTGGTAACTGCTCTGCTATGGGTTGAACTGTACCCTCTCGGCCACAAATTCACATGTTAAAATCCTAACCCTCAATACCCCAGAACTTGACCTGATTTGGAAATAGGTTCATTGCAGATGTCATTAGTGAAGATGAGGTCATTAGGGTGGGCTCTAATCCAATATGAACGGTATCCTTACAGAAAGAGGAAATGTGGACAGAGACAGACATTCACATAGGGAGAAGACCATATGAATATGAAGGCAGACATCAGGAAGATGGGTCTGTAAGCAGGAGAGGTTGCCAGAACACCACTAGGAGCCAGTGAGAGGCCTGGAACAGAGTCTCCCTTATAGCCTCAGAAGGAACCAACCCCGCCAACACCTCGATTTCAGACTTCTGGCTACCAGAACTGTAAGACAATAAATCACTGTTGTGTAAGCTACCTGAGAACTGCATGTAAGTACTAAAAAGGATGTGACCTTACTCTTTCATTGGAAGGAACCATAGTTTTCAGAGGCTCAGGTCATGGTAAATCTTTTAAATTTCACGAAAAAATTATTCTTAAATGAAAATCTTAAAATACCCCTACGCATTCATATCCAGCAAACAAACCAAACCCAAACAAAAAACAGGAACAAGTGAACTCTCTGAAAAATCTGTAATCTGAAGGAAAAGGAGTTAAAGTTCAGTTTCATGAACTCATTACTAATGACAGGGTCCCACAAGTTCTAACCAGACATAATTCAGACATCCATATTAATTTATAACATTATACATCCTTTCCCTCATTATACCCTAAGGACAGTTTGGATAAAAACTAAGTTCTTTCTTGTGACAAATGTTTGCTTCATGTATTTATTTGGCAAGCATTGGGGTGGCTGTTAATTAGCTGACAGTGAATACACCACGACTATTTAAAGATGTTGTTTTGAATTACAAGGTCCCTCAATCCCAACTTGCCAAAAAAAAAATAGAATATGGACATAATTCAGACTTTAGCATGAATTTCTAACATAATGTATTATTTTCTTGATTACAGCCTAAGGATTGGAAGCTACCACACAGTTAGCTACCACACATGTAGCCACTACACCCAGATAAGTGGGCACCTGGCAGGGCAGAGGACAGATTAAAGTGACTGGGTGGGGCAGTGGTTGGGATTCAAAGAGGAAGGGACATAAACAGGCAAAGTATACATACAATGCCGTGGTTGCAAGAGATACTTGCCAAATTTTGAGTTAGAGGCTCTTAAATTTATTTAAAAAATTATTTTTGACATATTTATTTAGTTTTAGGCACACAACATAATGACTGGATATTTGTAAATGTTGCAAACTGATCAACAGAGACTCTTGTTTTGCTTTGCATTTTCTTACCCTTGCAAAAATACTGGAACCTAGAAAAGACAACAGACCTCAGGGAATCCAAACTCTTTTCATTTATTTTCAAATTTTCTTTTATGTTTTCATTTCAAGTTCACTGTCATGGGGAGACAGATGTCCATACTCTTCCCCTGGGGCACTGGACATATGCTGATAAAGGATCAATCCCCTGGGCCCAGTTAGCGATCGCTGTTTGCAGGCATCCAATCTTGATGGAGATTCTGTCAGGCATATAGATCCTAAGGATCCAAAGATTCTAAGGATCCACTCTTCTGGGAGTTCCCTTCCTTGAAAGCCATTCATGAAGGATGGGACTGGAGACACGACAGGGCCCCTCTGCCCCTTCTTTAGGGTACTGCCATCACTGGGGAGTACCGAGACGAATAACTTTATTTTCTCCAAAGATTCACCCCCACCCCGCCAAGGCTACTTGTATCTGGGCCACATTCACGGTCTCTGGAGAAGCTGGAAGTCCAATCTCTTCCTCGTAAGAATGAACAAACAGCCTCACAGAAGTTAGGTGACTTGCTTGCTATTACCACAGGCCAAAGTGACAGATCTGAGACAAGTCCAGATTTGCCAAGTTTCCAGGTTTCTTTTGATAACAAGTCTAGCAGTAAGAGCTTGATTTCCTTAGGTAAACTACATTGCATTATTTATGAAGACAACCTAAGGAACTCCCCTAACATTTGAAAAATGAGTCAAAGAAAGAAAATACCAGCACTGTCATACAGGAATATAAAAATATGTCTTTTTCATTATTTTCACTTTTGTTAGCAACAGAGAAAAAAAACTATGTTAGTAACTTAGTCACTGAATCTCAGGGGCCTTGCTGTACTGAACATTGTGTAACCATAGGGGGAGCTACAGGGACAATGTGCCCTGAAAGTGCTATCCATTGTGGGAGCCCGTGATTACCACGGGCCTCTGTTCCTTCATTTTAAAGCTGGAGCAAATATTACCTCCTTTTATAGTAGGAAAATGATATACACTCATTAGATGGTATTCATTCTCTTAGACTGAGCCTTTCACATTCAAAAACAAAAACAAACACCCGGAGAGATGCACCCCAAAGCCTTATTGTCTAGCAGATCCTACTTGGACAGTTACTCTGTTAGACTTAGGAACCCCGTTAGTTTGCTAGGATAGCACAGCAAAGCATCAAACAGGCATGTGCCAAGAGCTTGGACAGGTGTTGTCCTAGACATCTGAGGCACATTCAACCCAAATCATTCACTCCCTGACAGCAGAAATGAAAATATTTTCATGTATCTTATTTCTTTTTTCCTGGATACCATCCAATAACTCAAACTAAAGCTGGTAATTACTCTTAAGGACCAGGCAACTCTATTTCCAAAGTAAACTGTATTTGGATTTTTTAATGGCTAGACGTGAATCTGCATAGGTTTAAACAAGGACTTTAGAAATACTCTCAAATAAGTCTTGAAACTTCTTTTCTGAACATGTTAATCTTTAAATCATTTCTGTTGCTTTTTTTTTTAAGTATGTGTGCATATATTAATTAATTCCATACAGTGGAGCAGCTGCTGCTGATTCTATGAGGACACTTTGCAAATGATTTTCATCTTCATTTCTGAGCAGTGAGGACCTATATCAAGCTAGGACAGGCAATTTTGCAGACTGACGTTCTGCTCCTTTGGAAATGTCCGTGTTGCCTCTCTGCCTGTCATTCAGAGCAGCTTTAAGATTAGCTGTCTGTATTCTGTCTCATCCCCAGCACTTCCATTTACAAATATTTGATGATAAATAATTGCACATGCCAAAAGACCCCTTGAAAATCATTTGTAGGAGCTACACAAGGTATGTGGAAAAATGATTTGGTGGCATAAGGAAATAGGAAAAACACCACACTAAAATCACCCTATGTAGTCTCACACTGCATTACGGTGAGATCTGTACCTGTTAAAGGGGAATGGATTATGTTTCCAAGGCTCCCTACAATTGCTCACAAGTCAAGTGTGCTGTTTTTCCATTCACTTTTTAAAATTCCCATGTAAGGAAAGCAGATGAAATGGGTAGACTTTCAGTGAACTTCTAATGACTTGCAAAGAGATAAAAAGTTTTAAGGCAGTTTCACACATATTTCAAAACCTATCACTCTGCTAAAACATTCGCTACTTTGCTGAAAGGTCCCTAGATTACTTTCCATTAAATACGTCAACTTCCCCGAGTGTGGAATTTTGAAAGAATGCTTTAAATAGAGGCCTTGGGGTCACAAAACAGGGCTGGGAGTCCTGATTCAATCATTTAATAGTTATGTAAGAGCACCTGTCTTTCTACATTTGGGTATCGCTATCAAAGAACGCTTGAAGAAATGAACCTACATTATCCTAACATAAACTACAAACCCTCAGACAAAGTGTAAGGATTACTGTTTCTCTTAACTCATTCATTCATACAGATTTTCTTCTCTTACTCCATACCTCTCCTATGCTTGCATATCCAGATTTATAAACATATATAACCAATATGAAAATTCCCGTTGGTCTAAGTCACATGTGACATTCACACGATATTAATTTTTATCAGCATCTTAAATTTATTTATATTTACTTTCACTCTCCACCCCTTCCTTCCATCCTTTAATACTCATAAACACTAAAAGGATGGGCCCAGGAGGAAGTACTTAGCAGCACCAACAAAACCAGCTGCAGCAGGACACATAATGGTTCTGGAAAATTATAGCAGCCATAAGCTCACTTTCTTTCACTGAATTTTTTATTCACTATTATCTGGAGGGCGCATCCTCTTTGAAATGGTTGCATTATTTACAAGAAAAAAATGGTTGCACGCTAATGTCATAGCAGGAAAAGAATAATTTTGGTAATTCTCCTAGCCTTTTTAAAGCTATTTTTGTGAACAGCTTCTGTTTAGATTATAAAAGGTCATACAACCCACAAATAGATAAAGTTTTAGGAAACTGAATTGAATATCTGATTTAGAATAGACTGTTAAAGAAAACAAAAAAAATGCTTGGGAGGCATAGCTAAGTTTTTGTAATGATTGTGCAGAACTGAATCCCCATGGTTTCTCCTTTCCATACACACAGGACTGTGGGGGCAAACCCACTGAGGTTCCACTGAGGAAGTCCTTGTGTGGACTGCAAAAGACAACAATACCATTGCCGCTTGAATTTCATAATATATTTATCCCTTTTGAGAACACGTGCAAATCAAAGCCCAATTCTCCCATTAGGAAACCGGGGTGACACCCTGGTCACTGTGGATTGTTAAAACTAAAGGCACCTCTACCCTGTCCATGACCAGGGGACTGATAACCATTCTTTGTCGCCACACTTCCTTCCCACAGAAAATAGTCCCAGCTTTTCTAGCGTGACATAAATATCAAATAATTACTCCCGAGGATAAATACCAAGATACCATTTTTATATGTTCCTTGGTTTTAATTATATTTACTCCAAGTCATCCCCCGAGTGTGTCAAGTACATAAAGAATGTAGCATGATGACAACAAAGTAAATTGGGTTTCAGCATTTCTTCCTCCCACAAATCATCTGTCTTCTCCTTATTCCAACCTGCGACTACCATATTAAAAAAATATTATAGTGTGTCTCTTTAGGCAGCGCCAGAGAAAGGAATACATATGTATTTCCAGTGGCACAGTGAGCAAAAGGCAGTAACATAATTGTGAAAAGTAAATATGTAGCTGAGTTTGGGGATAGAATGGGGGACATTATGCTGAAGCGTGACTCAGGTGACGGCACCATGAAAGTTCAACTGTCTTCACATTTCCTTAAAATACCTCATCTCCTCAGGGCACCTGGGTGGCTCAGAGGGTTAAGCCTCTGCCTTCGGCTCGGGTCATGATCTCAGGGTCCTGGGATCGAGCCCCGCATCGGGCTCTCTGCTCAGCAGGGAGCCTGCTTCTCCCTCTCTCTCTCTGCCTGCCTCTCTGCCTACTTGTGATCTCTCTGTCAAATAAAAAAAAAAAAAAAAAAAAAAAAAAAAAAAAAAAAAAAAAAAAAACCCTCATCTCCTCAAATGACAAAAGATCTCTGGAAGAGTAAACTGGAATAAAGGAAGACGAAACCGAAGGGATTAAGGTAGGAAGAGACAGATAAATGTGTGGGTATGAATGAGCTCTGTGATGGAGGCGGGATCAGACCCACAGATACCTGAAAGCTCCATCAGGACGAAGACGCATTATTTAAAACACTGAATCCAGAACAAAGTAATGCCCTGACGGAAAACCGCAGGAAGGAAATATAACGTCAGTGTATATTATTGCTACGAGAAAAAGATTAGTTCTATGTGCATATGCTGATAGGCACGTGGGCCTAACATTCCTACCACCACATTAGGTTGCATCATAAAAGCCCTTATTGGGCAAATATTACCTGGGAGGGAAAATATATGAGAGCCCTGTTAGTCATTAATGCCATGGCGTAGGTTGTAGAATCAGTTTTATTACTGTTGCTTACAAAGACCTTGAAAACAGGGGCGCCTGGGTCGCTCAGTGGGTTAAAGCCTCTGCCTTCAGCTCAGGTCATGATCCCAGGATTCTGGGATCGAGCCCCGCATCGGGCTCTCTGCTCAGCAGGGAGGGAGCCTGCTTCCTCCTCTCTCTCTGCCTGCCTCTCTGCCTACTTGTAATCTCTGTCAAATAAATAAATAAATAAAATCTTAAAAAAAAAAAAAAAGACCTTGAAAACAAAAGGAATTCACTTAAGTAGGCTGGAAAGGATACAGGGCAGAGGCCCAGTACATAAGCTGCTGCCCCTAGGGCCACCCCCTGTAGGGGCCATGCAGCTGACCCTGAGGTAGAGGTCACTGGGAGGCAGTGACCCAGGTTCTCTTTGTTCTGGGCCATTCCTGGGGATGCCATTTCCGTGGGATAGCGGAGGGGGGCGTGTGAGGGGGGACCTCTTTAGCAATTTATGATGGCACACCTTCCAACATTTGTCATTCTAAATTATTTTTTTTTAAAGATTTTATTTATTTATTTGACAGACAGAGATCACAAGTAGGCAGAGAAGCAGGCAGAGAGAGGAGGAAGCAGGCTCCCTGCTGAGCAGAGAGCCTGATGCGGGGCTCGATCCCAGGGCTTGATCCCAGGACCCTGGGATCATGACCGGAGCCGAAGGCAGAGGCTTTAACCCACTGAGCCACCCAGGCGCCCCCATTCTAAATTATTCTTTAAATGACCACCTTTCATTTTCAGAGAAAGGACAGGAGGGCCTTATTTTTTCTCTCCTTTAGACATTTCCACTCCAGTGTTTTAAATAATATCCTGCCCTTAAAGAGATTCATAGGGTTTATGTGTTCCCAAATGTGAGGACTGTTCAAATCTAAAGAAAGTGAATTTTTCTCTTTTCTTCCTCTATGCAGTCCCCAAAGTACGGGAGGTAATTTGTATTTGGGTTTGACGTGCTGTGTTCTAATATACGCCAACAAGTGACACGTCATCCTTATACAGAAATGCTAAAAACAGTACAGAATTCCTCTTCACTCTTTTTTCCCTCCACATTCATTTCAGTTACCCAAGGCCTTTCTGCTCCCTACACCCTGCCCCTCTACAAGGCAAGAAAGAACCAGCCATCTTCACTTGATGGTAACATACTCACTGTAATAAATAACGACGTGGTTCTTTGCATTCATAGAATGGCACAATCTTCACGCTGGAATGACCTTCTGAGGTCATCTGTCTGAAATCACTTCCTAAACAAGATTGCTTCTGCACCGTCTGGGGTGATGTCTGGAACTTCCCGGTACTTTCCAGTACATTCTAATTATTTCACCAGGTGACTCTTCCAGAGACAACTCTACTTTTTCCTATACTGAGTCAAAAACAGACTTTCCTGCAGTGTCTGTACACAGAGCTTGGCTCTGCTCATGAACCACCACCAGATGAATCTAGTCCCTCACCTTTAGTTCGGATCTTCAAAAGCCTGCAAACAGGCCCACGGCACCCTAAATCTTCACTTCCCAAACTAACCATTCCCTCCATTCCTTCGCTGTTATCTCTGGATGCTAGTCAGTAACATGTCAAATGTGAGACCCAGGAAGAGGCAAGGAGCACAGTGGTGTGTGTACGTTCCCCAAGTGCTGTGTACAGAGGGACGGGGAGGGGGCGCTCTTTGATCACAACACTTCTCTATCACTTCAGCCCTGGCCCATTACACCTTTCTGAGTGCCTCTGTCACACTGTTACACCAGTGGTTTCTCAACGTGTCTCGGAAGCAGGGCTCTGAGAAGTCATGGGGTGCTTTTTGGAATATAGGGAAATTCTGAGTGGCACTCATTCTATCTTTTGAACCAAGATCAATTGTGATGGTAGGAAATGAGCCCATTATATGTTTCCAGCCTTCCACACCTCCAAAGGGCAGAATTACTTTTAGAGAATTATGGTTCAGAGTTTTTCCAGTAATATTTGTTTTTTTCCCCCTTTTATATCTTTTCATAGGGGTAAGACAAATTTATTGGCCAAACACATAAAATTTGGGGGGAAAATCAATTAAATACCTGCTCACCCCCTTAAGACATTGTGAAAAGAGTACATCATTAACTATTAGTGGCAAAACTCCTGGTATAGTCTTTGGAAGAACAGAGTTCCTTGAGAATAAGGTTTGAGAACCGCTGCCCTACAATGACTACATATTACATGGGTTGGTATACGAGTCAGCACGCAAGGGAAGAAAGCACTGAGCTGCAACCTAGATATTGAGTTTAATTCTGTGATGTATTGATTTTGTGACCTTTGGAAAGTCACCTGACTTCTCTGGCTTTGGTTTTCCTTATCTGTCAAGAAAGGAAATTAAGTTTGATGATTTTTTAAGGTATATTTCTATCTTAGTCCGCTTGGGCTGCCATAAAAGAACACTACAGACCAGGTGGCCTAAACTCTTTCTCACAGTTCTGGAGGCTGGGAAGACCAAGATCCAACGTGCCGGTTGATTCGGTTCCTAGTGAGAGCTCTTTTTATGACTAACAAATGGCTGCCATCTTGCCGTGTCCTCACATGGTGGACACAGGGGGGAAAGTGAGCTCTCTCGTGTCTCTTCTTAACCGGACACTAATCCAGTTGGATCATGACCCTACCCTTAACACTTCATTTAAACTTAATTATCTCCATTCAGGCCTTCTCTTCCCAGTATAGTCACACTGGGGGTTGGGTGTTAATATATGAGTTTGGGGAGGAATCATACATTCAGTCCATAGCAATTTCCATCTTGAAATTCTGTTGTTTAAACTTTCTCAGGCTGTATTTTTAAAAATTTAAACCATGTTAAGTCATGCCTGCCCCATTTTAAAAGCAATATATTGAACCCAAAAGCAAATTACTATTTCTCTCCATGGAATTTCTTATTTATTCATAACTGAGTTCATAATTGAGTATCTGCTATCCATCAGATGCTGCCCGAGGTTTAGGAAGTTATTAGTAAACAAAAAAATGACCCCAATCCACGTCCACATGGAGCTCATACTTTACTGTGTGGCTGACAATGAGTAAGAATAAAATATATATAATGTGCTAGGTCCTATGCAGAGTTAAAGCACCAAAGTAAAGGAGGAAAGAGGGTTATTAAATATTAAGGTGGGGGAGTTGGAAGTTTAGCTGGCAGCTATATGGATACATCTGAGAGGAGAATATTCCAAGCAGAAGTACAGCGGGTATCAGAGGATGAGTTAGGAGCATGGCTGACTGGTCAGGAAACAGGAAAATATCACTGGAACAGACTGAACAACTGTTCCGGTAGTAAGAGATGAGGTTCAAGAGGTTATGGGAATCACATCCTGAGATCCCGACTGATCATAAAAAAGACTTGGTTTTACTGGCTGTAATGGAAAGGCATGAGAGGGCTTCTACTAGAAGAGGGGCAGGGTGTGGCTCATGTTTTAACCATGGAATTCTGACTGGGTATTGAGAAGAGCTTAGAGGGACCAGTCAGGAGGCCGTGACCATCATCCAAGTGAGAGATGAGGGCCTGACCCCCTGGGGTGGCGGTGAAGGAGTGGAAAGGTAATCAAATTCTCCAAATGGTGTAAAGATAGAAACAGCAGAATTTGCTGTTCTGTACTCTCTATCTCTGACTCAGCCTAGCAAATTTATCTTCAATTCCAATTATTTTTTTTCTAGCTTGTTAGCGATCGTTCTGGTTTTGTGTTTTCAGCATCTGTAATGAACATGACTGCTACCCTTATCTAACTGTTCTCGCAAAATCTCAGGTGGGCTCAGGTCATGAACATACCTCTGCACCAGCAGAAATCACCCTCATTTTTACTTGCTGATCATTCACTATGCTTTTAGTAATAATTGTTCATTAATATAGCTGAGTTCAAGTCAATTTAGTTCTCTGCATTTTAGTTTGTTTCCAAGCATCTCCCACATACACTTGGTCTTGTGCTAAGCACAGGGCGGGTGGTGGTGGTGGGAAGAGGGCACTCACCTATGATCAAGACATAGTTCTCCCTAAGAAATGCTGAAATCCCAGTAGGGGTTGGACATAATCACAAAGGTGGTGGGTGGTCTGTAAGAAAGGCATTTTAGGGGAATGGCTTATTAGCCTGTGTGACCACAGATGATGAGCGTTCTAGCTGACATGCTAGGGACTGGCTCTGTGTTGTAGTCAGTGAGAGCTGCTGGAGGTTATGGGTTGTGGAACGGTATGGCTGTATCCGTGACATAGGACACCTCTCTGGAGACAGCACAAAGAATAGTCTGAAATGCTGGAGGGCAGGCTGGTTACTGTGCATCTGTCCAGTTGAGAGGTAGGCAACACTGAGAACAAAAGAAGCGGACGGTGTTAAGAGAATTCTGGGAGCAAAGCTGACAGAATCGCTTATGGAATTAGATGTGAAGAATTATATTAAGGTAGGAGTCAATTCAGATGTCTGAACTGTGCAGCTGTGCACTCTCCAAGTCGAGAAAGGGAAGATAAAAAGCAAAACTTGTTTTGAGGAAAATCATATCCAGTTAGGGACATTCAGGCCAGAGTCTCATACTATTAAATCCCAGTCATAATCATCAGGTCATATTTTTCCTCTGGTTCTAAAATTTCAAGGTCATTGGTACTTTCAAATATTGTTGGTAGCAACAAAAGTGTGACAAGGTATTTTAAAAGCATAACATGATGTATCCACAATGACCTAGTTATCTTACTCCTGAGAATTTATCTAAAAATCCAATAGTTGGTAAATTCCATCTAAGAGCTCTCTTTCACTGAAATTTTGTCATTACGATACCATGGAAGTAATGGGAAATTCATCACAAGGGGGGAATGGTAGACTAATTAGACAACCTGAACAAACTGTAATTACCCAATAGAATATTATGTAGGACTATATTTCACCCTGGAAAACTACTGGTATAATTTTAAGGAATATAGGAATGGCATAAAATATACCTAAATCACAAATCTATGCTAATACTAAAGAGTCATATAGTAAAGATTACAAAAGACCTTAGGAATAAGAAAAAAGAGTTAAAATGACATCTGGTCTACAGGTTGGGCCAGATGATTTCAAATGCCCTCTAAAATACCTTTGAAGGCATAAAGGAAAGTGAGGACCAATGACATCATTGAAAAGGAGCAGTAATACCCTACATAAGTTAGAATGTGAACAGAATTCTTAAGTACTGTCGTATGGCCTTGACGTGGCTGCCAACTAGGAACAAAGGAAACTCAGTGGCTTAACAAAGTAGAAAGGTACCCCCTTTTTAAAAGCTTATTGTACTTTATTGCTCTGTGTCTCATCTTAAATGGAGCATTAAGAGAATATAATATTTTAGAGGAAGCAAGATGGCAGAGGAGTAGGAAAATGAAATATCATCAGGTCCCAGGAGTTTAGCTAGATAGTTACAAAACCATTCTGAACACCTATAAACTCAAGAGGATATAGAAGAGAAGAGCAGCAATTCTAGGAACAGAAAATCGACCACTTTCCAGAAGGTAGGACACATGGAGAAGTGAATCCGAAGCAATGGGAAGATAGACCTCACAGGAGGGGCCAGCTCCCAGCAAGTGGTAGAGCAGCGGAGCACAAAATCGGAACTTTCAGAAGTCTGCTCCACTGAGGGACATCACTCCAGACGCTAAGTGGGGGTGGAACCCTTGTGGGGACAGTGTGGTCTCAGGACCTGCAGGGTCATAGAAACACCAGGGGTGTCTGAGTGTGGCAGAGCTGCCAGGTATCAGAGAGGGGAAGCCTGCTGCAGAGAAGAAGCCAAGGTGGGAGGTCTCAGCTCTGGGTTACCTTAAACTGTGATCCAAGCACAGTCATGCAACTGCTCTTCAAGCATGGACCCCACAAGTGGTAGATCCGGGGAGATTCCCTCCTCCCTCCTCTGGGAAAAGCAGTGTGGGAGCACGCAGCAGGAATCTGCTGGGGTTGGAGACTCCAAACGGGGCCAGAGACAGAAACGCTCGGTCACAGGCTGGGTGAGTTCAGAGTGCAGCCAGAGAACAGTGAGACAGGAGGGACTGATCACCTTTCTCTGAGGGCACACTGAGGAGTGGGGCCCTGAGCTCTCGGCTCCTCTGGGGCCAGAGACTGGGCAGCTGCCATTTCCATTCCCATCCTCCAAAGCTCTACAGAAAGTGTTCAGGGAACAAAAGCTCCTGAGAACTAACCTGAGCAGATTACTTACACTGGCCCCTGGCAAGGGCAGTGCAATTCCGCCTGGGGCAAAGACATTATAGAATCACTGCAAGAAGCCCCTCCCCCAGAAGATTAGCAAGAACATCCAGCCAAGATCAAGTTCACCAATCAGTGAGAATTGAACTCCAGAGCTAGGGAAAGCAACACATAGAATTCATGGCTTTTTTCCCGTGATCATTTAGTCTTTCAAAGTTAAATTTTTTAAATTTAATTTTATTATTATTATTTTTAAAGATTTTATTTATTTATTTGACAGACAGAGATCACAAGCAGGCAGAGAGGCAGGCAGAAAGAGAGGAGGAAGCAGGCTCCCTGCTGAGCAGAGAGCCCGATGCGGGGCTCGATCCCAGAACCCTGGGACCATGACCCTAGCTGAAGGCAAAGGCTTTAACCCACTGAGCCACCCAGGTGCCCCTAATTTTATTCTTTTCTTATTCTATTTTTTTAACTTTTCCTCTTTCCTAGTTTAACATTTTTTAACTATTTTATCTTCTCAATACTTTAAAAAAATTTTTTTTTAATTTTCATTGTTATAGTCATATTTTATCCCTTCACTGTATTTAACCTTATTTTTTGTATACATATAGGTTTTTTTATTTAAAATTTTGGTGTACAATTTCTTCTAATAGATCAAAATATACCCTAAATATAGCACATGGCTTTGTTCTAGTCTCCAGCCTGATCACATTCTCTCCTCTTGTTTTTTTCCCCAACCAACCTGTCTTATCAATTCCTTTTTTAGAATCTTTTTTAATTTTCATTTTTATAGTCATATTTCATCCCTTCATCATGTTTACCTTTATTTTTGTATATATATAAGTTTTCTTTCTCTAAAATTTTGGGAGGAAAGTTCTTCTAAGAGACCAGAATACACCCAAAATCAAGTGGGTGGCTCTATTCTATTCTAACCAGTCTAACATATATAATTTTTTATTTTTTTATTTTTTTCTCCTTTCCTTGTCCCCCCATTTCAGGTCTCTTCTGATTTGGTTAGCATATATATTTTCTGGGGTCTTTGCCACCCTTTTAGTATTTTGTTCTCTCATCCATCTATTTTTATCTGGATAAAATGACAAGGTGGAAAAACTCACCACAAAAACAAAAAAACAACAAGAGGCAGTACCGACAGCGAGGGACCTAATCAATACGGACATTAGTAATATGTCAGAACTAGAGTTCATAATAATGATTATCAAGGTTCTAGCTGGGCTCAAAAAAAGCATGGAAAATAATAGAGAATCCCTTTCTGGAGAAATAAAATCCCTTTCTGGAGAAATAAAAGAACTAAAATCTAACCAAGTTGAAATAAAAAAAGCTATTAATGAGCTGCAATAAAAAATGGAGGCTCTTACTGCTAGGATAAATAAGGCAGAAGAGAGAAGTAGTGATATAGAGACCAAATGACAGAGAATAGAGAAGCTGAGCAAAAGAGAGACAAACAACTACTAGACCACAAGAGGAGAATTGGAGATATAAGTGATACCATAAGATGAAACAATATTAGAATAATTGGGATCCCAGAAGAAGAACAAAGACAGAGTGGGGGAGAAGGTATATTGAGATAAAATTATAGTAGAGAATTTCCCTAATATGGCAAAGGTAACAAGCATCAAAATCCAGGAAGCACAGAGAATCCCCCTCAAAATCAACAAAAATAGGCCCACACCCCAATTATCTAATAGCAAAACTTACAAGTCTTATTGACAAAGAGAAAATCCTGAAAGCAGCTCAGGACAAGAGGTCTGTAACATACAATGGTAGAAATATTATATTGGCAGCAGACCTAACCACAGAGACCTGGGAGGCCAGAAAGGATTGTCATGATATACTCAGAGCACTAAATGAGAAAAATATGCAGCCAAGAATACTATATCCAGCTAGGCTGTCACTGAAAATAGAAAAAGAGATAAAAAGCTTCCAGGACGAACAAAAACTTCAAGAATTTGCAAACACCAAACCAACCCTACAAGAAATATTGAAAGGGGTCCTCTAAGCAAAGAGACAGCCTAAAAGTAACAGACCAGAAAGGAACAGAGACAATATCCAGTAATAGTCAACTGACTGGCAATACAATGGCACTAAATTCACATCTTTCAATAGTTACCCTGAATGTAAATGGGTTAAATGCCCCAATTAAAAGACACAGGGTATCAGAATGGAAAAAAAAAAAAAAAAAAAAAAAAGGAGACCCATTGATATGCTGTCTATAAGAAACTCATTTTAGACCCAAAGACATTGTCAGATTTAAAGTGAGGGGGTGGAAAACAATTTACCATGTGAATGGACATCAAATGAAAGTGGGGGTAGCAATCCTTATATCACATATATTAGATTTGAAGCCAAAGACTATAAAAAGAGATGGGGAAGGACACTATATCATACTTAAAGGGTCTGTCCAACAAGAAGATTTAACAATTTTAAATATCTATGCCCCAACACGGGAACAGCCAATTATATAAACCAATTAATAACAAAATCAAAGAAACACATTGATAATAATATAATAATAGTAGGGGACTTTAACACACCCCTCACTGAAATGAACAGATCATCTAAGCAAAAGACCAACAAGGAAATAAAGGCTTTAAATGACACACTGGACCAGATGGACATCACAGATATATTCAGAACACTCCATTGCAAAGCAACAGAATACACATTCTTCTCTACTGCACATGGAACATTCTCCAGAATAGATCACATCCTGGGTCACAAATCAGGTCTCAACAGGTACCAAAAGACTGGGATAATTCCCTGCCTATTTTCAGATCACAGTGCTCTGAAACTAGAACTCATCCATAAGAGGAAACCTGGAAAGAACTCAAATGCATGGAGGCTAAAGAGCATCCTACTAAAGAATGAATGGGTCAACCAGGAAATTAAAGAAGAATTCAAAACATTCATGGAAACAAATGAAAATGAAAACACAACTGTTCAATATCTTTGGGACACAGCAAAGGCAGTCCTGAGAAGAAAGTATATAGTGATACAAGAAGAAGAAACAAGAAAGGTCTCAAGTACACAACCTAACCCTACATGTAGAGGAGCTGGAGAAAAAACAGCAAAAAAAGCCTAAACCCAGCAGGAGAACAGAAATAATACAAATCAGAGCAGAAATCAATGAAATAGAAATCGAAAGAACAGTAGAACAAACCAATGAAACTAGGAGCTGGTTCTTTGAAAGAATTAATAAGATTGATAAACCCCTGGACAGACTTACCAAAAAGAAAAGAGAAAGGACCCAAATTAATAAAAGCATGAATGAAAGAGAAGAGATTACAACCAACACCCAAGAAATACAAACAATTACAAGAACATATTATGAGCAACTATACTCCAACAAATTTGACATTCTGGAAGAAATGGATGCATTCCTAGAGACGTATAAACTACCAAAACTCAACCAGGAAGAAATAGAAAACCTGAAAAGACCCCTAACCGGTAAGGAGATCAAAACAGTCATCAAAAATCTCCCAAAAAACAAGAGCCTAGGGCCAGATGGCTTCCCAGGGGAATTCTACCAAACATTTAAAGAAGAATTAACACCTATTCTCAAGAAACTGTTTCAAAAAACAGAAATGGAAGGAAAACTTCCAAACCCGTTTTATGAGGCCAGCATTATCTTGATCCCAAAACCAGACAAAGACCCCATCAAAATGAGAATTACCAACCCATATCCTTGATGAACATGGATTCAAAAATTCTCACCAAAATTCTAGCCCATAGGATCCAACAGTACATTAAAAGGATTATTTACCACAACCAAGTGGGATTTTTTCCTGGGCTGCAAGGTTGGTTCAACATCCGCAAATCAATGTGATATAATACATTAATAAAAGAAAGAACAAGAACCATATGATACTCTCAATAGATGCTGAAAAAGCATTTGACAAAGGACAGCATCCTTTCTTGATCAAAACTCTTCACAGTGCAGGGACAGAGGGCACGTACCTCAATATCCTCAAAACCATCATGAAAAACCTACAGTGAATATCATTCTCAATGGGGGAAAACTGAGAGCTTTTCCTGTAAGGGCAGGAACACAGCAGGGCTGTCCACTATCACTACTGCTATTCAACATAGTACTAGAAGTCCTAGCCTCAGCAATCAGACAATAACAACAACAAAAAACTAAAGGCATCCAAATCAGCAAAGAAGAAGTCAAACTCTCACTCTTTGCAGATGATATGATACTTTATGTGGAAAACCTAAACGACTCCACTTCAAAACTGCTTGAGCTCATTCAGGAATTCAGTAACATCTCAGGATATAAAATAAATGCACAGAAATCAGTTGCATTTCTATACACCAACAGCAAGGAGAAGAAAGAGAAATTAAGGAGTCAATCCCATTTACAATTGCACCCAAAACCATAAGATACCTAGGAATAAACCTAACCAAAGAGGCAAAGAATCTGTACTCAGAAAACTACAAAGTACTCATGAAAGAAATTGAGGAAGACACAAAGAAATGGAAAAAGGTTCCATGCTCATGGATTGGAGAAATAAATATTGTGAAAATGCCTATGCTACCTAAAGCAATCTATACATTTAATGCAATCCCTATCAAAATACCATCACTTTTTTCCAAAGAAATGGAACAAATAATCCTAAAATTTATATGGAACTAGAAAAAAACCTGAATAGCCAGAGGAATGTTGAAAAAGAAAGCCAAAGTTGGTGGTATCACAATTTCAGACTTTAAGCTCTACTACAAAACTGTCATCATCAAGACAGTATGATACTGGCACAAAAACAGACACATTGATCAATGGAACAGAATAGAGAGCCCAGAAATGGAGCCTCAATCTATGGTCAATTAATCTTGAACAAAACAGGAAAGGATGTCCAATGGAAATAAGATAGTCTCTTCAACAAATGGTGTTGGGAAAATTGGACAGCCACATGCAGAAAAATGAAACTGGACCATTTACTTACACCACACACAAAAATAGACTCAAAATGGAGGAAAGAGCTCAATGGGAGACAGGAATCCATCAAAATCCTTGAGGAGAACACAGGCATCAACCTCTTCGATCTCAGCTGCAGCAATTTCTTATTAGAAATATCACTGAAGGCAAGGGAAGCAAGGGCAAAAATGAACTATTGGGACTTCATCAAGATCAAAGGCTTTTACACAGCAAAGAAATCAGTCAACAAAACCAAAAGACAACTGACAGAATGGAAGAAGATATTTGCAAATGACATATCAGATAAAGGGCTAGTGTCCAAAATTTATAAAGAACTTATCAAACTCAACACCCAAAGAACAAAGAATCCAAACAAGAAATGTGCAGAAGACATGAACAGATATTTCTGCAAAGAAGACGTCCAGATGGACAACAGACACATGAAAAAGTGCTCCACATCACTTGGCATCAGGGAAATACAAATCAAAACCACAATGAGACACCACCTCACACCAGTCAGAATGGCTAAAATTAACAAGTCAGGAAATGACAGATGTTGGAGAGGATGCGGAGAAAGGGGAACCCTCCTACACTGTTGATGGGAATGCAAGCTGGTGCAGCCACTCTGGAAAATAGTACGGAGATTCCTCAAAAAGTTGAAAATAGAGCTACCCTATGACCCAGCAATTGTACTACTGGGTATCTACCCTAAAGATAGAGATGTAGTGATCTGAAGGGGCACGTGCACCCAAATGTTTATGGCAGCAATGTCCACAATAGCCAAACTATGGAAGAAACCTAGATGCCCATTAAAGATGAATGGATAAAGAAGTGGTATATATATACAGTGAAATACTATGCACCCATCAAAAGAATCGAAATCTTGCCAATTGCAACAATGTAGATGGAAGTAGAGGGTATTATGCTGAGCAAAATAAGTCAGAGAAAGACAATTATCATATGATCTCTTTGATATGAGGAATTTAAAAGGCAGGGCTGGGGGCTGGGGGGCGTAGGGAAGGAAAAATGAAACAAGATGGGATTGGGAGGGAGACAAGCCATAAGAGACTCAATCTCATGAAACAAATTGAGGGTTGCTAGGGGGGGTGGGGGAGTAGGGAGAGAATGGCTGGGTTATAGACATTGGGGAGGGTATGTGCTATGGTGAGTGCTGTGAAATGTGTAAGCCCGAGGATTCATAGACCTGTACTCCTGTGGCAAATAACACATTATATGTCAATAAAAAAAAGAATACAATATTTTAATCATAACTCCGCCAGCATCTATCCTGAAGTCTGTTATCATTTTGTCTTCTAAGAATTTTTTGTACCTCTCCCAAATGGCTGGATTATACCTTTCCTGACTGCTGTATTCTTTTTAAAAATTTTTACTAAAACAGAGTTGACACATGATGTTAACATTGCTTTCAGGAAGGCAACATAGTGACTCAACAACTCTATAGGCCACGCTATGCTCACCACAAGAGTAGTTCCGATCTGTCACCATGCAATGTTATCACAAAACCATTTCTTGTATTCCCTATGGTGTACTTTCTATCCCAGTGACTTAGTCATTCCATAGCTGGAAGCCTGTACCTCCCACTCACCTTCATCACTTTGCCCATCCCTCCACTCCCCTTCCCTCTGGCAATCATCAGATTGTTTTCTGTATTTATAATGCACCCTGTTATTTTTACTGGCCTCCCTGCCTTGGAGATGTCATCCTTGAATCAACCACAAAGTCCTCATTTGGCTCACTACTGAGTAAGAGTCCTCTCCGTCAGAGTTATATGTTAATATCTTCATTTCTATGACTTTCCATTTTACTTATGGCATCTGTGCACAGAAGTTCTTGAAATTTTTTTCATTGTGATTTGTGCTTTTTTTTGGTTAAAAATATTTTCTATCCCAGGATTACTGAGGTATCTTCCTATATTATCTTCTGAAAGCTTAATAGTTTCACCTTTCACTGTTAAGCCTTGCTTTTTGTAATGGTGTAACATACAAGTCTGATTTCATTTTTAAAATATGTACCTAATAATCCCAGCACCATTCATTAAAATAGTATCTTTACTGTAGCTACTCTATCATTTCTTTGGCCGCAGAAAAGCATCCATAATACAGTTTGATTTTTGGATTCTCCATTCTATTCCATTGATTTACCAGTTTATTCTTATGCCAAAATTATACTCTCATTATGACCTTTTCTTTATAATTAGTCTTTATAGATGGTAGAGTGGATCCTTCCACTTTTTTCTTCTTTCAGAATATTTTGGCTGCTCTTGGCCTTTTGCTTTTCCATACACACTTTATTTTATTTTAATTTTTACTTATTTTTATTAAATTTTATTTATTTGCATTCCAGTATAGTTAACATATAGTATTAAATTAGTTTCCGGTGTACAATAGAGTGATGAGCAATTCTATATATTACTCAATGTTCATCAAGATAAATGTACTTTTATTTTTATTTATTTATTTTTTTTAAAAGATTTTTTATTTATTTATTTGACAGAGAGAGAGCACAAGCAGGCAGAGAGGCAGGCAGAGAGAGAGGAGGAAGCAGGCTCCCCGCTGAGCAGAGAGCCCGATGCGGGGCTCGATCCCAGGACCCTGAGATCATGACCTGAGCCGAAGGCAGCGGCTTAACCCACTGAGCCACCCAGGCGCCCCAAGATAAATGTACTTTTAATCCCCATCACTTATCTTACCCACTTCCCCTCTGGTAACCACAGTTAAGAGTCTTTTATTTTGTTTTTTTCTCTTTTTCCCCTTTGTCCATTTGTTTTGTTCCTTAAATTTCACATATGAGTGAAATCATATGGTATTTGTCTTTCTCTGACTGACTTATTTTGTTTAGCATTATACTCTCTAGATCCATCCGTGTTGTGGAAATTGGCAAGTTTCATTCTTTTTTATGGCTGAGTAATATTCTGTTATATATATATATATATATGAATGACCACAGCTTCTTTATCCTTTCAATTGACATTGGACTGCTTCCATATCTTGGCTATTGTAGATAATGCTGCTACAAACATAGAAGAGTATGTATCCTTATGAATTAGTGTTTTTGTATTCTTCGGGTAAATCCCACACAATGTGATTACTGGATTGTATGGTAGTTCTATTTTTAATTTTTTGAGGAACCTCTTTATTGTCTTCCACAGTGGCTGCACCAGTTTGCATTCCCACCAACAACAGTGGACAAGTGTTCCTTTTTCTCTACACCCTCACCAACACCTATTGTTTCTTGTGTTGTTGAGGTTAGCTATTCTGACAGGTGACAGTTCATTGTGGTTTTGATTTACATTTCCCTGATGATGAGTGATGTCAAGCATCTTTTCATGTGTCTGTTGGCCATCTGGATGTCTTCTTTGGAAACATTTCTCTATATACACTTTAGAATTAGCCTGTCTATTTTTACTGAAGAAAAAGCCTGTTGGAATTTAGATTGCAATTTCATTAACTCTATAGATCAATTTGGCAAGCGTAATATCGTTAAAATATTCAGTCTTCCAACTCATGAACATGTTACATATCTCCATTTATTTAGATTTTCTTTTATATATCTCATTAAGTTTTACAATGTTTCCTCTGGAGCACTAACACATCTATTAGATTATGCAGAATTACTTGATACTTTTGATACTACTGTAAATGGCATTTTATAAAATCTCATTTCCTCTTTTCTGCTTTTATTATATCTCTTTCTAGATCTGTTCTGAGATATAAAGTCAAATAACATGAAAAATTTAGAAAGCTACAGAGCAAAATATACACAGGTCCAGTCCTATTCTTTATCCTCTTGAATGTATATTTTAGTTCTGTAGTGATATTTTTTAGTTTCTTTCGAATCCTTGTTTATCTAATCCATTCCCCTACTCCTCTGTCTTTATTTTTCCATCTCATTCTGTTAGGAAGTAGGGCAGATGGCAATGCTGCTCTGGAGTGAAACTACCAGGTAGGGAATGATGGAAGCCATTTGGGTAACAGCATGTACTTACTACAGATTGAGGACTATCATAGGCCACCTGTGATCATCTTGTGACCTAACCATGTAACAGAGGAAGCAAGTGAGTTCATCATGGTGTGAAAGAGCCATGGTGAGTGATTATGAATCTGGAACTGAGCTAGGAATTATGACTATCAATCTGACCTCAATGAGGATTTGACTTGTTCCCCCCAAAACAGGTATATATAGCCTCTCTCTCTCTCTCACACACACACACACACACACACACACACACACACACACACACACACACTGACAGTCATTAAATCTTTAAATATTTCCCCCTTTTAAGGAAAAATAGAAAAAAAGGCCAATACAGAGCCAGAATAAGAGCAAACACTTCCTGAGCATATACTAAATGATGTAAATGTATGAGCTCATTTCACCCCCTCAAAGACCCTAGTAGATAGTTATGAGTATTATGTCCATTCTACAGTTGAGTACAGAGATATTTTAAATGACGTGGCTAAGATCACACTGCTCAGAAACACCAGAGCTGGGACTCAAACCAGACAGTTGTGTTCTAGGACAAGCTCTGAACCTCTATGTTCTCATTCCTTTCTGCCCAAAGGAAAACATGCTGCAGAATAAAAGAAAAAGAACATTCAACTAAAAGAAACACAGGATCTAACACTAAAAGAAAGTACAGGATCCAGGGGGCAGGAGGTCAAGTCCCTGTGAACTGGAAGCAGGTCATAAAGGGAGAGGGTGGAATGAGGCAGAACAAAGACAGGGAGCAGGGTGGGTAAAATCAATAGAGATGTCAAAGAAACTGAAAATGGCATTACAGAATTAAAATATGCATTTGAGGCAATAAAAAGTAGAGTGGGAAGTTTATAATTTTGCTCTGAAACTTTATATATTTTCTAAATTCTCTGTAACGTACATATATTACTATTATAATCAGAAAACATTAACATGTTAAACATTTTCCATACCCTTTTCCTCTAGCATTTCCACTTTTCTGAATATATTTTAAGGGAACAATTCAAACATTTATTTATATGGATATAAGTAACTTATTTCTAAAAACCGAAAATGAAAAAATTCTAAATATACAAAAATAACATTTGAATATATTGTGGTCTATTTATATGACAAAATATTTTATTTATAGCCATACATATGCTGCTGAAGAATGTTCAGGGGCACAAAGAAGTTACCAGCATACTGGTACATTAAAGAGCAACAAGAAGGGACGCCTGGGTGGCTCAGTTGGTTGGACGACTGCCTTCGGCTCAGGTCATGATCCTGGAGTCCCGGGATCGAGTCCCACATCGGGCTCCCAGCTCCATGGGGAGTCTGCTTCTCCCTCTGACCTTCTCCTCGCTCATGCTCTCTCTCACTGTCTCTCTCTCAAATAAATAAATAAAATCTTTAAAAAAAAAAAAAAGAGCAACAAGAAAAGCATCACGTCTATAATGTGATTCTAGAACACCAGTGCGCACGACTGTGTGTGCGAGTGCGCAGGTATGCACCTCGGAGCTTACTTTTTCCCCCACTTTCAAAATTTTTACACATCCAGTATACATTTAAGTCTTTACAAATTATGTGATTTGTTAGATCAGGAAGATTACAATCAGGTTGCTTTTATTTCTCTTACCAGTGCTTCAAACGTTGATTCTGCAGGGCTGCCTGGGTGGTTGAGTCAGCTGAGCACCGGACTCCTGGTTTTGGCTCAGTTTGTGATCTTCAGGTCCTGGGATCAGGCCCTATATTGGACTTCACGGTCAGCAGGGAGTCTGCTTGCCCTCTGCCCCTTCCCCACTATCTCACGTGTGTCCTGGTGTGTGTGCTCTCTCACATAAATAAATCTTTTTTTTAAGTTGTTTTTGTAATATGTAGGTTTTAAAATATTTTTAATCTTTTTTTCTTATACTCTCTACATTTTGAAATCCGAGTCCCAAGGATTACTTCTAAATCATTCTTCTAGTTATTTCTTCTTGAAATAACATGGTGTTACCTCCACCACTATTTTTCTTTCTGTGTGACTGCTGTTTTCATCTGTAGCATAGAGGCTTATTTTTACGGTTTTATCCGTTCCTTTTTCTTCCACTCCTCACATGTCAAAACAAAGTCATCTTCATCAGTTTGGCAAGTCTCCCTCCGATGCCATTTCTTTTCATCTTTCAAGGGGCTCTTGGTTGTGTTACAGGAGTTCAACATTCTGGTAACTTCGTTCTACTTTTGTGTCCAATTGTTATTCCACAAATATTCTACTTTGATTTCCAATGTCAAAACCTTCAGTGAGAAACAAAGATGAATACTCTGCCTCTGTCTTCAGATCCTTCAGAATTTCAGGACGATGAAGACAGTCCAGCTTCTTCTTCCTCTTTCTTTAGATAGATACCCTAAGTCAGACTGCTGGATCATATGGTAGAACTTCATTTTTTCTGAAGACTAAGTGATACCTATGCATTACCAGGCTTCTAGCCACTCTCCAACTTTCCATAGTATTGAAGCTTAGCAAACTGAAGTTATTTAGTATATGCCACACAATGAGAAGCAGATCTGCCCTTGACCTCAACCAAAGCCTGGGCATACTGACTGATCTAGAAAATTTCATTACCCATGCTTTCCCAGTGTTGGGAAAATCTTTTATATCTAAGCATTTCTTATATGTGTCTTAAATCTCTCCAAGTCTAGACTATGTAAACAACATGTTAATGCAAGCCAAACAATGCTCTTTATGAGTATCCTGTGGGGCAAAGAACAGTAGTGATACATAGCTTCTTCATCTAGAAACATGAATAGTGATCATTACCAGGCACTTTGTCTTTAATCCCAAGATGTACTTTCCTTGCCCATCCTTTGAACAGCAGTGTCCCTCTCTAACATGTTAACCCCACCACAATTTGGCCTTGTATCTACTTTGGTTCCACTGTGAATAACAGCTTTTCAAATATTGGCTTTTTCTTTGACTAATCAAACACTTCACTAGAGTTCATGTTAAGCATGCATGCTGTTCAAAATAACCAAACAGAAGAAAAAGGATATTTACACTGTGTTCTTTTGAGAAAGTCATTATTCTAGACACTGCTGATGTTTAGGTCTCAGATAATTCTCAGATCTTCTCTCTGCTCACAAGGAACATACTCAGCACTGTTCAGGAGGGAAGGATTCTTTTAAAATAATCTTTTTGGGGGCACCTGGGTGGCTCAGTGGGTTAAAGCCTCTGCCTTTGGCTCAGGTCATGATCCCAAGGTCCTGGGATCGAGCCCCATATCGGGCTCTTTGCTCAGCAGGGAGCCTGCTTCCTTCTCTCTCTCTGCCTGCCTCTCTGCCTACTTGTGATCTCTGTCTGTCAAATAAATAAAAATCTTAAAAAATATATTCTTTTTGTTAGAACTCCTGAAGAATAAGTCCATAGAATGTTTATTCTCTTTTTTTCTAATAATATATTATCTGACTCTACTATATTATTTACCAATTAGCATGAATTAACACCAGTCAGGAAATCTATTAAAAGAATCATATAAGAAATTTCCAACTTATATGCTAATTAAATTTTTGCTAGCACAATTTTATTTTCATTTCTAAAAGTACTCATTTAAGAAAGATTAAAATGTTTTTTTCTGTGAATAATTGCATTTTGGTTTTCAAAAATAATATAAAATCCCTGTTTCTCCCATCTCCCTAGAAGGAAAAGGAAAAGAAAGAAAATAAGGTCTTTGGTGTAGAATTCTACATGTATCTTTCCAATGATGACCTGTATTATGACCTAGCAAAAACTGCTTGCTCATTTTGAGTGTATGGCTTTTGAAAGGTATTACTATTATTATTAATATTTTGGCTCATAACATTTCTGTAGCTCATACTGAAGAAACAAATGCAATAAGCCGCTGGCTGTGGTTTTACAGTAGTAATTGTACCTTTAAAGGCATCATTAATGCCATTAAAAATGAGTTTCCTGGAATCTCAGTTGTTTTCCGTGACACCCCAGGCCATTAATGAGCAAATCAGTCATCAACTGCTTTTTTGTCCTCTTCCGAAAGTCTCAAATTGGTTATCTTTCAAGAAATGCCATTTCAAAGACATTGGGGGAATACAAAACAAAAACACGTTTTAATGACAAGAGTTCAGAAAATCATGGAAAATAAAGAGCATTTTCCTATTTTTCCCATTCCCTGGATCGATCAATCTGCATGTATTGAGTCTAAGTGATGTGTCTAGCACTGAAATAGCATTCAAGATGTTTTACATATGGGGAAAGAAATAGATTAAAAATATGGTTTCAAAAGATGCATTTTTCCCATGGTTTGTTTAACCCTAAAATTCCTCCCAACTGACTGATTCCACTTGAGGATCCCACTTCGTGTCCTTCCCACCTGGCTTCTCGGAGCTGGATATTGTGAAGTAGCCTCCGCTTGTGTTTTCTGATGAGTGAGACTGCAAACAGATGTTCTGTGCTCAGTTTCCCTGTGGTTTTAACCTTCTCAGATCAGAAGCTAGGAAAAATCTGATTCCAACATTCTGAGGGTATCAGGATCCACTTCTTGGGATGGGGGGCAGGGGGATTCTTTGCTGTCCTTTAGTGGAGACTGTCAAGAGTAGAAGTATAGCTCCCTCCTTGGGACAGTTCAAGTTCTTCTTGCCTCTCAGAGCAGGTGGTAAGCCACCTGAGACTAAGCTCTGCACTCGGGGGGTTTCATTCTGTTCACACGCTGCTTGTTACAGTTCGACTGTTATGTTTCCCCAGACAAAGCAGCATCTCTTTCCTCTGTCTTCCCCACATTTCCTCTCCTGAAAGTTTCTGAAAAATTCTCCTAACACATGATGTAAGTGTACTTCTGGCTCATTTTTCTCAAAAGAAAGCTTTTGTTTCTTGTAAAAGTACACCAATCCTTCTTCACGTGAGGACACTTCACCTGTCGGGATCCTAAAAACACTTATGGAATCAGCCTCACCCTCTGGGTGCCCCTGAGCTCCTCCGTCTGTGCTGGGTGCATGTCTTGAGGATTAAAGATGATAATGCAGGGGCACCTGGGTGGCTCAGTGGGTTAAAGCCTCTGCCTTCGGCTCAGGTCATGATCCCGGGGTCCTGGGATCGAGTCCCGCATCGGGCTCTCTGCTCCGCAGGGAGCCTGCTTCCTCCTCTCTCTCTGCCTGCCTCTCTGCCTACTTGTGATCTCTCTCAAATAAATAAAATCTTTAAAAAAAAAAAGATGATAATGCAAAGGAAGCACATAATACAGCCCTGGGCATGATGTAAATATTAATTACTAGCAGTAATAATAAGTAATAAAATAAAAGGAGCTTTTCTTGACAGCAAATCCATTGTCAAATGATGACACAACTGAGGATACAGGGCAACAGAAAAAGGAGAGGAGTCACCAACTTATTTGATCTGTGGCATAACCTATTCCAAAATTTGTACCTTAGGAGATTATATGTATTATGATCATTTCTTTTTTAATGATCCTGGAGTCAACTCAGAGCTGTCAGTGACACAAACGGAGAAGGTTGTTTTAGTTCAAACTGCAACTCTAAGGAAGTGAGTTTTTAAAAATTATTATAGTCAAAATATCCCTCTTAATGCATTCAAAATTCTGTTTATATATTGCATTCTACAAATATAAACAATTTACAAGCTTCTTTTATTTGTTTTATAAGGAGGGTTGTTTTTTTTTTTTTGGTCTCTAGTAGGTATTTGTTTTAAAATGACTGCTGGTGATCACCAGGAAATATGAGTCTAAAGCACGGATGATGTAAGCAGAGCTAAATTAGTTAAAGGTCAACAACTCACTAGAGAGAAAAAAGTGGTATCTGGTATGCTGTCTTAATAATAACCATCAGACAAACAGCCACTACTCACTGATACATACCGGCACATTTCACAGAATGAGCACTTATGCTTATTTTAGAAATTCTTTATCAAATTTTCAGTAACCTAAAATCTCCCACAAAGACTAGGAACACTTAATTCATCCAAAAAAAAAAAAAATCGACCAGTTATCCCCTGGAACCAATGACTGATACAGGAGAAAGGATAAGACACAGCAATTTTGAGAATAAACCGGTTAATCTCTATGTAACCTACTTCACACATGGTGCTTTTTTTGGGTGTGTCCTGGGGGGCTCGGAGCTGAGAGACAGAATGCCCCTCCAGGTAGAATGAAGCTCTTTCCTAAAATGAAAAAAAAATCGGAGTAGGCTGAAAGAGGGCATGTCTTTTATGTGACATTGGAGTAAATGTTACCAAAAACCAAATTCTGTCCTGTCTTTGGTTAAAAAACAAAACTTGGGTGAAAATGAATGATATTGCATTGAAGACATTTTCCATTCGTGTTCCCTACACTTTCTTGGGGCATTTTTCTATAGTTTGGCCCTGGGTGGCACCACATGAAAGGCTTTCTTCAGATATTGTATATTACTAGGGTGGCATGGCCCCAGTTTGCCTGGGACAGTTCTGGTTTATGCTTGCTGTCCCGGCATAATTATATTGATAGCACCTCTTTTCTTAAAATGTCCTGGGTTTGGGCAGTAAGTCAAATGGCTATCCTAAATTCTAGCAATTAGCCCGTGAAACTGACTCCTGATGATTGTGATATCTTGGCTATTTGGTGTGATCTGAGACATTCTGTTCTGGATCAGTAAATTTGCCAGTTAACTTGAAGACAACGTCTTAAGGGCAAACAGTATTTCAACTGCTTTTCAGGAGTCTTTCAAAAGCGATCAGAGGTTTCTCTGCCTTAAGAGGGCACCCTCGGCATAATTTAATCTCTTCTTTCTCTGCGTTGCCAAGCACTATATTGTGGGGTCGCTACACATGCAGAGGGTGAGGCAGAGAGCTGAGGGGCAGCTGGGTTCACACTGGGCCCCAGAACTTGGCTTTCTTTAAACAGTTTCTAGGATGAGGTGGGGTTTTTGGCTTTTTTCCTTTTTTTGGGATCACTTTCTATTTTTTTCTCAGGTGATAAACAATTGATACTCAGTGGCTTTATACCTGGGCAACACTTTGTGAACCTATCATCTCTTTCACTTTATCTACGTGCGTGTTATTACTCGGTGGGTATGAAGGAGCAGTATTGCTAGCAATATCAAAGAACTATATAGCAGGGTTTTACGAAGAATTGATTAAAATATTGATAATTAAAACCTATAATACATTTCTATAATTATAAAAACAGGTACCGGGTTTTCAAATTTTTCCTAATTTTGTTTAGTTTGTAATCAACTTTCAGTGTAAGTTATATATAATAAAATGCGCTGATTTTCAGCAGATAGTTCAATGAATTTCAACAAAGACCTACATCGGCATAACTACCACCACGATTAGGATCTATAACTTGGTCATCAGCTCAAAAGTTTCCTGTGCATTCTTATGGTCAAGTCTCTGTCTACTCCTGGCCCCAGACAACCACTTACCTCCTTTCTATCACTACTGACTAGGTTTGCCTATTCTAGAGTTTCATACTAATAGAATTAATCAGTACCAACTCTTTTGAGTTTGGCTTTTTTCATTCGTGATGTTTTTGAGATCCATCCATGGTACACATGGTTAGTTCACCCCTCCCCCCACCTTGTTTGACTGAGTGGTATTCTATTATACAGACATATCGTAATTTTTATCCATTTACCTCTGGATTTGTATTGAACACTGAATTGTTTCTAACTTGTGAGTATTTTTAATGAAAAGAGACATTATAGAGATATATGTCTTTACTTCTCTTGGGTAAATCCCTGACAGTAGAATTGAGGATTGTATATTTTATAAAAAACTGAAAACTGTTTTCCAGAGTGTTCTTAACATTTTACGTTCCAAACATCAACAGGAAACAGTTCCCTTTTCTTCCTATCCTTGCCAATGCTTGCTGCTGTTGATATTTTTAAGTTTAGGCATTCTTAGTGCATAGTGCTCTACTAACACTGTAGTTTTAATCATTACTTGCTGACTAATGATGGTAAGTGTGCTTTCATATGCCTTTCCTTTTTTTTTTTTTTAAACTTTTAAATACCCCATAGTGAGTTTCTTAGTAGTATTACAGTAACCTCAGGGTTCTAAAATTATTTTATGATAAATATACAAAAAATACAGAAAATATTTTCTTGCCCAATGTTTAAGTGATAAGTTCATTTATTTTCATTCACTCATTCATCATGGGATTATTGAATATCTTCTGTGAGTGCCCTATGCAAATGCTAGAGGCACAAGTGAATATAGCACAAAACTCTTTCTTTCTGGGCTGACTTATACTGGTAAACTCTAGATCAACGAATGTCCCTTTTAAAATGTTCAGGATGATAAAATGTAACAGTTGCCAAATGTTTTATTTCCTGGAAGCTCAGAGAATGTGCCCCAAAATAACAGTGCTTCAGCCGGGGCCATGACGTGATCAAATGTGAATTTTTAGAAAACTATTCTTATTTTATCTAAAACCACAGTATTGGGCTCACTAGTATACAAGAGGATAGACTTTATAAGCACAACTAAATCTGACCAGCTCTAGCAGCATTATGAAATTATCAGAAGTTGTTAGAAAAGACCACAAAATGTAGAACTATGTTTATGCTCACCATTCCTAGGTCTCTAAATACTGGGATTGACTGAACGACCAAAACCAAATGGTCGTAGCTGATGAACTACATCAGCTCTGACGAAACCTCTTGGCTTTTCAGGCAGCATGGAGCAGAGATGGGGTGAACTCTGATTTCTTTTAAAAATTAAGAATTAGCCATGAAACACACTATCTAGTTCTGATTTACTCACGGACTCTGCTCAGCAAGACCAGCAATTTAGTTTACAGACTCTACGATATATTTAACTAGTGACCTTTCTCAGTGAGTATCACAGCATATCACAAAGACAAAGCAGTATTATATTGATCCATCATTATTTTCCTATGCTTAACCTTTTGAATTTATGTAAATATCTCTATGTTCACTTTTAAGGCTAGCACAACTCTCTGACACTGGTGCCCTTTGCTTTTCACCAGGAAATATGAGGGAGTTTGTCTCTGTCAGTCTGGAAATCCAGGCGATGATGGAGGAAGGTAAGAGCAGTAAGGATTAGAAATGCCCAAAAGAGTAAAATTAGATGTTTGGGGTGTGCTCTCATGAATACTGTTTGAAAGCAAAATTAGACATGCAGTCAAAAGTGCTGGGGACTTTTAGCAGGAATGACAGGGTGACCAAACAAAAGAGTCCATGGGGCACTGGTAGGCTGGGAAGATCCAGTCGACAGGGATATAGGTGCCCCACATGGCTGGGATCTGACAGCTAAGATGAAGGGCATGTAGGGCATCAGAGCACCTATTAAAATGACCTATAGCAAGACAGGGATCTGCTTCTGGAATAAACAAGGTAGAACATTTAGGACAAAGAAAAGCTGAGAACAGTTTTTGAAAGAGTCAACATAGAAGGTAAGACATGGAAAGAAGGCAGGTCTGGAAAGAAAGGAAGGAGGGAAAGGGAAAGAAGAAAGGAAGGAAAAGGGAAGGAGGGAAGGGAAGGAAGGAGGAAGGAAGGATGGAAGAGAGGGAGGAAAGGAAGGAAGGATGGAAGAGAGGGAAAGAAAATGAAAGAAAAAGAAATGAAGAAATGAAGGAAAGAAAGAAAGGAAGGAAGGAAGGAAGAAAAGGTAACTGTGAAGTGGTGGATATGTTAATAAGTTTGTGGTAATTATTTCACAATGTAGATATATTATCAACTCATGAAGTTGTAACCCTTAATATATATTTCTTTGTCAATAACTTAATAAAGCTGGGAAAAAATTCTGTCTGAAAATAGAATTTAAAGTGAATATGTATATAAACCAAAATGTTAATAGTGTTTAAATCTCTGGGTCATAAAACTATGGTTGAGTTTTCTTTTAGTTTACCTGTATTTTCTATTTTAAAGAAAACATAAATCACTTGTTGAAAAAGAAGAACAACAACGACGACGACGATGACGACGACGACGCAGGAACCCACTCGGGATCATTCTGTTTTGACTAAGCACTGGATTGATGGAATGCCATGGAAGCTGTCCATGAGACCGGGCTGTAGCATGGGGAGCAGGGAGCACAGACACTTGCTAATGCCCCCGGGGGTCTATGCTGAGGACGTGCACTCCCAGTCCCTCAAGCAAGAATATTCTCCCGAACGAGGCTGAGCTTCCCACACGTCGCTCCACTGGGCAGTGACAGTGAGGTGTGAAGTGTTCAGCTGTCTCAGTACAGTTATGCCACAGGAAGCTACTGAAGTGAGAAGGGCTTGGCTTGCCCTTTTAGCAAATGGCTTTTTGACCCTTCTCCACTTGGCAGAATTTGCCATATGTGATCTCTTTAGAGAAACAGGACGCTGACCTCACAAGTTTAATGGCCCTCTGCCTCCCCAGACAGGAGAGCTGTTCTATCTTGTCTCCTCACAGCTGCCTCTCTTCTCCACTGTCAGAACGTATGCCTGCGAGGATGCTCTTCTGGTGTCTCCTGCCATGTCAGTCTTGGGAAAGAGAGAAAAATGAGCAGATTATTGTATGCTCCTCCTCTTCTCATTTCTTCCAGCACCACAGCTTTCATCCCCAAAGAGTCTACATTTCATAGCTCTAGCTGTTCAGTAAGGTGTTCTGTTCCTCCAGTTAGCAAACCGACTGATCCCAGCTCTAGCCCTTGGGTCCGCTCGTTTCTTCTCAGTTGTTTTCTTCATCATTGGCAGTTTAGATGTTGGTCCCTTACTCTTGACAGCGCTGAAAGAATATTGTTGGGGTGGCAGAAGTTGCCCAGAATCTAGCCTCATGTCTACAGATAACTGTCTCTGAACACAATATTTAGTGGAAATGTTCAGACTAGAAAAATCCAAGAGACAGCCTAGCAAGAAAAACAAAATTGTCCTACTTTCCTTCCTTCCATCCTTCCCTCCCTCCCTCCTCCTTTCCTTCCATTCATCCATAGTGTTTAAATAGCTATAAACTCATCATCACTTCAATATAATCAAATAGTGTTAATTTAGTAATGATTCACTGAGTGAATATTATTGCCTGGAACCACAGTAGGCACTGAAGATTTAGCAACAAAAAAGATATCTCTGGGAATGGCTCATTGGGCTGTATATCCAGTTAAGACTTCTGCCCAGGGACTAGGTACGAGTGTCCAGCTGGGTCTGAATGCTCCCAGAACAGCTCAGATATAGTAGGTTTATAACTGAACTCATCCTGTCTTCCAACAAGGTCATAGCTACTATCTGTCTCAAAAATCTTCAGTGGCTTTATATAACTTACTAAAATATAGCCTATACTCTCTACTGGTATTCATCATATTCTACAATTTCCAGCCACACTATTATTCTGCCACTACTTTCTGCTAAAATTGCCTATATTCTTTGCTCCATTGTTGTCACATGATCTACACTTTCTGAAGCTTTGCTTATGCCCTTCCTGTTGATTAGAACTGTGTGTATTTGTGAGAGATGGAGACAGAGAGATACAGAGAGATTTAAGTAAAGCAGGCAATTCTGCTCAGCATACACTCAGTACATATGTGCCCCAAGTATTAGTGAGTCTGAGATGAAGTCCCAAGTCTGTGTTTGCTTTACTGGCCTTACTGTTCCAGAGTTTCTCCAGGTCTCTCATAGTATGAGCATAATGCTGTTCCAAGATGGTCTAATATGCTTCTTTTCATACAAAGTGGCCCATAAACATAAGCCATCCATGTTATTTGAAGTTCAGTTGAAGAACCTGTGCTCTGTTCTAGTCCTAGAGCAATATCTGATTGTTTTGGGTTCATTAGATTGTTTCTAATCTGGCCTGTAAATATTACCATATATTCTGTATTTTGTAGGTGAACTAAATTTTTTAAGTGTTATTTTGAATGTGTAATTTTTGCCTTCTTTCTGGATATTAGAACCCAATGTCAGGTAAGATATTATTCCATGGTGCTGTGATTATTTATATCTCCCCTGTAAGTTTATAACCCCCTTGTGTACAGGACCTTGAATAATTATCTCCTGACTACCTAACATGGATCTTCAAGTCCCAATGGTTGGGACTTGTAACCCAGTGGTTAGATGAAGGAAAAGGAAAGACAACAGTGACTACCAATGCCCCAAAAGAGGCAGTTTAGGGACCAGAAGACAGAAATATCCTTTATCCCTTCATACAGTTTCTGTTTTGAAGGAAACTTCTAAAGCCTCACTATATTCAGAACAAAAACAGAATGGCATTTTTGCATATAACTCAGGCTCCAAGGACAGGAACCCCCATGCGCCTGGGACTGGAAAGAACAGAGCAGGAAAGAGAAAGGTGATCAGGCTTAAGAAGTGGCACAGGTGTCTCATGCCTTGAATAGAAAATCTTTTATTTGAGCCTACTCTCTAAAATTTAAATTATTCAAAGGAAAAAAAAATCACTCAGTATGAATTCAGAAAGTTTCCAGTGTGCATTTTAAGAGACAAGACATTTGTCATTATCTATCATTTCAGATAACTTTATAAGCAAAGTATTACCATTTTTACGTTAGTATTTTCAGAGCAGCTTGAAGTTTATTGATTTTCTACAATACTGGATGATTAATTTCATTCTTGAGTCTAGTAAAGAGCCTAAGCCAGACAGCATAACACCAGCAGCTGGAATCCATGATTCAATCTTCTTTTGTTTGCTAGTTATCTTTGTGGAATGACCGCATAAGCATCTAAAGATCATAAGCCCAATTCAAAGATCCTTTGGCTTATCACAATTTATACTTGGTTGCTTTTCTTTTCTTGATTCTTCTATACATCTTTATAAAGAGGTCAGAACCATGAGGGCAGTAACCATGACTGTCATATTCCATACTGGATCCCCAGCATTTAGGATAATACTCTCCACAGAGTAGGGGTTCGATAACAATTTATTGACTTAAGGGACTGCTGGACTAGAACTACCTAGGTCAGCTGGTTTGATTTCAGCCAAGAGGTCTGCCTGGAGATTCAGCCTCTAAGCACTTTGTCATTCTAAGAACCAAAGCGATAGGAACGTTATCCAGATGGCTTGACACAAAACCAGAAGAGCTAGAAACATCAGCCAAACAATTTGTTAATTTATTGAACCAGATTCTGTAACTCTGGCACAAATGTATACATTTCCAATATGTACATAATTTGTTTCCAATCATTTTTTTTATGTTTGAATGATGTCTCTTCTTATACACTAAATGGCTGAGAGTATGTGATAATGTTGAAGATGCACCAGGAAGAGAAGATACTGAGATTAGTAGAAGATCTGGCAATAATCCCAGGACTAAATCTTAAGGAGAAAAGGCATCTTATAGATCCTGGATATCAACCTTTTGTCTGTACTGTCATTTGCAAATATCTTCTCCCATTCCATGGGTTGCCTCTTTGTTGACTGTTTCCTTTGCTGTGCAGAAGCTTTTGATTTTGATGAAGTCCCAAAAGTTCATTTTCGCTTTTGTTTCCTTTGCCTTTGGAGACATATCTTGAAAGAAGTTGCTGTGGCTGATATCGAAGAGGTTACTGCCTATATTCTCCTCTAGGATTCTGATGGATTCCTGTCTCACGTTGAGGTCTTTTATCCATTTTTGAGTTTGTTTTTGTGTATGGTGTAAGAGAATGGTCGAGTTTCATTCTTCTACATATAGCTGTCCAGTTTTCCCAGCACCATTTATTGAAGAGACTGTCTTTTTTCCACTGTATATTTTTTCCTGTTTTGTTGAAGATTATTTGACCATAGAGTTGAGGGTCTATAAAGAACTCCTCAAACTCAACACGCACAAAACAGACAATCATATCAAAAAATGGGCAGAAGACATGAACAGACACTTCTCCAATGAAGACATACAAATGGCTATCAGACACATGAAAAAATGTTCATCATCACTAGCCATCAGGGAGATTCAAATTAAAACCACATTGAGATACCACCTTACACTAGTTAGAATGGCCAAAATTAGCAAGACAGGAAACAACATGTGTTGGGAGGGGATGTAGAAAAAGGGAAACCCTCTTACACTGTGGTGGGAATGCAAGTTGGTGCAGCCACTTTGGAGAACAGTGTGGAGATTCCTCAAGAAACTAAAAATAGAGCTTCCCTATTGCCCTGCAATTGCACTACTGGGTATTTACCCCAAAGATACAGATGTAGTGAAAAGAAGGGCCATCTGTACCCCAATGTTTATAGCAGCAATGGCCATGGTCGCCAAACTGTGGAAAGAACCAAGATGCCCTTCAACGGATGAATGGATAAGGAAGATGTGGTCCATATACATGATGGAGTATGATGCCTCCATCAGACAGGATGAATACCCAACTTTTGTAGCAACATGGACGGGACTGGAAGAGATGATGCTGAGTGAAATAAGTCAAGCAGAGAGAGTCAATTATCATATGGTTTCACTTATTTGTGGAGCATAACAAATAGCATAGAGGACAAGTGAAGATGGGGAGGAGAAGGGAGTTGGGGGAAATTGGAAGGGGAGGTGAACCATGAGAGACTATGGACTCTGAAAAACAATCTGAGGGTTTTGAAGGGGCGGGGGGTGGGAGGTTGGGGGAACCAGGTGGTGGGTATTGGAGAGGGCACGGATTGCATGGAGCACTGGGTGTGGTGCAAAAACAATGAATATTGTTACGCTGAAAAGAAATTTAAAAAAAATTAAAAATAAAAAAGCCGGGACGCCTGGGTGGCTCAGTTGGTTGGACGACTGCCTTCAGCTCAGGTCATGATCCTGGAGTCCCGGGATCGAGTCCCGCATCGGGCTCCCGGCTCCACGGGGAGTCTGCTTCTCTCTGTGACCTTCTCCTCGCTCATGCTCTCTCTCACTGTCTCTCTCTCTCAAATAAATAAATAAAATCTTTAAAAAAAAAATAAAAATAAAAAAGCCATTAGGTTTTGCTAAGCCAAAAACAACTACCAAACGGCATACATGGCATAATTATGACACTTTGTGTGATATCCAGACATTGAAAATTAATTACCACTAATTAAAAGTGGTTGTTTTCTTTTTGCAGGTGATGAGTCTGTGTGTGATTCATTTCCTTCTTCCTACTTTCCTGCATTTTTCAAGCAGCCTTAGTTCTATGAAATGTCCCATGACACTTTACTTGTGATACTAAACTTACCACCTTTTTCTCAACATTCTCAAATTGTTAATGATCTTTAGAATTCCTCTCTCCCAGTCCATGATGCATGTGGTTTTCCGCACTGCCTCTCACCTCCGTACCATCCTAGGGAGACCCCAGCAATTCTGGTATTTGCCTGAGCTACTGTTGCTAGCAATGCTGAGGACTGGAAAGTCTTGGGTATTATTCTAGATAAACATTCCACACTGGACCACATGACTGGTGTCATTGACTGGGGCAGGACACAGGTACTTAGCGAAGGGCCTGACGCCCTTTGCCTCAAGGCCTGGAAGAAATAATCATCAGATTAGATCCCTGGACAAATACTTCTGAACTGCCATTAAAAGTCAAGTTTGCAAATTAGAAGTTCCCACTTTTGCAGAGAACAGCCCAACTGCTTATTAAGGAATGTGGGTTCTGTGGCGGCAGTGCGTGTGTGTGTGTGTGTGTGTGTGTGTGTGTGTTTGTGTAGGGGTCGGACTGAAAGGAGATTTAAATCTGGGAAAGGTACTTCTCTGAGATGAGCTTGTATTGGTAAGTATTTCCTATCAACTCGCATGGTATCAGTGGGCACCACCAAAGTGCATCTATTCATTCATTCATTCATTCACTCACTCATTCAATAAACATGCCCCACTTACTCTGGGCCCCTAGCCCATAAGCTTGTTCCTGGTGAATAATACAGACCTGGCCTTGACCTCCAGAGACTGTAACAGAGATAACAGGAAAAAAAAAAACAAAACTCAATGGAACAGGCGATTTGAATAAACAGACAGTCATGTTAAACACTCACAGGAAGTTGAGGGTCCATAGCTGGGCTCTCTACTCTGTTCCATTGGTCTATGTGTCTGTTTTTATGCCAGTACCATGCTTATCTTGGTGATCAAAGCTTTGTTGCAAAGCTTGAAATCAGGTAACATGATGCTGCCAGTTTTGTTTTTCTTTTTCAACATTTCCTTAGCGATTCGGGGTCTCTTCTGATTCCATACAAATTTTAGGATTATTTGCTGCAGCTCTTTGAAAAATACCAGTGGAATTTTGATCGGAATGGCATTAAAAGTATAGATTGCTCTAAGCAGTATAGACATTTTAACAATGTTTATTCTTCCAATCCAAGAGCATAGAATGGTCTTCCATCTTTTTGTGTCTTCTTCGATTTCTTTCATAAGTGTTCTGTAGTTCTTTGAGTACAGATCCTTTGGAGCCCAGATATGGACCCTCAACTCTATGGCCAAATAATCTTCGACAAAGCAGGAAAAAATATGAAGTGGAAAAAAGACAGTCTCTTCAATAAATGGTGCTGGGAAATTTGGACAGCTATATGTAGAAGAATGAAACTTGACCATTCTCTTACACCGTACACAAAGATAAACTCAAAATGAATAAAAGACATCAACGTGAGACAGGAATCCATCAGAATCATAGGAGATAGGAGAACATAGGCAATAACCTCTTTGATATCGACCACAGCAAGTTCTTTCAAGGTATGTCTCCAAAGGCAAAGGAAACAAAAGCGAAAATAAACTTCTGGGACTTCATCAGATCAAAAGCTTCTGCACAGCAAAGGAAACAGTCAACAAAACAAAGAGGCAACCCATGGAATGGGAGAAGATATTTGCAAATAACAGTACAGAAAAAGGTTGATATCCAGGATCTACAAAGAACTCCTCAAACTCAACACACACAAAGCAGATAATTATGTCAAAAAATGGGCAGAAGACATGAACAGACACTTCTCCAATGAAGACATACAAATGGCTATCAGACACATGAAAAAATGTTCATCATCACTAGCCATCAGGGAGATTCAAATTAAAACCACATTGATATACCACCTTACATCAGTTAGAATGGCCAAAATTAGCAAGACAGGAAACAACGTGTGTTGGAGAGGATCAGAGAGATGGAAAGCCTCTTACACTGTTGGTGGGAATGCAAGCTGGTGTAGCCACTTTGGAGAACAGTGTGGAGATTCCTTAAAAAATTAAAAACAGAGCTTCCCTATGACCCTGCAATTGCACTACTGGGTATTTACCCCAAAGATACAGATGTAGTGAAAAGAAGGGCCATCTGTACCCCAATGTTTATAGCAGCAATGGCCACAGTCAAACTGTGGAAAGAACCAAGATGCCCTTCAACGGATGAATGGATAAGGAAGATGTGGTCCATATACACTATGGAGTATGATGCCTCCATCAGAAAGGATGAATACCCCACTTTTGTAGCAACATGGACGGGACTGGAAGAGATGATGCTGAGTGAAATAAGTCAAGCAGAGAGAGTCAATTATCATATGGTTTCACTTATTTGTGGAGTTTAACAAATAGCATGGAGGACAAGGGAAGATGGAGAGGAGAAGGGAGTTGAGGGAAATTGGAAGGGGAGGTGAACCATGAGAGACTGTGGGCCCTGAAAAACAATCTGAGGGTTTTGAAGGGGCGGGGGGTGGAAGGTTGGGGGAACCAGGTGGTGGGTATTGGAGAGGGCACGGATTGCATGGAGCACTGGGTGTGGTGCAAAAACAATGAATACTGTTACGCTGAAAATAAATTTAAAAAATTTAAAAAAAAAAAAGAAAAAGAAAAGGCATCTTAATTCCTCAGATGATGCTAGTGACCAGTCACAAAGACTGGAATACATTCTTTGGAAGTTCTAATTTTTTTTTTTTTCCTTAGTGAAGCTCTAATGTTATCACTGTCAGTAGTGACAAACTGTCATATAGTGATTCTGAAGGTCTGGGTATGTGAGGTGCACGTTACAAATGGTAAGTCATTATATGGAGAGCAACAGATACCTAAAAAACACATGATATAATAACATTTGCTACAGGGTTGAGTCCTGAGAAAGAAAGTCTTCATAACTTGTTTGTAACCCATCTTCTCTCCCTTGGGGATGCCCAAGAAGAGGTGAGAGAGAGGAAAAAAAGAAATCAATGATCCAACAAAGACTTCTTGTAAACATGCCAATCAGACTTCCTAGTGGTATCTATTAGCAAAAAGATAATGAGAGTCCTTCCTGTGGAATCCTTCTAGCAGGCTATATCCAGTCTGCCTAGGTTGTTTTAGCAAAACAATGAGGAACTTACGGGTTTGTGGGATATGACCCACTGGAAAGTGTTAGGTCAGCTATATTATTATCCATGTATCAGAGGGAATCATTTGATAACTACATGCATCACTTATGGATCTCAAACATTAAATCTGGACCAGACCACATCCTAATGTTGCATATGGAAGGATCCTGGGGCGTTGACTAGCGGTGGCAGATGTTTCTATGCACTGCCTTTGTCTTCACATGTATCGGGCAAGTTATTAGTAAAGTTTGATCCTCCATAAGATCTCTGCTTCTTTGAGTCTGATGTGACAATCTGGCTCATTTTGCTATCTCAGGTCTCAAATTTAAACGGATAATGAGCACCTTTGTAGCTAACAAGTGGATTTGGGAGAAAGTAAATTTAACATTTCCTTCTCAATGGTAGGCTGTAGGTGCTCATTTCAAAGAGCATTGGGCTGTCAGTAATTCTTTTTTATTTTACTTTAAAATACATTTTATTTTACTTGGAACGTCCAAGGTTTCTCTCATATTAAAAATGTGTTGTCCTCAGAGAAACTGTCTTATGGGATTCAGAAGACTTTGACTAGTCTAGATAAACAGGCTGCAGGAATTAGGTGACTTTAAAATGAATTAATAGATCTACATTGAACATAATTTATTTTCCAAAAATAATTTCATGTCTATTAGTAACAACCAAGAGTTAATCAGGGAGCAGAGGCACAACCAACTAATAGAAAGGTTTAAAAGTGGGAAGAGATATTGGACTGTCCTTAGGAATAGTAATGGATATGAATGTAAAACAAATTTTTTTTTAACTTTTTCTTCCAGGTTTTATGACTAGCTTATTATCTGGAAAATGCAATGAGTAAAGTAATAAAAATACCTTATTACCTTGATAAGTAGAACTCTTTGGAAACTAAGAAGACTTACTGCAAGAAAATCTAAAGAAAAAGAACAGCATTCCTTTATAATAAGTAACCTAAAGCAAATGCCTGTGGCTGTTAGAAGTAAAATATTTATTGAGCTGATGAAAACCAAGTTCAAGGACCCTGCTACTTCTCTTCTCCCAACCCCAACTTCACCCCAAAGCTGAACTGGCCTTAGACAGAATACTTGGTTCTTCCTTCACAATTCAGGGCATCAGAAACCAAGCTAGAACTTAATGTAGGGAAATCAGTTGGAATGCCTCTCACTGCCTGCTGTGGGGGCTCCTGTGTGCTTCTTGGTACTAGAGCAAAGAAAGGAACATTATCAATAAATTTCTAGAAGATTAATTTGTAGTAAGAGAGATAAAACAGTTATCAGATGTCCCAATTTCCCAAGAAACAGACTTGGTACTGATGTTAAAAGAATTAAATTTCTTCACTACAACTATATTTTGCCTTTGCGTGTAATCAGATTGATGAACCTGAAAAACTATGTGTTCCTGAAGTCTCAAAGAGAAGAATTTTGTTCCTCATTTAGGTTTGATATATTTTTCAGTTTTACTTTGTTTCATGCTAAGAGAGTAGGAGAGATATGCATATAAATTTTCTATTTCTTTTAATGACAATTTCTTCCCTCCTAATCATTTTAAGCTAGTCTATCTTTTCGGAGTTTCAGGTGTTCTTTTTTTAAATAAAACTTTCTTACAAAGTATTAAATATGCCCTCCACAAATAGGTAGCTTGAAGACAATGATCATACTGCATCTATACAACTTGCTACCTTTCATTTCTAATTAAATAATTACATTTACCACATGTTAATAAGTTGGCTTTTGATCATTTACAATATTTATTTGACTGAACTCAGTCCTTGGTGTGTTGGGTCTAATTATTAAACTCCAGGCTCAGATTTTTGTCTGAAGGCTTTCTTAAGGGAACTACCATGAAGAAAATACAGAAACAGTAGTGCCAATTAAGAGAAAAATAAGAACAGAAAATTTAAATTTTACAACGTTGAAGGAAAGAACAAGGACAATATGCATTATTATTCTGTGCTAATTCATGCAGTGGTTTTCTGTTCTATTTATATTGAGAGAGGTCAAAATTAAGGTACAAATGAAATGTCTAAGACTTCAAATGAGTCGTCTTAGGAACAGCCATGAGATGCTAAGTAGGACTGAAGTGACAAGGAGTTGCTACAGAGAAGGCAGTGAAGCCTTCAGTCTTTGAAACTCTAAACAACGTCTGAATGTAAATTTCCTTCTGCTTGGAAATTTGTTTCTTTGGCTAGTTTAAGAAAATGTCATATTCTGAAACAAGCACTCTTTAAAATGGAGGAAAAATAAAAGAGAAATAAAGGAAAGGAAAGAAAAATACAGCAACTTGTCTGGAAAAGTCAGGTAAGCAGTAAATCAAGGCTGGAAGAGCAGAGAAATATTTGGACAAGGCACAGGTGATGGGCCATGCCAAAGCAAGTGACAGAATTGAGTCACTTGGCAATTTGCATCATGTGAGAATTAGGTCTATGATATTCTCCTTCTTATACCTATTCACAAATATTAAACCAAAAAGTGGTGTGACAGATGATTTCCCTGGCCTTGATATGTAAGAGAATTCTGAGGTTATTCATCCAGGGGGCTTACTAACTTAATAACTTACTTTCATGACACAGCTATCTGACCATTTAGAAACCATCTTCCTCCCTTCATTTCTAACAGACTCATTTGAATATTCTGGAACTTTGAAGTTCTCTGGCTACCCTGATGAATTCACTAAAGGGATGATGACAGAGAGATGAGTCCAGAATCCAATTCACATTTTCATTTAGTTCTTAGGTGAAAGCTGATGCTCTGTAAACCTAAATAATAGGCCTGGGTAAACCAGCAGCAGTTTAACTATTACCACCATGAACGCCTCAAATAGCTCTCATGAAGGGAGGAAAAAGAGTCCCTGAAAACAACATGAAATCATGATAACAGGCTGCAAAGAGTCCACAGGACATGACAGTCTGCAGACAAAATCTGACAACCCTCTTCAAAATAAAAAAAATTGTCTTCCTTCACTTAAAAGTTCCTTTTAATGTCTTCCTTTCACAACACTTTGTATCACACTGAAGGTATTTATTACAACTGGCCTTCCAAGGTCATTAATTGTGAGCATAGATTTGTGTAAGGAAGTAGATTTTAAATAAGATGTAGGTCTCCATTCTGGCTCTCTCTCTAACAACCTTACGGTGTTGGGCAGGTTAATGACCTCTTTGAACCTTAGCTTCCTTTTCAGTAAAATAGGAGGGAACAATAGCTAACTAACAGGTTTGTTGGGGTAATTAAATAAGGGAAATTTTTCAAAAGAACAAAAAACTGTATCTAGAACATAACTGATACCCAATAAATGTAACTGGTTAGAACAATTTCTTCCCATTTTAGATTTAAGACATGGCTTGTTCACCTATGTATCTTACCAACATACAGCATGCTACCTTGCAAGTGGTGAATAAAAATAAGAGGAAAGAATTGGCTATGGATAACGGCTCTGGGGAGTTTAAATACCAAACATATCCCTATCTAGACATGGTCTACCTAGAAAATAACTCTTCTGAAGAAAAAATTGAGAAAGTGTTAAAATCTGAAATCCAGTTGCTTATGATAACATATATGTAGCATATAAATTAGTAAGGAAAATCAAAATTCAGTTGATTTGTTTTGGGAAAATTGATAAAAATTTAGAAAAAAACAAAATTAGGGTCAAATTTCTCATCATGCACAAATGCACCTATCTGTTGACTTACAAATCTAAGTTTAATACAGCTGTTAATGCATTAGAGAAAAATACATGGGATTTTAAAAAATAAATTTGTGGTGAGAGACCTTTTAAGAAAATAAACTCAAAATCCCAAAGGAAAAATGTAAAAGATTTAGTGACAAAACCATTAAAATTTCTGTATGGGGAAGGATAATATACCAAAAGTTGAAAGAAAAGTGACAGGCTGGGCCAGCACATATAACACATACATAACAACTAATTAATATTATTTACGTAGAAAGAGTTTCTACAACCAACAGGAAAAACACATACAATGGAAAAAAGAGCCATGATGCAAACAGATGATTCCCACAAAAATAAATACATAACTATGGCTGAAAATCTCATAAAAGAAATGTAGATTTCAACCCCAAGAAGGTGAAAGATCTACATACTGAAAACTGTAAGACAGTGATGAAATAATTTGAAAAAGACACAAATAAAGGGAAAAAATATTTGTGTTTGTGGACTGGAAGAATTAAAATGTTAAAATGTTTGTATTAACCATAGTGATCCATCTACGGATTCAGTGCAATCCTTACTAAGGTTCCGATGGCATTTTTCACAAAAATAGAAAAAAAATCCTAAAATTCATATAGAACTACAAAAGACCATGAACAGTCAAGGCGATTTTGAGAAAGAAGAACAGAGTTGAAAGTATCATATTTCCTGATTTGAAACCATATTACAAAACTATCCTAATAAAAACAGTATGGTACTGGCATAAAAACAGACATATAGATCAATGACTAATTAATTTACAACAAAGAAGCTAAGAATATACAATGGGGAAAGGATAGTCTCTTCAATAAATGGTGCGGGGAAGACTGCATAGCCATAAACAAAAGAATAAAACTGGACCCATACCTTACACTATACACAAAAATCAACTAAGTGGATTTAAAAACCCCAATCATTAAGACATGAAACCAAAACTCAAGAGGAAAACAGAGAAGATTAGCTCCTTGACCTTGGTCTTGGCAATGTCTTTTTTGATTTGACACCAAAAGGAAAGGAAGGCAACAAAAGCAAAAATAAACAGGTGGAAGCACTGGGGTAATTAATTAATAATTAATAAATTTCCTTTCACAGCAAAGGAAACCACTAACAAAATGAAAAGGCAACCTATATGGCTGGGAAAAAAATTACAAACCACATATTTGACTAAAGGTAGTACCCAAAATATACAAGGAACTCTTACAAGTCAATGGTACAAAACCCCAAAAAACCCAATTTAAAAAGGAGCAAGGGATTTGAATAAACATTTTTACAAAGAACACATATAAATGACTAACAAGTACATGAAAAGGTGCTCAACATCATTAATCATCAGGAAAAGCAAATCAAAACCTCGATGAGATACCACTTCATATCTAGATGAATGTCTGTGATCAAAAATATAAGAGATAACAAAAGCTAGCAAAGATGTGGAGAAAAGAAAATCCTTACACACTGCTGGATGGAAATGAAAACTGGGATAGTCACTGTGGAAAACAGTATGGAGGTTTCTCAAGAATTTAAAATTAGAACTACCATATGATCCGGTAAGCCCGCTCCTTGGTATATATTCACAGAAAACAAAATCATTATCTCCAAGAGACATATGTATTCCCATATTCATTGCAGGATTAGTCACAATAGCCAAGGATTGAAATGTCTATTGACAGATAATGGTTAATGAAAATGTAATATATACATACAATGGAAGATTACTTCAGCCTTAAAAAAGGATATCCTGCCATTTGCAAGACATGGATGAAAAGTAGAGGACATTATGCTAAGTGAAATAAGCCAGCAAAGGATGAACACTGCATGATCTCACTTATCTGTGGGATTAAAAAAAAAAAAAAAGTTGAACTCAGAGAAACAGATATTGGAAAAGTGATATGCAATGCTGGGGAGGTGGGGAAATTAGGAAGTGGGTAAAAGGGTGCAAACTGCCACTTGTGAGATGAATAACATCTGAGGACCTACTATATAATATGGTGTCTGTAGTTCATAACACTGTATTCTATAATATAATATATATGCAGGTCAAAATCTCACATTATACACTCTGAGTATCTTACAATTTTGTCAGTTACATAACCCCCATAAAGTTGAAAAAAGAAATGTAAATTAGAACAATTTTTATTTTGCCGATAATATTGGAATTGAAAAAGTTAACATACGCAACATTGTTAACGGTTAGCGAAGATAGTCTAAAGCCACTGTTGGCAGACATGTATATTGGCACAATCTCTGGGCACATGTTCCAAAATGTTAAATGTATTACCTTATAACCCAGCACTATACCTCTAGGAATTTATATACAAATAAGAGAACAAATGTGGAAAAATCTTTAAGGAACTATAATACAACAGCATTTGAAACAGTAAATATTTATAAACAGTAAATATTTAGAAAACTATCCATGTGAGGGATGGCCACATAAATTGTGGTACATCTATAAAAGAAGAAATAAATTTTTATGTAAGAAGCCATGATAAATATTTGGAGAAAAAGAGGGAGAGGGAGAGAAAGAGAAGCAGGATAAACATAAATATGCTTATGAGAGAAAAGGGTCAAAAGTAGCATCAATTTGAGAGGCTATGATTTGGTTCCTTTCTTGAATACCAAATACCACATGAAAACCCACTTAGAAAGTTCCCGTTTTTGGAATAAAAACTGGTGACCCAGTGGAGTTACCATAAAAGGTTAATTTCTAAAAAACAACTTCTTGCCTACAGTTATAATAGTAATTTCTTAGGAAAAGTATTCCCTTCTGGAAGTAGGAATTATGCAAAACAATTTCTTCTTAAATACTGACCTTCAGGATTACTTTTTAAACCTGTTTGTAATGGTGATTAGTTCACACTCATGTCTCGGTCTTTCTTCAGTGTTCTTAGACCACGATCAACTTTTAGTTCACAAGAATACAGGCTACAAGGTGCCAAGGGACTTTCTGGGGGACTTCAGTAAAGATTTCCACACAGCTAAGATCATCGAAAGATTGCTATTAGTCGAATATCACATTGCTATTAAAACATGAACATACCAAATAGTAACTTTGCATGTTTTGCTAACACTCCCTTAGTAAAAATATTCTTTTGTAACAGGAAAAAAATAGAGCTACACTCAGAAGAAAGTATTTGTTTGCATTATGAAGACTGCTAGAAGAATTCCCTAGGTCTAGACCTTTTCTTAAAGCTCACTGTGTTAGAACTACAAGCACAACTGTATCCGAAAATTTTATTTCAAAACAAATTCTTGATCTAGATAGCAATAATCATGTTTTAAAATTGGACTCTGCCTTTGAGTGTCATGTTCATGAAGTTAACAGTGATGGAGGCTGTGTTTGCTTAGCCGACCCCAGAGGAGTCGGGAGGTTGAAAAACCAAAGGTATTATAAAAGTGACTCCCTCAGATGAATGAATTATAAACTTAATCAAGTCTACTAAATCTACTCTCTCCCAACATATATACTTTAACCAGGACAGGCTGCATAATTTGGAAAGTCCAGTGCAAACTGAAAATTTGAGGCTTCCTGTTTAAGAGTTTCAAGATGGTGGCAGCCAATGACAGAACCCACTGTACAGCACTTCTAAGCAAAGGCTCTGGTGGTTGCACATCCATATAACCATGAACTTGGCCCTGATTTTAACTCTAATACTGCTATATAATGCTGGTGACTTTTTAGAAACAAAAACAAAATACAGCAAAAACATGTGAAATGTGACACATCACCAAGGAGTATGCTTCTCTGCATTTTTTCTCCAAATGTGACTTGTGTCCAACTCATCTACAGAGACATGGCTGAGGAAGATCCTGGTGCCCAATGTCGCTAAGCACAAGTCTCCCTGGCAACTCCCATCACTCAGATGAATCTAAGAGGCCAGGAGCCACACTGTCAGGGCTAGTGTTTCTGCCTGAGGTTACAACTCACCAATCTTTCTCTTTATTCCATTTAGTACTGATGTAGGCATCTACTTAGCACTCGCAATCCTCTCTCTTGTATAGGTTTTGGGGAACACTTATAAGTGGATAGATATTTGTAGTAGAAGCTCATGCCTCAAGGTCTCTTGTCTGTCTTTTGTGTGTGTGTGTGTGTATGTGTGTGCCTTTTATTTTTAACTTATTATGAAAATTTCTAAGCATGCCAGAAGTATAAAATAGAGTCCACACAGATCTATCCCTAAGCCTCAAAACCATCACTTTGCTGTTTTGTTTTATTTATTTCTATCTTTTCTCCATGCCCCTCCTTCTTTTGGCTTAGATACCTTCAATCAAATTCCAAATATCAAATAATTTACCCAATAATACTTAATTAATACTTAACCCAATAAATAATAAAATAAAACCCAATAAAATAATACTTAACCCAATAAATACTTCAGTGTATTCTATGTTTTCCTCTTATATAATGCAATGTATTATTGCTTCTGCTAAACTTAGTAAACAATTATTATCCTTACTATCACCTAACATCTAGTCCATACTCAAATTTCACCTGTTGTCTAAAAGGGTATGTTTAGGGTTGGTTGGTTTGAATCAGGATCCAATAATGTCCCACACAATATATTTCATTGTTAATCTCACTTTTTTCTTTTTTTAAAAGATTTTAGAGATAAAGAGAGAGAATGGGAGAGAGCAGGGGGAGGAGCAGAGGGAGAGAATCTCAAGCAGACCCCCTGCTGAGTGCAGAGCCCCATGCGGGGCTCGACCCCAGGACCCTGAGATCATGACCTGAGCCGGAACCAAGAGTAAGATGCTTCTCGGACTGAACACTCATGTACCCCTCTCATTTGTTTCTTCGAAGCAGTAACAGCACTCCATGCTTGCCTTTTCCATTTCTTTTTTCTTTGACTTACTGAAGGAACTATAAAAATTACCCTGTTCAAGTCTGTGACACTTACATTTGACTGGTTGCTTCTGGTGCATTAGCTTGACACTCTCACCTCTGTGTTTCCCGCCAATGGGACTTGAAATCCAAAGGTGTGAATGGGCCGGAGTTGCGATGTTTCAAGCTACCTCGGAAGCAGTTCTCCATACCTTCCACTGTGCCATCTCAAGGGCAACACAAAGTCTGCGTGACACTTTGGTGCGGCTAAGACACCTCAGCATGGGTCAGGGGTCTCAGCCTGATCCCTCCACCCTCATTTCCCATTAGATCTGCTCTAATGTTTTACCATCTGCTGCGGACCCGAATCAATGGCATCACTGTGTGGGGGGGGGCATAGGTGATCTGTTATAATCGGCTGTAGCCACTCTTGTTTCTGAGGTTGAAATTCTATCATCTTCTGCCTGCAGGAGCCTCTTTAAGCAGATTCCTAGGACCCTTTGAAGTGGCATCATTAGCGTTTGAATTGTAGGCAGAGCCCACCCCCTGGGCGTGGGGGGTTATTGCCACCGATGGTTCTGGGCCTTTTCAGTGAACACAGATGGAAACACCAGTGTTTAAAAGAGCAAGAAAAAAAGAAGTGTTCACACTGATACTGTGTTATCAGTCCTTTTTAAAGTTTATTTATACTAGTGATTTGCTCTAAATTTTATTTTTAGATTCCCCTCAAAGTTTTTTTTAATTATTTTTTTATTTTTATTGTTTTAGGAAGGGAGAGAGAATCTCAGGCAGACTCCCCCGTGGAGTGCAGAGCCCAACACATCACAGGACTTGATCTCATGACCCTGAGATCACAACCTGAGCCCAAATCAAGAGTCAGACATTTCCCTGAGCCACCCAGGAGCCCCTCAAAGTTTGAATCATTGAGCCGATAAGGCCATTTCTGTTTTGACTTCTAATTCATCCCTTAGCTCAGACCAGACATATGTAACTCTCTGTCATGCTTCACATTGTCAAGGCCCTAAATTCTGTCCAGAGGATTTGGAGATCTTCATCCCCCTTGCCAAGGACAGAGGATGAATGCCATGGAGAGAATTTTTCACCTCCATTACAAATTATTTCTAATGCTTCTCAAGTTATTTCCTGTCTTAAACAAGATCGAATTTTTAAAATTTTTAAAAATTTCACTGTCATTGGTACCTAGACATGGTGATTAATTCATGAACATTTCTGGTTCTAATTACTTTCATAGCTCATGTACATAATTTATTTTCATTGTATTCACCACCACTGAATTGCCGTGATTCTGCTTGCAGATAATTTTTAGTGCAGGAGAACGTCTCTGCAATCGTTCAGTGCTTCAGAACAGAGATGACTCCTAACTGTCTGGGGGTCTCAGAAAGAGAGTATTTCACACAAATCCATACAGTTGCATAGGAATTAGACAGTGTTCCTAGTGACAGGTGGAGTCTCAGAACTAGCTTCAGTCTATTAGAAAATCTATCTAAGAAAGACTCCAAGGAGCCTGCCCTTGTCTAACTTGATTATGCCAGCCTCTTTCTCTGATGGGTAATCAGCTTTTAAATTCAGCTCAAAATAGAAATAAGTTAGAGATCAGGTTCCAATTGCAGACAAGTGAGATACCTCTCTATATAATGGATCATGTACCTAGAGAACAAGTGGATTCTGACCCACCAAGATTGCTGTATCACAGAGAAGAAAATATGATCACCTTTATTCAATAAATGCTACATTTATCTTAGTAGCCAGAAGAGAAATTGGCACATGTGAATCAAGGCTGGACAGCAGGATGTGAGTAGAGTGAATTCTGTTTTTATAAAAACAGGAGGGAGGTTTCCCTTTATCTCTTATTCCATGTCATGGCCTCCAACTGTTCTCCACGATACAAAAACACCAGCAGAGAAGAGCACTATTCAAAATAATGTGGTATTTAAACTCTTGAAATTGGGAGGAAAATCCTGGCAGATGTTTTGATCCTGGGAAATGTAACGTTTATTAAGGGACGGTTCATTGTGTGATGATCACATCTGGAATTGGACTGCTATGAAAACCAACCTTGGTGACTGATTTAATTACAAAGCAGCTTGCCACAACTTCAAATCTCTACTTTCCAAAACCCAGATGGACATTTAGAGATCATTTCCCCCACACTCATTTTCTAGAGCTTCCAGATGAATTGTCTGCCTTGTGCAATCATGGAGGGCCCCGCCTTTAGCATCACACACACACACACAACCTACTCCCCAGGTTCCCAGCTGACTGAATGATGGCTCCATTTTCCCAGAAGAAATAGGCAAAGGACCAAACTCTGCCTGTCACAATTAGGCTCTTCCAGCTGTCATCCTAACTTCTGGCGCGGGGCCTCTTCCCCGTCTTTGCACAGCCTCTCTAAACTACAGAGGGGGAAAAAAAAAGGTTCAAGGGAAATACCCTGAAGATTATCTTTCAGGAAAAGACAAAGTACAGGCTTTTTTTGTGCAGAACAAATTACTAGACATTCTGAAAATATGTTATGTTACGTGAGTCGATAATGTGTTGCTTCCCTTTGGTTAAAAAGGAAGTCAACATTAAAAAGGGTAAAAAGAAGTCAAATGTGGGTCAAAGAAACATATTCTACAGGACACCTTCTGGTGTTCAGCAGACTCATTAAGTCAGATGGGTAATTCCACCGAAGCCACCGTGATCCTCATTAAGCATCACCAGCCCAGTGTGTCAGGAGCGGGGGGACAACGTGTTATCCATCAGAATAAGCTGTGCGTAGATCCAGATCTACACTTCCAACCCCCTAGACGTGTGCATGTACATAACCTCCCAGGCCTTGACTTTCTCCTGGTAGCAAACGGGAATAAAACCATCCTGACAGTCAAATATGGGGGTTAGATGAAGTAATGTAGGTAATCCAGACACAGGGCCTGCTACAACACAGGCCTTCAAGAGAGGTATGTATTCTAGTATTTTCATAGTAAAATGGGAAGGAAAAAATATATTAGAAAAATGCCTGAGTTTTGGTCCATGAATATTTTAGGCTTTATATATATTTGGTAACTTCGGGCACTTTATTAAGAAATCAAGACTTATCTAGGAATTACAGAGCACAAGACGGACAGCTTGTGTTTGCACAAATTCTATCCATGTTTATTCTGGCTCCTGACAGTGGTGCAGAGGGACCATGACAGCCTCTCATGATTCAAACTCAGCAGTTGTGGCAATGAATTCCCAGTTGTGAATATGAATTCCCATAGTCCCTGTGATAAATACCTAATCACACATTTACCCAAAACTTTATGAAATCTTTTCCAGCATAAACAAACTTTTAAGGTCATAGATTTTATGCAGTTGCAAAGACACATTTCCTTTGGCTTTTACTAAATTTGCTTTTTTCAGATTTTAAAGGCAGAATCAATCCTCAACCCCAACTATGAATAAATACTAAGACTAACACTAGTATTTTCAGATTTTGTTAAGATGAACGAACAAGTAATTAACTAAATAAGTGTATGTTTCTCCTGTGCCAAAATTCTCATCTTTTATATTACAGGGACAGGGATGTGAAAGGATTTCAACCTAAAGTGGAACTGGAGGACATGAAATGGAAAATCTCACTTATGAACCTTCAGAAGAATGCAACTCAAGAACTAAGAGACCGAATGCCCACAAATGCCTGATTTCTAGAGGACAGAGACTTCTCTCCTGACCAACACACACCCACCAAGAATCTCTCCCCGTCCTCAAGCCAATGAACTTGCTACTTGGATTATGGCTGGACTTCTCTGTCTTTGTATTCCTTGCCTATAAATACCACGTGCCCCAAGCCCTCAAGAGTCATCTGTGGTTTGCTACAGCATGAGTTTTCCAAATTGTAATTCCTCTGCTATTCCTGAATATACACGACAATTTGCGCTTGCCTCAATCTACCTCTTTACTTAGGTTAACAGGAACTTTCAGAGAGTGATTTTACACTTGGCGAGCAGTACCTGAGAGATCATGAGTCTTGCCCAAGGTCACATAGCCAATTACAGAAGAACTTCTAGCTTTTGTTCTTGTAGTCTGGAATCTTCTAGCTGTTTTAGTCTAGACCCACAGATAGTTCCTTTTCCCCTTGGTTATTTTAGCTAATAGCAGTCAACAGACCTATGTGCCAGGGATTGGTAGATTCTGTTCTCCTGACTTCAAGCAACCACTGGGCTACACAGCTTTGGACAGGTCACACAGGCTACACAGCTTTGGACAGGTCACACAGGCTACACAGCTTTGGACAGGTCACACAGGCTACACAGCTTTGGACAGGTCACACAGGCTACACAGCTTTGGACAGGTCACACAGGCTACACAGCTTTGGACAGGTCACACAGGCTACACAGCTTTGGACAGGTCACACAGGCTACACAGCTTTGGACAGGTCACACAGGCTACACAGCTTTGGACAGGTCACACAGGCTACACAGCTTTGGACAGGTCACACAGGCTACACAGCTTTGGACAGGTCACACAGGCTACACAGCTTTGGACAGGTCACACAGGCTACACAGCTTTGGACAGGTCACACAGGCTACACAGCTTTGGACAGGTCACACAGGCTACACAGCTTTGGACTTGCTACAGAAGTTTTTGCACAATCAGATTATAATAAATAAATGTTATCATTAACTGTTTATGATCATGAAGATAATAAATACTCATGCAGAAAATCTGAGCAAAAGAGAAAAACATAAAGAAGAAAGCAAACATCACCCAATGGTCTCCAACTAAGAGATTAATGCATACTTTGTAAGCACAATGCATACTTTGGTTAATGTCATTTTGGACTGCTACACAGACACACACATATACACCTCATCCATGCAATTTAATCACTTGCAAATATCAATAATTTAATGAAAGTTTTTTCCATTTAATAAGAATTATAATAACTAGTACTTGGTAAACTATTCCTGTGTAAAATCTAACTCAATGCTCAAAATAACTTTTATAGAAATGAATCACAGATAAGCTTTTGCTCCTTGCACAAGGCTATTACTGTTCAGGATTGAAATAGAACAAGATTTCAATACAGGCAATTCTTACTTAAGATACTCCCTTATAATGGTTACGCTGGACTCGCTAAATAAATATCCATGGTTATTTTAAATTAATACTGATGGGTATGTGTACTTAGATGTAGTATTTCTAATGCTTTTGTGACCTTATTGAGGATCATTAAGTATAACTTTGTGTATTTGATCAATCTCCTCAGATAGATTTCCAAACATTGAATTTCTGTTTTAAAAGGTACACCTCTTCAATTTTGATATATATTGCCAGGTTGAATACTACAGTTTTATGTAATATAGTATAATATAATATATCCTCAACAACAATGAGTGTTGTCAATATTATAATGAACAGAGATTTACTTCATTAACTCAAACTCTCTCCTTTGGCTTTGTAGCTCAGAATTTAAAACATACATTTTGCTATGGGTTATAGGCCCATTCTCTAAAATTTAATACATGCTTATTAACTGATTTTAAGGATTGCCCCTATAAGGAAACAAGAATGCTTGCTTCATAAATTTCATAGTTTAATTACTGAAAAATCACCATCTTTGGCCAGGAGTAAGGATCATCTTACCACATTTCTGGTAAAAACAGTAATATTCTGTGTAGAAATGAACACAAGAAATGAAGAATTTTTATATGTTCATATTCCGTCACTCAGTAATTTCACTAGAAGTCAGTCTTACGGAAATGACAAGAGATGTGGTCCCAAAATGTTTGTCTATGAAAATAAAACAGAAAACTTAAATTTGTAAGACATTGATCATTGACTACAGTATATTCACTAAATACGCTATTATTTAGCCATTTAAAACCTTTGTAATTGTGCGGATTAGTTCAGTCATGTGCCCAAATATTCTCTATGTTTTCACAAAAATGCAGTGTTGATATGCAATAACTTCAATTAGTACAAACATGCACTATTTGTATAAAACACAAAGGACATTGCCCAACATGTTAATAGCAATTATTAAATATTTTTTGTTTTCTCCCTCTGACTTCTAGGATTCATCCTCCACTACCTCAATGTGCTACAGTCAGTTGCATTTGTTTTCTGTAAAAGCAAACAAATTAAAAAAAATGTTCTTCAAAATTCACCTTTGTCCTATCATTGATCCATATCTCAGAATCTCAGAGGCCCCACTTAATCCTCCTTCACTGTCAGCCCTATAAACCACTTAGATGACTTACACTTTCTCGAAAATCCTTCCTGACTTGTGCCTTGAGTCATCAAGATATCTTCTGAGGCCCTGTAGGAAAAGTTCTTCCTTGCCTCTCCTTTCTAGTTTCAGTCCACCCCCACCCAGCACCTTTTCCATTGGGGAGGGATCAGCCCTTTACTCTACATAATCCTGAAGAACTTTTAAGCAGGTGAGCCCGTCTGCCATGACACAGAATATGCCACGCATTGGTCCCAGTGATTCGCTCAGGGAACGGCATGTGACCTCATCAGAGGTGGGCCCATCAGACCCCTTCAGGTCACGTGCTCCGAGTCCCAGGGAGGTGTGCCAGGAATAAGCTTGCCAAAGGAAAACAGCAAGAAGCCAAGAAAGACAAGTAGAGCTGAGAGGAGAGAGAGAAAGTGTTCCAGATGACAGCTTCCCAATCCTCAGATCTACCCATGCCTGAAGCTCGTGCTCCTCTGAAGACTTAATTACAGGGGCCCCCAAGTTGCTTTTTTCCGTTAAGCAGGTTTGAATGTAATTCAGTTACTTATCACCAAGAATACTAACAAAAGATCCAACCAAAGGATGGAGCCTTTAAAATCCTAAATGCACAGGTTCAGAAAAGAACAATTCTAACCCATATTCAGGAAGTTTCTCACATGACCTTTTACCTTGCAGTGACTTGGATGCTATTTTATGTATCCTTACTTTTGAAAAATGTTTTAATGTACAACTTAACCCATATCTCTATTAAACATCACTGGATTCAATGCTCTAGCGAATTCTTTCTTAGCCTGTTGTGAAGGTCATTTACATTTATATCTTCATCCTTCCCACATACCTTGATTCAATCTGCAAAATTAATGAGAATGTTCTTTTTTATCATGCAAATCAGTCCATGTGATTATTGCTCTGGAATGGAAAAGGACTCAGTAAGGGTGCCTGCTATGTGAATGACTGGTAACATCTTAAGCTCTATTCTGTGCGTTCTTCCATTCTGGGAATGCATCTGGCCAGTCCAGGGCCCCACAAGCAAGATAAGCTTTATCTCAGAATGGGCAGGGTGGTCAACAAGTAATTAATTGCTCTCAAGGAAATCTTAAAGCCACTGTAGATTTCAAGTTGTCCCCAGACTGATTAGAAAAGGGACATAATACTATAATTAAATTGTCAATCACAGAAGACATAAATTTGTATGGAGATTCAATTTTGCAAAAGAACTTGGAGCATCTTTGAGGCAGAATCAGTAAAACCTGGAACACTGAAAAGTCTGTGGTTTCAAATAGAGAAAGAACCAAAGAGAAAAGGAGACCGAGGAGCTGTCAGTGTGATGTAATCGAGAAGGAAAAGGACGGACGGATCAGGTTTTTAGAAAAATGACCCAAAAGGAGGAGCAAGGAGGACATGATGAGAAGAGGGGGAGATTCCCAGATGTGCTAATCAAGGTGTAAAAACCATCTCAGAGGAACTGAGGGAGGTTCTGCATTTCCGGCACAGACCAGAGGTTTGTCAGTGAAATACTGTGGACAGAATCCATAGCGTGATGCCTCAATCAAGATTCAGCTCTTAGCAAACAGGTCACTTACAACCAGAGTCAAAAGTGATCCTCTGTTAGGGAACTTAAAAGAACTCTTTCCCACAGCTCTACTTGTATCCCTCTATATGATCAGCTAGGGCTCGGCATCGAAGTTAAGGTGAACTGGTAAAGACAAAACAAAACAAATAAATACACACACACACACACACACACACACACACACATGCACACACTCACAGTGGGAGGAAAATAAAATAGTGTGGGCTTAGTAACATCTCATTATTACATTGTGTTATTTTCACAGTGTATTGCAAAATTGTGTACTTGGGACACATCTGTTCTACAAATTGCTTATAAAACTGAGATTCCACCACTCTTAATAAAGTACATCTATTCTGAGGCAGACTTAGTGTTGGTGGGTTTCGGGGCTATCACAGCAGAGAAGGGAACGAAACAATTGATCCCAACTGGTATCTGAGGAGAACTCCTCCCTACATTCTTTCCTCTGTGGTGAGAAAAGTTTTCCAGAAGAAGCAATGTGAGATAAGCAGGAAACCTTGTGTGTGGAGAATGTGTTAGAACTGGGAATGAGATGAGTTTTTGTACTATAACAGAGGAAGAAGGGAGAAAGGTGGTAGACTGGGAAGGTTTCATTTTTTTATGACCTTTAAATATCTCGCGGCAGGTGTGTGAGATCAGCTAGCCCAACTGTGTTGCATCTGTGTGACCCATTCATTCCTTTATGGAAGAGTTATTGGTGACCTATAATCTAAGAGGCACAAGAAACAAAAAGTTGGGTTTTGCTGCTTGACTATTCTGTGTCCAAGTCTAGCATTGGGTTAATGGGTGGTAAATTTGGTAGTGTTCATGCAGTAGAGCAAACACAGAGTTGGGAACAGAGTTTTTTCCTTAATTTCAGACCATCTTCTGCTCTCTGCCCAAGTTCCAATCACTGTCATGACTAGAGATAAGCAGAGAGCCTGTTATCCTCTCACAGAAAGACCACATAAAAGGGAGATATGCACCTTATGGATGTCGTTACACATCTAAACTCACACGTTCGATCCTGGGTGCTTCTAGTCTCCATCCCCGGAGAATAGGGGCAATTTCTTTATTATCCTTTTCTTTGTATAAAATAATTTATATAGATTATCCCCCATGAAAGAGAAGTCCTTTCAGTAATATACCATTCTTACCTGCACATCTGTAACTACTGACATTAAAGATTTCTGCATATAAAACAGATATATTCGAAGACGGGAAATGATTTTAATAATTCCAGCTCAGTAGAAAGGAATAGCCATGCTGATGAATACTCTTGAATTCTGTCCTGGCGTATCCTTGACCTGCTTTACGTTAAAGATGTCCTCCACCTATGCACGAGAGCACTGAGCTCACGAGCGTTCGCATGTTCGGAAAAAGCTTTCTTTTTTTCTTTTTACCAAGTTGCACTGACTTCATCACAGTCACGCTTCTCCATCAGTTACAGAGAAACACACTCTGGATGTTTGAAATTAAGACCTGCGCGGAACTCACTTTACATTTTCATGTTCAGACATCTTGTAAGTGGAATAAAGCAACACACACCATGGAATTTCAACAAAGGAGAATTCAATCTTCTGTTAAAGATGTTCTTGATTGGGGTCTGTTGATGGGTGACAGTGGCTTGTGGGTTGGAGTTCCCTCTTTTAACATATTCAGAATCATGTCTGATCAATGCATTGATAGTGAAGTTCACATTTTAACATCAGTGTTCTTTGAAATTATGCTACATAATTGGACTGGAGATGAAGATTGCCTTCTCTGAAATGACAAGAATATATCAGGTTCAGCTTTTAGCTGGGAGCTAATGATGGACATCACAGCACCTTATCTTTGTTGAGCTCTTTTATGTCTCACAACAGCTTTGTAAGCACCATTAGGCTTCGTCTGATTCAGTCAGAGAGAAGCAGAGTGACTTGAGCAATTGATTTACTTAAACTGCAATTTCACTGCAGAAGGAAAATTAGAACCTGGATATCTTGATTCTCAGTCCAGGATCTTTGAATGAGAGCACCCACATAATGTTACTTGTCCCCCCTTTCAGAAATGCTTTTATGCTAATTCGTAAAGGACCCAGTTCATCTGAAGATAACCTAGGTATGCCCTTCTGGCAGCAAACGGTTACTGATCTTTTATTTTCCTTTCTTGTTAGAGAGTAAGTTTTCTCAGGAAAGGGACTAAACATTTCTTGTCCTCTGACATCTTCAACAGTTAGCTCAGCCTTGCATAGCATGAAGGACAGCACTGTATATTTTTTTAAAATGAGCTGCTGGTATATAAGGCAGGATGATGCTATTATTTCTGGAAGTTTGGACCATGTTTCTATACCAACAAATAGAGAGTTGATGGTTAATCAATTGAACAGTTGGTATTTAATAATCATATCAAGGAATCCTACTTACTGCATTCATTTTTAAAAATGTTTTTAGTTTATAAAAAGGGGAAAGGGCAGGGAGCTCATCTCTGTTAGAATATTGTTCATCCAGTATGGTACTGGCACAAAAACAGACTCACAGATCAATGGAACAGAATAGAGAGCCCAGAAATAGACCCTCAACTCTATGGTCAACTAATCTTCAACAAAGCAGGAAAGAATGTCCAATGGAAAAAAGACAGCCTCTTCAACAAATGGTGTTGGAAAAACTGGACAGCCACATGCAGACAAATGAAATTGGACCATGTCCTTACACAACACACAAAAATAGACTCAAAATGGATGAAGGACCTCAATGTGAAAAAGAAATCCACCAAAATCCTTGAGGAGAACACAGGCAGCAACCTCTTCGACCTCAGCTGCAGCAACTTCTTCGTAGGAACATCGCAAAAGGCAAGGGAAGCAAGGGCAAAAATGAACTATTGGGACTTCATCAAGCTCAAAAGCTTTTGCACAGCAAAGGAAACAGTTAACAAAACCAAAAGACAACTGACAGAATGGGAGAAGATATTTGCAAACGACATATCAGAGAAAGGGCTAGTATCCAAAATCTATAAAGAGCTTAGCAAACTTAATACCCAAAGAACAAATAATCCAATCAAGAAATGGGCAGAGGACATGAACAGACATTACTGCAAAGAAGACATCCAGATGGCCAACAGACACATGAAAAAGTGCTCAACATCGCTCAGCATCAGGGGAATACATATCAAAACCACAACGAGATACCAACTCACACCAGTCAGAATGGCTAAAATTAACAAGTCAGGAAATGACAGATGCTGGCGAGGATGTGGAGAAAGGGGAACCCTCCTACACTGTTGGTGGGAATGCAAGCTGGTGCAGCCACTCTGGAAAATAGCATGGAGGTTCCTCAAAAAGTTGAAAATAGAGCTACCCTATGACCCAGCAATCGCACTACTGGGTATTTACCCTAAAAATACAAATGTAGTGATCTGAAGGGGCACATGCACCCGAATGTTTATAGTAGCAATGTCCACAATAGCCAAACTATGGAAAGAACCTAGATGTCTATCCAACAGATGAACGGATAAAGAAGAAGTGGTATATATATATATATACAATGGAATACTATGCATCCATCAAAAGAAATGAAATCTTGCCATTTGCGATGACGTGGATGGAACTAGAGGGTATTATGCTTAGTGAAATAAGTCAATCGGAGAAAGACAACTGTCATGTGATCTCCCTGATATGAGAAAGTGGAGATGCAATGTGGGCAGTTTTGGGGGTAGGAAGGGAGGGAGACAAACCATAGAGACCCCTAATCTCACAAAACAAACTGAGGGTTGCCGGGGGAAGCGGAGTAGGGAGAGGGTGGTGGGATTATGGACATTGGGGAGGGTATGGGCTATGGTGAGTGCTGTGAAGTGTGTAAACCTGGCGATTCACAGACCTGTACCCCTGAGGCTAATAATACATTATATGTTTATAAAAAATAAAAAAAATAAAAAAATATATTGTTCATCTACCTAGAATATTCCCATCCCCACTGAAGCTCCGGCAACAACACCTAGCCTCAGCGATATCAACACTAATCATCAATACTGCTGCTCTCTGAAGAATATTTAACTCTGTGCTAAGCTTTTTACAGGTATTACCTTATTTAATATTTACAACCATCTTTTCAGTTAGGCACTAATACTATCTCCTTTTAGAAAGAAAGAAAATGAGACGCAGAGGGATTCCAGAACTTGGCCAAAGTCACACAGCTATTACAAGGCAGACCTGGGCACTGTGGGCAGATCTTTTAGACTCCATTGTCCTAACCAATACTCTGCTCAGGAGCAGCCACCACCATGGTAAAGTCAGGGAGAGAGAGTGGGGGTATCCCAGGGGGTTGATGGAGAAGGCAGAGATGTAGATATACTCAGAATTGAAGAAACGCCAGGCACTGAAAAGTACCGTGGTAACCTAAAAGATGTCAGGAAGGAGGCATCGGCATCGGGCTGAATGGTGGGAGTGAGAGCCTGAGCCAAAGCAGCAGGAAAAGGAGCAGAAGCAGAATAACTAAAGCTTGATGACTGGGGACCAAAGGACAGCCAAATGACCCAGAGTTTTAAAGCCCTGGCGCTTGAGGAGAAAAGTGATTCCTTTAACCGAGAGGAAAAGGCATGACTCTGGGAGAAGAGGGGAAAAAAAGTAAGTTTTGGGACATCCAGCCTTGTAGCCTTGCCTTATTCCTTCCCTCCAGCTTGAGATTTTTTATGACTCTGAGAAGCTGATCAAAGTCGGGCTCCTCCATAACTTAGGGACCTCTATTCTACTCAGTGATAATCTAATGAACTAATAATCTCTACCAGCTTCCCTCTGCCAGCCCATATTCACTCTCCAGAAGAGATTTATGATGGAGATGGTTTTCTCCCAAAAGAGTAATGACCACAGATCTCATCATGACCATGTCACAGAAGACCTACTAGGGGCTGGCTGGAATTCGCGCCTCGCATAGTACAGCAGCTGACACATTACTGGCTCTGACCTCAGTGTGTGTTAAAAAATACATGAGGTGGCAAACATTAAGTCTGAAATTTTTTTTAGTTATTCTGATAATAAACTTTATTACAGAAACATCTGACAGGCAGCAGAGACTTTTGATGTGCATTGAAAATGGAATTCTCATAGGAACACATACTGTCCAAGTCTTCTTCCTAATTTTCAGCTTCTCAAGGCTTCTGACTGTTTGGAGACCATGTATTTGCTCTGAAATCAATCCATGAAACTCACTAGTGTATTAAAGCCTATTAGAGAGCCTTTCCCTTCTCTTACTCTATCTTTGAGAAAGCTGTGCATTTGTTTTATATAAATATACTCTGTTTCTGAGCATGAGCAAAATTACAGACAAGGACTACTTTAAAATATATTTTCAGAGATAGTGAGAAAAGTTACATGAAATTCTTAACTTGTGTATTCAAGTCAAATACCCAGAATCCCGCTCTACTTGAGCAAAGTCTTATTCAAAGCCCGAATCTTGTTTCAAAATAGGATGTACATTCTGGGAATTTACAGTTACGTTAAAGAGAAGAGCACTGGGGAGAAAAGGAAAGAAAGAAATGCCTCCTTTGGTACATATGCAGACAACATATGCTCTGATGCTTGCCACATCCTGTGGAAACACTGCAGACAGATTCCAAATGAGCAAGAGAGAAGGAGTCAAGAATTAACAAGCAGCTAGGAGATTCTATGGTGAATCATTATTCAAAGAGCAAACGTACTTGACTATTAAAATAATGACAAGATGTTTCAAAGAAAGGGAACCGTAGGCCAATTTTTTCATTTGAGTGTTTTCAAACACCTACTATGAGCTGGTAATAGTGATAAGTATCTTGGATGATGTAGAGATAAAACTCATACTGCTTTGCCTTCAAGATAATATAATATGAAATAGAGTAGGATAAGTACCATAGGGAGATTTAAGCAAAGTGCTGTGATGAGCACTAAAGGGTGAGGAGATTAATTTAGATTAATGCCAATTAGCTCTAATAATACAAGACTGTTTGGGGGGTAACTTTACCATAAGACCGCACATTGACTTGAAAGAGTCTAACACTTGGCCATTAGGAGCTCACCTTTGGTATTAAGCCAATCCCATAGTTTTATTTTATTGTGACAGTGTATAGCTTAATACAGAAGCATGCCTAAATCAAAAATTAAGAGTTTCATGAAGAAAGGATTATATATTAAATTTTAGTTAAACCCCTGTTTCAATAGATTGAACAAGTTTCAAGTATTCTATTTCTATATTACAGAAAATTAATTGTTCCTCATGTCAGGATAGAAGACGACTCTTAATTTAACATCCCTTCCAGATTTCACCTAAGCAAAAGGGAAAATCACAGATTAAACTGCAACCCAGCAACAAAGAGCCTCATGAAAGGACCTCTTGTATTTGCCATTAAATTGCTGAGGACATTGGCCTTGGTCATCAGGCAGGTTTCGTGAAGCCAGTGTCTGAAATGACACCTGGCTTCCTTGTCTGGACACGAAGGATGGCTTGAGGTCCATCATAGCAGATATTGCCATGATCAGTGCTGTGAAGACCCAGATTCCTTCACATCCTACTAACCAGGTCTGAAAATCTCAATCCATGTGTCCTAGTCAGTTTGGGCTGCTGTATCAGAGTACCACAGGGTTCTTGCAGTTCTGGAGGCTAAAAGCCCAAGATCAAGGTCCTGGCATCTTCAATGTCCAGCATCCTCCTAGTTCATAGACAGCTCTTTCCTCCTGTGGCCTCACATGGCAGAAAGGGTTAGGGAGCTCCCGGGCGTCTGTTTTATAAGACCACTTATCCCATTCTCGAGTGCTCCGCCCTTATGATCTATTCACCTCCAAAGACCCACCTCCATATACACGCTGGGATTACGTTCCAATGTACAAGTTTTTGGGAGACACAGACATTCAGTTGATAGGACCACAGAACACTGTCAATGACTACCACCAATGGTACACTCTAGACTGTCCTTTGCCTACTGGAGTTTCCAAGGATCAGAAGTACCTGGAAGCTGACATCTTCGCCAGAGCTTGGTAATCAATAATTGTTGGGTGTGGGGGAATGGCAGGCAAGCTCCAGCATCTCTGGTTGAAACAACTCTAACTCCCTCCAGAGGTCTCCTGTGAGACTGGCTAAGGTCTACTCACTGATCTCAAAGACTTTTGACCAAGATCTCCTTGCTTGTTTTCCACCTCTTTCTGGTTCTGCTTTCCTGTTACCTTATACACCTTATACCCTTAATAAATCTCTTGCCCACAAATCTTCATCTCAGGATTTACTTCTGGGGAATCTTACTTAATGAAACAAAAACAGTTTGATTATTTAATAATATATTTGACATTTTACTTCCAAAAATAACTTCAGGGAATTACTTATGATATTTTCACCTAAACTCATATAGTCTACTTATCTACACAAGCAGTGAACTACAAGTTTCTATTCATAAGGCCAATTATCCACAATAGCCCAGAAAGGGAAACATTTACTTACGTACTGCCCATTGATGGGTGAATGGATAAGGAAGATGTGTATACATAATGCAGTATTAATCAGCCATAAGGAAGAAAGAAATCCTGGCATTTGTAACAACATGGATGAACTTTGAGGGCATTATGCTAAATGAAATAATTCAGATAGAGAAAGACCAATACTGTATGGTCTTACTTATATGTGGAATCTAAAAATGCCTACTCCCAGAAACAGAATAGAATTGTGGTTGCCAGAGGCTGAAGGCAGGGGAAATGTCAAAGGCTACAAACTTTCAGTTATTAGATAAGTAAGTCCTGGACATCTAATGTATAGCACGGTGACTACAGTTAATAATACTGTATTGTATACTTGAAAGTTGCTATAAAATGGAGCTTTAATGTTCTCACCATAACACCACCAGCAAAATGGTAATTATATGAGGTGAAGAATGTATAACAAACCTCATTATGGTAAACACCTCACAATATATATTTGTAGCAAATCATCACATTGTACACAAGCTTATACAATGCTATGTGTCAATTTTATTTCAATAAAGCTGGGAAAAATAAAAATGAAAAATAAAACCCATCTTGGACTGCCTGAAGCTTATCTTTATCAGTATAGCACTTTATTCTTTACATAGAAAAGCTCACAGAATTCACTCTCTATTACCCCTTTCAGATCTCTTATAAACCTCTTTAATAAAGCTATTTCTAGCAGCAAGCCTCAGTGGGTCTGTAGGTCAGGGAATGAGGTGTGACGGGGTGAGACACTGCCATACAAATATTTTCCTCCACTTAAACATCTCTTGTTACTATTTTCTGGTTCACTCCAAATGACAATATTAAAAATCAGTCTTGAGGTTGAAATTTAATAAAACTTTAAAAGTTCTAAATTTTTAAAAAAAAAGCTTGTTTCACACATCACAACCTTACAGAAATTGTGCAAACCCTTCCATATGACCAGAATAGAATCAGAACCACTTTCACCTGCAAAGTTCTATCTCACATAGGAGCTAACCTAATTAATCTGCTTCTCTGACCCACGATGGGCAGTGGAACTAAAATAAACTTGAAGCCAGCTCTCTGTGGATGCCTGGAAGAAGAGAAAATGCCCACCACACCTCTCAAGCTACATAATCTGATGTAGGGTGGCTTGTCAGAGACTCCGGTCACAGCTACCTGGGCCCCCAGAGTTGCGTGGCAGAGAGAGCCATGACTATGTGAAGACTAGCCAGCCTTTGGCAACATGGAGGACTGAGCTAACACAGAGCTGTAACCTTGGGACCTGAGACCACAGCAACTGAATGGAAGTGGCTCTGATAGTGGCCCAGCAGAGAAAGGAATTGGGATGGAAAGCAGTCATTGGCCTCACTAATTTCAAGATGGCAGAATCCTGCAAGGTGTGTTACAGCATCATTTTAGGCCCACTATGATGCCCATTTTATATTTATGGGAACTAAGTGATTTATGTACAGTTTTAACCAAAAAGGGGGAACGAATCTCAATTTCTCTTTTCATAACTTTATGAATTCAGATAGAAGATCCTCTTTCTCCAAACTGATACAACAAATACATTTCCTTGCATGCCGTCAGTGATCATTACCCGACTACGTTTATATCTAGCTTCCCCTGAGAAAAAGAATGAGTGCTATTCACTATTTTAACTGTCAAAAACTTCAAGTGAAACCTTTTTTTTTTTTTTACAAAGAACAGAAAGAATTGATCACTTACATCAATATAAAACTAGGATTACCCATTCTCATATGAAAAAGAGTGAATTATGGTTCACTCACTGGACTGGGTAGCATATGACCCTAATGAGAAGAAGGACCTGGATGGTACATCTAAAACAGCCTGCTGCCTTATAGGGGAGTATCATCTGTGGTGTTATCTGGACCATGAGCTGCCGCAAAAACACATAACAGAACGCATGTTGATGACCACAGGGTTGGTCAGGGACATGTTCTTCTCATTGGATTGATGTAATCTATCACTACCATTAGAAAAAGCCATTCCAGACAGACCTTCTCTGCTTCCTGCCCAAGTCCCCCTGTAACCCCATTGTGAGATGTCAGAAATAATGCTGGATTATTTGGTAGGGTAACACAAAGCCAGTGCAGTGTAGTGGAAAGAATGTGGGCTTCCGGACAGGCTTGTTTCCAATCCCAGCCATGCTGTGGCTTAGTGATAAGAATCTGGGCAGTCACTTAAACTCTATAATCTGCTTCCTCACCTGTAAAATAAGTGTCATAATTCCTTCGTCAGTATTCTGGAGAATGCTGCTAAATAAGATGGAGCTTATAAGGTGCCCAGCATAGTCCTACCACATAAAATTCTCAGCAAATGCTTTCTTTTCCTCACTCATGGAAAGCAGAAATAATAACATAATTAAATGTGATGAATTGGAATAATCAGATAAAAATCATACAACTGATGACTAACTCATTAGATTAATGACTGGAATGAACACAGCCAGTGCAAGGTTAATCATATGTGGAAAGGAAGAAGGATAGAGGGTCTCACTGCTTGTACCTGCAATGTAGGTCTCAAATTCTACTCTTGGGAAGGTAGTTCTTTGAGTTGTTTGATTCAAATACAGATCTGCAACTCTGCACCACTGACAAGGTGCCCAGTGTACCAGATACTAGGAAGTTGGAGAAGGAAAAATGGAGTTCCTACTGATACTTGTTGAGCTCGGTCTACTAGGGATTGAGTGGGTTGGGGAGGTACACGACATCACCTCTCTTCTGCTGTCCTCTCTTTAAAGGAAATGTCCCCTGGGAGAGAGATGTTAAGCTTTCATCAATCAGAAACAATGTCCTCATTAACTGAAAAAGACCAAAAGCCATAAGCTCTACGTCCCCCTTTGAAAGAGAGTGGGAGAGAGGCCTTGAGCAGACACACAATTTTCTCACATTCATAAAATCGGTTTTTGGCAGAAAGAGGATGGAAATGTAGAAATGCTCATATCTAGTTCTGTGTTGGGTCTACACCTTCAGGAGGACTGCTTGGTAGAGACCTATGAATTCACCTGAAAAATAATTCAAAATACATGCTCTGCTTGGGGTGACTCTTAACCAGAGGGCACGGAGACTGTTCACGTAGGACATTCTGGTGGAGAACAAGCTTTCCTTCTTGTTCTATCTGCAGAGTCCAAGTCACAGCTGAAGTTGAACTTCAAGAGAAAAAGAGAGGGAAGGGGCCCCTGATCTCCCAGTGAGCTTCCTACCAGTTGTGACATATTCCTCTTTGCTCCCTGCCCAAGACAGAACTTGCATATAAAAAGGCAGGAAACTATTTGATCATCAGCAATTTCTGAAGCACAGAACGACAGCTTTACGGCAAGACCTGCATTTACAACATCAATGCTTTCTACCTTCGGTTCCTTGGAGGCAACAGCATTAATTCTACTAAGTATACATGGTTAGACTTCAGTAGTTTCTTTGGTTTAGATTTTGCAATGCCTGTATATCTGTGTGTGAAAATCATGCTAAATAATGAGTTTAAAAGTTCACAATGACAACCCCCACCTCTTTTTAACCATGGAAGAGATAATGACTCTTCAAAGGCTAAACATTTTGTAGTATGTTTAGAAATTTATGTCTAAATTTCTACTGCAGAGAAGGCGGTGAGGGGATGATGTGATTGTCTTCTCTCCTTCCTGGAGTGGGGCCATTTTTAGACCATCATCTCTGCAGGGATGACAACCCAACAATATTTTGTTTTCTGTTTCTTATCTGCTGGTTTGAGAAGATGGAAGATAAAACAGAATAGCAATCCTGAGACTTAAGAGTAAAGTCTTAAGAGTTTAGAGTAAAAGTGTTGTGCCTGTGGCACAAGGAGAAAATGGTTACTAGACAAAGCAATTAGTTATTACTTCTAAGTCATCTAATTATGTTAGTTTCTGACACGCAACCCTTTCAACAACTTTATAATAGTGGCATGTGGTTTGACAGTTTTCTGTTTATCCCACCTTTCTCCTTGCAATACTGTTTTAAAGGTGTGTTATCCTAAAAAGGTAAACAAGGACTATACTTTTGAACCCTGGCTTCTGAACTATGTGGGAAGTAAAAATTACATTCAGTACATTTATCCAGAAGGATTAGGAGTTACTATCATGGTCTGATTAGTACATACATTATGCATGGATTATAAGAAGTCCTGTGGAGACTTCTGTGAAACTAGTTCTCTGGAAAGAGGGTTTCACAAGGTCAGCACATCATTAGGAATTGAATCTAGCTGTCCCTTAAAGAGGCTGGGGTGGACTGGTTTGCAAAGCAAGGGCGGAGAGATTGAAAAACAATCCGCAGGTGTGAGGCTGGAGAACTTCTTCCTCTCATAGCCAGAGGGTCATACCACCTACCTGAATTTACTAGATCATCTTTTGATACTCAGTCCTTCATGCTCAGAGTTCTTGAGTCCTGCAAGACTCCACAGAAACTTTAAAGAAGAAAGAGCTAGAATGACTTTATAAACACCAGATTGGTGTGTTGTTCAGCCTTTGAGCTAGTGCCTACGGGCAATTTTAAAGCACATTAGTCATGCAATTTAACATTTAATTGCAGTATGAGATTTGGTAGGCCTATCTCTTAAGACCATTTCCGAACGCTATAAAGGAGTTGAATTGTAGGGGTCTGGTATATATGGAAAATGTTAGAGCTTCATTCTTGTCTTCTTACTTTTTTATGTGAGTGTAGTTGACAATGTTACCTTGGCTTCAGGTGGACAACACAGGGACTCAGATCCTGAAATGCATCAGGGCGGCTGCCAAGAAATGCAGGGACAAGGCAAAGAATAGATGAAAGGAGAAAAATGCCCGGCTTAGACCAGAGAGAGAACTCCAAAGGCATTCCTAGAAGCTGCAAAAATACTTGAAAATGTAGAAAGACAAGCTGTGAGCACCGGAGACTGAATGAGGTGAAGTGAAACGGCCCGAAACGTTTCCAGATACGAGAAGCGGGCGGTATGGGAAAGAGAAGGTTGCCGTTAGCAACAGTGACAGATGCAGACTGCGCATTTTTCATGTGAAGTCTAAGTAGAATTTTGAAACTACGGTTCCAAAGGAAAACACAGAGTCTGACATTCTGGGGTGAGAAAGCCTTTCAGTCTGCAAAGAGCTCGCACCTGCTGCTTTCCCAACATCCCAGGAAAGATGAACTGAATGGCAGTGAGTGAGTGTCCATGGCGTGAGCAGAGCTGCACTTCTCCAGGTCTTATTTCCATTTTTATTAAATTTCTTCCTTGCCCCAAACCTTTGAATTTCTTTTGGCCTGTCCTTATTTCATTTTGGTCCCCAGGACTGTGAATTGACACTAATTTGGCGGTCTGGGTGCTGTTACCCAACACTGTTTTTCATCTCCCTTTGAGTGTTTTCTGACTTTAATATACTGAAATATCTGTGCATAGGAGTTGCATCTCATTGATCAGATTTATTCTGAAAGATCTTTGATTTAAGTAAAAACACAAGGAAAAAAAAAGCCATGGCACAGAGGAGAGAAGATACATCTCGCGTCAGTCACTTATGGACTGTGGAAGGTTTGAGAAGTAACTTCATTTCTCAAACCCTGTGTTTCCTTATCTGCAAAATGAAGGTGTTAGCTGATAATCTCAAAGGTCCCTCCAGAGCTAACAATCTTATTTTTTGAGATAATAATCCACGTCAGTCAGTCAGTGTGATGTGAGTAAAGCATTATTCACAGAATACCAGAATTGTAGACTTACAAGGGTTGTACCATGTTTCCAGCTCTCCTTTATCTTGACATCTGAGAACACAGATGCCCAGAGAGATGAAGTGACCTGTGACACAGCCTGCAGAGCAGGCATGACAGTTTAATATATTACATAACTAATTCGATGAGCTTTTGGAAACTTCAATGTTTTAAGCAATAATGCTATTTGAGAACACTCAACTGTATCATTCCAGGTTTGGAGGTACTAAAAGGCAGAGTGTGGGAATAGGAGTCTATTAATAAATATATATTTATTACTTATGGGGAACGGGCTCACACGATTATGGAGGCTGAGAAGTCCCACATTCTGCAGTCTGCAAGCTGGAGACTCCATCAAGCTGGCGGGGGATTTCTACTTTGAGTCTGAAGACCTGATAATTAGGGGAGCCAAAGGTGTAAATCCCAGCCCAGGAATTTACAGTGTCCCAGCTGAGGCAGGGAGGAAGAAAACAGACCCTCCCTTCCTGTGTTTCTAGTCCTACCCACATCTTGAATGTGTTGGATAATGCCTATTCTCATTTGGGAGGGCTATCTGCTTTATGAAGTTTACCAACTCAAATGCTAATCTCATCTGAAAACATCTCAGACACACCCAGAAATAATGTTTAATCTGGGCACATCATGGTCTAGTCAGTTTGACACATAAAATTCCATCATGTCTCACAAAAATGTGCTATATATAGATTATAAATCTAGAAGACAGGTTATTGAAATGGACAAAATATATAATAGATATCTACAGAAGAAAATATAGCTTGCCCCACATGCTCATCGGTATAATTAGATGAAGGAATGTGCAAATTACCTAATTAGATGATTCTCTGCAACTATGGTCAATCCCAGAACTATCATACCTTAGCAAAGGGTTTCAAGCACTTGGGTGCTTCTCAAGGAATTACCAGCCATGAACATCTCCTCAACAGTAAACCACCTTCAACAATGATATATGCAATGTCTTCCTGATGATGTTTTGAGTGCTGCTATAAAAACATATTGTGGTCAATTTAAAATGTGATTAATTTAAGGTTGTTATCTCAGAAATTGGAACACATAACTGACAGATGAAATTAGAAATGTGGTAGTCTCCAAGAAATCTAATGTCAGAGAAAAGGGATGGACCCGTATCCTTCCAACACTGTGGAGGAGGAGAGACCACGCCAGTGGTCTCCCAGTTGCAAGACTGGGCTCAATTCCTTAAATGGAAACAGCCAAGAGAGGGAAACAACTGATCATCAGATTGGGTAGAAAATCTCTTCAAATTACCCACCCACCTTTGTTTTCATTCTTCCTGCGCCATAATATGGCCTTTTGGTCTATAACTTGAAGATGTGCAGATCAGAAGGGGATGCCCCATCCAGGACACCGGTGTCTCATGTAATTTTCAAAGTTCACTAATAACCTGAAGCACTGGTAAAGAATTGCCTGTGAGTTTATAAATCAGTGTTCCAGGACTTGGCTCCTCCGTGGAAATCATGGTAGTACGTAGATTGCAGTCCATCCAAGTAACTCTTGAACCAATGTCCCTCTCAAAATGCATTCAGCTTAATATGACATTATGAGCCTTTATTCTAATTAATATTTGAGTTGCATGCTTGATTTCTTAGAGATACATTCTGGGGCAACAGAAGAAGGAGGGCATAAAAATCAAAGAGAAATTGATAAATTTCTCGAAATTAGAGGGAATTCCCTGAAGAAATGGCACAAAGTTAAGGTAAATGTTGAGGCAACGGAAGAGAGGATGGCTCCTTACAAGTCATGGCCCCATGGGGGCCAATGCCACCCTGAAGGACACAGGACAGTTCCACATTGTGGAGCAAAGGGAAGCACAAAATGTAAATACCACAGCCTCACCATTTTCCTAAACTCGACTCCACTTAGACTAACAGACATCTTAGAGACTTTCTTTTTTCAGTTGGGGGTAAAGTATACACAGTTAAGCAAACGACTGAAAACTATAAAGCCTGGACATATGTGTCTTGATTTTGTCAACAGAGTCCCAAACCAAAAACAAAGAAAACAAAACAAAAATGCTATCACGCGGAGATATTTAGGCAACCCCCCCCCCCGACCCTCGGCAAAACAAAACCCAAACAAAAATCCCAAACTATTGATGTTTAGTGCCAAATGAATGACAGATTGTGTATGACTGCCCACCAAACCCCCTACCGATTCTGTTTAACAAACTATGTCTTAGATTTATTTTATTTACAAACATTATCTAACAGAGTGCTGAGCACAGAAAAAAAATCACTGAATAAGTAATTGTTGAACTGATGTGCTAATACATTCGGTTGATTTGGCAACTTTTCAGATTTGCCACGATGACCAAGTCACCGTAGCCCCCCAGGCTGTGGACCGCAGCTCAGGATGCCCACGCCCACAAGAGTGCCAGAGAGGCCTGAAAGCCCACATCAAACTTTAAAAAGGACAAGCTCTATAACATGGTGCATCCATGAATCAAAACATCCTCCTTTTGTTTACCATGATCCCACACTTCAGGGTTCTTAGCTCGTTTGGTGATCCTCAACACAACGGGAAGAAAATAAACTGAAATACGATGCATGTAACATTAACCTTCCCCTGGGGTCTGGTATTGGCTTTTGAGAAGGTATTTCTAGAATAATGTCTCTCCCACAAATACACAGTACGTTTTCTCTCTTATTTGCTTATTCTTGGGATAAAATTGAAAGCTATTAGCATTTCGGTGACTCTAGATTGGAAAGAACATACTCACATGCCATTTGGTATTTGGAAAACTGGATCTTGTAAAGTCTGTTTCAGTTTCAGGGTGACGTGATAATGGATACTGACTGTAAGAAGAAAGTGCAAGAAATAGAGAAGGACTGGGGTAAGCTTGGGTGATAAACACGGAAGAACAGAGGTGTGTCTGTTTTAGTTAAGACGCATGGGATGGGTGTGTCAGGGGTGGGAACACATCACCTTCACTGGGGATGATGGGAATAAAGAAAGTAGGGGATTTTCAATTACTGCAGGGGTAACAAGGACAGAGAAAATAAAACCTTGTCTGGTGAGGGAAACCTGGAGGGGGGTGTGTTTCAGTTACAGAGTTGTAATGGAGCTCCAACACAGGGGAGCACAAGCCGCAGTGTGGGCGACTGTGAGAAGGATGCTGGGGAAGGAAAACATGCTTAAGTATTTCACTCTGGTGTTTAATATTTAGATATTAACTCGCCTATTCTTGGTTCCAAATTTGAGCTGAACTTTCATACTCCCTGTGAGATAATTTACAATTTTGAGGGATGGCCTCAGCCAAAGGAAAATATGACTCTGTGCAAAATGTTTCAATTCATTCCTTGTCGCCATGCTGTCGCCTGATTACATATACGATCACGAGTAGAATAATTTAGAGACAGCAAGAGGTCTGTATATAGTACCTAGGATATTCACCCAGAGTCTGTCAACTTGTCATGTAAAGTTATAACTCATTGGAATACCAGCCAGCTTGGAATAATTTTAATTAATCTAGTGGTGGGCTTTGCTTTTAATTTGCTGAAGCGACCAGTGCTATAGCTGCTGTTGCGGCTACTAGAGAGAAGCAGGCTCAGCAGCCGCATCAAATATGAGAAATGGGGATGCCTGGGTGGCTCAGTGGATTAAGCCACTGCCTTCGGCTCAGGTCATGATCTCAGTGTCCTGGGATCAAGCCCTGCATCAGGCTCTTTGCTCAGCGGGGAGCCTGCTTCTCTCTCTCTCTCTCTGCCTGACTCTCTGCCTACTTGTGATCTCTTTCTATGTCAAATAAATAAATAAAATCTTTTTAAAAAATGTGAGAAATGTGAAAGACATTCCTTCCTGCCCTTGTTTACTAATTCCCGGACTGGACTAATTCCTGACTGGAGCATTTGCTAGTGCCCGGGCACCCAGAATTTCCCCGGCAAAGCACGCCACAGAAATGCCCTGTGGGTAGCAGAAAATCAAATGAAGGCAGTAACATTTGCATTCACAAATATGTAATAATAACCTCTGTAAATATCTTTTAATAAAACTTTTCTTTGAAGGAAACCTCAAAATATTAGCATCTCTTTATGTCCTTTTATTTTTTTCTCTTTTAAGAAAAGTTCCATGTTAAGGGGTTTTTCATGGCTTTTTCTTTGAAATTCCTTAAGGGAAGATTATTAAAAATGTTTATGTCTCAGTGCAATAATGATATTAAAGCTCTGGAGATCTATCCACAGCACTGTTATAGCTGATTGGAAATGTACATGTGTTTACAAGCATCTACGTGTTATATATATTATATTATGACACTATTACATGGGGCTCCAGAGTCCTGCTCTGCAACCAAAACTTAGCATTTATATTTGTAAATGGCTATGTGATATTTTTTAGTAATTACTTTCTGCAGGAACCAACAGTGGTTGGCCTAAATGAATTCAGTGAGCAATGCTCATCATTCTCTATCCATTTGTATGGTGCTCATGGCAGGAGAGTGGGAAGATGCCATTTAGATACAAGGAGAGTCAGCAAAAATAGGTCTCACCAAAATGATCACAAATCCTGCTTTTTGAACTTGTGGTATCTAATTATTTACCTCTCTGAAGACTAATTTTTTCTTTTTTTTTGGTAATAGTCTCATTTTTTTTTTTTTTTTTTTTTACCCCTAATGCTCTGATTCTTATACAAAAACTGGAAGCTTAATGTTACGGTCAGTAAACATCACGTAGAACATGTATTTCCCGAAGTCACTGTGCATTGTAGCACAAAGAAATTAGAAAGCTAATAATCTTCTTCAAGAGTATTTTCCATTTGTAGAAAGAGCCAACGTTGTATCAATTGTCTGCATGGTGTGTGCTCATGCAAGTGCCCACGGAAAGCTGAAGTTTGGTTATGTCTGTGTTGGTTCTTACGTCACCCATGCATGAAGAGTATTTGAGGCAGTTATCCCTGGCTGATACAATCTTCCTTCTCTGGTCAAAGTTAAAAATAAATAAGAAAATTTAATGACAATTAATCATGCTGCCATTAGTTTTCATTCATAAACCAGGCACTGTACCAGGCAATATGGTTCCAAAGATGACCATGAATTTATCCTTGCTTTGAAGGAGGATTTATTTAGTGTTTATTATTTAGTGAAGGGTGAACGTTTAATAGGTAAACAGTTATAATATAGCATAACTGGTGTTACAGAAATGTAAATGAACTCAGAAAAAACAAAGGGAATAATGGTGTTGAGTTACCTTTGCATTGCCTTTTATTTTTCATTTTATTTATTTTTTTAAAGGTTAGTTTATTTATTTTAGAGATAGAAAAGAGAGCATGAGCAGGAGGAAGGGCAGAGGGAGAGAGACAAGCAGACCCCAAGCTGAGGGAAGAGCCTAACATGGGGCTCCATCCCAGGATCCTGAGATCATGACCTGAGCCAAAATCAAGTCAGATGCCCAATTGACTGAGCCACCCAGACACCCCTTTGTATTGCCCTTAAGAAACTCTCCATTAAAATGTCTTCATTTATATTTATATTTATTTATTGATATTGCCCGACTCAAAGTCAAGTTAGAAAACACACATGAAATTATGTGTGGGTACTGCCAGTAAATTGAGTCATCCTGGGCCACTTTTCTACTATATTTGACTATTTGGGTGGCAAGTTTAAATCTTACACTACCACACCCTGAGGGCTGTCATGAGCCTTCCACAGGCAGGAGCGACTCTGCCCAGAGCTGTGTCACTACAGCTTTCAGTATGTAAAGAGAATAACATGTCATTGAAATCCTAGCAACCCAGTCCTTTCAGAACCAAGGACAGTAGCTAAATGAAAGACAACTGCTTTTCTTTCTTTTTCTTGAGATATCAAAGGGCTTGTTTCACTCACATTTAGGTAAGAGTCTCCAAGAATTCTGCTGGTGGTTCCTTCAAAATATTTTATAAAGACACCTAAGGATTCTTCCATATTTGCTGAGTTGCAGTCCCTAACCTCCTGACTTTATTGAAGGGAAAGGTACAAATGTGAAGTTTATTTCAAGCTCCATACCAGACTGGGCTTGCTGCTTTAATGCAGCTCAGGGATCCTGTTTTGACGTCTAAGACATTATAAAATATACTGTTCGATTTTTGGTCTTAATAATATGAGACAGATACTGAGGAAAGGACAATTACAGAGCGGAAAGACAGATGCTACATCATGTTAAACTCCCAGAGTTTCAGTCTACCCATTCACATGAAGCGTGAGTAGGAATCCGTTGTCTTGTTAACAGTTTTAGCACAGATTAGACATCACAGAAATAGAAATCCAATTCCAGCCAATTAATTTCCTAAAAATGAGCAAGAGCAACTGAATGAAAGGAAGATGGCCATTCAATGATGGTGCTGGAATGATTGGATGTTTCATAAACAAAAAATTACACATATAAATAAATGATGTAAACTCTGACCTTAATGTCATATCTTATACAAAGATCAACTTAAAATGGACCATGCACTTAAAGGTAAAATGTCATGCTATAAAATTTCCAGAAAGAAACAAGAAAAAATCTTCAGGACCTAGGATGAGGCAAGGTGTTCCTAGACCTGATGCCAAGAGCATGGTCCATAATAAGAAAAATTGATAAACTGGACCTCATCAAAATGAAAAGAAATTATTCTCTAACAGACTCTGTTAAGGATAAAAAAAAATACATTATAGACTGGGAGAAAATATTTGCCCATTGTATCTCTGCCAAAGGACTAGTGTTTAGAACATATAAATAACTCTCAAATCTCAGCAGTGAAAGACAAACATAAAATTAGAAAATGGGCAGAAGATATGAAGAGATGTTTCAAAAGAGGGGCTTTATAGGTGCCAGATAAGCACATGACAAGATGTTCAATGTCATTACTCATTATAAAAATTAATATTAGGACCATAATAAAATATCACTGCACGCCTATCTGAATAACTAAAGTAAAAAATAATGCTAACACCAAATACCAGCAAGGAGGTAGAGAAATTGGATCATGTACACACCGCTGGTAGGAATATAAAAGGCTGGAAAATAGTTTGACAGTTTTTTTTTTAATTGAAAAAAAACCCCAAAGGACTTAGAAACTGACAGATAAATGTTCATAGCAGCTTTATTCATAATAGCCTCAAACTGGAAATCACCTAAATGTCCTTCATTAGGTGAATATTGAAACCAAGCATGATATATTCAACCCAAGGAGCACTACTCAGTAATAGAAGGGAAGAACTACTGGTACACACAAGAACTTGCATAAACCTCAAAGAATCATGCTGAGTAAAAAAGCCAGTGTGTAAAGGACAAACACTGCATGATTTCCCATTTATGATGTTTCTGAAATAACCTCATCACAGAGATGGAAGACAGACTAATGGCTGCAGTGGGTTAGGGATGGGGTTGTGGCTAAAAACGAGTAGCATGATGGAGTCTTGTAATATTATTAAAAAATCTGGATTGTGGTGGTGGTTACATAAAGTTGCACATGTGATATAACCGCATGGAACTACACACACACACATACACACACACACACGCACATACATACACACAAATAAGGACCCAGATGGCTATTGAAATCTGAAAAACACTATGATTTTTATCATTGTCAAAAATCAAAAACAAATTCAATCCTCCCCCTAAAACCTGCTAGTTCACTCAAAAACCCTCCAAAAGAATTATGCTCCACAAGTAAATAGCCAGCATCCCAAGTACTCTTATCATTTGTCTACCTGGCCAAAGTCACTTCTTCATAGTTGCTGTTCCCTACTCTGTCTTTTCTCCCAACCCAAATCAAATCAAGCCAAACAACCAATGACACAAATTTCCTCTCTTTCTCTTCCTCTTTCCCCCATCTCTACAACCATATCTCCCCTTGCCTCTCCCAAGTACAGGTTCCTTTCTTCCCCATAATCCTGCCAATCTCTAGATCAATTCTTCATTTTAGCCTACTTTGGATCATTTTCATTCACTTCTCCCCTCATTGGCAGCAATACAAAAAAGTTCCAGGACTTAATAAACACAAAACCTCTTGAAGGAAGGAGAAGGATTTGAATAATGACAGGTCAGTATTGTTTGCCCTTTCCATCACCAAGTGGAGATAATACCCATGACCCCCATAGGGTGAATATTGTGAATATTAAATAAGATGTCATCCATAAAGCACTTAGTGCTATGCCTGGCACACAGTAGGTGCTCAATAAATGGTAGCAGCTAGTAAAAGGAAGCAACTGGCACATAAAGGAATGGTACTAGTCCTGCAATTCAACACTGCATAAATATTCATTAAGCATTGAATATAGTCTTAGAACTTTGCTGGTACCATGAAATAGCCAAAGGGAAACTAAGTATACAGTAGAAACAAATACATGAAAAAGTAATGATATTAGTCTTTAGGGAAATGCTAATTAACACAATGTGATATCACTACACACCTATAACAATGACTAAGATGCTGAGCAATTGGATCTCAGTCATTGCTGGTACAAATGCAGAATGCTACAGCCATAGTGGAAAACCCGAAAGGTTCTCATAAAGGTGAACATTCACTTACCATGCTACTCCACTTCTAGGAAACTAAGTGAAATAAAAAGTCTGTTCAAACAAAAATCTGTGTGGGAATGTTTATAGTGACTTCATTGCATCACATTGGAAATTACTCAAATATTCCCCAACTGGTAAACGTATATACATACTGGGTATGTCCATACAATGGAGTATTACTTAGAAATACCAAGGCATGTACGACTGATTCACAGAACATGATTAAATTCTAAACACATCATGCTAAGTAAAAGAATCTACACACAAAAGTGTACTTTCCATATGGTTCCATAGACACAAAACTATAGAGACAGGAAATAGGTACATGGTCATCAGGAACGGCAGGTGAGAGAGGGGCTGACTACAAAAGGTCACAGAGAAAAAGTCTGGGGTAATGGAATTTTTCTATATCTTGATTATAGTGGTGTTTACACAACTGTATGCATTTGCCAAAACTCACAGAAATGTACAAAAAGGGTGAATTTTACCTTATGCAAATTTTACCTTAATTTAAAAAAAAATAGAAAAAAAAAGGAATTTTAGCCTGAAAGTGATTTTTTCCTTTTTTTTTTAACTTAAACTCAATTAGCCAACATATATGTGACTTCTTTAAAATTGGAATTGTAAGTGTTTAGTAGCTTCTAGAGTATAGAATCCTTTACTTCTTCGGTTAGGTTTATTCAAAGAAATTGAAGAAGATACAAAAAGATAGAAAACTATTCCATGCTCATGGATCAGAAGAATGAACATTGTTAAAATATCTATGCTGCCCAGAGCAATCTATACTTTCAAGGCCATCCTGATCAAAATACCAATGGTATTTTTCAAAGTTCTAGAACAAACAATCTTAAAATTTGTATGGAACCAGAAAAGACCCTGAATCACCAGGGAAATGTTGAAAAAGAAAAACAAAGCTGGGGGCATCACGTTGCCTGATTTCAAGCTCTATTACAAAGCTTGATCACCAAGACAGCATGGTACTGGCACAAACGCAGGCACAGAGATCAATGGAACAGAGTAGAGAGCCCAGAAATGGACCCTCAACTCTACAGTCAACTAATCTTGGACAGAGCAGGAAAGAATATCCAATGGAAGAAAGACAGTCTCGTTAATAAATGGTACTTGGAAAATTGGACAACCATAAACAGAAGAATGAAATTCGGCCACTCTCTTACACCACACACAAAGATAAACTCAAAATGGATGAAAGACCTCAACGTGAGGCAGGAATCCATCAAAATCCTAGAGGAGACCCTAGGCAGTAACCTCTTCAACGTGGGCCACTTGGCTTCAGATATAACTTAAGAGATGAGACTATTTGATGCGCAGAAATATGAAAATCATGTGTACCTCTATGAAATTTGTTGCTGAATTATGAGGCCTAGGTTGCTAATGATGAATGATGAGGTTTATTAATTGAATTTAAAGAGACCGCTGACTAATGTGGGAAGAGGACCCATTAGGCTTCAGTGGGGCTTCAATGTCAAACCTCAAAAGAATGGGCAGGACGTGGCTGGGCAGGGAACTAGAGTATTTTGGCCAAAGTCATGTGGGTAGAAAACATGGAGCAAGATGGGAGGAGTCTTACTGGACGGCAGCAGGGTTGGTGGTGAGAGGATGAGAAATGGACTTGATAAAGACAATGGAGCCAGATCCCACAGGGTCTCACGTTTTAAACACAGCTGGTGACTGGATCAAAGTCTTTTCCTTATAGTAAGTTCTTGAATAGGAAGGGGTCATATCAAAGTGGTATTTCCAGATCATTATTCTGGAAGTCGTGCCCCCTACAGAAGGAGGAAAGAAGGGATGTTCTGACCTGGCAGGAAAGGGGAATCAATGTGCTATTTATGCTGCAGACCTAGATTCCTTTGCAGCTTTTGAGCTGACATCTTAGCTGATTGTCTTAATAATAGATATCCTGTGTTAAAAATGGAACTTTTGAATGTTTGGCAATTGGAAAGCACAGCTGCCTCTAGCAGTTTACTTCTATAGCTTCTGGGCATAAGACATCATATATAGAAATGGCTGCTCAGGTGGCTGTTTTCTTTTAGGCGTGTGGGGACTGCAGCTGTCTAGACGGCCACATGATCAAGTTGTTCTTTTTTTTTTTTTTAAAGATTTTGCTTATTTATTTGACAGAGAGAGATCACAAGTAGGCAGAGAGGCAGGCAGAGAGAGAGGGGGAGAAGCAGGCTCTCTGCTGAGCAGAGAGCCAGATGTGGGGCTTGATCCCAGGACCCTGGGATCATGACCTGAGCCGAAGGCAGAGGCTTTAACCCACTGAGCCACCCAGGCGCCTCACTGTCATTCCTGATCTCATAAATAATGAACACTTGGCAATCTGACAGCAGAGAGCTGTTCTGCTCCAGAGTTCAAATACACGGTGACCCTTCTATCAAGTCACTGAGGAGGGGCATCCGCTCCTATGTTGGAAGCGTGTAGAGGAGAGTACAATTCTAAATCCTTGCTTTGGGGATTATTTGTGCTCACAAATGCCTCAGTTCTTTCTTCTGTGGTTTTAGCAAAGACTCTTTATTTAGTTAAGTCACAAAAGCTCAAGAATGTGGGTTTCTGTTCTAGTTCAGTATAAAATCCTGGAGAACATATTCACTAATCATTGCTATAAAATTCTACCCAGCATCTTCACAGGAACAAGGGAGCCTTAATTGTATGTTAGATTATTATTTAAATACACTACGATTATTGAAAGTAAAGGTGTCAAGATCAATATCCAAAGCATACGGACGTTAAAGTAGGTGTGTCCCCGAGCCTTCGAGAAATCTCTTAATTATTCCTGGGATGTGCTGTTTTAAGAGAACATCAAATGTCTTGCTGAGCAGCAAACAGATGAACCCTAAAACACAGCTTCGAGTAACAATGAGGCTAATATCAAATGCCCTTCATCGGAGAGTCCTAGAGGCCTTTACAAATGGCATAACATTACTCTGAACATCACTCTAGAGAAGCATCAAATTAATTTCCATTTCAGAAATGGAACCCTTGAGAAAGAAGCACGTCCATGATCACAATTAAACCTACTTTTTAGCATACTTGAGGCCAGTTCCTTTCAGCCATCTGTTCTGACAGCTTATTTTGGGCCCTGGAGTAAAAGAGAGAGAGCATGAAGATGTCAGAACGGAAAACCAAACTGCATCCATTCAACAGTTCTGGGCTCGTTCAGATATGAAGTCAAATAACACAGGATTACAGTTCTCAGGTGTTCACAATGCATCTGGGGTATAGCAACATTTAAGGAGCAACATGGCGGGTGCTATGGTAGGAGTGTGATTGAAGTTTGGTGGAAACACATGAAAGGAATCAAACTAGGGGATCAGAGAAAAGTTCACTTACGAAGGGACACTTAGGCTGAGCTTTGAAGGACTGAAGGAGCTATCTTCAAGCAAGAAGCAACAAAAAAGATTCTCCCAACAACAAACAGCACAAAGAGTGAAGCATTGTAACTACCAGGAGCTGAAACAATAGCTTGTGTAGCTGAGTTGCAGGGGCAGTGATGGGGGCGGGGGAAGCATGCCATGAAGAGCATGTGATTTCCGTGCTAAACTAAGGAGCTTAAAATGTGTACCAAATGCTAGCCAAGGGAACAGTTCAATGGTCAGTGCCCATATTCACAGGAGATGCACAGTTCCATCAGCATCACGATACCAATAAAAAAGTTGTAAACGTAATTTACAAGACCCCCAATGGGCAGAAACACAGCCTCCTCAGGAGCTCCTATTTACAATTCATGCTCATGTGTTCTGGATAAGATGCCAGTCAGTTATTCTGTCCAGGAGGAAAAGAAAACAAAGTTGGGGCACAAATAGCACTTCTCTGCCATGGAATTAGGCAAAAGATCAGTGAGGCATGGTATGATCAAGAGAAAGGCGAGACATTTCTGGGAAAACATAAACAAAGCTGAGTGATTAATTGGACATAAGGGGCTAAATAAAATTTTAGTGACTGAAATTTTGATTCAAAATCACTGCGCTTTCTGAGCTTTTCAGTGAGTTGTGAAGATAATAAAATGAGCGAAGACAGAAGACTTAGGTACTAAAGGGGTCGCTCCACCAACAGGCTCAGTTTGCAATGATGATACGGCTTAAAGTCAGAGTCCTAGGAGCCTTCCAAGGGCTGGTCTTTGGACATGGTTTGGTTTCCAGGGACTCTAATTTTGAGCTCGAGATTGCTCAATACGTATTGAGGAACAGAAAACAGCTGCCAAGTGAGGTGGGGTGTCCTTTCTTCCCAAATAAACCCAGGCTGAGTGCGAAGTCCCATTCTGCTCTACCGCTGTCCTCCTTGTGTTACCTCCGTGCAATGTGCTCAGACTTTCTGGTACATTTTCATCTTAATAAAAAGGAGCTCTGTAAAATTCATCTTTGCATTTACTGTTGGGATGCTTTGCAGACTGTGTTCTCTGGGAAACATGCTGAGAAGGAATCAGGACTGCAATGTTTTATTGGGGGTGGCATCAATCACAGAAAAGAGCACAATGCAGGGAACGGCATAGGGGCTGACAGCCTTTGTGTAGACTTGACCAAGTCTCTGTCAGCCCAGGAAGAGCTCTGGAGCAAACAAAGCTGGCGTGCGTGACAGAGGAGTCCTACAAGGGGCGGAAATGGCCCAGCCCCTGCACCATTAATCTGCTGTCTTTGCTGGGAGGCCACCTGGAGAAGAGTGTGACCTCAGCTTGAAAGCCCATACAGACCCAGAGGAGCTAACAGCTGGAGCCATCAGCTGATCACACTCCTCTCAGCTAGGCAGCCAGTCCTTTCCTGAAGCAGGATGTGGGGCGCACATCTCTGTCTCCACCACAGAGGCTTGAAAATTCATTATGCGATACTCTTTTTATGAAGCCCTGGGAGAAATAGCTCTCAGTAGCAGGACTAGCTGTGCATAACCTGCACAAAGGATATGCTCCTCTCTTTTGGACACTATTATCTATATTATCTGTCTAAATTGATTTGCAGGATCCCGTTATGGATATTACAAAATGGACTATATTTTCAGCTTGGTCCTCCTCTGATCCATTTCAAAAGTGGGAGAAAATCATCAGTTAACTACTTCAAATACAGACATAGATACAAAGATAGATAGATAAATAGATGGATGGATAGGTAGATACTGTCCATTCTCTAGAAATAGCAAAATTATAAATCTGTTCATTTGTGGAGTTTTATTGATCTGTATTCCTAAAAATTTATTTAATAACACTTACTTAACCCTCTTGTTGGCTATCAAAAACTTAAAGGAGAAATAAAATTCTGGAGGCACCCCACTTTCCCCCTTTCCTGCTAGCACTTTATAAGTAGCAAGAAAATGATCACTCCTGGATTCACTTCTGCCAGAACGACCAGTATGTGAAGACTGCTTGGCAGTCACTTGCCTTGGTTATTAGTACCTGAGGTCTTGTAAATATTGGGATCTGGGCATTAGGACAGCACATCCCCCCTCCTTTTTTTTTTTTTAAAGATTTTATTTATTTGACAGAGCACACAAGCAGGAGGTGGGGCTGAGGGAGAGGGAGAAGCAGGCTCCCTGAAGATCTGGGGAAGCCTGATACAGGCCTCGATCCCAGGTCTCTGGGATCATGACCTGAGCCAAAGGCAGTGGCTTATCCAACTGAGCCACACAGGTGCCCCACATCCTCCCTTCTGGATAAGGGACAGGACTGGTAATGAGGCTGATGCATGGGCAAGTGTTAAGGATGGCCACACGCCAGGACAAAGTTGCAATGACCAGGATGGGCCTGTCATCGGAATTGAAGAGGACGAACTTGCTCTGTGGCTGACATGTGGGTTGTGGCCAGGGAAGGGGATGCTCCTTGCTGGTGATGAAACTACACACTTAAAGAGTACTCCTCAAAGGCAAAAGAAGAGAAGCAAAGAAAATGGTACAAAGTGTTTGATCGCTACGACATGGCTGGCTCCATAAATTGAAGGGCCTAGTAGAAAATGAAAAGGCAGAACCCTTGTTCAGAATTAAGAACTTCAAGACAGCGACAGCATGGCATTAAAAGAAGCAAAGGGTCATTGTGTGACTGCACAGGTCCCTTATCCATGAAGCTGGCCCTGGATACAGACTCAAAAGGTAACTGTACAAGAGATGCAGCACTTTTTCCCAGATCACCAATTAACACCTCATCTGTACACCTGAGAAAGTTCTATTCCTATTACTCTGCCCTGAGTCTGGTATGACCTGTTAGCCCTCTGGGCTCTGGGGAAGGGAGGTTGCCAATGAATGCAGCAGTTATGAAATCCCCATTTGGTCCCAACTTTTTACCCGGGGAGAAGTTGAGGGAGCAAATTCTACATTCAAATATTCTGTACCTGGTGGAATAGATGTTGGACCATGTCCTACACTACACATCAAGGTTGTTGGTTCAGAAATTGGTTTGTTGTCATAATAGACTGAGAACAGCTAACTCATTTCTTATCAGGGGGTTTCATGGGGTCAAGACTTTCTGGCTATCACTGGATGTCAACACTTTTGATAATATCATTGATGCTGCTGCTGTTAATGTTACACATGTTGTAAGAACAGCTCGGGTGCTTGCAGAGCAGCCTTGTAGAGCTGGACCACAGGAAGGATAGCACCTCCCCAAAGGGAATTTAAGTAGAAATGAACAACCCCAAGTCTACCGAATCAGAATAGTGTTGGGGGAAAGCAGGGAGGTGTGGACAAGTCTATATTAAAAAGAAGGAAAAAAAATCCTAAGGTGATCTCATGGTTTCCTGGTTAAGAATCACCATTCTACGGGGGTGTCTGTGTGGCGTAGTAGGTAAAGTAGCTGACTCTTGGTTTCAGCTCAGGTCATGATCTCAGGATCCTGGGACTGAGCCCCACATTGGGTGCTATGCTCAGCATGCAGTCTGCTTCATATTCTCTCTCCCTCTCCCTGTACCCCTCCCCCTGCACGTTCTCTCTCTATAATACATATGTAAATATTTAAAAAAAAAAAAAAAAAGGAACTACTTCTCTACTTGAAATCCCTCTTTTTACCCCCAGATAAGAAAACAGACTAGAGCGACAGGTGCAGTGACAAGCTCATGTTCACGTGGATGGTTAGAGAGCACTGGATCCCAACCCATGTACACTCTGTCCCTGACAGAGCTCTTTGCACTGTTACCAGAGTTTTCAAACTGCTTTCATTATCTATGACTTCAGGGAGAACTGTGACAAGCAGAAGACAAATCAGATATATATAGTGATATATAGATATATAGATGAGAACATTTTTTAGTGTGAATTTTGGCTTAGATGTGTCAAAGATAGATATTGGGCTTTGAAAATATCAGTGTGAGGTTCCAATGATCTTAGGTACTGAGGGTTAGGCCCCGTGACCAAAATGAAGTTTCCTGAAATGTATTTGGTGTTAAACTGAATATACCATGTATGTTGGGTGAAGAAATGTAGAACTTGGGTTAATGAATATTCTACATGTCTGTAAAAAGGTACGATTAATATGTGTGTGTGTGTGTGTGTGTGTGTGTGTGTGTGTGTGTGTATGGTATATATAATCTCTGATTCTGTTAAAAGAATTGCAGTGGTCTCATGTAAGAAGCCTCGTTCACTACAGACAATGGAAATTTTTTTTAAAAAGTTAGAAGACAAATTTCCAACCTGATTTTCATAGTGTACTCTGTTTTATGTAATTTAATAAAATGTATCTATGGGCAAGTTACCAGTGAATTTCTAAAAAATCGAAATACCTCTTAGCTGATAACTTATTTTTATGGCTTTTTACGGGCTGTATTCCCACTTTTCACTGAGTCACATGATAAATTAACATTACAGTGAAGCAAGCCGACTCTGGTACTGTTACCAGTAACTGAAGGCGGCGCCAGACAGATCCCCTCACCCGCGACATGTGAGGGGAGAGTGTGTCTTCCTTGCAAACAAACCTAGTTTATACTTTACACAAGGGTCATTCTTCCATGAAAGTGAAGAAAAAAAGACTCAGCTATAATGGCCCAACATCTAAAACATCTCAGCTTACGTGAAAAGAGCCTGACAAACTGAGAGACCTCGCTAACGAGATGCATCTCTAAGGAGCCACGGGTGTGACTGAGAGGAGCTTCGTGAAGAATCCTCACAGCAATTCGGAAGTATCTTTTAAAAATGGAATTGCTTTCCCCACATGAGGTTCCCCAGAGGAGCACAGCGGATGCAGCACATCCGTCCTCGGGGCCTCGGGTTTCACAGCAGACACGGAGGCCGCTGGTGCTGCTCGTCTCTCCAGAGGCCACGACGGGGAGCCACTCAGCCCAGCCTCGAGGAGACTCCGGGGGCCAGGCATGAGCAATAGTTATCAGGTGACATCTTAAACGGTACCCGGAGTTTAGGGACCTCTCTTGCTTCAAGCCATTTTTCTCAAGTAAACGCTCAACACTGGCCTCACACCATTTATTTCAGCTTCTCATTTGCAGGCCGGCCCTTCCTTCAGGCGAGCTCTGTGGGAGCCATTGTGTCTCCTCATAAAACAGCTGTGAGTTCCCAGGTTTCAATCACTTTTCTTCTGCTTCCCTTTCTTCCTTCTCATGTGTCTTCAATTTAGCAGCAATACGACAGCTCCGTTCTTGCATCTTTTGGGCCGATGTGTTGTGGCATTTGCACTTCCTGCCCTCGGAGAATAAATGCGGGAAATGGGGAGAACAATTTCTGGGGATGAATGTGAAGTATATTGGGTATAAAACACAGCTGGATGACATAAGCTCGTTGTAACCATGACGGTGATGGACGGGGACAGTTACACTCACAGGGTCATGCACACGGCCCTCCCTAGACCTGGACCACGCTGCCCCAGATGTGTTCTTCTGAATGTCAACAATTCACGATTGCCCTCAATCACTCTTCTAAATCACTCAGATCCACGGTAGACTTTCCCATCACATTCTAACTGACGTCACCACCAGTCCCACATGTTCACGGTTACTTTCCGGATACGACGGTGGAATTGAGAGGAAAACACCTCCAGGGAGAGAAAACTTCAGCCCCAGCTAGGACCAGAGATGATTCAGACCCTTAACCACACAGGGTGAGGAACAAAGAAAGGCCGTGAATAAAGCAAGAAAATAATAAATTTTCCGATTTGTTTGTCAGAACTTGAAAAGCTATTAAGAATCAGCAGGTGGTGGGGGCACCTGGGTGGCTCAGTGGGTTAAAGCCTCCGCCTTCAGCTCAGGTCATGATCCCAGGGTCCTGGGATCGAGCCCCACATCGGGCTCTCTGCGCGGTGGAGAACCTGCTTCCTCCTCTCTCTCTCTCTCTGCCTGCCTCTCTGCCTACTTGTGATCTCTGTCTGTCAAATAAATAAATAAATAAAATCTTAAAAAAAAAAAAAAAGAATCAGCAGGTGGATGAACCTCGACAACGTGCTAAGAGAAAGAAGCCAGACACAAAAAGTCATATATTGTGTGATTCCCTACGCACGAAATATTCGGAATAGGTAAACGCACAGAGACAGAGTGTAGGCTGGTGGTTGCTGGGAGCTGAGGGAGGCAGCGGTGGGAGTAACCGCTTGATGAGGACGGAGCTCCTTTGGGGTGAGAAAAATGTTTGGGAGCTAGAGGCAGAGCGTTATGGCTAATTGATATTATGGGAATTTCACCTTGGTAAAAAAAAATGCTATAAAATTAGAGAGAAATCCATTGTTGTAATTTTTCTGTAATACTAAAATTACTCCAGGAAAAAGTTTATTTAAAATTTTTTTTTTCTAAGATTTTATTTGAGAGAGAGCTAGAGAGCCAGCACACATGAGCAGGAGAAAGGGCTCAGGGAGAGAGAAAAGCCAGCTCCCTGCTGAGCAGGGAGCCTTACTCAGGGCTCCATCCCAGGAACCCTGGATCATGATCCGAGTCAAAGGCAGATGCTTAATGGACTGAGCCACCCAGGAACCCTGAAAGTTTATTTTTTAAAAACAGAATTAGTGGGGAGGAGAATGAGCTTTGGATCCCATTTGGCTTCCTTAAGGCGCAAAGGACAACCATTCATAAATTTATTCACTTTCTCTCAAGTTATAGTTTTTTAAATGAAGTAATAAGCAATTATTAAGGGCATTAGCCACTTTCCTCTCATATATGTTAAAGTTTATATGTACTCAAATTTATTAGACTCTTTATCTCAGTTGGTCAACCTTATGCTTCATAATGTCTGGGTTCTCTTTCCTGCTTGGAAAGATACTTCTCACTCCATCATTTGCCAAGTTTGTTGTTAGTGATTTTTTCTGCCCTAAGGTTTTTTCTTATTTCTCTCTTCTAATTATAGGGGCTAGTATCTCTGATGAGCGTGGTAATGTGCATCAGTGAGTTGTCATTGGTTTTACAGGGAGATGAGTAATAAATTAGGGTACTGAGTTGAGAAACTTAGGGATAGAGGGAAGAGGAGTCAGAAGAAACAGTGCATACACTAATTTCCTCATCTTTAATAGAAATCCGGTATCAGACACTATTTTAAAACAAATCAGCCAATAACAAATGTTTAAATAGGTTATGTAATGGTATGAAGGCAGTGGTGTGTTGGAGCCCTCCTCTTTCCTGACCTCTGAACTAGTTCCCAAGAGATGGCTGTTAAATTTTCAGGACATTTGCAAGTTGCTTGGTAAACAAATCCATTACTAAACATTAAAGTACATAAATCTACAATTAAAGGAAAACAAATGTATAAAATACTCAAAAGTCCTAATTTTAAAATTATTTTTCTACAGTTTTACTATATTCTCTGTTCTTGAGGCTGCTTATGTCATTGCAATTGCATGACAGAAATCCTAATAACAGTGTGCCAACGCCCATCTCTTCCCTCCTCTACATTCTGAGAAGATAGGCACGTACCCTGACGTTAGGCCCGTGGCGAGCAACAACACCACAGAAACTCAGTAACTTGGCAAAACAGGGTTTGACACTGCTCCTTTAACTTACGAAAGTAATGAAGAAAATACTAGTAATGCACATCAAACTTAAGTGTGTTGTGTCTGTGTCCATTGTGAATAGCACCAAAAAATATTAAGAAAACATTCATTTAGGTTGTGAGATCTATTATCCAATTTAGTGAGTAATTCACATCGTGGACAAACGAGGAAGTTTTGTTTTGCTCATTAACATAAATAAAAATATCAACCAGCTTTTTTGTTGGAACCACACTTGGACAGCCAGTTAGCAGCACGCTAGTGTAAAAAAATAACTGCCCGAAAAACTGAAATGACAATATAATGAACCAAAATCCTGAGGCAAAGGGGAAAGAAGCATGGTAAGCAATTATAAATTACATTATAAATGCAAACAAAAATCAATTATAAAAATTACATTGCAAATACAATTTAATTTCCTCACCTTCTACACTGAAGAGTCAATAGATATGGTTTAAGGTTAGCACAACTAGAAGTAGATGATTAATTATATTATTAAAATATATAATGTAACCAGAAGAAAAACTAAAAAGGTTTATAAATGATTCCAACTTATGAAGATAAATTCATGTATATACAAATCTACATACTCAAAGAGGCTTTCTTGACTCCTAATGGTGCCTCCTACCACAATAAATCAAAATTTATTCAGTTTCCATTGTCCGTATTCTCCTTGCAATTTCCCTTTATGACATGTTTAAAATAATTGCTTGCATGATTATCTAATGAGCATCTTTTTAAAAATTACTCAATAACTTTCAAGGAGGAGGGGTTCAGGTCTTTTTTTTTTTTTTTTGATGTAATGTTCATGATTCATTAGTTGTGTGTCCCATATCACATGTCCTCCTTAATGCTCATCCCCCAGTTATCCCATCCCCCTACCCACCTCCCTTTCTGCAACCCCCAGTTGCTGGTTTTGGTTACCTCTGTTACAAACATGGGGCACAATATTTGAGGCAGAGCAGCAGCTCAGCAATGAGTTAGTAGTGAGCCCCAGCCCCTGCCCTCAAGGATCTCACAGAAGTAGAGGGAAGGCTATCCATAAATGCAGCAAAATAAAAGGAGACTGTTTAGATTGAAAGAAGCACAAGAGGATGACTGTATTCTACCTAGAGGAAAGCTTCATGAAGAAGGTGGCATCTGAGTTGAATCTCGAAGAATCACGCAGTTTGCCTGGGTAACAGGGAAGAGACATTTTACGAGAAATGACAGAGCCAGCAGAGAAGGAGAGAAGGTTAGTGAAACAGGACCCACATCACGAAGAAGACCCAGACTACTCTAAAGGTATACAGTTCATCCAGTAAATCATGAGAAAATGGCGAGATGAGACTCCCTTTTGATTTCTGTGGTAAGAACATTTAACATGAAATCCACCCTCTGAACATGTTCTTAGTGCACAATACTGTGTTGTTTAAGTGCAGGCATGATGGAGCAGATGCTCTAGAACATAGCCATCTTGCGTAACTGCAACTTTCCACCTGTTGAATAGCAACTCCCCATTCCCCCTCCCCCCACCCCCTGGCAACCACCATTGTCTCTGCTTCTCTGAGTCGGACTACTTTAAATATTTCATATAAGTGGGATCATACAGTATTTGTCTTTCTGGGCCAGGCTTATTTCACTTAGTACACTGTCCTCCAGGTTCAGTCATGTTACTGCATATGGCATGATTTCCTTCTTCAGTAAGCTGGAAGAATATTCCATCTATGTATACACCACATTTCCTTTATCCTTGCATCCACTGACGGGCATTTAGAGGGTTTCTACATCTTGGTCATTATGAATAATGCTGCAACAAACACAGGAGCTCAAATATCTCTTCACACCTGTTAGGATGGCTACTGTGTGTGTGTGTAGAGAGAGAGAGAGAGACAAGTGTTGCAAGGATGTGGAGGAACCGGAATGCTGTGTGCTGTGGGTGGGAATGTAGGTTGGCACAGCTGCTAAGGAAAACACTATGGAGGTTCCTCAAAAAATTAAAATAGAACCTACACATGATCCAGCACTCCCACTTCAGGGTATTTATAGAAAAGAACTTAGATGAGCTTCTTTCTTGAAGCATATTCTGGAGACAGTGTTGAAGAAGCAGACAGGAAGGCTGGAGGATGAGTTTGGTGAGAGCTACCCTGTATTACTTGCTTCCTGTACTTTTACCTTCTCGTGCCATGCAACCTAGAGAAACAAAAACACTGCATAATTGCACCTGTCACTAGGTTTATCTGAGTGCTCCTGTCGGTTTAAGGGAGAACCATAGCTAAAAAAAAGAAGGGAGCAAGTTGTGGTAGCTGAGTCCAGCTCCCCCTTGTGATATCTCCTTCTATATGAAACTGGTTTTTCATTATTCCCTTGAACATCTCCTTATTCAAATCCTGGCTCCTCTGATGCCTGGGTGGCTCATTTCGGCTCAGGTCATGATCCCAGGGTCCTGGGATCAAGTCCTATATCCAGCTCCTTGCTCCGCAGGGAGTCTGCTTCTCCCTCTCCCTGCCATTCCTCCCTGCTTGTGCTCACTCACTCTATTTGTATCTCTCTCTGACAAATGAATAAATAAAATCTTTAAAAAAAAAAAATCCTGGCTCCTTCAGTAAAAGTTACTGTTCTTCAATAATCTCACCCAACTTTAATCACATGTATTCTACAAACACAAAATTTTCACAAGGTCATGTTCCCTTCTGCATGCCCATGACTTCCCTCTAGACTTTCATATATTTGGATCCAAACTTTTAATTTCTTTTGTAGTCACTCACAGTACACAATAAGATGTATAACACAAAGTATATCTTGCTATTTTAAATCACTATTTATAATAACACAATGACAAATGAGCATTAAAATAGGTCACTACAGAGAAGTAGAAAAGAAATAGGACAAATGTGCAAAGAGAAAAACATGAGAGGGAAAAGATAACAAGATCCTTTTCTTTAATTATGTTAGAGGTAGATCAAGCATCTGTGACTCTACTCTGCTTTCAAAGAATAAAAAAATGAACATTCTATAACATTTAAGGAGTGATCCTGTACTTCAAATACTGGTTTTCAAATACTGACTCAAATCCTGTTTCAAATACTGTTTTTCCCCTAAAGGTAGAATAAGATCCAGAAACTTGGAATTACACAGCTTGTGGAAAATTTGATTTAAAAAGGTGATAACTGTTTCTTACAACATGAACTGTGTGTTTTAATGGCCATTTGATGGTATTTTGTTGCTTAAGAAAACTACAGAAACCTGGTATGCGTATAGTATATACTGGTGTGTGTATAGTAAAAAATTCAAGACTATCATTTGGGTTAAGGTGGGTGGCTGAGATATTTATAACACTTATAAATTGCTAGAACTGGGCCAAAGCAACTACTAGAACTAAGAGTCACTCACCAAATTCTTGCACAATAATGGGTATGTTTAACTTGTCTTAGAAACATAGTATAATCACAGAAGCTCCTGAGGTCTCATTCCTGGAGATTCATGAGCAACTTCATGCCAGGCTCTTGGTATCTTAACCCCATCTGTCTTAGGCTAACATTTTTATTTTCCATTTTTCCATTGCCCTCCTTAGGGAAAAAAATAATGTTAAAAGAGAAGCAGCTGTCAGGCAAACAGGACAGAAGAAGCACAGACAAATGATCAATTATGGTGTGTGACCTGCTAGCCTGTGCTGGGACTGAAGCTCTCGTATGCAGGAGAGCAGGAAATGTGGGCTGTGAGGCTGCCTTGGGGGAAATAGAAATTGGGATGGCAATGTAAATTTAGCATGAGTTCTTCCATTAAGAAAATTACTCTTTTAGGCATTTATGTACTTTTAGAGGTTTTGGTGTTTGTTTTTTCCTATTCTTTTCTTTGCTTTTTAAGATGAGATCTCCCTTTTGGGCTATAGGCATTTTATTGTTTAATCATTGGTTTTTCTCAGTAATTCACTTCCTTTATCTATCTCCAGCAATGTCCACTGATAAAAACAGCCCTTCCAGGAATTTTCAGAGGTCAAATGGTAAGAAGATAATTTTTTTTTAAATAAAGGAAAAATGTTAAAATGGAGAGAGAGATTTAAAAAAAAAATGTTGGGGAAGGGCCATGCATCCCTCTTGCGCATTACATTCAATGCATTCTTCCTTCAGTGAAACACGGCTTCTGCCAGCGTGGACTATATGCAGAGCATTTATAATCATTAAGATTTCCCTACATAAGAATGCCCTCCTTGCAAAATGAGGCATAGCACAAATAGATGAGAATCATTCTCAATGGAGAGTGGAAAATGCTCTACTGTATCATAACATGTGCATACACAGATCTTTTCTTTTAAATATGGAAGTTAACATTGGGAAGATGAGAGTTCACTTCCTCGGTGCACTAACTCCAGTGTCCTTGACTCTCCCACCTCTTTTTTGGCCATGCCTTCCCTCATGCCCTCTCCCACATGTGGTCATTACCTTCACTGACTTGTATACAACTCCCTTGATCCTCTCTTGTTATGCTGTACAAAGTTACACAATCCCCAGTCAATGGTTAAATTATGCTTTTTCGCCTAGGCCGAATAGAATTCTAGGAAAAAACCCAATAATCGCATGAAGAATTGTCTTCATTCATTTCATAACCACTATACTCTTGTGAGTCATCTCTACTGCCATCTGGCAATCCCACTATATACATTTAGTCCACTCATTCTTCTCACCTTGAGGGTTATTGCATCGGTTTTCCTTCTGAAGCTTCTATACATTCTCATCTTAGTTTTTTTTTGTTTTGTTTTTGTTTTTTTTTTTTTTTTTACTTCACTGAGGGAAAAAAATACTCCAAAGTTTTCATCACAATATCCATTGATTGATCTGTACATGAGCCCATAGACTTTGCTGCCTCTTCTATCACTTTAGATCAACACTCCTTATTTCTAACATCCAGGGAAACATGGGTGGCTTAGGTGGCTGAGTGTCCAGTGACTCTTGGTTTCAGTTTAGGTAATGATTTCAGGGTCATGAGATCGAGCCCCGCAGTGGGCTCTGCGCTCAGCAGTGTGTCTATGTGAGATTCACTCCCTCTGATCCTCCCCCCGCCCTTGCCCTGCTCATGCTCTCTCTCTCTCTCTCTCTCTCTCTCTCTCTCAAATAAGTAAATAAATCTTAAAAAAAATAATAAAGGAATGCATTTACTTGTGCACTGTATTTCATAATTTCTTGCACAGTCAGGGTCAATTCTCCAGAAATTCTTCTTTCTTTCTCACACATCATCATTTATTTTTCTCTCTACTAATTAATTCCAAAAAATAAAGTAGCTATTTCCACCAACTTTAAAAATTGTGAAGTTTTTTGTTTGTTTGTTTTTTACCCTTTTCCCCTCTAGCTAGCATCTTTCTCTGCTTTCCTGTTAAGCAGAACTTTCACTCTATCCAGTTTCTCTCCTCCTGTTGTCTTTCAAATCCATCAAGCCCACAATTTCATTGCACACCTCCAACAGAAACATCCATCCTTTCAGGATGACTCTTCTTCTGGTTTTACTCTTACTTAACTGGCTACAGCCTTCTCTTCTGGTTTTTTCATTTACAAACTATAAATCTTAGAGATCACAGGGCTTAGTCTTTTTCTCCCTTTATACGTAACTCTTGGTGATCTTATTTGGATTTAATTTTAAATACCAGTTTCCCAATAATAACACCCAAGTATGAATTTTAATCTGGACTTTTTCTCAAAAATACAGAGTTCTATGTGCAGTTGTCAGCTCACCTTTCCTAGTTGTATATTTACTTTGAGTCTCAAGCTTCATGGGTCTAAAACTAAACTTCTGGTATTTCCCCCCAAACATTCTCTTCCTACATTTTTCTATATCATAGTAACAAACAACTCTATGCTTTTGCAAGTCAAATACCTTAAGGTTATCCCCAACTCATCCTTTCACTCACATTTTATATTTAAACCACTACAAAAAGTCAGTTGGTTCAAACTCTAGGATACATCCAGAGTCTGACCAATTGTCACCACCTGTATCACCATCATTCAGGTCTAAGGTGCCATCATCTCCTCTTGGAATACTCAATGTTCTCCTACCTGATATTATTGCTGCTTCTTTTCTCTGTGTACAGCTGCTAAAAATAAGTTACTTAAAGAGTGTATAAGCTTTCATCAATCTGCTCAAAAGCGACCAATAGCATTTTCATTCCCTTCTCTCTAGTGCCCTCGTTACTGCTCACAAAGCCCAATAAATCTGCTTCCACCCCTTCCTGGTAACCTGACTTCTGCATCATGGGGCTCTGGCCACACCATCCTCCTTGCTCTTCCCCATGCTCCAATGTCAGGGCTATTATGTCTCCCAGTCTCAGGGCCTGGAGCAAACCTCCCCCAGATAGCTGTAGGATCTGGTATCATCATCTCCTTCAGATCTTTGTGGAAATTTTAACACTCCAAACCTAATCATGCACTCACTATTCCTCTTTTGTTTTTTTTTTGTTTTTGTTTTTTCAAAGCAACAGTACCATCTGTCATGCTATGTAATTTATGCTTGTTTCTCTGTTTGTTTGCTTGTCTCCCTGTATAGAGTATAAGCTTCATAAAGTGATTGGTTTTCATCCATTTGGTTCACTGCTGTACACAATATGTCAACAACATGCCTGACACAGAATAAGCACTTAAAAAACACTCATTGTTGAACGGCTGAAAGAATGAAGTAAAGCTTACCATTGTTTGGATCTGAAATATATTTTATCGATGATTAAGAATGAACACCTGGAAACTCACAGAATGAATACATACTTCCAACTCATTCTGGGTTATATTTTCAAAGGAAGTCAAGTCCATTCTGTTTCTCTTGGAAACTCCCAATCAGAAGAATGTGGCAAGAATCACCAGTATAAAAATGATTTTTCAGCAAGCCAGTAGAATTTGAAGAATATTCTTCAAATAGGCTTTCCTCATGCAGGTGGTAAAACAAAACAAAACAACAGTCTCTATCTTCAAATTCGGGAATGCTAGTTTTTGGTATTCAAATAGTTCTGTTTTAAAGTGTATGATAAACAGACCCAGGGGAAAATTTCTTCACTGCTGTGTTTGCTTTTATAGTTTTAAACAATGTGGTTTTATGAAAGAGGAAATAGATTTCTGTGATGGCACAACAGGTGAAATAGGATGTGGAGAATATTTCAGATCCTCACTTGTCAACAATATGAAATAAATCACATTTCAAAGATGCCTTCCATCCTGCTCGTACTTCTGATTATGTTTTTAAAACCTGCACGGGAGGGAAACAGTCGAACCATACTTAAAAACCCCATGTCTTAAATAACAGACAATCATGGTGACTGGCACACAGTCTAAAGCTTGGTAAGTTTTAACTCACAAGTGATAACTTTTCCCAGTAGCTCCCATCAATAGCTATCTAATCTATATTTTTTCTTTTGTTAAAAACAAATATGGCAAACTCACCTAATATAAGGTGTCACAAATGGCTGAATATTCAGGATAACAGAATGCTAGGTTACATATCATATTTGTGTTACTGATTTCTAAAAACTTAGAATAGTTTGATACAGTTAATATTATAACTTTCTTGAACATATCTAATAAGGTAGGAAGTAATTCAAGAGAACGCAGTATCTCAGGGCCATCAACGGTCATTCTATTCGAACTTGCTGAAGTAATAAATAGTATAATTTAAAATAACTATGGGCAACTATGTTATTGCTCATTAGTAAGTTGGAAAGTTCTTCAGGATGTAGTTGAAAAGTGAAGAGGTGTATCCATGTAATATGTTTGCCAATACTAAAGATTTCTTGTTGAATCAGAGAAAATCTTTAGAAACCACCACAAACAAGTAATAAAATGGCAATAAGTACACTTCTATCAATAGTTACTTTGATTGTAAATGGACTAAATGCTCCAATCAAAAGACACAAGGTGACAGAATGGATAAAAAAGACAAGACTCATCTATATGCTACCTACAGGACTCATTTTAGACCTATAGACATCTGCAGATTAAAAGTGAGGGGATGGAAAAACATTTATCATGCAAATGCATATCCAAAAAAAAAAAAAAAAAAGCCAGAGTAGCAACACTTACATCAGACAAAATAGACTTTAAAACAAAGACTGTAACAAGAGACAAAGAAGGACACTATATAATAATAAAGGGGACAGTCCAACAAGAAAATATAGCAATTGTAAATATTTATGCACTCAACATGGGTGTACTCAAATATATATTAAATGGTTAATAATAAACACAAAGGGCCTAATCTATAATAATATGATAATAATAGACAACTTTAACATCACACTTACATCAATGGACAGATCATCTAAATAGAAAATCAACAAGGAAACATTGGCTTTGAATGACACACTAGACCAGATGGATTTAACAGATATATTCAAATATTCTATCCTAAAACAGCAGAATACATTTTCTTTTCTAGTGCACATGGAAATTTCTCCTGAATAGATTACATATTAGGCCACAAAACAAGCCTTAACAAATTCAAAAAGATCAAAGTTATATTATGCATCTTCTCTGACCACGATGCTATGAAACCAGAAGTCAACCCCAAGAAAAAATTTGGAAAGACCACAAATACATGGAGGTAAATAACATGCTAATAAACAATGCATGGGTCAACCAGGATATAAAAGAAGAAATTAAAAAATGCATGGAAACAAATGAAGATGAAAACACAATGTTCCAAAATCTTTGGGAGGCAGTAAAAGTAGTTCTAAGAGGAAAGTTTATAGCGATACAGGCCTACCTCAAGAGGCAAGAATCTTGGGGCGCCTGAGTGGCTCAGTGGGTTAAGCCGCTGCCTTCGGCTCAGGTCATGATCTCAGGGTCCTGGGATCGAGTCCCGCATCGGGCTCTCTGCTCGGCAGGGAGCCTGCTTCCTCCTCTCTCTCTCTCTACTTGCTTCTCTGCCTACTTGGGATCTCTGTCTGTCAAATAAATAAATAAAATCTTAAAAAAAAAAAAAAAAAAAAGAAGCAAGAATCTCAATCCCTAATCTGATATCTAAAGAAGTTAGAAAAAGAACAACAAACAAAACCTAAAAACAGTAGAAAGAAGGAAACAATAAAGATCAGGGCAGATATAAATGATATAGAAACAAACAAAAGCAAAAACAAGAACAAACCAAACCAACAATAGAATGGATCAGTGAAACTAGGAGCTGGTTCTTTGAACCAAGATGGGATCAGGAGGGAGACAAACCATAAGAGACTCTTAATCTCTGGAAACAAATGAGGGCTTCTGGGGTGTGGGAAGTAGGGAGAGGGTGGTGGGGTTATGGACATTTGAAGGGTATGTGCTATGGTGAGTGCTGTGAAATGTTTAAGACTGATGATTCACAGACCTCTATCCCTGGGGAAAATACTACATTATATGTTAACAAAAATAATTTTAAAAAATCAGTAACACTGATACCCCCCAACTTATCAAGCAAACAACTTATCAAGCAAAAAAGACAAATGACCCAAGTAAATAAAATCATAAATGAGAGAGGAGATATAACAACAAACCCCATAGAAATACAGGCAAGTATAAGAAAATATAATAAAAAAAAAAAAACTATATGGCAACAAACAGGACCTGGAAGAAATGGATAAATTCCTAGAAACACATAAACTACCCAAACTGAAACAAGAAGAGAAAATCTGAATAGACTGATTGCCAGCAAAGAAATTGAATCAGTAATTAAAAAAGAAAAACAAAACAAACAAAAAAACCTTAAAAACAAAAAACTCTTAACAAACACATGTCTCTAGGACCAGATGGATTCACAGGCAAATTCCACCAAACATTTAAAGAAGAATTAAAACCTATTCTCCTCAAACTATTCCAAAAAAATAGAAAAGGAAAGGAAACTTTCAAATTCATTCTATGAGGCTGGCCTTACCCTGAAACCAACACCAGAGAAAGACATCCCCCAAAAGAGAGCTACAGACCAGTACCTCTGATGAACATAGATGCAAAAATCCTCAACAAAATAATAGCAAACTGAATCCAAAAATAATTAAAAAAATCATTCACCACAATCAAATGGGATTTATTCCTGGGTTGCAAGGGTGGTTCAATATTCAGTAATCAATCAACACGATTCATCACATCAATAGGAGAAAGGATAAGAATCACAGGATCATTTCAACAGATGCAGGAAAAGCATTTGACAATGTACATCACCCATGCATGATAAAAACCCTCAGTAAAGTAGGTTTAGAGGGAATATACTTAAACAGCATACAGGCCATATATGAAAAACTCACTACCAACATTATCCTCAATAGGGAAAAACAGAGCTTTTCCCCTAAGGTCAGGAACAAAATAAGGATGTCCACTCTCACTACTATTTTTTAGTCATTCAGGCAATAAACCCAAACTGTAAGGCCTCCAGTTTCCATTTTCTCACTATTAAGTACAAATCACCATCTGTATATCTCCAAGTTCTATAATCCTACCTATTTAAATTGAAGTTTAACGGCATTTGTCCTTCAAATGAACAATGGACAAACACATCAAATACAGATGCACTGTATAAAGGTAATTTATGTTATGGGAATATGTGACTATTTGTTAGCTATTAAATGAAAAAGAATGTCCAAAGTGATTGTGGTATTCTGGCCATTCCGTTAAATTAATTTTCAGTAGGTTCTCATTGTTATTTCATTTGAGATCTTGCCAAAGAAATAAACAGGATCACCAGAGTCCGTTCTACTTCATTCTTTGTATACATGTAAACCCTTTAGAAGTTTTTCTAACCACAACAATTGTCAAGTTGCATTTTGCACTCTAGCCTTATGAGGTGCTTACTCTATTACAATGAACAAACCTGACTAGAAGCAAGAATAATTCTATTAGGTGGGAATGTGGTGCTTGCCATAAAACAGGCACCTCTGTCTGTAACTGCAGACCTAAAAATTTAAGAAATAAGAATTCCTTTCTGCACTTTGGATAATGAGGCAATTAACTGTTACTGAGGTGTCTGAATGATTGCCCATCTTTCTGAACCCTGTACTTGGGTGTGAGGTGTGAGAGACGTAAACACAACAATCTCAGTGATGGTTGGAGCAGTTGTTGTGCTCCATCTCACCCTGGAGTCAGGCACCAGATCTGTATTACTGATTACTTGGTGTGGCTTTTAGTTTGTATGACACCAAGTACTTTCAAACTAAGTTCGATTTACAACTAATAACTGTAATGGATGTTACAGCTACTTTTCCCTACTTTAACATTAGTCTTTTATTATAAAATACTGTATACATGTAAATTTCACATAATTACATTGGCTCATCAATCTGTTATTTCTCAATTATATAACAAAATGGTTACCTAACGAGATTTATGGGTAAAGTGCTAGGAAATATTTTTAAGGCTTCAGAAATCTTTATTTGCATATTCTAATTAGCAGCTTATTAATCTTAAATGCATAAGGAAATTAACTGCAGCTTAATCTCATAAAATTCATCACTGTACTCCTTTATTACACTGCCTTGATACACATTACTTTGTAGCAGCTTATGTCTGAGAGTAATGGCAAGAAGATAGAAAATCCCATCTCCTCATTCCAATTACAAGTCTTTCCCTACTTACACACTCGCCTACATTACATTAAAATTTTTGTACGTTCTAGTAACCTTGGCTTTCAATGAATTTTTTCAATATTTTCTATTTTTCTCCAACAACTCTTTCTAATTCCCCCTTTCAGAGAATCTCTTGATTCTTGAAAAACAGACGCAAGAATATCTTTGTATTGAGAAAATAGTTTTTGAGATCATCAGGTGATAATGTTCATGAAGGCAATTATATCAATTCAGAAAACAGTGAAATCACTTCTACATGCCAGAGACTGGGTATAATGCTCAGAATGGTAGGTAAATTGGAGAAGATCCCAGCTTTGGAGAGTTCTAAAACACAGCTCTCTAGGAAGAGAAGTGTAATTTCTCCTGGTCCAGCCCTGCCTAGTACTGGGGATACACTTCAGGAAGTTCAGGTATGCCTTTAGGTTCCTGGGGCTCATGCCTGGGGCCTTTACTCCCTGAAGAACAAATGTAGCCTCATGAGGCTTTTCTGTAGTCTTCAATGCAGACTGGTATTCATTTAGGTACTAACAGAAGGCACTGTTTCATCATTCCGGGAAGTTTGGAGATTTAAGAAAAGCTTAAGTCTTTACCATTTCACAAGGTTCGTAGTGAGTTTCCAAGACTGATCTATTCCCATAAAAACCAAGTGAAACAAACACAAACAACTGAGGACAGCATAGATCATGCTCTTCCGTCTTTCTTTCATGCAAAACTTGGCTTTTACACACATGACACATATATGCATTAAGGAGGGAAAGATATTTGTTATGTTCATTACAGTTATTACCTAGTTTGAGAGGACTACGTACCACAGTATATGTATTACATATACACTCCACACTGTACAATATATAGTATACACACACACACACACACACACATATATATATCTCCAATGTGTATATATACATTGAAATGTTTCTGCTTTCTCAGAATGACTTCTTTAGATCAAAGTCTACTTTCATTGATTTACGTGGTCCATGGCTGATATTTATGGGATATGCCCTGGTTTGACAGTAACAGGTGTTCAAATATAGAAATACATTTGTACAGTTGGTAAACAGTTACTGCTTCAGCCTCCTAAATCTAGTCTCACTACGCTCGATACTGAATGTCTGGGGCCCTCGGCAAAACCCTCTCCGCAAATGTTTCCACATCACAGAAATGGCCGGGGCCTCAAGACAGTGTTCCAGTGCTGTTTTAGCACTTGAGTCCATTCTAAATGCTCAGTGCCCATGATACGGGAGAGGCTGACTGCTATAAACACCCCTCCTGATATGTCCCGATATGCTTAATAAAACCACCACCATTAACAAAAGTAGAAGGGACTCCCACAATATTACAGCCGTGGTCCTTATACAGTTATTATATAAATATGTGCAGTAGCCCAATTTTGTTTAAGGAATAAGAACAGGTAAGTGCGGTTCTGTATCTTTCATGTTTCAAATCTACTATTTCCTTACAAACATGTTCCACATGATCCTCTTTCTGTTTCCAATCTTTGCAAGTCTGATACAATATCCATATTATTCACTGCTATTTGGGTGATGATTATATAAAGTGACTGAAGTAGAAATTTGAGTGAAGGCGTAGGTTACAGATCAGCTTCAGGCAGGAAGGAATGGATGAAATTCAGACTCTGTACCCAGTAGAATTAAAACAAAAACCAGAAAACAAAAAAGGAGACAGAGAAGCTAGGACCTTCAGAGCCGACCAATATGAATCAGCACAGCTAAGACCATCTTTTCTAATTTTCACCTTAGCTGATTTAACTCAGGTCCTCTTTTGCAATCCTGATTTAATTTTCTGGGTTCATTTGGAATGAGTTCTGTATCTTCAAATTATGATTCTGGCCTGGAAACTACAGACTTCTTAAATCAACCAAAGTAACTGTTAAAGAAATAAAATAATTCCAAAGCAAGGCACAAGGGCTTTTGTTGAAAAAAATGGTATTCTTTAGTTCCCTGAGTGGAATCAAATGGGGCAGGGTACTTATGAGGCAGATTAAAAACACTAAAAACATTTGATTGGTTCCATAGACCCAGACCAAGAAGCAAGGGCCACAAAACAGTCAGGAGCCCAGGCCATCAAATAGTTCGCAATCGACTGCCTATTTTTACTGGTGAGAAAATAAATACGCCACTACAACATGGCCAGGTTTTTGAAATACCTTGTCCTTTTCAAGTCTCCTTTGAATCTACTTCTTCAATCTAGTTTTCAATTAATAGCTTCTAGGAAGGAATGTCTTAAAAAAACCCACAAAACTCCAGATACCTTTTTCCCCCTTATTGTCTATGATTTGTTTGTTTGTTTCTCTGTAGGGAAAGCAAAACCAAGAAAAATCAAAATACAAGTGTGATTTAGATGATTGGCAGACTATTTCCTCAGTGTATGATATTATAGAAATGGATGTTCCCGAACCAAAACCATAAAAGATCTTTATTATATTTCTGAAAACATTTGTTTCCTTAATTATGTTTTCCAGAGAGCTCCTTCCCTAAATCTTTCAGATAATGGATCACACTGTAAGATGTCACCTCAAGTTATCACACTCATACATCACTCTGCTCTTCACAGCGAAACTGATAAAAACGGATAAGTCACCAGAGAAGGAATGACATGGTCTCATTAAAAATAGACATAGCACAGACTTCTTTTGAAAATTCCTCCAAGGTAGGTACACTAGTTGAAAAGAGGTTTGAAATGTAATTTTCAAACATTTCTATTTAATTATGGCAAGACTCAATGTGTAGCATCGCTTGGCCCCATGGTTTTCTAAAGAAAAGTTTCAAACGTCTTTGAATTTCGCCTGTAAGATCATTAAGCACATCTCTAATCTAGCTCTTGCGTCAGATTCACTTATGCTCTGTGGATTGAATCCTTCCCCATCCCCTCTTATAAGTTGTAAAATATATGTGTTTTTAATCGCTCTTTAAATTTCATAAACCAAAATAACATATGGCTGCTTACAAAGATCTAATTAGAACATTTACCTAAATATGCTTTCCATGGTTCTGAAGACACAAACATTAAAATGCAGATAGTAATGTGCACATGAGAACCCGGGAGAGCAACTTTAACTGTGCTGTCTGAAGGCATAGGATCTCCATGCTCTTAGCTAACCATCATTTCTGATCTTGCCCTGGACAGAGAAGACAGAGCCTTTGTCTCCAAGTTAGAAACCTTTGTCCTGTAGTCTCCTAAGACAGTATTAACAAAGCTAAGGCCCTTAATGACATATTATTAATGTAGCAAAGAATCAACTCAGATATCTAGTATCTTCTGATTAATGCCATAACAGAAACCAACAACAAAGAGAACAACCATTAGGGAGGAAGAAAGATCAGTTATTAGTAAAATAATTCCAGCATAATTAATTCTGTGGGAGACCAATCCAAAAAGGTTTTCTGGACAAGATACATCTTCAGAACAATTTCAAAGCCTTCTGAGACCATTAGGCATTGGTATAAAACAGCTGGAAGGCAATAAGAACTTTGGGAGAATGGAGTTTTGATGAGCTTAACTTAACTACCCATGTAGCTGTCCTGGGAAGGTGTATATATACAATAACAGGATTCAGGTCAAGTTAGAAAGAAACAACCAGTTGGTAGTAAAACCATGATTGGTTATTAATTTTTGATATGTATGGCCTATCTGGAAAGTCATTAAATTATATCTACGCATTTATTAACTGTTTTAGGGGATGATGCAGTTTAAAAAGGAATTTGTGTTGCCCTTGTCCTTGTGAATCTAGCAGGTTTTAGGGAATTAAACAGTAGCAACACTTCACAAACATCACTTCCATTTAACCCTTACAACAATCCCATGAGGAAACATCCTTCTAACTGGACACAATTAATCATATTTCTATTATTCAATACAGATGCGATTCATGCATGTACTTTGTCTTTTGTAACTTCTATTATATGAAGACAAAAGAGGGACTCCATAGAAACTGAAGCCAATAAAACTACTCACTGGGAAAAAAAAAAAAACCTAAACAAACAAACAAACAAATCACACCGTCTCCTAAAAAGCAATCGCAACTGCCATTTATCCGCAAGGCACTGGGCTAATTGCCATATACATATTATCTCACAATACACACTATTATCTCACACAATATTGCAAAGCCAATATCATTACCACTCACACCGCACAGAGGAGGTAAACCAATATTCTGAAGAATTATGGACGTGATGACATTTCCTCAACAAAAGTGGCAAAGCCAGGCTTCTAACTCAGCTTTTCCTAACTCTCAAATCTGCTCTTAACCTCCTGATGTGGATGAAATGTAACCCCCCAAAAAGATACATCCAAGTCCTAACCCCTAATTCCTGGGAAAGTGATGTTACTTAGAAAGAGGGACTTCACAGATGTAATTAAGTTAAGATTCTCCAAAATAAAACCAGCATGGATTTAGGATGGGCTGTAATTCCAGTGACTATGTCTTTCTATGAGGGGGGAGACTGGAGACACATGAGACACTGAGGAGAAGGCCAGGTGAAGACAGACCAGAGACTGGAGTGATGCTACCATATGCCAAGGAAGGCCTGGAGCCCCGGAAGTTGGAAAAAGTCTCTCCGAGAGCCTTCAGAGGCAGTCCGGCCCTGACCATACCCTGAACTTTTGGCCTCTGCAATCATTAGAGGACACACTGTTGTGGTTTTAAGCCACCAAGTTTGTGGGAATTGGCGGCGGCTGCCCTAGGGAACTAATACACTCCTGGTAAAAGGGATGATTCTCTAAGGAGAAAGATCCAAAATCAACAGATCTAGGAAAGGAGGAAATAAATAGCCAATTATGCATGTTTTTGAATAAGACATGCTAAAATCAGAAAAATATTCTGAACGGAATGCTCTAAGAACTTCAGCTACCAAATGGAAAATCTCAACCCTATGTAAGGAAACTCTAACCTTACCTTACTTGAGGAAAAAACAAGTGACAAGTTCATTTCATGTTGTGATAAAGAATGGATTTTAAGTACAAGCTCCAACTATCAGCGTAAGTTTCCTTGGGTCTTATCATGATGAAGATAATTACTTGAACTCTATCGCATTTAAACAACTGTGTAAAATATATTTTCTCTGAGATTCTGCTGTCCATTATCTCAAAAACTCAGCATGGCACATTGAAATACTACTTACATGAATAACTTTCTATAAATAATACTGTACTGTTATACCACTCATTTTTTTTTAATAGGAGAGCTTTCTTTATAAAGAAAAACTCTAATATCACATCTTTTCATTGCCTGCAGCTTTAAACATTTTCAGAGGCAGAAACTATAGTAATAGCAGTTTGCAAATGAAGTGGTTCAAAAATCTTAAGCTGCAATTTTCTCCCAAACAAAACAACAACTACTAAAAAAACAAAAACAAAACAAAACTCTAAGGAGAGATGAAACTGTAGTCTTTTATTTGGTATTCAGATGTTGCTGGATATGCTTTCAACAAAAATATTCTCCATTTAAATAGCATCCACATCTTTACACCAAAATCTTTTCTTGCATATTATCTGCCCACATTGAAAATGAGGCTTAGCATCTCATGCTAGCCCAATTATTCAGATGCATTATTCATTTCCCCTCTGCTTCTGTATTCCAGTCTAAAATCTCCTTCAGAATTAAAAAATAATAATAAAAGTAAATACAGTTACAATATATCTCTTGTTTATTAAACCTCTCCCCAACAGTCAGTGTTGTTAATGACACACCACTTACATTTAATAGCATTCAAAGACATTCTGGCACATGTTTTATTATTGCTACCTCATAAGGTTTGAAGTTTTTGGAAAGCTTCAACTAATTATTATATCACTTAACATGTATTAAAAATCAGTTTTTAAAGTCCTGAGGAAATATAGTCCCGATTTCTACCTCTTCAACTACTTCTGACTGTTTTTAAAGATTTGCTTAAATTCATGTTCACTTAAAATGTAGTCTCCTCTCCACTGGTCTGCATCCAGGAGCTGACCATCTCTGCCTCCTGCCTTGGTCCTTCTTCCCATCTGTTCCCCAGAATTATGGGTACAGACACCTGGGGCTGCAGCCCTAGCCAGCAGTGGGAGTTTCATCTCCCATTCAACCTGAGCTGAGGGAAGCTGGCCATTGAACGAGGGAGGACAAGAGGTGACTGTTGCTTCTCAGTGGGGTGGCAGGAAGGTGAGATTATTTTCTCTTGTAGAGCTGGGAGGCAGCACGCTCGAATGGAGAGGAGGATCTTTAGGTTCATCCCAACTTCATCCAGACTCCTGATTTGCCCTGTCCATGGGTAATAACTTTACTTCTCTGGATCTTGTTTTTTGCTTGGCTAAAAAGCAAAATGAGCATGTGGCAAGGATTAAATAAAATAACCTGTGTACTAGACAGCACAGTACTCAGGGCATGGAATATACCCAGTCACATAATGACTACCTTCAATTAGCTCCCACACCCCCACCACTTTGACTATTCTGTCTACAAAAAGGAAACATAGACTCCTGGAGGGCTACCCTTAATTTGGGGAGCCACAGCCCCCTTCTAATGGTTCTTCATAATATCTGCTATGGCTAGTGAACTGAAGACTGAATAGAAAGTTCTATGAGCAGGTGGAGCCCACAGCCTGGTGTGAGCTCATATTGCTACATTTGCTTTGAGGACATTACATTTGATTTAGCCTGTCCTTCCTTCGGCAGGGACTTGGTCACTGCCTAGGGAGTACATTTATGGAAGGAGGGCATGAGTCTTGAGGATAAAGTACTTGAAAGCCCCACAAAAATCTCTGGACTTAAGTCACAAGGAGTACCAGTGTAATAAGTATTGTTAGCTGTTCTTTGGAAACAATGTGGGAGACATTGTATATCACATCCATTTTTAGGAATTCAAACTATTTACTAGAAGATATAAAGTAAATCAACCTAGTTATTTTGACCAAGTAACTTTCCTTTTTTTCTCAGATGAGCACATTGTACAGTAACTTTTTATAAGCTATAACTTGAAAGATGGAGCTCTTGAGTCTGTGGTTATAGCTGAAGGACTGTTTTCTCAGTCCTTTTTTTACAAGTCCTTTTGAACAAGAGCTATTGCTTCTTTAAGGAGTCTCTTGGAGAAGGCCTTTGTGGCCACTCTTCCTCCAGCTTCCTCCTTGTTACTGTTCTGTGGCTGAGGCATGTGCTCCAGAAGGACAGGAGACTAACATCCTTGCCTATTAGGTCATGAGCCTTGAGCCTCTTCCTGATTGCTGCCACCATGGATTCAAGATTGAGGAAGGGTTGAAGCCCCATGGAGAACTCAGGAAAAAACAAACACACACTCCGGAATTACAGAGGACTATTTCAGATCCTTATTGGGTCTGAAATATTGGGTAGCACGTTATCCCATGTTTTTTAAACGCTTCCATCTTCACTTTTGTCAGAAGCTATTAATAACATGAGAACATGTCCTAATGTAGAAAGAGGAATAAGGAAACACTAAGGCCACTCCTAAAATATGGGATCCTGGTTGTTATATTTAACTAATGAATCACTGAACATTGTATCAAAAACAAATGATGTGTCCTACAGGCAGAAAGATCACCCCCTAAGATCAATGAATCTAGAAAGACCTTGAGACACCTGATTGTAAGACTGATGAATCATAATTTTAGACAAGAGCTCCTGAGGGCAGCTAGGGGGAAGAGATTCCTTACATATAGGGGAAGGTCCATCAGAATAACATCAGATCTGTCCACAGAAACCTGGCAAGCCAGAAAGGACTGGCAAGACATATTCGGGGCACTAAATGAGAAGAAAATGCATCCAAGAATACTTTATCCAGCAAGGCTGACATTCAAAATGGATGGTGAGATAAAGAACTTCCAAGACTAGCAAGGTTTAAAAGAGTATGTGACCACCAAGCTAGCACAAGAAATATTAAGGAGGGGTTCTATAAAAGAAGAAAGAACCCAAGAGTGACATAGAACAGAAATTTATAGAGGCAATCTATAGAAACAAGGACTTCGCAGGCAACATGATGTCAATAAAAATGTATCTTTCAATAATTACTCTCAATGTGAATGGCCTAAATCCTCCCATAAAATGACACAGGGTTGCAGATTGGATAAAACAACAGGACCTGTCCATATGCTGTTTATAAGAGACCCTTTGGAACCTAAAGACACATCCAGATGGAAAGTGAAGGGATGGAGAAGCATCTTTCATGCCAATGGGCCTCAAAAGAAAGCTGAGGTAGTGATTCCCATGTCAGATAAATTAGATTTTAAACTAAAGACTGTAGTCAGAGATATAGAAGGACACTACATCATTCTTAAAGGGTCTATCTACCAAGAAGATCTAACAGTTGTAAATATTTATGCCCCCAATACAGAAGCAGCCAACTGTTAATCAAGAGAAAGAGTCATATTGATATGAATACATTAATAGAAGAGGATTTTAACATGCCACTCTCAGTAATAGACAGATAATCCAAGCAGAAAATCAATAAAGAAACAAGAGCATTGAATGACACACTGGACCAGGTGGACCTCATAGATGTACACAAAACATTCCACCTAAAACAACAGAATACTCATTCTTCTCGAGCACAAATGGAACTTTCTCCAGAATAGATCACTTACTTGGTCACAAATAAGGGCTCAACCAATACCAAAAGACTGAGATTATTCCCTGCATGTTCTCAGACCACAATGCTTTGAAACTGGAACTCAACCACAAGAAAATGTATGGAAGGAATTCAAACACTTGGAAGCTAAAGACCACCCTGCTTCAGAATGTTTGGATCAACCAGGAAATCAAAGAAGAAGTTAAACGGGACGCCTGGGTGGCTCAGTTGGTTAAGCAGCTGCCTTTGGCTTGGGTCATGATCCCGGCGTCCTGGGATCGAGTCCCACATCGGGCTCTTTGCTTGGCAGGGAGCCTGCTTCTCCCTCTGCCTCTGCCTGCCACTCTGTCTGCCTGTGCTCACTCTCGCTTCTCTCTCTATGACAAATAAATAAATAAAAAAATCTTAAAAAAAAAAAAAAAAGAAGAAGAAGAAGTTAAACAATTCATGGAAACCAATGAGAATGAAGACACATCGGTACAAAACCTATGGGATATGGCAAAGGCAGTCTTTTTTTTTTTTTAAGATTTTATTTATTTATTTGACAGAGAGAAATCACAAGTAGGCAGAGAGGCAGGCAGAGAGAGAGGAGGAAGCAGGCTCCCTGCTGAGCAGAAAGCCCGATGTGGGGCTCGAACCCAGGACCTGGGATCATGACCTGAGCCGAAGGCAGCGGCTTAACCCACTGAGCCACCCAGGTGCCCCGGCAAAGGTGGTCTTAAGGGGGAAATACATAGCCATCCAAGCCTCACAAAAAACAAAACAAAACAAAAAAAAAAAACTGAAAAATCCAGAATACACCACTCTCTTTACACCTTGAAGAACTGGAGAATCAACAACAAATTAAGCCTACCCCACACACAAGAAGGGAAATAATCAAGATTAGAGCAGAGATCAATGAGATAGAAACTAGAGATATTGTAGAACACATCAGCGAAACTAGAAGCTGGTTTTTTGAAAGAATAAATAAGATTCATAAACCACTGGCCAAACTAATCCAAAAGAAAAGAGAGAGGACCCAAATTAATAAAATCATGAATGAAAAGGGAGAGATCATGACTAATACCAAGGAAATAGAAACAATCAACAGAAATTATTGCCAACAGTTATATGCCAACAAGTTAAGCAACCTAGACAAAATGGATGCATTCCTGGAAACCTATAAACTTCCAAAACTGAATCAGGAAGAAATTGACAACATGAATAGACCAATATCTAGTAACGAGATTGAAGCAGTGATCAAAAACCTCCCAAAAAACAAGAACCCAGGAACTGATGGATTCCCTGGAGAATTCTATCAAACATTCAAAGAATAAATAATACCTATTCTCCTGAAGCTATTTCAAAAAATAGAAACAGAAGGAAAACTTCCGGATTCTTATGAAGCCAGGATTACCCTGATCCCCAAACCAGGCAAAGACCCCAATCAGAAAGAATTTCAGACCAATATCCCTGATGAATATGGATGCCAAGATTCTCAACAAGATCCTAGCTAATAGGATCCAACAGTACATTAAAAAGATTATCCACCATGACCAGGTGGGATTTATCCCTGGGATGCAAGGGTGGTTTAACATTCACAAATCAATTAATTTGATAGAACAAATCAACAAGAGAAGAGAGAAGAACCACACAGTCCTCTCGATCGATGCAGAAAAAGTATTCAACAAGATACAGCATCTGTTCCTGATTAAAATAACTCAAAGTATATGGATAGAGGGAATATTCCTCAACTTCATAAAATCTATCTATGAAAAACCCACAGCATATATCATCCTCAATGGGGAAAAGCTGACAGCCTTCCCTCTGAGATCAGGAACATGACAAGGATGCCCACTCTTGCCACTGTTGTTCAACATAGTACTAGAAGTCCTAGCAACAGCAATCAGACAACAAAAAGAATTAAAAGGTTTCAAATTGGCAAAGAAGTTACACTCTCTCTCTTCACAGATGACATAATACTTTATATGGAAAACCCAAAAGACTCCACCCTCAAACTTCTAGAACTCATACAGCAATTCAGTACTGTGGCAGGATACAAAATCAATATACAGAAATCAGTTGCTTTCTTATACACTAACAATGAAAATATAGAAAGGGAAATTAGAGAATCGATTCCATTTACTATAGCACCAAGAACCATAAGATACCTTGGAATAAACCTAACCAAAGAGGTAAAGGATCTGTACTCGAAGAACTACAGAACACTCATGAAAGAAATTGAAGAGGACACAAAAAGATGGAAGAGCATTCCATGCTCATGGATCAGAAGAATAAACATTATTAAAATGTCTATACCACCTAGAGCAATCTATACTTTCAATGCCATCCCGATCAAAATTCCACTGGCATTTATCAAAGAGTTGGAATAAACAATCCTAAAATTTGTATGGAACCAGAAGAGATCCCAAGTTGCTAAGGAAATTTTGAAAAAGAAAAACAAACAAACAGGGGCATCACGTTGCCTGATTTCAAGCTTTACTACAAAGCTGTGATCACCAAGACAGCATGGTACTGGCACAAAAACAGACACATAGGCCAGTGGAACAGAGAGTCCAGATATCGACCCTCAACTCTATGGTCAACTAATCTTTAACAAAGCAGGAAGAAATATACAGAGGAAAAAGATAGTCTCTTCAATAAATAGTGCTGGGAAAATTGGACAATTATGTGTAGAAAAATGAAACTCAACCATTCTCTTATACCATACACAAAGATAAACTCGAATGGATAAAAGACCTCAACATGAGGCAGAAATCTATCAAAATCAAAAATAATCAAAATCAGGGGTGCCTGGGTGGCTCAGTGGGTTAAAGCCTCTGCTTTCGGCTCAGGTCATGATTCCAGGGTCCTGTGATCGAGCCCCGCATCGGGCTTTCTGCTCAGCGGGGAGCCTGCTTCCTCCTCTCTCTCTGCCTGCTTCTCTGCCTACTTGTGATCTCTGTCTGTCAAATAAATAAATAAAATCTTTAAAAAAAAATAATCAAAATCATAGCAGTAATGTCTCTGACATCGGCCACAGCAACTTCTTTCAAGATCTGTCCCCAAAGGCAAAGGAAAAAAAAGTGAAAATGAACTTTTGGGACTTCATCAAGATCAAAAGCTTCTGCACAGCAAAGGAAATAGTCAACAAAACAAAGAGGCAACCCACGGAATGGGAGAAGATATTAACAAATGACACTACAGATCAGACACTAAGGGCTGAAGATATTAACAAATGACACTACACATCAGACACTAAGGGCTGATATCCAAGATCTATAAAGAACTCCTCAAACTCCACACTCTAAAAACAGATAATCACATCCAAAAATGGGCAGAAGACATGAACAGACGCTTCTCCAAAGAAGACATACAAATGGCTAACAGACACATGAAAAAATGTTCATCATCATTAGCCATCATGGAGATTCAAACCCAAACCACACTGAGATACCACCTTACACCAGTTAGAATGGCCAAAATCAACAAGACAGTAAACAACAAGTGTTGGAGAGGATGTGGAGAAAGGGGAACCCTCTTACACTGTTGGTGGGAATGCAAGTTGGTGCAGCCATTTTGGAAAACAGTGTGGAGATTCCTTAAGAGATTAAAAATAGAGCTACCCTATGGCCCTGCAATTGCACTACTGGGTATTTACCCCAAATATACAGATGTAGTGAAAAGAAGGGCCATCTGTACCCCAACGTTCATAGCAGCAATGGCCACAGTCACCAAACTGTGGAAAGAACCAAGATGTCCTTCAAAAGATGAATGGATAAAGAAGATATGGTCCATATATACAATGGAGTATCATGCCTCCGTCAGAAAGGATGAATACCCAACTTTTGTATCAACATGGATGGGACTGGAGGAGATTATGCTAAGTGAAATAAGTCAAGCAGAGAGAGCCAATTATCATATGGTTTCACTTACTTGTGTAGCATAAGGAATAACATGGAGGACATTGGGTGAAAGAGAGGAGAAGTGAGTTGGGGGAAATCAGAGGGAGAGACAAACCATGAGAGACTGTGGACTCTGAGAAACAAACTGAGGGTTTTGGAGGAGAGAGGGGTGGGGGGGTTGGGTGAACCTGGTGGTGGGTATTATGGAGGGCACGTATTGCATGGAGCACTGCATGTGGTGCACAAATAATGAATTTTGGAACACGCACACAAAAATTAAATAAAAAAAAACTAGTGATGTACTATACCTTGGCTAATTGCATTTAAATAATAAATAAATAAAAGATGGGATCCAGGGAGAATCAAAATTCCCAGATTTCTGGATGAGAACAGAACAAGCAGGATCCTAGGTTACCTGCTATTATTGCTCTTTCCTGAAGAGATGATGAGTATGGAAAAATAGATAAACTTAGGGGTGAGAAAAGTCTCGTTTGGGGCTGTAAGGAAATTTAGGAGATGATCCAAAGCATGGGGTGGTAGTGATGTGACAGTCAGGAGGATGTATAAGGCTAACTGACGATGAATGCCAGAAGTGGACAACAGAGATGCTGACGGAAGCAAAAGAAGTTTTGAATTAGCTGAGCCCATGGATGGAGACGGGCATGCGCAGGCACCCAGAGTCACACTCTAGAACAACAAATAGGGAAAGCTTAGTGCAAATGCAACAGAGTCATTGTTCCACTAACAGTAAATCTCATCAATAAGCTAGTGTCACGTTGACCCAAATAAGAATTCTCACACTCAGCATGGGCAAAGATGGAGGAAGTTGACAGCATATGACGGGTGGGAATAGAATATGGTTTGCCAATGTTCTCCAAAAGCCTTAAAGGATATAGCCTTTGACACAAACAATTCTACTTTAGGATTTTATTTTAATAAAATTAATTAATTAAGGTCCTATGTAAAGATATGCTTATGAGGCCATTAATTTTACTATTATAACAAAGGGTTTTGATAAAAGTTTATTTAGACATTAAAATTTATACTGCAGAAATGTACTTATAGTGGAAGTTTCTCACTGTATTTAAAAAAATTAAGTAACACAAACATAAGTATCACCTTATTTTGTGTTATAAAGCAGAAACAGGGAAAGGTCTAATAGAGTAACACTGGAGATGTCAATTATCACTGGGTGGTGGACTTCAGCTGGTTTTTAATATCTCATCTGTTTGCTTTTCTAAACTTAATTAAAACTTTCCTTTGTTTATTCAAGTTTTATTTTTCCTACAGTTAACATAAATTTGTTATTTTGAGAAAAAAAATAATGTTTTTAGAAAGAGCCGATGTTCCTGCATACACATGGGAATGGCTAAATTGACACATTACCAAAGGCTGCAAGGATACAGAGGAAGAGGAACGCTCCTGCACTGCTGGGATGATGTAAGTTGGGTAGATTACCTTGGAAAGCTGGTAGCATCTATTAAAGCTGAACATACACATAGGCTAGGACCCCAAATCTGGATATATACCTTACATATATATGTTTGTGTGTGTGTGTGTGTGTGTGTGTGTGTGTGTGTGTGTGTGTGTGTGTACACACGAGACTGTTCCCAGCAGCAGTAACTGAATGACTTCCAAACTGGAAATAACTGAAGTGTCCACCTACAGCAAAACAGCACAGGTTGTCTGATACCCACACACAGTGCAATGAGGGTGAACTGCGTTGCCTTTAACACAGATGCAGCTGCCAAATTTAATACTGAGCAAAGGGAGCTAGATACGAAAGAGTACATACTGTATTCTTATATAAAGTTCAAAATCAGGAAAAGACATTTGTGGTTTCAGAAGTCGGGCAAGTGGTTGTGTCTATGGGGAAGTAGGTTCTGGAAGGGTTGCCAAGGGTCTGCTGGGGCACAGTAGTATTTTATTTCCTGGTCTGGGTCCTGGTTACATAAGTGAATTTGCTTTGTGAAAAGTAACCGAACTATACACCTAGTGATTTTTAGGCGTCTCTCTATGGATATTATACCTCAACAAAATTTGACCTCGCGCCAAGAGCTGGTTTCAGGCTGGAGACAGGATTCAGGTCGGAGCTGTGGGCCCGCGGCCCCTGCACAGTGTGTGGGGGAGGGGCTGGTAACTGAGAGCACTGGGTGAACCACTAGAACTAGATTTGGAATCTTTTTTGGGGGCTCTGAGCTGTGTCACAACTGGAAGAGGGATAGATGAGGCCAGAGATATAGCCAGGGGACAAGCCATGAAAGGCCCTGTAAAGTCAAGATAAGGATTTTGGTTTTCATTCTCAGTCTGATGGGAGCCATTTCTATTTGCAACCTAGGTGCAAAGAAATTTTGGAGGAATAAGAGCAGGAGCGGCACTGTGCTGCTGGAGAGGGGCAACAGCAGCGAAATCGCAGAATGTTCCGTTTAGTGTTCTGGCTAAAACACATCCTTATCTTGAAGGAGAAAAAAGACTGAACAGAATTCTGAGGATCAATCTTACAATTGTGGCAGAAAAACGAAAAAGATGCAGTGAGAGCAAGACCACACAATCTTGTGACAGATTTTTCCCTTTATATAAGAGCTTGCAGACGCAGTGGCAGGTTTAGAAGCAGGTGAAATGTTATTTTGGAATAAAAGATCTTTCTCTTTATGTTAGCCAGACACCCTGCTTCCTCTTCCCTTCTAAAAAAAGAAAAAGAAAAAGATGGGGCGCCTGGGTGGCTCAGTGGGTTAAAGCCTCTGCCTTCGGCTCAGGTCATGGTCCCAGGGTCCCAGGGTCCCAGGGTCCTAGGATGGAGCCCCGCATAGCATAGGGCTCTCTGCTCAGCAGGGAGCCTGCTTCCTCCTCTCTCTCTGCCTGCCTCTCTGCCTACTTGTGATCTCTGTCTGTCAAACAAATAAATAAAATCTTTAAAAAAAATAAAAAAAAAAGAAAAAGAAAAGAAAAGAAAAGTCTTAAAAAAAAAAAAAAAGAAACAAAAAAATCTCCTGAAACCCATTCACTGTCCTTTTGGCTACCACCATACACAAATATCTAAATGAAATGGTCTCCGTGCTGTCAGATGCTCTAAAATCATTTAGGATTTTTCCCTGGCCAGAAATGTATTTAATAGAAATGCAACATTCTTACTTGGTGATATTCACTTAAAAATAAAAATAGGGTTTTATAATGGCAATCATGGAAATGGAAATAATTACATTATAAAGTAAAAATCTCCCCAAATCTAATAGACAGTTATTTTGAAAGAAAAAGGGACTAAGAAAATGAGGTAAATGAAACTAACGAGAATGGCAATTTTAAAAATAAAAAAAATTGACTCAATTTAAAATTTGTGCCATTGACAATTATAAATATTAGAATATGTTGAAACATCATTATATTGAAGGAAAATGAATAAGATGGGTCAAGAAATTTGTTCAACTAGATTAACACCACTTTACCTGAAAACATATTACCCAAATAAAGGATTTTCCCAGAGAAATAAAATTAGAGCTATGTTTGTTACACCAAAAGAAAATCAATCATTATGTTGATTTCTGGGTATCTTTGACATAGGTACTAATAAAAATATTGTAAGAAACTTGTATAAAACCCATTAGGTTTGGAGGCGCCTGGGTGGCTCAGTGGGTTAAAGCCTCTGCCTTCGGCTCAGGTCATGATCCCAGGGTCCTGGGATCGAGCCCCACATCGGGCTCTCTGCTCCGTGGGGAGCCTGCTTCCTCCTCTCTCTCTCTCTCTGCCTGCCTCTCTGCCTACTTGTGATCTCTATCTGTCAAATAAATAAATAAAAATCTTTAAAAAAAAAACCCATTAGGTTTGACTTCTATAGATTTTTTTTTTTAAAGATTTTACTTATTTGATACAGAGAGCACGAGCGATGGGGAGGGCAGAGGGAGACGGAGAAGACTCCCTGCTGAGCAAGGAGACGGACATGGGGCTCAATCTCAGTCAGGACTGAGATCATGACCTGAGTGGAAGTCAGACACTTAACAGACTAAGCCACCCAGGGGCCCCTTCTATAGATTTACAAAGAGGCAATTTTTGTTTTCAGAGAATATGGTAAACAATTTCATATTATTCTTACTGTAATTATTAATTATATAAAATATAAACATAAAAGTGATAAAATATGTTAACTTGTATCCTTTCAACTATCAGAAATTATCTCATGCTCAACTGACTTTCTTGAACAGATCACCTCTTAATTCTTAGGGGCAACATGATTAGTCTTGACTACATGCTGTCTGACCTTTTACTACAAATTCATGAACAGAAAGCACTAGGGTCTAGATAGCACATTTCTTTCTTTTTATATTAATTGCTGGGCATTTTTCTCATCAAGGAAAAAAAATGAAAATGTTAAATCACTGGTTGCAACTGAGATAGAAAAGAAAACCTGCTTTTATGTTTCCAGTGTTATCACTTCATGCATTGAAACTAAGTGACAAGGAATCATCTCATCTTCCTCTGACTAGCAGACATCCTAGGTGTGTGATGACCTCAGAACGTGATGACTCAGAAATTATCAGTGTGGTTTCTAGAAGAAAGTGTAGGTTTCAGAATCCAAGTGTGACTGTGCTTGCCGGCTTTGCCACTGAAAGTCCGAGGGGCAACCCTCACATGTCCAAACCCACCAGAACCTCATTTTTCTCATACATATAATATGACTAATGATATCTAACTCCTAACATTCTTTGAACAATAAATCAGATAACAGGGGCATCTGGGTGGCTCAGTCAGTTAAGTGTCTGACTTCCGCTTAGGTTGTGCTTTCAGGGTCCTGGGATTAAGTCCCACTTCAGACTCCACACTCTCCTGGGAGTCTACTTAAGATTCTCTCTGTCCCTCCCCCTCTGCCCCTTCCCCCCCTCAAATACATAAAATCTTAAAAAAAAATAATGGGGAGTGGGAGGTTGGGTGAGCCTGTTGGTGAGTATCAAGGAGGGCACGTATTGCATGGAGCACTGGGTGTGGTGCATAAACAGTGAATTCTGGAACACTGTAAAGAAATTTAAAAAATAAATAAAAATTAAAAAAAATTTTAATTTAAAAAGATAACATGAAGTTGCCTGGCAGATGTTATATGTTATTTTCCTTCTCTCCTTTATGTGTGGAAAGAAAACTTAAGAATAATATCCTATTTATCCACAGTAGTGTCAAAAGCTGCTGCTCCTTTGGGTGGAGTCCTGGTTTTTGGACACTAAAATCATATGATTTGGAGTGAGATGATACCTCTTATTCTTGTTTTTTTTTTGTTTTGTTTTGTTTTGTTTTTTTGTAGATCGCACACTGATCCACAATATGAAAGATGGTGTATTCATTTGCTAGGGCTTCCAAAACAAAATTCCACAGACTGGATCTCTTAAGTGATAGAAACCTATTTTCTCAGAGCTCTGGAGGCTCCAAGTCCAAGATCAGGACATGGGCAGTCTTCCGTGCTGTGAGGTCATCTCCTAGGCTTGTGGCTGGCCGCCTTCTTGCAGCATCTTCATCTGCTCTCTCTTCTGTGTACATACCTGGTGTCTCTCCGTGTGTCCTGAGTCTTCTTCTAAGAACACTGGTCAGACTGGATTAGAGCCTGTCCTAACATCCTCATTTTAATTTAATTTCTTCTCTAATGACCTTATCTCCAAATGCAATCACATTCTGCGGGCAGGGGGTTAGGGCTTCAACACATGAATTTGGGAGGACACAATCACAGGCACACAAACTGAAGTGGGGAGTCATGGGAATAATTTCAATAGTTTCAATTATTTTAAATGATTTTAATCCTAAGAAGGAGCAAAATGATACTTCAGTAGAGAGGTTTTTCTCCCCTAGGATATTACTTAAGGGCCAAAAATGAGGTATATGGAAGACAAGGTTAAATGTCATTCATGGACTCTGAGAATTTGGAATAATTTTGGAGTATCAGTTACCATTGATTAAAAAACAAAAAGTTCTTTCATATCAAATCTATTACAGGCAACAATACCTCTGAGTACTATGTGTACATTTCAGGGGTTGGCCTGGCCCCTAGCTGTACTCTCTGCTTTGGTGTGTTGCTCTTTTGTACATATCATGTCTGATTTTAGTTCAGCTAAGGCTGAGTAGGTATGGGCAGTCATGTGGAGAGCCTAGTGCTTCCCCGAAATATATGCAAAAAGGTGTGCATGAACCGACATCATTTCCCTACGAAGATGCTTCATTTGTCTTCACAAATCACTGAAAGTGTTTTGTGTTCTGACCTTCAATCATTCCACTACTCTTTATTATAATACTGTTGATGACTATGTGCTGGGCATAGTTCTACAGGTTAGTCATACAGTAATAACTAGAAAGGCAACAGCCCTATTCTTTTTTTTTTTTTAAAGGTTTTATTTATTTATTTGAGAGAGAGACAGTGAGAGAGAGCATGAGCGAGGAGAAGGTCAGAGAGAGAAGCAGACTCCCTGTGGAGCTGGGAGCCCGATGCGGGACTCGATCCCGGGACTCCAGGATCATGACCTGAGCCGAAGGCAGTTGTCCAACCAACTGAGCCACCCAGGCGTCCCCAATAGCCCTGTTCTTACTGAGCAAACATTCTTGATCCAAAAATAGGCTAGGAAGCCCTAATCTAAAGCTTATGGTAACTTCATTATCACTGTTCTCCTTGTATTCCAAAAATGAATAATTACCCTACTTGATTGGTTCACAAATGAGTATTTTCCAAGTCATTTATAAGCATTAAGAGGTTTTCTTTGTCACTGTTAAAGAAATAATTATGGGGAATCATGTTTACTGCTTCTAAAATTATATCTCTATATAAAATTAAATATATATATAAGCTTATATAGAAGCTATATATTTATATATGATCATATAAAAACTTTTCTGTTTTATTTCACTACTATGAATTTCCACCCCCTAAATAAAATGACAAATATATATTAGCTTACTATTCTGTTAAAATCTCAGGGATTCAACAGATTTTGCTACACAGAAAACTGGATGTTATTTTCATTCTCTACAGAACTTGGCCAAGTGACTTCTATGGAGTAGATCTGCAGGAGATGGAGATGTTCATACAAAGAATGAGGCATTGCAGGATGGATGGATGAGTGACTAAATGAACGGGAGCACATGTAGAAATACAGGATTGGAAAAACCACACCATTTGGGGGCTATGATTACAAACCGTCTACAAACCAGTAGCTCTAGGACCCCCCGTTAGGACACACAACCAAAAGCCAGTTCCTCTAGGCAGCATGGTCTGGGCTGGGCTGCCTTCAGCCGCCTGCATAGGCCTATTAAAGATCAACGGGAGGAATAAACAAGCCCTGCCTGTAATTGCTTGAATGAATGACTGAATGATTACCTCATTCTTAGGTAAAGATAAACCAAAAGCCCTCTGGTCCTGGGTTCCCCTCTCTCCACAGCACATTCCTTGAACCAAGGGGACTTTATTTACCTCCCCTCCCCCCATTTCTTTTTTAAACAATGCTGCTATGAGAGTGTTATTTCCAGGGTCATATTCAAGGTGCTCTGATGCAGGAACACTCACTGGGGCCAAAACCACACACTAGACCTGTATAGTTTCCTCTTTTCTAAAGAATATGCCATAGAAATTTTAAGGAATAAAATCAAAACGTATCACCAATTGTTGGAGACATGTTGAAATCAATCGACTTTCTTGTCTTCTGATAAATTAAGAAAACATTGAATTTGGTTGTGTTAATTTGCTAGGTGTTCTAGGTGGTCGAATGACAGAGATGTTACTGAAATTTTCCAGAACTCTTTCTTTTTAATGTAATAACTGCACAAGCCCAAAGCCATGAAAAACACAAAAATAATGAACTATTAAGCTAATGAGTTAGCACCAATAGGAATCCCTATAACCAAATTCTGAGCAGGCTACACTCTTAAGGTAAGGAGTATCCATTACTCACCCGCGCTCATACAAGAGCACCATCTGCTACTTGATGGTATCACTTGTCTCTTTGCAAAAAAGAAGCCTTTAGGGATGGTAGGCCTGATGTTCTGGGCTAATTATAAGTTAGATAATTATATCTTGCTTAGCTACATTTCCCAAGTAGTTTTATCTGAATTTCCTGCCTAACCCCTACACCTTAATTTTATTTCCTACTCTGACTCTTGCCAAGAGCTGCAATGCATCATTAATCAGCTCCTTGACTCAGGGGCAGATGTAGGGACTGTGCCATCCCATCGGTGGGCTAAATGACCCCTGACAACACTGGGATGTTGTCCTATGGGCCACGGCGCAGATGCAGAATCTGGAACGTGGTTTGGGAAAGGGTCCTTAAAGAGGGGAGGGTATTTATCGGGCAAAGTGTCTGATGCTACATTTATGTTATATAAATCACACTGGAGTTGTTGCATACTTGATTATTATTTGCACTATATGAGCATTATAGGTTGGAACTGAATTTTCTAAGAAAGGATTGGCCTTTCTTGCAAGCATATAAGAAATGCCAAGACAAAGACAGACCTTCTGAGAGTATGTGGTGCTAGAGCACTGAGGGAGAGGGTTTGGTACTTTTATTAGTGTTGGAGATATGAAGGCAGAGGGCTTTGGTGACTGACTTTCCATTAGGGTAGTGCTCTGTCATGGCGCAGGCTGGTAGGCTAGGGGACGTGGATATCGAGAAGTAATCACAAAAGAGTCCCCTGAATTTGGAAGGTCAGAGCAGAGGAACTTTCTCCAAAGCCCACACTACCACTAAGTTCTACTGAAGAACTCAGGAAGCTGCCTGAGCCAGTGGACTGTGCCTCAGTGTGGGGAGCTGACATTTACCAAATTGGCTTAAACATTTCTTTGGCCAAAATTCTGTTTGCAGAAATAAAAATATACAGCTTAGAGTTAAAATGCAAGGATGTCAGAAAAGATGAGTTACAGAAAGAAAAGTGACAGTATATTAAGTATTACCCCAAATACGCAATAACCCCATCTGGGCCTTTGAGACAAAGGGAGGGAGAGCGCAGAAGCTAGGGCATTTGGGGCTGGGTTCAGAGGTGCCTTATCTCTAGAATACGGCCGGGAAGGTAGGCAGGGCCTGGTGCAGGATAGATGCCATCATCTTCAGGAAATGCCGTGTAATAGGTTGATGATAACCACAAGCAGGACAGCAGTCCCTTGAACACAGGTGGCTGGATATAAGCACTTACATTTTAATGTGTATGTCAGGTGGGTGGGTGGGGGCCTGAGGATGCTGATGGGGAAAAGTGTGCATGGTTCCCTCTGTCCCACACATCCTTTAACACTGACCTCACTCAACGATGCCTTCAGGGTCAATGTTGGGTGCAGTGTGGTTCCGGAGGCTCACCATTCTCCCACCTTCCTACTTCTCTTTAGAAGGAAGCTGTTTAAAACAGCCTCGAGAGGCTATCCCTGCCTTAGGGACCCAGGTCTCAGTGGTTTCTTAACCACCCACAATAATTAGCTGAGTAGCTCGAAGAGAATGGGTGGTCAATAAACACTGGTTCAGAGAATGAATGGCTAGATGAAGGAATGAAAAGCAGTTTCAAAATTAAATAAGAAGGGTTTTAAATGCGAAACGATATGTACAAGGTGATGCAGTGACTGGGAACTTTATGCTAGAATTTAATGAAGCAACAAATGTAAGATATCTGGCAGCAGCAGAGTCTTCCCCATCCCTGTAGGGAGGATTTTAAAGCAAGTCCACATGAGCACAAGGCCTCCTCTGAAACTGAAGGGAGCAATGATCGGGGGAGAGACATGGTGCTGGGGTAACAGTGTCATCTCAACAGGAGAGCACCAAAACCAGTTCCTCTTTGAATAAGCAGAGTTGGTCAGAAAACAAGCACCCATGGCAAGAGAAGGTTTTCCAGTAAAAGAAAAAAGGTGCCAAACGGAGGGAATAGACGGCAAGAAACAGACTTCTTGGAGAACCTCCACAAGGGCTGGTTTCTTTACCACAACAGTTTGTGCCTAAATCCAAGCTGCGTATAGGTGTTTGGTCCCGCACAGCACGGCGTAATTCACATGAGCACGGCGTAATTCACACGACCACAGCTTTGCGTGGCTCATAAGCAGTCATGAACATTTTTTATACAAGTGGCAGAGTTATAGAGAAATCCAAATCCCCATGTATTAATTAAAGTATCATTTTACATTCTGAGGACATCCAGGTGGGCTCTCGGGAGAGCAAACAAATCAGAAGATAGGAAATTATTTTTAATATTTGCAAACACTGAGAAAATATTTGTGTTTTGTTATTTTGTTTTCCACCTCATTTCAGTTTCTTTGTTATTCTTTCAAAGCAATCTCTTAGGGAAAAAAGGCATTATGCAAATTTCACATCAAGTGATGTTTTATATTACATCACCTCATTAGGCACATCCTAGTAGGTTTCAGGAGCTCTTTAAAATAAAATCCATTCCCTTCTCTCCTCCTCCTTCCCAGGGGTAAATCTGCTGTCAATCTTAAACAAATTTAACATGTCTGGCTATAAATTAATTGTATTACTTTCTAGTCATTCCCATTTATATTTCCTCTGCCTTATCCTTCTTTCTATTATCATGTGATAGTTTTCCAGCAGAGTTCCATGCAAAACATACACGGCCTGCCTTTTATTTGCAACAGTAACACATGGATAAATAATAGGGCTTATTCACCTCAATGGTTTCTCCATCTTGGCAGTATGCATTATCACAAAAGCTTCCAGGGAGTAGATGGTTGAACATTAAGACTTTTTTGCTGAGCAAGTACTTCTTTATCTTCACAGTCAGTTCCAAATTGGAAGCTCGAATATGATGAAAATGATCAAAATATCTATAAAAGCTCAAAGAAGTAAAGTACTCTATCTGCATATTCCATTTGATCCCTGTGGGGGCCCAAAACTAAGTTTCTGGGCAATGAATGCAAACATCTCAATCAAATGATGACGACTTCCCTCTCAGAACTGGAAAAATACTAAGGATTCACTTATATGTAGGCCACATCATCTAAGTCTACCCAACTTTTCTTTCCTTTGTCATTCCTAGTCTTTGAAAAGGAGATTCAGTTCTCTGTGTGCAATAACACAGCACTGGCAACACTCCCCCGCACCCAGAAAAAAAAGAGAACTGCTAGGAACTTTAAGAAATCATCTCCGTTGTCTTTGGTTGTCAGTAAGGGGTCTTGAGGACTTCCCTGAAGACTCTTAAAGATCAGATCATCCTCTTCTCGTTGAACCAAAATATCAATGCAAAGCCAGAACTGGAACAAAACTACCACTAGATGACCAGCACTCTACTGTAATATGACTGAATGTATTACCAGAGCTAAATAATAAAGACAGGGCAGAAGGAATCCAGACAGATAGCCAAGGTGCAGGTAAGACAAACTTTGCATGACTGCAGCCTAAGAGAACGGGCTCTGTGGTCCAAAGATAGCCTAGACCCTCTCTCAAAACCTAATCACTCCTCGTGCTCCCAGTCCATGCTCAAGAAGCAAGCACCTGATTCTAATTTGGCTCCCCATGTAGTAGCCCTACAGAGAACGATTTGGCAGGGTAGAGAACAAAAGCACCTAGTCCCTCTAGCATTCCATTTTTCATTACAAATTGATACACTGGCATCCTGGTTTATGTTTGGCTCTCTGTGTACCTTGCCTGCTAGAAGGCGCTGGCCAGACCATCCTATCCCTTCAGCAGTTACTCTTCTCATTTTAAATTAATACAGTGGCATTTTGATGGTAGATCTCAATCTCCCAGACTCTGATTATATTTGAGATCAAACTAGAGTGTGCTGATAAATCACGTTCTATCAAAAGAATCTGACTCTGAATCCTAGAAAACTCATTAAGGTAATGTCAGCTATCTTGAGAGACAGCCTCCGAGGCTTCTCCACGTGATGCAATTTCAGCTACCAGAATTTGATGCAAGCTGAGTTTCTTTTCCTTTCTGAAACTTCTATGCATTTCATCTACACTATCCTAAGAAGTTGCTTCAGATAAAATCTCTACTAAATCCCTTCTAATATAAGTGAAGCCCAATTTCTTTGTTTTTCTACTTTCTCATTAAAAATGAAACTTCCAAGGCAGTTCAACAGTATTTTTATTTTCTCAAGGACTCCTCTTTTTTATAGACCTTTCTCCTCCTACATATATAACCTGAATTATAATTCTCCTCCTCAGATCATTTATGCTTTTTAAAAGTATCTCTGAACTATGCCTATACATATTTTATACATTTCACCTGGGTTAGACTGCCCCTGTCTTGAGATGATGCCCAAAACAGGATAATAGCAATTCTGGGCAGTAGAAAACCAGTTCTTTGAAAAATAACTGGTTATATATTTCCAGACTATTTTTACTCAGATGATGCTTTTATACATATTCAGTTTATATTATTTTAGATCTTTATTTCCCATATTTGCCCAAATCTGACCCCTCTCCACTGAATATGTGTCTGTTCTTGGTAAAACACTCTGGCCTTAGCAGTATGGTATCAAGTTCCATTTACTTTTTAATTTTTTCCACCTCTGTCACTTCTGATCTGAAATTCACTTGTAGTTAACAATGTAGTAAATTACAGCCAACTTTTAGTTCTTTCCAGCCTGATTATTTTCCCTAAAGATGATGTTTTCAACTCCAGTAGCAAATACCTACTCCATATAAGTAGTTTGATTTCTTTGCATTTCAAATAAGCTCTGTGTGTTTTTACTTTCAGGAAGTCTATCAGAACTAGCCAGTTTCATGGAGGAATTCTGCTTGACTTAGTTATTTTTGGAACCATATGGGGGTGTGTGTGTGGTATTTAGAATACACAGAGATACATCAGGTTATCACAGGGACATGCACTGGTACATTCCCCAACAGGGGAAAAAATACACATACTTATACATATGTATATACATATATATGCATAGATAAATAGTGAAGCGGATGCTTTATCTAATCTGAATGATATCTATTGCAAGACGAGAAGGAAGAAGCATAAATTGCCCAGGGATGGAAAGAGGGAAGAAGTCACTGCCATTGAATAACTTGTAACTTCATTATCATGTTTACAGTATACTTTTAGATACTGGTTACACTCTTAAAAGTTATATAACATTCCAAAGCCAAGTACTGATATTAAAATAATCTGCTATATTAGTTCATCTTTTGGCTACTTTTTATTAGTTTGGATAGTATGTGTCTACTGATTCCAGAATTCAGGTCATCTCTGAAAGTCTGAGACCTGTGTTTAGTGACTGTTCATTTAGGAAGTGCACGTTTCTTCTTTGCTTTGATGGATATTATTTTGTTAATACTTCCTATTTTTACATTAAAACCTTTTAAGTTATTCTACCCATTCTCTTCATGTAAACTCCTAACTGTGGTTAAGAGAGCTGAAACTTCTGTCCCTGATTATGTATTAAGCTTCATTCATAACTTGTCAATTTCATAGCACTGATCTTAGTAATTTTGTTGCTTAGATCACCTTACCGACTTGATGTTTTGCAATGAAACAAAATAAAAAAAAAATTTGGTTTCTGGAGACCTTTACATGGCTGCCTTCTAAGAAGAAAGATAATTGATTTTAACATTTGGGCTAACTAGATCATTATGATTTTATAAAAACTATGAGACACTAAATAGAATCCACACTCTGGCTGGACTGAGTGCAGACAGAATGTGCTGTTTCGTTCTAGTTATTTCCCCATATTTCTTCTGATCTTGTCCTCCTGCCCCGGGCTCTTACCACCCTCACCCCAACACCCTCCTCTGCTGCCTGCATAGGAAGGTCCCTCCCTCCTATTTACCCCACATGGAGCTATCTCCCCTTGTCCATTTTCCCTCTCACTTACAAGCCTGAACTGAGAGCTGCTATATTCTTTGGGTAGAAATAATTCCCTACTCTAAGAGAATAAATTTCTGTCTCTGCTGGGTGACTTTTATGTCCATGTCCATGTCTTAGGGCCACCCTTTAGGCACTGCCCAGCCACAGGCAGACCTGGCCATCTCTGCCCTTGCCCATTCTAATGCGGTCTCTGAGCAATCTGTCAACAGCAAATTAATAAGGTAAGAATGCAACGTTGGGCCTGGCATGTGTGTTAGGCTTAAGTGTGTGTGTTTCTTCTGGAAAGAAAAAAAAGAAGAAAACGTCAACATTTTGTTTTCATATCTCACGTCTGAGAGTGGATAACCTTTTGCAACATTTTTCTATTTCATCACTATATAATTTACCTGTTCTGTTTGAAATACCTTGATATTAAAACATGAAAGTCAAGTGCTCTATAGAATGAGAGGCATGTTCTTATTTCTTTCACATCAAATGTTTTTCAATATAGTTCTGAACAAATTGTCATCAAAACCATATTTTTTAATATACTTGTCAGGGCCAAATCGAGGATATTGAAAAAAAAAAGTAGAATTTCAAAATGAAGCATTTGCAGCTCTCATAAATGTCCCTTTTGGCCTCCTGCCTAACAAAAATGCTTCAGCCTTCTGTTTTAATTGTGCTAAAAGCACATTCTAATTTTGCACTTTAGGAAAAATTAAAAATTTCCCCAATTAGCTTACTAGGTGGCCCCTAACAAGCCCTTCTTTCTTTTGTTCTCTCTCCTTCTCCCCCCTTCTCTTCCTGGTTTTTTTTTTTTTTTTTTTTAACATTTTGGTAGAAAATACATGTGTGTCTAGAGACACAGAAGCTTAGATTTTAATCTTGATTTGGACTCTTAGCACCATTTTTACTGTTTTCCTTTGGTGAATTAACCCTTCCAAAGCTCTATGTTTCTTCAGGTATAAAATGGAAATAATAATATGTAATTTACAAAGTTTGGGAGATGGACGGAATGAGCCAATATATGTAAATGTCCATGGTAAGAATTTAATAAACACTAATGACATTTTTCTTCCTTTCATCATAATCTAATTTAGGGATTTTAAAATATTATTTATCTAAGTATATAGAGGACAATACATTTAGCCTGAATTTCAGATCCAGTACCAAGAAATGGGGGAGAGAGTTATTTTCTTTAAGAGAATCTAAGATATGGAATGAAGGTCAAAATTGCTATTGCATTCCTATTTGACTAACACTCTGCAATATTATTCACTGTCCTATAAAAACTACCCAATCAATTGGTTTTTGGAAATCTCAGGCAAACAGGATAATAGAATCCAGCTGCATTTTTGGAGACTTAGTATTTTAGAGAAGTTCTGTCATTCGTTGGGCGGGAAATAACAAAACTTGGAAGACATACTTTCTTTGAAATAAAACTCCTATGTTATTTCATTTTTATCCATTCTTAAAAAAAGTGAGTTCTTCCAAATTTCTCTGAGCTTCTATAACACTACGTTTAGTTTGCATGGCAATGGGATTTGATTCTGTTATGAAAGTAAAAATAGAAGAACACTGCAGAGTAATGTGGACGGAGTGAGGGAACTATCCTGTGGCTTTCCTAAGGTGATGGGTATGGGGTACACTTATTTGGGTCAATGGAGATGTTTTCCTTTAGGCAGAACTCGAGCAAACAATGAATGAATACTGCCAAGTCCCTGGTGGACATAGGCTATCTTGGTTAAAATGTGGAATATAGGCACCAGCAAATTTTTTTTTTGAAACAACACAGAGAAAAGGAAAATCTCTGTTTTTGACTTGAATAAAGTTGATCTGCTGGAGTCATTCAAATCATCATTGCTCTAACCATAGAAAATGGTATTTTACTTGACAATTTGACATGAGGTTCACATGCACCCTCATCATAAATGGATGGATGGGAGAACAAAAGGTCCCCGAACACCTCTACATGTTGCTCTCACCTGTCTATGCTGACCAAGAGAGCTCCATGTTGCACAATGGAGGGAATAAATCATTGCTACTCTAGAAATGGATTTCTTACTAGGTCATTCTTAAAAAAAAAAAATCATCTTTGCTGACTACAACGATCAGATTAGTGTGCAAACTTAGCTGGGCTCCAGTGCCCAGGCATTCAACCAAACACAAATCAAGGTGTTGCTATATAGGTAATTTTATGGATGTTGGTAAGTCCATTTTTGGTTGACTTTCAGTAAGACAGATTAGGCCATGTAAGCTGGATGGACCTGATTCAATCAGCTGAAAGGATAAAAGGACTTGGTCTTCCTTAAGAAGATATTCTATCCACGGGCAGCAGCTCTCTTCACAGTCTTGAGTTCCAGTGTACCCCAAGTTTGGGCTTGCCAAGCCGGGTCCCACTATTGCATAAGCCAATTCCTTGCAATAAATTTCTACATATATATATTCTTACTAGTTTTATTTCTCTGGTTGAACCTGGAGTGGTACACTGGCCCATGGGACTCAAAACCCCTCTCACCTCCCATTCCAAAGCTTCCGCAAAGAGCTCCTGATTGTCTCCCATACAAAATGCACATATTGATGTTTTTAGAAATTGGTATGAATTCTAAATTTATTCAATCTTTTATCCAAGATGTACCAGTAAAATACCTTCAGATAATAAATGACTTTATTTTCATTATAAAAAAGTTTCTCTATTTTAAGGCAAATGTTGTTTAAAAACTATTCTTTGCCTTCCTTGTATTCTCATAGCACCTAGCAGATTATTCTATATTCAACCAATCTTTGCTCAATGTTTCTTAATAAAACTAGATATTTCCAAGGGATTTTTATGTAAAGTTCTTTTTTCAGTATCTTGTTGAGGAGAGAGATATTTTTAAACATAATTTACACAAAGTAATCAATTAGGTCGATCTTCATTTTATGATGTCATTGAAATGGATAATTTAAAGATGATATACAGACAAAAAATGTTGATGACTTAAGTATACGAGAAGACACTTTCCAAATTCTACAGCATCATATAGGGTTACTCCAAAGTATACCTTCATTCCTATTTCAGTCATGAAAAAAAAAAAAAAAGAAAGCTACACACAGGCACTCACAAAATAAAATGGCAGAAATAAAGTCTTCATCAAATTCTAGAAGGTCAATCTTTTTCAAAGTCACACCTCAAAACTCAAGAAGTTGCCACCTTGAAAGACAGTATCCTTTTAGTAGAGGTCAGTCAAGCTGTCCTCAGTAAATTTGCCCTTCAGATTAATTTATTAATCAGAAATATGGGACTTGACCAAAGGTCACTTGGCAAAGAGCATTTCTAATCAGAGACAGAAAAAGTAAATGGCACAAAGGAAAATGTTCTTTCATGGTGGTTGAAGAGATGGGTTGGGTATGGATCCTGCTAGGGTTCACTCTACCTCACTTGGGTTGGGTGGGGGCACTGAGCTCTCCACATGTTCGCCCTCTCCTCAGTGAGTCAGTAGGCAAGGCTTACGAGAAGCTGGATTGCATTTGAACCCCGCTTTCTCACACCCAGCCACAGTGACCTTCGGTGAGTTTATTCACCGCTCTCAGCCCTATTTTGCAAAGTGGAGATAATAAAAGCTAGTTCATCTAACTCTGAGCGTTAAAGGAGATAAAATGTCAAGAATGGTGTTGGTCAATAGAATTTAATGAAAATCTCTACGCTTTCCTGTGTCTCCCTTCTCAGAGCAGGTGTTTTTGTTTATTTGTTTGCTTGTTTGTTTGTTTTGCCGAGGCAAATGCCATATTCTCCTGTTTCTCCTGGTGCCCCATCCTTCCTTTTCCATCTTACATCTTTAGCCTCTTCCTCTCCACTGCCTCCTTCATTTATAAACTTATTCATAACTCCCTAGTTTTTTAAAAATATAAAGAATTCGCAAACCCTTGCTTTGGTTCTGTCTTTTGACTAAGCAGCAATTCTGTATTTAGCCATCCCTCCTTACCATGGAACTTCTTGGAAACCTTCATTGGCTGTTCCCTTTTTCTCTTCACTGTGTTCAGTGGCTCCGCCCACCAGACCCCATGGACAGGAAACTCCAGGGGCCTCCCAACAGTCAAAGCCAAGGCCTGGCTTCCCTTAATGTCTTACCACTCACCACACTCAATTTTCTTTTGTTCTTTTTTTTTTTTTTTTTTTTTTTTACTGTTTATTGTTAAACACTCCTTTAATTTAGCTTCCTCATTACTAGGATTTCCTAATTTGACTCTCTTCCTACTGTTCTGATCATCTCTTTTGGGTCCTTTAGCTGCAACCTCTCCTTCACTCACCTTTTCAAATTAGCATTTTCTTTCTTTCAGTGTTCTCGCCGTACTCTTCCCATGACCTCTCTGCGTCCTCTGATGAAGGCATTACAACTGCTCAGTCATTTACTTTATCTTTACTCCCAGGTACAGGGAAGATAGCATTTTCCCCTCTGCTAAAGTTACTCTGAAGATAAGCAATTATGACTCATGTTGATTCTACTACCTACACTTTAAAGAAAGTCTTCCCTCTTAGGGCCCAGGGGGCCTCTCAGACATCCAGTCTTATCTACACTGTGGTGGCCCAGCGAGGGATGTTCTTTTCCTATGAACCCGGCTCTCCCTCCATGCTGTTCGTCACAGGACAGCTGGGATCTCCCACTTAAAACCTCCCTTTGCCCTTTGATTGGAATCCTTAAGGCCATGCAAGACTCTCCTTTGTCTCCTTTCTCTTTCTGTCTCTCACCTGCAAAGTCTCTACTCCAGCCATCTGACCTCTCTCATTCCCTCCCAGTACACGTCCCCTGCCCTCCCATCTCCAAATCTGCACATTCTGACATCTCTAACCTAGAATTCCGTCTGCCATTTTTTTGAGTTAACTTGTATGAATCCACATGTCCGCTCACATGTCACAATTCCTGATACACAAGAAACAATAAATATTTATAGACTGATTATCTCATCCATTATTCCAGTTGAGGCATTCATCAATTCTATCCATATTGTTGAAACAACCTCTATTTTTCCCTGTGATCATTTCGTCTCTTTCACCACAGTGCCCTCTGTGGAGAGTCTAGTTGCCTGGGTGTGGAATATGATTAGATTTTATCCTCTAGTTTTCCCTTTTAGTTCTTTCTACCTCTCTGTTTGCCCCCATTTAATTGAATCCTCCAGTGTCAGTATAATTACTTAACACAGTAATTAATGAGATAAATGATTAATCTTGTGATTAATATACTGACAGGACACAATGAAAATGCTAATCTTTGGCTACCATCAAGCAATGTTTTTATCTATGTTTCAAGAGGTAAACAATACGTTTTCTTATAATGCACAGAACTGACTTGGAAAATTCACTTTCTTAATAACTTCACCAAAGTTTAGAAATTTTTTCCTAAAACTAGGTTATAACTTACAATACCAGAGTCATGTTTTCTTGTCTTCTGCATGCCACTAAATCACATTTTAGTATCATCAAAATATATTGAATTTTACACCGCTTACTTTACAGGCAAAAATTGTGAAAATAATTCCTTTTCAGTAGATACAAAATCTAACAGTAACCTACCCAAAAGGATGGATAATTTATATCGCTTCTTCCAACAAAAGAAGCAATAAAACTATGACTTATGAGAATAAGACTACATTGAGAAATTAAAAGAAATGAAACACTGGAAACCAATGAAAACAACCCTAAATATAGTCAGAGGAACACAAACCATATCAAGTTTACACTTCTATAGTTAAATAAATCTTGATAGATGTAAGGAATAAATACCTCAACAAAAAATTTCTTAATTAGAAAGTATAATGTTTTGTAAAACAAATATATGACTCCAGCGCATCTAAGATATACAAATAAACCATTTAAAGCAGACTAATAGGTTGTATCCAAATATAGGGAAATATTTTATCTAAAAACCTTAGGAGTGCTGCCTAAGATGTTTCTCAAGTGGGATCTAATGAAGCTTTCTCTTGGTATCTAACTTATCAAATTGAGATTCTTAAAGTATGTATTGCAGAAGTAGATTTCATTGTTTAATGATTTTTATCTTTCTTAAGTTCAGATATTGCTACATATGTAGTTCTGGGGATATAAATATAAACCATGTTAACATCCTTTTGGTTTTGGACACCCACTTATGTTTTTCTTTGTTAAGGTAGAATGTGTTCATTCCCAAATTGGTAGGCCTTCCTCCAAACAAGATCTTCTGTAGAATAAAGTAACTTTGTCTTGTTTCTACGCCTTTTACAAAGCTGACTAAGACCAACTGAATTAATAGTAACATGGCAAGAACAGATATGACCATAACAAATGGCAAAACCATTAATTTAAAATTGATTCCATTTTTAAATTTTATAGTAATAAAAAGAAGAGATAACATTACGCCTCTTGTAAGTTGTGCGAAACCAATAATGACTAATTTTACATTTGTTGGCTAATGGGATGGTATAGCCAAACATTTATCAAAATAAAAATGAGGTCCATATGCATACAAAATCAACTCTTTATCATAAGTATCATTAGAAACTATAGAGCCCCAAATGAACTCTTGAGGGTAAGGCTCTTAAAATAAAGAATAACATTTTAAGTGCACAGCTATTACAAACTCATTTGATATTCATTTTAATTGCCATGACTATAATGAATATACTTTGTATTCAAACAGATGTCACAAGTACTACTACAGAAGTTCCAATATAATTCAGTCTTAGTTAAGAACGAGTAAATGGATATTTAAAATTGAATGTTACCAGGAAGGGGGGGGGGGGGGACAAAACAAATACAGCAAACATTAGCTCCTTAAAGCAGCAAGTTAAAGATTTTTATTAAATTGTGTTCTTTCTTATTTGGACATACACAGAACATGATCATACAGAAACACTTGCTATACCAACTACTCCTTTTCCTTGCTTCAGCTGTTCTACACAGTAGCTAATCTGGGAAACAGAAATTGGGAGTATGAAGGATGACTCAGAAGGGAAGGCTAAAATACACCGTATAACATTTAGAGACTGGTCTATGAAAAGGATTAATAAATACTACAATGCCAATGTAGGTTAGTTGAAGGAGCAGGTAATTATATATGCCATTTTCTTTTAATTGGCCAAATTCTAATATTCCCTTTAATCTTCTCCAACATGGAGAACTGAAATCTTTTTTTTTTTAAGAATTTTTTTTTTAAAGATTTTATTTATTTATTTGACAGAGAGATCACAAGCAGGCAGAGAGGCAGGCAGAGAGAGAGGAAGGGAAGCAGGCTCCCCGCTGTGCAGAGAGCCTGATGCGGGGCTTGATCCCAGGACCCTGAAATCTTAAAGCCTAACATGAGAGACCTTCACACTGTAAATTAAAGATGGTGTTTTATGGGGCGCCTGGGTGGCTCAGTGGGTTAAGCCTCTGCCTTCAGCTCAGGTCATGATTTAAGGTCATGATTTAAAAAAAAACAAAAACAAAAACAAAAACATGATGTTTCTTAGTGTTTGGATCACAGACCTACCCATGGATGGCTTTTTAAAAGCAAACATTCCTGGCCCCAACCAAGTTCTATCAAATGAGACTTCCAGGAGTATGGCCCTGGAATCAGCATTCTGACAAACCTAAACATTGGGATGCACACACTTGTTTAAAACAACTGCCTCAGGTAGGATGAAGTAATATTTAAAATTATGTACTTTCATTTTATTCCAATTAGCAAACATTTATTAAGTACTAATCTGTGAATGAAAATTATATACATATACATGTACATACAGGCAAGTGGCATATGATAAACTTATTTTCAAAGTACCATCTATTAAGTGCAATAATCATCTACAAAGGTCTGGAAACACAATGTCTGGAATCACAAGAAAATAATCTGCTATTGTACAGATTAGCAATTAACTCATGATTCTAATTTAGTATTTATTCCTCCTAAAAGGCGTCTGGAGATTGACAAGAAGTATGTTTATCTTATTAGTAGAAAATGTAACTGAAATACTGTTTAAAAAATTTATCCTATTTTTCCTGATCTTTTAGAAACCCTCTGGTCTTGAAAAAGAGCGTCGTAAGTATGTGAGGCCTCTTGGTGACTGCAGGGAGGAGACCCAAGACATAAGAGGGAAGGAATGTAGAGCAAGACCAGGAGCACTAGAGGCAAACTCTTCTGCTTACCTCCAACCTAATTCTCCTCATGCCCAAACTGTAAACTGAACTTGTTTAAAGTCACATTGTGTTTTGTAACCACCACAGCAAAATTCAAAAAGCAAGAGTTGACTTTGGAGTCTATGAGAAGAATGGAAGAAAATAAAGTTGATGGTACCAAGTTATTTTTTTTAAGATTTTATTTATTTATTTGAGAGAGAGAATTAGAGAGAGAGAGCATGAGAAGGGGCAGGGTCAGAGGGAGAAGCAGACTCCCCACTGAGTAGGGAGTCTGATGCGGGACTCAATCCCAGGACTCCAGGATCATGACCTGAGCTGAAGGCAGTCGCTTAACTAACTGAGCCACCCAGGCGTCCCACCAAGTTATTTTTCTTGTCCGCAGTTTGCCCTCACCCTCATCCGCACCCCCATGACTGAAGACTAATTGACAGATCTTTGGAACACACCTCAATAATGAGCATTCACTCATGCAACTTGGTGCCGACAAGCCAATGGAAGTTGTTAATCGCACCCAGTGCCCGGTGTATATAATACACCCAGTGTCTTTTCTATTATCCTTTGCTGACTTTTTCCAGCATGGGAAACAGGATCCAGTCAAAATGCAATGCTGATGAGTGCAAGTGCAGGGGAGAACAGCTGGGTTGTAGGGACTTGGAAAGCTTCCCATGGCCCATGGCAGTGGTTTTCAAAGTCATTGCCTGGGAACTCATGTTATTAATTCATTCAGGCTGCTAGGGCAAAATACCACAGCTGTGGGGGACTTATGCAACACACATTTGTGACATGGTTTTGGAGGTTGGAAGTCCAAGATCACGTTGCCAGCCATCTTGGTTTCTGGTGAGGGCTCTCGTCCTGGCTTGCATGTGGTCACCTTCTCACTGGGTCCTCACGTGGGAGAGACAAACAGCTCACTTTCTTTTTATTAGGCCACCAATCTCACCAGCTTTATGAACTCATTTAACCTTAATTACCTTCTAAAAAGCCCTATCTCCAGACTTTTGCTGACTCTCTTTCAACATCCTCAAACGTCTTTCTGCCTCTTAGCACCACCTCAGCACCCCAGCCATGATCACCTCCCTTTCCTCAAACAGCAGAAGCACTAGTTGTCTGAACCAATCATGTCCACAATTTACAGATTCTACTTTCTTAGAGTCCATAGGTCACACTCATCTATAATTTCATCATAAGGCTTTGCACATTAAAAGAACACTCAAATCTTTAAAATATCATAGACAATGTTTTATACAACTCTTCTTTGTAAATATTCCACACCAGTATTGCCTCCAATCCAACACTGATTTAGGGGCAGCAAACAGTCCCTTGGTCTGTGATTAGCATGATGCCACTTCTCAAGTTGCCCAATATTAAAAATAATCAATACACTCCTTGCTATTAGTGAAATCCTTAAGGGCATCAAACCCTACAGTAAGCATTTAGTACGTGACTCTATGAAATGCTCACTCACTTTGCAGTAGGCATTATGATCCCTGTTTGAATGAAAAAGACACTGGCTCTTGAGGCTTAAGAGTCCCATTAACTCCACCAAAGTCACACCTGGAGAGCGGCAAGGCTGAAAAGTGTGAGCATTTGCTTTTCTGACTCGGAGCACATGCTTTGTTTCTACGTGCTCTGCTACACTAGAGACCGAGGGATTTCATTCTCTGTCAACATCCTGAATCTGCTACCAAGAAACCCAAGGCATACGGATCTCTTGGAAAAGATATTTCTAGTGTATCCTTTGGAAACTCTTTATTTTCTACACCCCAAACACACACACACACACACCCTGAGGCATCGCAAAAAGGAAGCCATCACGGAAAAAAAAAAAATTAGGGCGAACTTGAGACAAGTAGATACTGTTAAATGACTATAGACAACCAAGAGCTCTAAATTTTATCGGCACTCTACACGTTATTTACCGGGGGCAGCCTTTCGAATGCTTTTGGCTGTACGTTAAAGACAGCAGAACTCCGAAGGTATGACTTGAAAGTTCCCAAGAGGCTCAGATACCTGTTCGCCCAAAGCAACGACGGATAATTAAGCATCAGAAACACTCAGACACACATACGTGCACCGAAACTGGAAAAATCTGTAAGCTGAAAACAATGGAATTTTCTTCCGAAAACTGTACTTTCTTAGTTTCATTCGCCAGAAAAACCAAGCGATGGTTTGCTTTATTTCACAGCTGCCTGCACTTTGGAGACTGGACTATAAGATAATAAGTCGCACCTGCTGGACTGTTTCGGCAATTCCGAGCACCAGCTGAGACAGTAATTAAAAGTAACACTCCATGCTCCGCCTACCTGGGGTGTTCAACAACCTCGACATCTTGCAGAAATAGGAGACGTACTGCTCGCAATGCTCCGCGCTGCTGGTGACGGCGCTGATCTGGTCCATGGAGGCGCTGTACACGAGCTGTGTCACCGAGTACTTCTCCGGGCTGTAGCCCACCACCGTGGTCTGCATCTGCAAGTCGTGAGACACTATGGTCCACACTTTGTCCTCTGTGCAGAGAAAAATAGCAGGAAATGGGTCATTAGTATGCACGTACTTCTTTGAGCGGAAGAAGACGATCGAGCCGCACTTTCCCTGAACTGGGGCAGTAGAACAGAGTTACGGATCTCCATCCTTTAGGCTCTGTCCTGCACGTTCTCTTTTATAGACAAAGCAGAAAGAAAGGCTTTTTATTAAGAACAAATGCAAGGGCTGCCTGGGTGGCTCGGTCTGTAGGTTAGGTGGCTGACTCGATTTCAGCTCCAGCCATGATCTCAGAGTGGTGAGATCGAGCCCCGCATTGGGCTCCATCCGGCGGGGTGGGGGGGGGGGGGGTGGCGTCGGGGGGCGGGGAGGCAGTCAGCTTCAGGATTCTCTCTCTCCCCTTCTCTCTAAAATAAATAAATAGGGGCGCCTGGGTGGCTCAGTGGGTTAGGCCGCTGCCTTCGGCTCAGGTCATGATCTCGGAGTCCTGGGATCGAGCCCCGCATCGGGCTCTCTGCTCAGCAGGGGGCCTGCTTCCTCCTCTCTCTCTGCCTGCCTCTGCCTGCTTGTGATCTCTCTGTCAAATAAATAAAATCTTAAAAAAAATAAATAAATCTTTAAATAAGAAAAAAAATACTAAAAGCAAGATACCTCCTAAGCACAGGGAACAGCTTGTGTCTCTGGCTGCTGCCAGCATTCACAGCGTTGAAAGCAAGCTTCGCCACGTTGGGACTCCCTTCCTGACTCCCCCTAACCCATCACTCTGGTGCAACAGCATCTGCTCTTTCTGAAATGGACTGTGCTCTCTCCAGCCTCCGAATCTTTGTGTATGCTGTTTGCTCTGATCAGAATATGCATCCTCCTCTTGTCAACAAATGTCCCTTTCACCGTGACCTTTCAGATAAAATCGGACCCTGCCTTCTCTGTTACTGAAACGCTACGTGGGCAACAATACAAATGGGTAATTACCCTGATCCTTTGGACCCTGAAAATTTCAATGTGTGAAAAGGAAAAGCGAATATAAGATTGATGAGGTTAAATTATAACCCCACATACTCCTGAATTTGAATTAGAAACATCACGAGGAACCCGTAATTTTTCTTTTTGAAAAAATGTAGACCTATGTCCTAGCTCCGTCCACTGGAAAAGGCCCCAAACAAGGACAACCTGTAGCATCAGATTGTCATCACTCAATATGATTTTTCGTTAAGAGAAACTGGGCTGTCAGGGGCAGTGACTGATTTCAGGGCTGGAAATGCACGAGATAAGCCTGGAACATAATGTCACACAGAAACAAATAAGCTATTGGCAACAGAGAGCAGTTCAAAAACCCCCAGGAGCGAAGAAGGATGATTTTAACATCATTACGATTCTCCTGCGATGGAATAAAATACATCAGGGATGTTTAATTCCAGGAGTTCATTAAAATACAAAGAAATGTTCAATCTTGGAAAATGCCAACTAACTAACTCGTTATTTTGAATATTAGGAAATAAGGACGAAGAAACCAGCATTAAGCCTACCTTACCTGTAGGGACCGTCACGTAACTAACGTTCTCTGTATGGAAATCTTTCAACTCATAAATGAGGACTAAGTGATGGGATTAGAGGACCATCATTTTGTAACTTCTAACAAGGAGGGGCCAAGCAATGGCTCTCCACAGCTGCTGATATAACCATGAGTCAAACCAGAGGACACGCGCCTCGCAGTGGGAGGCTACAACACCGCCTGGGAAGCAGTGTGCACAAAATCAAACGCGGATTTCACCAAACTTATGGCCCTGACTGCCACTTCGAGGAAACATGCACTGAAAATAGTGCATATTTGCGGGGAGGGGACTACGCTAAATGACCCTAACAGGAAAGGTCAGCAGAATCCGTGCCATGTGAAATTCTACTAATTATACAATCTAGTTTTTTCAACAAATGAATTACAAATTACAAGGGAACAGAGAGCACGATAGAGCGCTACAGATTAAAGGAGACTTTCTGAACTTGCCTCTCAAGCAGTTTTCCTTCTTTCAGGAAAAGACAGCTCTACTCTTCCAGCTGCTCCAGACAAACCCATGGGGTCCCTACTACGTCCCCCCCCTTTCTTCTACGTTCCTCATCCAACCCATCTGTGAATCCTGTCTGCTCTACCCTCTCCATGCAGAATCTGAGCACTCCTGACCTTCACCCTCCACCCTGAACCCCTGCTCTGGTCAAAGCCCCTACCTCCTCCTACACCCATCGCACAAAACCTTGCAACCACCCACTGCATGCCCCGCTGCGCTCTCACACCTACCCTCCGCACACAGCCAAGCTGAGCCTCCGCAAACATAAGCCGAATTCGGATACTGTGCTCCAAGCCCTCTCGTGGCACAGGGTCTTGTTCCGAGTGAAAGTCTAGTCGTTGAAACAGCCGCAGGCCCTTTGTGATCCAGCCCCTCCTGCCCTCCTCACCTCCCCCTCGCTCCTCCTTCAGCTCCAGCCACACTGACCCCTGCCTTCCTCAGACCCCTCAGGCAGCCCCTCCTTGGAGCCTTGGCTCTCACGCTGCCTGGGAGATCCGCAGGCCCGCTCCTCCCCCTCCGGCTAGCTGCCCCAATGCCACCTTTCCCCCGGCTTGCCCCTCCCCACGGCAGCTGATTTCTGTCTCCTTGTCAGGCTCTGTTTCCCCCACAGTACTCATCTCTCTCTGAGTGCATGTTTTCCTTCTGTCCGGCTCCCCAGGTTAGAGGGGGGGTAGGCAGGGACTGTTTTCAATGCTGGAGGCACGGTGCTTAGAACAGTATCCAGCATGTAACAGACCTTCGCGATTTATTAGTATAAATTAAGAAAACATCAACAGAATACAAATCGCGATTTATTAGTTTGAATTAAGAAAATACCAACAGAATACAAATAACGTGATCTAGGAACGTCCTGAATCATGCTGGTTCAAGTTCAGGATCAGCCATGACCTTCCCGAGAGCCTGGACAAGCCACTTTGCTCTAGACTTTAGTTTCCTTTCATCTGTTGAACACGCCTCTACCGCAGCATCCTTCCCACCCTGCTCTTCTTAACCCAGCTAGAACAAGTTCAACACGGTGCCCTTGTAATAACACATTTTCCGTAAGATCATGATTTTCCACTTTCACCTTTGGCCTGATCAGAACGGTCTTCCTCAGCTCCTCGGAGACAGCAAAGCAACTACCGTGTGTTTTAGTAATTCTCTCTCTTTCTGACGTGACTCTGACAACACCCAAGTTGTCATTTACACCGGACCTTCGCGTTTACTTTTCCCTAAGGAAAGATCCATTAATTAAATAAGGTGAGCGTCATCTCTTCTCTGTTAAACTCAGCCTCTGCCAAAACATTTGAGAACTCATCACTACGTACCTTTTTAAATTTCAATTTTTTTAAAGATTTTACTTATTTGAGAAAGAGAGAGGGTGAGAGAGAGTGTGAGAGGGAAGAAGGTCAGAGGGAGAAACAGACTAACAGACTCCCCATGGAGCTGGGAGCCCTCCCGATGCGGGACTCAATCCCGGGACTCCAGGATCATGACCTGAGCCGAAGGCGGTCGCCCAACCAACTGAGCCACCCAGGCACCCTTAAATTTTAATTTTTTAAAAAGGTTTTTATGTATTTATTTGTCAGAGAGAGAGAGAAACTGAGCAAGCAGGGGGAGGGGCAAGCAGAGGGAGAAGGAAAGGTAGGCTCCCTGCTGAGCAAGGAGCCCTATGTGGGGCTCCGTCCCAAGATGCTGGGATCATGACCTGAGCCGAAGGCAGACATTTAACCGACTGAGCCACTCAGGTGTCCTGTACTTACATTTTTTAAAAACAAAAACAAAAACAAATCCTTGTCAGGACCTCATCCGTGTCCTGTAGCAATATTCCAATATTCCATAACTTCCATTCTTTAACTCATAATGAAATAGCATTCTACTCTGGCCCCTTTTAAAAGTATCACAGACCCCATTTTAATTTACAAAAAATAATGCGCATAAGGACAAACATTAATTAAGCAAGTAAAATAAAATGGTCACCTATAAAGGTCTCTGTCAATGACTTTAAAAAGTATTAAACCAATTTGTTAAAATTGATGAGTCTCTAACATTTCCGTCCTAGTGATTGCCTGGCCCCGAACCCCAGACCCATGCGTTTCAGCACACACCTTTCGGTATCAATCTTTAGGGCACCATCTTCTTTATATTCATTTTATAGCCCATTCCCTCATTCAACAAACACTACTGAGTATCCACTACATGAAAGATATGGATTTAGGCACTAGGGAAGCCACAGAGAAAAAAAAAATTCTAAATTTTTGCCGTTTACACTCTTGTATTATAGTGGGGGAAAAAACAGATAATAAGTAAAAAATTAAAATATATGTAGTTAGCCACTGATAATGGTGAGAATAATTACAACAGCGAATGGAAGAATAGGTTGGGTGTAGACTGAAATTTTTTTTAATTGAAGCATAATTGATATGCGATATCCTATTAGTTTCAGGTATGCATCATGGTGATTTGATATTTTTATACATTGTGAAATGATCCCCATGGCAAGTCAAGTTACCATCTGTCACTGTACTAATTATAATATTATTGACTATATTCCCTATGCTGTACATTACCACCCCATGATTTATTTACTTTATAGCTGGAAGTTTGTAGCTCTTAATTCCCTTCAACTATTTTGCCCATCACCCAACCCCTCCCCATCTAGTAAACGAGTTTGTTTCCTGAATCTGTGAATTGGTTTCTGTTTTGTTTGTTTGTTTTTTAGATTCCACGTAAGTGATGTCACATATAATGAAATCATATGGTATTTGTCTTTCTTTGTCTGATTTCATTTTTTTTGTCAGTAGTCTGATCACATTTTTAAACACAGAGTAAACCATAACAGCCCTCACTCACTAAGTGATGTTTATTTATTTATTTATTTATTTTTAGATTTTATTTATTTATTTGACAGAGAGAGATCACAAGTAGGTAGACAGGCAGGCAGAGAGAGGAGGAAGCAGGCTCCCTGCCAAGCAGAGAGCCAGATGCGGGACTCGATCCCAGGACCCTGAGATCATGACCTGAGCCGAAGGCAGAGGCTTAACCCACTTAGCCACCCAGGCGCCCCACTAAGTGATGTTTAAATGAATATAGTCGTTGTCCATCAAGCCACATGAATGTCTGGGGAAAAGTATTCCAGACAGGGAAAGTGCAAATGAAAACATTCTAATTTTGGAATATTCTGGTATTGTTCAGGTCTACAAAGAGGCCAGTGAGTGAGGAAGGAGAGAATAGTAGAAATTAAAGTCTGAGGTGTAACAAGGATGGTTATGTGTGAGATGGAAAGCCCTTGGCATTGGAAGGTTTGAAGCAAGTTAATGTAGCATGCTTGAACTTATTCTCTACCTACTATTCTTTATTTCAATAAAGCTATAACTCAAGAAAGCTTTAAAAAAGAATACACACATACACACATATATATGTATATAAAGATTTAAAACTTTTTACAGTATAGGTGGCATTATAAAAGGTAATATGTAAACTCTATTTTAGTGGCATAAAGCAGTTGCTATTGATGCATCTTGCAAATTAGTTTTTAGTGCTTGCATGTTACATATGAGCCATTCAATCTTAAGTGACTAATGGATATTAACAATTCTGCAGATATTCGCCATCTAGAAAAGTTATACTATATAAATTTTCCTTTGCTAGTATCATAAGTGAAAAATGAAGAATCTTATTCCCATATTGGTAATGTGCTAATATAATCTGTGTTACCAGATATGTGTATAATGCAAATAGAAACTACTAGGTATGACAAATTCTAAATTTGTGCCACAGTTCCATTTTCACGAAGAACTGATAAACTAGTGTATTTCAAATATTCTTTGGATTAGTGTGCTATCAGGTGCTTTCTGTGATTACTGGGAGTTTAGCATCTGTCTCATCATGCATCCCATATTTAAAAACTGTCACATTGTACAATGTTTTCAATACAGATGATTCAACTGTATTTTTCAAATGCTGGGACACATATGGAGCGTACTGTGGAAACGGATCCTTCTGCGTGGCAATAAACAGGGTCTTCGAGATTACCCAGCTTAGCTGTGCTGACATGAGCACATCAGAAAGGTCCCTCTGTGGCCTCTGCCAGTGACCCTGAGTCCTTATCCTATCTGTAATTCTCAAGTAATTCACTTCATGAGAACTCAGTTCTTTGTGAGGCTGGGGTTCTGACCAGGAACTGATAAATACAGGAGATGACCAGTGGAAAAAAGCAAAGAATAACTCCTCCCAGGATGAAACCAGTTTCTTTATCATGTATATATGGCTGTTTTGGCTCTGTTCCATGTCATCCCTATATACCCTGAAGTTCACCTTACAGAGCATATTTCAATAAAAGTCCAATCTGAGCTGAATCCGGTGGGGAAAAAGGGTGTGTATCCCACACATCTGCAAATGCATCTAAGTGTTTCTGATTTTCAAACCACATCACTATACTGGCTGAGGACCAATCTGTTAATCTGAGAGCTTTTTTCCCTCACCTGTATCCATATAACTCTGAAATAATCTTTTAAAAAAAGAGAATACATTATTGACTATCTACATTTAAAATGGCATATAAAGCATCTTAGAGGGGCATAACCAACAACTGCTAGCCATCCAGTTTCCTTGAAAGCTCTACTGCCTTTATAGCTATTCTTCAGGAATGACTTTGGATTTCTCACTCTTAGAGTAACACAATGGGGGGCGAACTATATGCATCACCCAAGATTTTCCGTATTGCATGTAAATCTTGGCCTGCTGGATGAAAGTAGTGGATTCAGTTGTATACCTCCTTAAATCTCTCCTCCAAAAAACTGCATTCCAATAACTGTATCTGTGGCTTTCTGTGGTCATAGAAGTCTCAATGGCTATTATCCGGGTTCCATCAATCAGCGATTGAGCATTAACTACAAGCAAGATGCGAGCAAGGATCTCCAACGAACTGTGACAGCATTAATAAGACTTTCTTCTGCAAAACTTAAACTTTGCAGCCTCATAGGAATGCATATCCGAAGGAAGAAGGATCTGTTTGGAAATCTCATCAGTCTTCCAAGTTGGAAGACCAGAACTTTCATAGATCATTATTTTGTTTAGAAGCTTTCCTCCATCAGTATAATCCTACTGACATAATTTAAATTATTAGGAACTCGGTGTCCCATTTTCCTCCCCCAACAGACACCACGTGAGCAGGACAAGCTTCTCTGGAGCCCAGCCCCCAATACCACCGAAGCCATGGCACAATGGCAGGCCCTGGCGGCATGAACAATTCATAACGTGGGCTCTGTATGCCGCTCCGGCAGCATAAGCAGCTCAAACCACGTGTCGAGAAATAAGGTATGCAAAGCAGATGGGGCCTCTGCAGGAAGCACGAAGGAAGCGAGCGGAAAGTACAGATGATGTTCTGCAGGTGGTGGAAAGTGTTGATTATTTTCATGCTCACGATTCCAGCCCAAAGATGGATGACAAATCGAGTGCTGCGAACTTGTATAAATAACGGCGGATCATTCTCGCCCACCCGAAGAACAATTTGGAGCTTGTTTGTGTCTTTTTTCTGAGAAGGCATTAGCTATTTTCGGGGAAGAAGGATATTTGTTAATGTTTTTGTTCCTTTGTAGGGATGTTAAAATTCTTTTACGATTCGGCTGGAGTATTGACTGCATTTATGTCAATACTTAGACAAGCGAATCTTCCCTTCCCTTCCCTCTCACACCAGGTAGAGATGCAGTGCGTGTGCGTCTGACAGTCAGGAGTCCGTCTCTGTGGCAACTAGGAGTCTTCTGCTCCACGTGGCAAGGAAATGCGACACTTCCCTTCTTGTTGCTTGTAACTGAACGGAGATTCGGGTCCCAGTTCCAACCTGGGTCTAAGTAAATGTCATCCAGGATCGGTGACTGACCATTCCTGTGCACCGTTAAAGATAACACCTCCTGTTCATTGAAAAGTACCTTGAACATACTGCACACACGAGGTTAAAAAAGATCACTTCAAATAATAACTCCCCCACACGGGTCTCTACCTGGTGCTGGGCTGTGACAAGCAGCCCTGTCTGGGGACCCGGCGGCCTCCTGTGTCTTCAGGGTGCCTCCCCCAGGTCTCGGAACTAGCTCCCTCACGTCTCTTGAGTCTTGACTGGAATAGCATCTCACTGAGACCCGCCCTGCCTGCTTATTCAAACCTACCGCCCACAGGGCCCCTTACCTTCTTCGTTCCTTGTCCGGTAGCACGTATTGCCTCCTAACACAGTATATCATTTACTTGTTTGTGATGATTATTTTCTCTTGTCTCTCTCTCCTATCGCCTTCCTCAGAGACTATAAACTCCACCATGTTGGAGAATTTTTTTTTTAATAACTTTTTTACTGGTAAATCTCAAATTCTTAGCATAGTGCCTAGAAGTCTGCAGGAGTTCAATACTGTGCTAATTATATACTGTACTCCTTTCTTCATTTAGCTTCCAACAAGCCTCTATCACTATCATCATCAGTGATTCCTGTAAACTACCCATTTGAAGTAGATAGTTCATGGAATTATAGCTCACACCAGAGGGCTCTACAATATTAAGCTTCAAAAATAAGAAAAAAAAATCAGCATTTAGAAAGTCTTTATAGGTGAAGCCATCAATGTGATATTTGAAATTAGAGAGGACTGGTATTGTACTTGTAATATTTACACGATATTAAACTGCAATGACTTTTAAAAGAGCAACATAAAAAATATATCTAAGGTGCAATGAGCATCTTAAAACCATCATCGTTTCTTTCCAGGCTGAACGGTAAGAGAGTAAGGGTTCTGTGCTAAGTACGTGGATGCCTCCTTCCCCGGTAAGAGTGTCAGGAGCAGAGGAGCTCTCATTAATGAACAATGTGCACTGTTCTAGGCCATGGGCACATGAGGATGAATAATGGTCACTGAAAGCCACCAAAGAGCCAGTGGGAGGAGGTACATAAAATAAGCAATTATAGTACAAGCCAAAAAAAGTAACTGCTAAGAAGCCTGGGTGACTCAGTTGGTTAAGCGTCTGCCTTCAGCTCGGGTCATGATCCCAGGATCCTGGGATTGAGTCCCACATCAGGCTCCTTGCTCAGGAGGGAGCCTGCCTCTGCCTCTGCCTGCTGTTCCCTCTGCTTGTGCTCTGACAAACAAATAAAGAAAATCTAAAAAAAAAAAAAAAAAAAGTAACTGCTAATTTTTAGGCAACTGCCAGAATAATTCAAGCAGTAAGATTTACTCTATAAAATCTAAACCAACTTACAACCTACACCAAGTTCTTTAACATATGTAACTTTAACATTCTCTAGTGTTATATTTTATATATATTTTATTGTTGGGGAATTTTATTTTCTGCTAGTACTTAGTTGAAATCTAACTTGTAACAGGCTAACTTGAGAAATTACATTGTTTCTGAAGTTTCTATCTAAAAAGCTTTGATGTAGCAGAAAACATACAAGTGGAAATGACAGTTTGATTTGCTATTAACAGAACAGAATCTTACCAGATGGCCCTTCCTTTCATGTTGACCCAAGCTCACCCACTGTCTGCTCCCTGAAATTTTGGGAGATCAAACATATCCTAGCAGTTTCCCTTTTTAAGGGCCGGAAGGGCCATGGTGTAAGCAACTTCCCATTAGAGGATTTGGGGCCCTTCTTCTCTTCTCACCCAGGCACGGGGGCTTAATTTAAGAAAGAAAGAAAGAGAAAAAATGATGATACAGATAACATTTATCACCTTAAAAGAAAATCCCCAAATAATCACGTCCTCTAAGTATTTAATTTTCCCCATTAACTCCGTTTCTATTCCCTGAACCAGCCCCCATTGTGAGGAACATTAGCAAGACAGTCTGACAGATTAAGTTCCTTGGTAAGGATAATTAGCTAGAAATAACTTTTTAGGGAAAGGAACCCTTAAAATATCAGAGTTAACATATTCAAAGGGACTAAAATTGGTGTTCTCACTTTAATTTTAACAGAAGTACAAATGCATTTGGTGATTTCACTTTTTAAAAATGATTCTCTGTGGAGCTTCCTAAATCCTAGGTTGCGTCTCATCGTGCAGCAAATTCTGCCCCATGCCAGGAACCCTGCCGCCCGCCCACGCGCATCGCAGTCCATCGGGGTTCGGATGTTAAGCATTTGGCAGAATACACTGCCCAAGCCCCAGTACCAAGTTCAAGTTAGATGTCAATGCATCCCCGTCAGCGCCCCTAAAAATCTATGTTTACCAGTGGCTTCGCATTTCTCGTATCATACCTGTAACTTTTTTTTTTTTTTTTTTTTGTAGCCACAACCTTGTTAGGTCAGTGAAGGCAAAGAGGGCATCGCTGTCATTGCTTAATCCTTATTGTCTAACAGAGTACCTGGCACAGGTGCTCAGTATGAAGTCCTACTGGGCATGATAAAATTAATTCATATATTGGGACCCATGAAATGGAGGCTGCCCAAACATGAAACAACTGGGGAAACTGAACACTGTATATTTAAAGACAGTCAATTATGATTGTTTTTCAATGATAATATGATTGTAGATACGCTTTTTGAGAAAGAACCATAATCTTTAACAGATACAGGCTAAAATATCACTGAGGTCTGGGACTTGCTTCCAAGTATTCCATGATGGGAAGGACAGAGACAAATGAAACAAAATCAGTTATTATTGGCGACTTGTAGAAGCTGCGTAATGGGCACCCGGGACTCTGTGTGGTGTTCTCATTTTGGATATGTTTGCAGGTTGATCACTCAGCAGAGAAAACACGCGCTTCAAACAACAACAGGGATTTTGAAGCTGCTTTCTCGTCTTGAGTAAGGGCATGGCCATCTCATGAGCTTTCCCGTGACTTATTACCATTAACCCTCAACTTTTAGAAAATGGGAAACAGTTAACATAATTAATGTGCAATTCTCAAATATAATTTAGAGGCAGTGGGTATTTATTTTGGAAACAGAGTAATGAGGGGGAGGGGTGGAGAGAGACTGCAAGTGCACACGGGAGGAAGGATGGAAGAAAGACAGGGAAAGGACAGAAAGTGGGGAGAAAAGAGATGGGGAGCATTTTACAGTGTGCAGAACATGCGCCGAGCTAGACAAGGTGAGGTGAAGGCAGACAGATCACCTGAGAGAAGGACTAAGACCTGGCGAGGACCGGAAACTCTGGTCCACCTCCTTTTTATACAGTCCGCAAGGTGGACATGCTCATTACAGTCTTAAATGGGTAGAAGAATCAGAAGAAGAGTAATATTTCATGGAATTTATATAAAATGCACACATGTGCATCCATAAATGACATCTTACTCAAACATAGCTGTCCTGATTTGTTGACACACTGTCTCTGGCCACTGCTGGCTCACAAACCCGAGTATTCACTCTGCGGCCTTTTATGGAAGAAGGATACTGACCCCTCCACAAAAGCGATAGGTGAGAAAGAAGGAAGAAAAAGGAGAAAAACACCTAGCTTGGTAGTATGTGTGAACCTCCTAGAACGAAGCTGACAGATGACATGTCCAAAGGAGCGACCAGCAAGGGGACAAATCAGGACTTAACATGCCCAAGCCTGGGGTCTGTTCCTGTTTCCTGAATGCAGAAAGAATGTTAATCTAAGTATAAACTTTGACAAATCTCTGCAATATTTTGTACAGGTCTGCTTAAATTCTCCAATTTAGTTATTTCCTCTACTGCTGTGAGTGTAAGGTTGTTGTCGAATACAACTCAAAAACACTCTCAAGGTATTACCTGATACATGTGAATCCAAGTGAGCCTACTGTAATGGGCTGAAGAGTTGTTCTCACAAAATTCGTATCTACCCAGAATGTGTAAATGTGACCTTATTGAAAAATAGGCTCTTTGCAGATATAATCAAGCTTAGAAGAGTCAAACTGAATTAGGATGGGTCCAAATCCAATGACTGGTGTCCTCTAAAATGGGGAATGTGGACACACAGACACAACACCATGTGACAATGAGACAGACTTTGGAATAAGGTAACTACAAGCCAAGGAACACCAATGACTACAACTGCCAGAAGATGGAAGAGGTAAGAAAAAGTTTCTTTTGAGCCCTCAGAGAGCACATGACCCTGAGGCCACCTTGATATCAGATCTACGGCCTCTAAGACTATGAGAAAACCAATTTCTCTTGTTTTCAGCCACCCACCCATTTGGGGGGTCCTTGGCAGCTATCAGTCACCTCTTTGTGCTGTGCAAGTGTTTAACACCCTTTCTGTATTCTGGGTAAAAGAGGCAAGCAGTGGAGGCATCTTTACTACATTGCCTTATCTGTGGACAGTTCATTTTATCCAGTGTGGTGCTAAACTCAGGAAAAAGACACAGCTGATATCCTTCACAAGCTCACAGCCTGGGACTTGTGCACTGATAACCACAGTCTATGATGTTGGGGATGCCTCCAGATGGGACACTGGGTGGAAAGGGTGTGCTTTATGCACAGTGCCGATCTGCAGGAGCCAAGCTCTTGGGCAACCACACTCACCCCACAGGGGCTTGCAATGCCTCTTGCCTCCTCTGCTGATACAGTTAATGATCTTTAGAATTCCTCTCTCCCAGTCCATGATGCATGTGGTTTTCCGCACTGCCTCTCACCTCCGTACCATCCTAGGGAGACCCCAGCAATTCTAGTATTTGCCTGAGCTACTGTTGCTAGCAATGCGGAGGACTGGAAAGTCTTGGGTATTATTCTAGATAAACATTCCACACTGGACCACATGACTGGTGTCATTGACTGGGGCAGGACACAGGTACTTAGGAAGGGCCTGACGCCCTTTGCCTCAAGGCCTGGAAGAAATAATCATCAGATTAGATCCCCGGACAAATACTTCTGAACTGCCATTAAAAGTCAAGTTTGCAAATTAGAAGTTCCCACTTTTGCAGAGAACAGCCCAACTGCTTATTAAGGAATGTGGGTTCTGTGGCGGCAGTGCGTGTGCGTGTGTGTGTGTGTGTTTGTGTAGGGGTCGGACTGAAAGGAGATTTAAATCTGGGAAAGATACTTCTCTGAGATGAGCTTGTATTGGTAAGTATTTCCTATCAACTCGTATGGTATCAGTGGGCACCACCAAAGTGCATCTATTCATTCATTCATTCATTCATTCACTCACTCATTCAATAAACATGCCCCACTTACTCTGGGCCCCTAGCCCATAAGCTTGTTCCTGGTGAATAATACAGACCTGGCCTTGACCTCCAGAGACTGTAACAGAGATAACATAGGAAAAAAAAAAAACAAAACTCAATGGAACAGGCGATTTGAATAAACAGACAGTCATGTTAAACACTCACAGGAAGTTGAGGGTCCATAGCTGGGCTCTCTACTCTGTTCCACTGGTCAATGTGTCTGTTTTTATGCCAGTACCATGCTTATCTTGGTGATCAAAGCTTTGTTGCAAAGCTTGAAATCAGGTAACATGATGCCGCCAGTTTTGTTTTTCTTTTTCAACATTTCCTTAGCGATTCGGGGTCTCTTCTGATTCCATACAAATTTTAGGATTATTTGCTGCAGCTCTTTGAAAAATACCAGTGGAATTTTGATCGGAATGGCATTAAAAGTATAGATTGCTCTAAGCAGTATAGACATTTTAACAATGTTTATTCTTCCAATCCAAGAGCATAGAATGGTCTTCCATCTTTTTGTGTCTTCTTCGATTTCTTTCATAAGTGTTCTGTAGTTCTTCGAGTACAGATCCTTTGGAGCCCAGATATGGACCCTCAACTCTATGGTCAAATAATCTTCCACAAAGCAGGAAAAAATACGAAGTGGAAAAAAGACAGTCTCTTCAATAAATGGTGCTGGGAAATTTGGACAGCTATATGTAGAAGAATGAAACTTGACCATTCTCTTACACCGTACACAAAGATAAACTCAAAATGAATAAAAGACATCAATGTGAGACAGGAATCCATCAGAATCATAGGAGATAGGAGAACATAGGCAATAACCTCTTTGATATCGACCACAGCAAGTTCTTTCAAGGTATGTCTCCAAAGGCAAAGGAAACAAAAGCGAAAATAAACTTCTGGGACTTCATCAGATCAAAAGCTTCTGCACAGCAAAGGAAACAGTCAACAAAACAAAGAGGCAACCCATGGAATGGGAGAAGATATTTGCAAATAACAGTACAGAAAAAGGTTGATATCCAGGATCTACAAAGAACTGCTCAAACTCAACACACACAAAGCAGATAATTATGTCAAAAAATGGGCAGAAGACATGAACAGACACTTCTCCAATGAAGACATACAAATGGCTATCAGACACATGAAAAAATGTTCATCATCACTAGCCATCAGGGAGATTCAAATTAAAACCACATTGAGATACCACCTTACACCAGTTAGAATGGCCAAAATTAGCAAGACAGGAAACAACGTGTGTTGGAGAGGATTAGAGAGATGGAAAGCCTCTTACACTGTTGGTGGGAATGCAAGCTGGTGTAGCCACTTTGGAGAACAGTGTGGAGATTCCTTAAAAAATTAAAAACAGAGCTTCCCTATGACCCTGCAATTGCACTACTGGGTATTTACCCCAAAGATACAGATGTAGTGAAAAGAAGGGCCATCTGTACCCCAATGTTTATAGCAGCAATGGCCACAGTCAAACTGTGGAAAGAACCAAGATGCCCTTCAACGGATGAATGGATAAGGAAGATGTGGTCCATATACACTATGGAGTATTATGCCTCCATCAGAAAGGATGAATACCCCACTTTTGTAGCAACATGGACGGGACTGGAAGAGATGATGCTGAGTGAAATAAGTCAAGCAGAGAGAGTCAATTACATATGGTTTCACTTATTTGTGCAGCATAAGAAATAACACGGTGGACATAGGGAGATGGAGAGGAGAAGGGAGTTGAGGGAAACTGGAAGGGGAGATGAACCATGAGAGACTATGGACTCTGAAAACAATCTGAGGGTTTTGAAGGGGCGGGGGGTGGGAGGTTGGGGAACCAGGTGGTGGGTATTAAGGAGGGCACAGATTGCATGGAGCACTGGGTGTGGTGCATAAACAATGAATTCTGTTACACTGAAAAGAAATTAAATTAAAAAAAAAAAAACCCACTAACAGGAAGGAAGCCATCAGGGTGGGCAGGGGCAGCCTCTGATCAACTGATACTTCAATAGGCCCTAAAAGATGAAAGAGCTGGTGGTGGGAGATGAGCATGTAGGGGAACTGGGGGGCAAGGGTGGAAGAGGGGCAAGTTGCAGGCAGATGTAGCAAATGGTTCACAGGTTCTAAGGTGAAAAAGAACTCGGTGGGCTCGGGAAGCAGACCTGGCTGACCAATGCGGGGGTGGGGGGGCGGGTCGGGCTGGGGACCCCTTCTGTGCAGGGTGAGGTCCTGAGGAAGGTGCAAGGCAGGACAAAATCATGGAAAGGTTCCACGCAGGGGAGCAACAGAATCCAATTTCTGTTTTTAAAAGATCACTCTGGCTGTTATTTGAAGAACAGGTTAGAGTTGATGAGATGGGAGCAGACAGGTAATGTATAGTCTGAATAAAGATGATGGTTCCAAGAATTAGGGTGCTGGCAATGGAAAGACGGTGAATGAATTTGAGATACATTTGAGAGAAAAAAATAGAAATAATTTTTCAAAAGATTTTATGTATTTACCAGAGAGAGACAGAGAGAGATCGTGAGGGAGTGCACACAAGAAGGGGGAGGGGCAGGCAGAACAGGCAGAGGGAGAAGGAGGCTCCCCGCTGAGCAGGGACCCAGGTGCAGGACTCGATCCCAGGACCCTGGGATCATGACCTGAGCTCAAAGCAGATGCTTCACTGACTGAGCCACGCAGGCATCCCCCCAAATAGAAATTATTGATGGGTTCAATAAGGTACATAGTGGAGAGAGAGGGGTGGAGGGAAGGAGGGAGGGAGAGAGGGGGAGAGAGAGAGGGAGGGAGAGATATATGTAGGATGATTGTCAGCCAGCTTTCTGGCTTAAACAACAGGTAAATCAAAGAACATATTTTTGCTGGTGGAGTGATTGAAAGTTCCATTTAACAAGCCAGACTTGAGGTGCTCAAGAGACAGTTAATGCTTCTATCAAGTAAACAATTAGATATCAACATCTGGGGCATAGAAGGAAGGTCACAGCTGGAGATGTGACTATTTGTATGGCAGCATGTCGACTGTATCCAGTGCCATGGAAACTAATGAGGTAAGTAAGGGCAAATGTTTAGAAAGAGCAAGACAAGCCCAGGACAAGGCGTGGGGACTCGGGCTGTCAGAGGCTTCAAGGGAAACTGAGGTCAAGGGGCTCTTGTGAGATTCTAACAGCCGGACGTGGCTTGTCCATATTCCGTGCTCCCTCTCTACCTTCTCTACTCCAGCCTCAGCAACTTCAACTTCTGAGGAGGGTCTCAGGACAGGTGAGAAGGCAGAAAGGTAAGACCACCGCAAGAGCCATTCAGGTAAAGTGCTGTGCGCTCAAATGATCGAGTGCTGGCGGTAATTGGAAAAGCACCTGAGGAATGAGATAAGGCTGCAAGTTATTAAGATGAAGAAGACCCTTCAGCAGATCATTTGCTTCCATCGAATACATTATTTCAGACGAGATGATGCACATCAGTAGGGAATATTTCAAGCCACCTAAGGCTTCTAAGTGTCCCTATAAAAATTGGGAAACATTTTAATTCATAAGGATGACTTAGGTATTGGGTAGAGTGACATTCATGCCCAGACCCACATCACATTTCCAAAAACGATGCTTCTTTGGAGACTGGAAAATAAGGCCTAACAATATAATAGCACACATGGATTGGTGAATCATTTGAAAGCTAAGGTTAAGAGATGGTTAATAGAGATCAGAGTTCCCGAGTCCCAAAGTTAAGATGAGGATGTGTAACAAGCGTCCTGACCGTGGCCGTGAGAGGAGAGTGTCCTGCAGGTTAAGGAGAGGGAATGATGATGGGCATATTTACAATCCTTGATTTAAAGAGACTCATGGGGAACTTCTCTCAGATCCAACGTTGCTCCCTCTGCTGGTTCCCTGCCAACCACATGGTAGCTCCCTGTTCTCCCCATGTCCTGGCAGAGGTGGGGCCGGGGTGGGGGGTGTGTGTGGCCGTTTCTACTCTGTCTCTTTCGCACCCCAATCTCCTTTCTGCCATTTCTCTTTCCTTTCCACATTTTTTTTCTTCTTCTCTCCTCTTTTTCACACACCATTGACAGAAAGGTTTCCTTTTTTCCATCCTTGTTGTGTGGCAAGAATTTCTTTTTTAATCAGATTCGTTCTCACTCAAAAGCACACGTTAATCGGTTTTGAATGTGATAAAACCTAGCTTTAGAAGTTCGAGAAAAACCATTTCTTCTTTTAAAATTGCTCTCTTGCTAAGAGTTTCTAAAAGCCTAATTTGAGGCTCAAGAGTGAGTACTAACTCTCCGTTCCAGTGATCGGAATGCTCTCCCTTCCCTGGGACACCAGGACCTAGTGACAAGCCTTGCTGAATGCCTTGGCAAGTGCAGAGGAGGGATGGAGAGGGGAGTGGCCTAGAGAGGAAACACATAAGATGGCATTTCAAAGCATATCCTTACTCTAGGGGCATCCCTAAGAAATCCTTATACCTGATGTGGGTTAATGTATACTGGGTAGTTGAGCCCCTCATCAAAGGCCACCTTTAAGCTCCAGAAAACCTTGCTCACTGGGACGTCTGGTGAGATGTGGGATTTGATAGTCAGAGAACAGGTAGGGACCTCTCTCGCCACCAGAAAAGCCACTGACAGCTCTGGAAGTGGTCTTTGGAAGGGAGATACCAGGGGCTGGAAGATCCTCTTGCCTCATGACAGAGCAATTTGGAAGGTGGTAATAAAGTAACCCTTTAACATGTCTAAAGCAATCCCTCTGTCTCTCATTGTGAAAAAGGGGGTTATCACAGTACCTGCTTAATGGGAAAAATACATGAAAACACTTTCGAGAGAAGCAGTCACAGACCAAGCACCCACTAAGTGCCAGCGACTGTTGTGGTTTTAGGCCCTCTTCTTTCTTTGTCAGTCTCCAAAATCTGAAGAAATCAAAGCTGGATATATAGCAAGTAGTGTGAGGCAAAAGTGATAAACTCACCGTCTTCATAAACTCTGACATCTTGGTCTTCCAGAATGCCTTAGCTCAACTAGTGGGACTCCATGCAGAAACATGATAGCAGGCACAAATGCTAACACCAGTATTATTTATGAACCTAGTTTCTAGCAAATTTCACATTTAATCCTAATGCAACTTTACACGAGATGTCCTTTCAAATTAGTAGTTTACAACTGAGGAAGTAGAAGGTTTGAGAGAAAAAGTAATCTCCCTGAATCACACTGCTTTGTGGCGGCAGAAGTATAGACCCGGGTCTTCTGACCACAGAGTCTGTAGGCGAATGGAACGACTGAAGTTAATAACGGAGACGTGCCCCTTATCCTGAGATACACTTCCGAGGACTCTCAGAGGAAGGAGAGCGAGTCATTTGCCATGTTCCTGGACTCCTCTGGGCTTCAATTTCCTCAAATGAAGATGAGGCCGTATATACTAGATGATCTATAAGATTCCTTCTATCTCTGAAACTCCATGGCTCTATTATCCAGCTGTGGAGATAATCAGCACGAGGAAGAAGATCAGAAGGAAGGCTCCCAGAAACCAGACAATGATTATTTTATCCTTTCCCTAAAATTAGAATGTCTGCTGCCTTCTGCATTTCTCCTAAGTAAAAGTTATTCTGCAAGGTTGCCTCAAGGGCAATGTTTGTGTTGCTAGGGCTGCAAAAAACTGAAAATATTTTGGCCATAATGCTCGGTATGATGTCATTTTAATGGAAATAATGTTTTGAGAGGGGTTTAATCTCTTCTCCAAGTCTTTGCGTTGTATCCTGCAGCTATGCAATATGTGAACCACGGGAAGGACTCTCACCTTCGTAGCAATGGGGTGCGACCGTTTGGAAGGGTTTCTCTAGAACAGCAGATAATTTTAACTTGAAGTCACCCTTGATCAAAGATTAGACTTTTCATTTGTCTTTGGCGCCAAGACCCGGAGAAGTTACGAAGGGCGTAATGGAAATTTCACAGTGGCTGGAGAAGTTTATCCTCCAAACCTTGTTATGCATTTTATTTTAGTTCCCATGAAAATGTGGATTTGTGGTCAAATGATTTGTTTCAGATACCATTTTTATTTTTTAGGCAGTGAAATGTAAAGGGCGATACAATTTGAGAATGTTGAGAAAAAGGTGGTAAGTTTAGTAACACGAGTAAAGTGTCATGGGACATTTCATAGAACTAAGGCTGCTTGAAAAATGCAGGAAAGTAGGAAGAAGGAAATGAATCACACACAGACTCATCACCTGCAAAAAGAAAACAACCACTTTTAATTAGTGGTAATTAATTTTCAATGTCTGGATACCACACAAAGTGTCATAATTTTGCCATGTATGCCATTTGGTAGTTGTTTTTGGCTTAGCAAAACCTAATGGCTTTTTTTTTTTAATTTTTTTAAATTTCTTTTCAGCGTAACAATATTCATTGTTTTTGCACCACACCCAGTGCTCCATGCAATCTGTGCCCTCTCCAATACCCACCACCTGGTTCCCCCAACCTCCCACCTCCCGCCCCTTCAAAACCCTCAGATTGTTTTTCAGAGTCCATAGTCTCTCATGGTTCACCTCCCCTTCCAATTTCCCCCAACTCCCTTCTCCTCCCCATCTTCTCTTGTCCTCTATGCTATTTGTTATGCTCCACAAATAAGTGAAACCATATGATAATTGACTCTCTCTGCTTGACTTATTTCACTCAGCATCATCTCTTCCAGTCCCGTCCATGTTGCTACAAAAGTTGGGTATTCATCCTTTCTGATGGAGGCATCATACTCCATCGTGTATATGGACCACATCTTCCTTATCCATTCGTCCATTGAAGGGCATCTTGGTTCTTTCCACAGTTTGGCGACCACAGCCATTGCTGCTATAAACATTGGGGTACAGATGGCCCTTCTTTTCTACCTCTGTATCTTTGGGGTAAATACCCAGTAGTGCAATTGCAGGGTCATAGGGAAGCTCTATTTTTAATTTCTTGAGGAATCTCCACACTGTTCTCCAAAGTGGCTGCACCAACTTGCATTCCCACCAACAGTGTAAGAGGATTCCCCTTTCTCCACATCCTCTCCAACACTTGTTGTTTCCTGTCTTGCTAATTTTGGCCATTCTAACTGGTGTAAGGTGGTATCTCAATGTGGTTTTAATTTGAATCTCCCTGATGGGTAGTGATGATGAACATTTTTTCATGTGTCTGATAGCCATTTGTATGTCTTCGTTGGAGAAGTGTCTGTTCATATCTTCTGCCCATTTTTTGACATGATTATCTGTTTTGTGTGTGTTGAGTTTGAGGAATTCTTTGTAGATCCTGGATATCAACCTTTTGTCTGTACTGTCATTTGCAAATATCTTCTCCCATTCCGTGGGTTGCCTCTTTGTTTTGTTGACTGTTTCCTTTGCTGTCAGAAGCTTTTGATCTTGATGAAGTCCCAAAAGTTCATTTTTGCTTTTGTTTCCTTTGCCTTTGGAGACATATCTTGAAAGAAGTTGCTGTGGCTGATATCTAGGATTCTGATGGATTCTTGTCTCATGTTGAGGTCTTTTATCCATTTAGAGTTTATCTTTGTGTATGGTGTAAGAGAATGGTTGAGTTTCATTCTTCTACATATAGCTGTCCAGTTTTCCCAGCACCATTTATTGAAGAGACTGTCTTTTTTCCACTGTATATTTTTTCCTGTTTTGTGGAAGATTATTTGACCATAGAGTTGAGGGTCCATATCTGGGCTCTCTACTCTGTTCCACTGGTCTATGTGTCAGTTTTTATGCCAGTACCATGCTGTCTTGGTGATCAAAGCTTTGTAGTAAAGCTTGAAATCAGGAAACGTGATGCCCCCAGTTTTATTTTTGTTTTTCAACATTTCCTTAGTGATTTGGGGTCTCTTCTGATTCCAGACAAATTTTAGGATTATTTGCTCCAGCTCTTTGAAAAATGCCAGTGGAATTTTGATCGGAATGGCATTAAAAGTATAGATTGCTCTAGGCAGTATAGACATTTTAACAATGTTTATTCTTCCGATCCAAGAGCATGGAATGGTCTTCCATCTTTTTGTGTCTTCTTCAATTGAAGAATGAATGTTATGTTCTGTAGTTCCTCGAGTACAGTTCCTTTACCTCTTTGGTTAGGTTTATTCCTAGGTATCTTATGGTTCTTGGTGCTATAGTAAATGGAATCGATTCTCTAATTTCTCTTTCTGTATTTTCATTGTTAGTGTATAAGAAAGCCACTGATTTCTGTACAATGACTTTGTATCCTGCCATGTTACTGAATTGCTGTATGAGTTCTAGTAGTTTGGGGGTGGAGTCTTTTGGGTTTTTAATATAAAGAATCATGTCATCTGCGAAGAGAGAGAGTTTGACTTCTTCATTGCCAATTTGGATACCTTTTATTTCTCTTTGTTGCCTGATTACTGTTGCTAGGACTTCTAATACTATATTGGACAAGAGTGGTGAGAGTGGGCATCCCTGTCGTGTTCCTGATCTCAATGGGAAGGCTGCAAGCTTTTTCCCATTGAGAATGATATTTGCTATGGGTCTTTCATAGACAGATTTTATGCAGTTCAGCAATGTTCCCTTTATCCCTACACTTTGAAGCATTTTAATCAGGAACGGATGCTGGATTTTGTCAAATGCTTTTTCTGCATCAATTGAGAGGACCATGTGGTTCTTCTCTCTTCTCTTATTAATTTGTTCTATCACATTGATTGATTTGTGAATGTTGAACCATCCTTGTAGCCCAGGGATGAATCCCACCTGGTCATGGTGGATAATCTTTTTAATGTGCTGTTGGATCCTGTTTGCTAGGATCTTATTGAGAATCTTAGCATCCATATTCATCAGTGATATTGGTCTGAAATTATCCTTTTTGGTAGGGTCTTTGCCTGGTTTGGGGATCAGGATAATGCTGGCTTCATAGAAAGAGTCTGGAAGTTTTCCTTCTGCTTCAATTTTTTGAAACAGCTTCAGGAGAATAGGAGTTATTTCTTCTTTGAAAGTTTGGTAGAATTCCCCAGGGAATCCATCAGGTCCTGGGCTCTTGTTTTTTGGGAGATTTTTGATCACTGCTTCAATCTCATTACTAGAAATCGGTCTATTCAGATTGTCAATTTCTTCCTGGTTCAATTTTGGGAGTTTATAGTTTTCCAGGAATGCATCCATTTCATCTAGGTTGCTTAGCTTATTGGCATATAACTGTTGATAATAACTACTGATGACTGTTTCTACTTCCTTGGTGTTAGTTGTGATCTCTCCCTTTTCATTCATAATTTTATTAATTTGGGCTTTCTCTCTTTTCTTTTGGATTAGTGTGGCCAACCATTTATCGATCTTATTATTTCAAAAAACCAGCTTCTAAATAAAATCTTTAAAAAAAAAAAAAACAGCTTCTAGTTTCATTGATACATTCTACTGTATCTCAGGTTTCTACCTCATTGATCTCTGCTCTAATCTTGATTATTTCCCTTCTTATTTGTGGAGTTGGTTTGATTTGTTGTTGATTCTCCAGTTCTTTAAGGTGTAGAGACTGCTGGTGTGTTCTGGATTTTTCAATTTTTTTGAGGGAGGCTTGGATGGCTATGTATTTCCCCCATAGGAACGCCTTTGCTGTATCCCATAGGTTTTGGACCAAAGTGTCTTCATTCTCATTGGTTTCCATGAATTGTTTCAGTTCTTCTTTGATCTCCTGGTTGATCCAAGCATTCTTAAGCAAGGTGGTCTTTAGCTTCCAGGTGTTTGAATTCCTTCCATACTTTTTCTTGTGGTTGAGTTCCAGTTTTAAAGCATTGTGATCTGAGAATATGCAGGGAATAATCTCAGTCTTTTGGTATCAGTTGAGTCCTGATTTGTGACCCAGTATGTGGTCTATTCTTGAGAAGGTTCCATGTGCACTTGAGAAGAATGAGTATTCTTTTGTTTTAGGGTGGAATGTTCTGTATATATCTATGAGGTCCACCTGGTCCAATGTGTCATTCAATGCTCTTGTTTCTTAATTGATTTTCTGCTTCGATGATCTATTTCTGAGAGAGGCATGTTAAGATCTCCTACTATTAATGTATTCATATCAATATGACTCTTTATCTTAACAGTTTTCTTATGTAATTGGCTGCTCCCATATTGGGGGCATAGATATTTACAATTGTTAGATCATCTTGGTGGATAGTCCCTTTAAGAATGATGTAGTGTCCTTCTGTATTTCTGACTACAGTCTTTAGTTTAAAATCTAATTTATCTGATATGAGAATCACTACCCCGGCCTTCTTTTGAGGCCCATTGGCATGAAAGATGCTTCTCCATCCCTTCACTTTCAGTCTGTCTGGGTGTATCTTTAGGTTCAAAATGGGTCTCTTGTAGACAACATATGGATGGGTCCTGTCGTTTTATCCAATCTGCAGCCCTGTGTCGCTTTATGGGTGCATTTAGGCCATTCACATGGATACATTTTTATTGACATCGTGTTACTTTGAAGTCTTTCTTTCTGTAGATTGTCTCTATATTTCTGTTCAATGCTATTCTTAGGATTTTTCCTCTTTTATAGAACCCCCCCTTAATATTTCCTGCAGTGTTGGCTTGGTGGTTGCATAGTCTTTTAAGCCTTGCCAGTCTTGGAAACTCTTTATCTCTCCATCTATTTTGAATGTCAGTCTTGCTGGATAAAGTATTCTTGGCTGCATGTTCTTCTCATTTAGTGCCCTGAATACATCTTGCCAGCCCTTTCTGGCTTGCCAGGTCTCTGTGGACAGGTCTGACGTTATTCTGATGGGCTTTCCTCTGTAAGTAAGGAGCCTCTTTGTCCTAGCGGCTTTCAAGAGATTGTATCTACAATTATGATTCCTCAATTTGACTATCAGGTACCTTGATGTTTTTTTGGAATCTATAATCTTGGGTGGAGACTGTTCAGCCTCTAGTACATGAACACTGGTTCCACTTGCGAGATTGGGAAAATTTTCATGAAGAACTTGTTCCACTATATCTTCTAGACTTCTTTCTTTCTCCTCCCCTTCAGGGATTCCAATAATTCTGATATTGGAACGTTTCATGGCACCCTTTATTTCCCTGATTCTATTTTTGTGGCTTCTAAGTTGTTTGTTCCAGGCTTCCTCCTGATCCTTTCTATCTGTTTGTCCTCCAGATCACTAATTCTATCTTCTGTCTCAGTTACCCTAGCTTTGAGAGAATTTAGATTAGATTGGAACTCATTGAGTTCCTCATTGAACCTCATCCCTGGTAGCTTTCAGTTCTGCCCTAACATTGTGAACATCATCCCCGGTCGCTTTCAGTTCTGCCCTAATCAATTCCGTTTGGTCATCCATGGCTTTCTCCAACCTAGCTATTGCCTGGATAATTGTTAGCCTGAATTCTCTTTCCGACATATTGTCAATGTTGATAGCCATTAGCTCTGTTGCAGAAGGCCCATACTCTGTATTTTTCTTCTGTTGAGCATTCCTCCTCCTAGTCATTTTGGTGAGAGATGACTGAACGGATGTAGCTGGATGTATGGACCGTGGCGCAGTCAAGGTGCACCCTGGAACACTTCTGAGCAATCAGGACTCCCCACCCAAATGAGAGAAAAAAGAAAAGAAAAAGAAAAAAGAGAGAGAGAGAGAGACAGGAAAAAAAGGGAAGATAAAAGAGAAGGTTCAGCCCAAATGGGCCCCAAGGTAAGATTTATGAAGTATACAAACAAAAACAGACAATAAGATTTATGGATGAAGTTGTTTCAGTCCAAGTTGTCCTCAGGAACCAAAGTTCCTCCCTTCACTCTTCTCAGTGGCCTGATTCCAGGACTGTCTTCATTTCTTATGGTTGCTCCTGGGATCCTAAGCCCCTTTTAAGCCAGGAACACTGAGAGCTTCTGGAAATCTTGCTGTAGTCACCAGCACCACTAGACATCAGCCTCTGCAAATCCTCTCCAAAGGTGATTTATGGACAGCTTTGTCTTGCTAGGTCCCTGTGGTTGAAGCTCTTGTTGGCTTGTTTGAAAACTAGCGAACTGTGAACATCCTTCCAGTTCTGGGTTCTAGATCGGGCTCACTCTGGACGTGGTCCACCCCCGCGTATGCATTGCCCTGAACGCTGTCCTGCTCTTCGCACGGTTTGCCCTGGACATAGTCTCCACCCCAGGTGTGGCTCGACCTCCACGTGGCCCTGTCTCCTGTGCACCTACCTGGACATGGCCCGCCCTAATGGCTTATTTTTAAAAATTTTTTCTAAAGGTTTATTTTTAACTAGAATTACCTTTATAATACTGGCATTAGAGATGGGCACCTGGTGACTCAGTCGGTTAAGCCTCTGCCTTTGGCTCGGGTCATGATCCTAGGGTCCTGGGATGGAGACCTGAGTTGGGCTCCTTGCTCAGCAGGGAGACTGTGTCTCCCTCTAACCCCACCCCTTCTCGTGTTCTATCTCTTGCTACCTCTCTCTCTCAATAAATAAATAAATAATTTTTTTTAAAAGTAATGGTGTTAGAGTATTGAAATAATATGCAAAAATATTCGTTCTAGCTAATCTTTTTTTATTCATTCACATATTCATTCACTTGTATATCAAATATTCATTGCCTAAGAGGAGCAGGCACTTAGCTGTACTGAAGGTACAAGTCTCAATAAAGACACAGTCTCTGCTCACACAGTCCTCACAGTTCAGGGCAGAAATAATTTTACCATATCCCATTGGGAAAAGAAACTGTGATGGTTGGAGGGTCCACAGGAGGAAAAGCTAACTTAGACAATTTTGAAAATGACGGTCTGCTAATGGTTTTCAAAAAGGATGATACTGACTTGTACTTTTTGGAATGTATTAGTTAATCATGTGAAAAGACTTGATTAGATCAGAGGTGGGATTTCAGGCAAAGAGAATTTGCAAATGCCCTGAGCTGCCAGTAGTCTACTTTTCTTGTACCTGAGAGGGGGACAGTTTGCCTGGTTAGAGAGGACCAGCCGCATGGACAGGAGCAGTTCCTTGAGCATCCGATATGCTGTGGGCACTAACCTCATGATTGTCGGGGAACCAGTGAAGGATTCAAGCAGAATAAAACATGATCGAGTTTACATTTTTGCACGATTATTCTGCTAACTTGGGGAGAATTGATCGTAAGCATACAGACCAAAATTAGGGAACCAATAAACATAAATGAAAAGAGAAGGACCTTAAGTAAGAAAATGACATCAAAAAGGGAGAAAAGGGAGATTAAATTGGAAGATACTGTTAGGAGCTGAACTGTGTCCCTTTAAAATTCATATGCTAAAGCCCTAACCCCTGAGGCCTCAGAATGTGCCTGTAGTTGGAGATAGGGCCTTCCAAGACTTACATAATTAAGGCAAAATGAGGTCATACAGGTGGGCCCTAATCCAATATGACTGGTGTCCTTGTGAGAAGAGAGGAAGACACCATCATGTGCACATCCCAAGACAAGATCACGCAGGGACGTGGAGGGAAGTCAGCCATCAGCAAGCCAGGTAGAGAGGCCTCAGAAGATTCCAACCCTGCTGGCCCCTTGGTCATGGGCTTCCAGCCTCAGAACTGTGAGCAAATGACTCTGCCCTTCCAGTTGCTCAGTCCGAGGTATTTTGTTATTGTGGCTTAAACAAACTAAGAGAGATACTAAGGAAACAGAAGTGAAAGTACTTGTTGACTAAGCAGATATTTGCAGTAAAGGGGGAGGGGAGAGACAAGAAAACTTAGAGGGTTCTGATTTGGATGACAGGTGAAGAGAGATGCCTTTCGCCCACATGGGTAACGCAGGATTGCAGTGGCTGGGGCGTTCAGATTGGCCAATGAGAGTCAGAGGAGCTATGGCATTTTCGGGAAGAGATGGTCAGCATGACATTCAAAATACAACGTGCAGCTCGGGGGAGGGGTACAGATTTGCTGTTCTCCCTCACTGAAACTGTTTCCTTTCAGATATTTGCATGTCCCAATCCCTCATTTAAAAATAAGGGCTCAGCTCACATGTCTCCCACCAGGGAGGCCTTTCCTGACCTTTCTGTCTAAAACATCACCTCCTATCACCAACGTTCACCTCCCTTGATTTATCTTAATAATACCTACCATCCTTTGATCCTTACATATTTCAATCGTGAATAGAATCCTTAGTATCCGGAACAGTGTATGACATATTACAGGTGATCGATAACTTTTTAATGAATCACCGCCCCCAGACGAGGAGGAGATGGGAGGAAGGAAGGAAGTGGAGATGTCAATACGCTGCCACCTGCTTTTGTATGACCCACAGAGTTAGAAAGGTTTTTTACACTTGGAAATGGTGGAGGAGAAAGCGGAGGAATAGATCTTTGTAACAGGAAGAGTTCATGGAATTCCAAAGTCAGTGCCTCTAAAACAAGAGATGTTCATTTGCATGGTTACCGTTCCTACAGCTGCAGAGTTGAGTAACTGCCACAGAGGCTGTTTGTGGCCCGCAAAGCCTGAAGCATATCTTGCTTAGCCCTTTACAGGAGAAGCTTTCTGACCCCGGACAGACACCACCCGCAAGGCTTTGCTCTTGGGAGTGCACACGGGTGCCCCCATTTTGGGATGTAATTCGTCATTGCAAAGCTAATCACGTATGCAGGTGCTCACCCTAGCAGCTTGTGCTGTTCACCCCCGAGAAGCTCTTGTACCTTTAGAACAAGAAACACTCACAGGAATATTCATAGCAGCACTGCTCACAGCGGGAAGACTTAGAGATGCTCCAAAAGCCTGTTAATGAGGGAGTAAAAACGTCACTCTAGTACGGCATACGCAACGTGGATGGGCCTTACTAATAACATTAAGTTATACACAGCGTGATATGCTTTTCATGAATGAAAAACTTGGAAATGCCTTTAAGGATTACATCTACATGCAAGAAAACTATACAAAGGACATGAAGGAAATGCAGGATTCAGGTTGAGGATTACCTATGTGTCGGGGGCGGGGCATGGAATTGGAAGGATCGTAAGTTGCGTATATTATTGCCAATGTCCTAGGTGTTTTGGGGCATGATGGGTTTGCAGGCCCTTATTGTATTGTTATTAAATGAAAGGTGATTAGTTAGTGACGGGTAATGAGGATATGACCGGGGATTATGATTGATCTAATGCTGTGTGTGTGTGTGTGTGTGTGTGTGTGTGTGCGCGCGCGGGGGGGGGTGGTGGTGTGTGCACGCGCAAGTTCCACCAAACTTGACCTCCAGTTTCTGTACTTTTAAGAACCAGCTGTGTGATTTTGGGACATTTACTTTAGCTATCTAGACATTGACTTCTTTAATAAAATACAGAGTAAGGACTTGATCATTTCTAAGGAGCCACTCAATTCTAAAGGTCTGTGTTTCTATCAAATAAGGTGGTAGTGAGATTTGTTTCCAGTTCACCGTAGAGGGAAATGTTGAACAGAAATAAATGGATCATTTGAAACATTAGGTTTTGGTGGCCAAACATGCACTTAGGGATTCAAAAGCCAATTACCCCCTCCGCGAAGTAAGTAATCCACCTACCCACTTATGATGCGGAGTGGTGTTCTTGATTTAATTGCTAGCTGCTGTATTCTTTTTGTAGCATCCCTACAATTAAAGAAGCTTTAAAGTAAGGCAATGAACCAGTAAAAATGTCTCAAACATGAGTAAGTGATGAGGACCCTGTCTATAGAACAGCTGCTTGCCAGCACTCGTCATGAGGTTCCGTGAATTACTGAGGCCATACTGTAGCTCCCATAAATGTCAGTTGCCTGAAGAAGCTCAGAGCGTCTCTCTTGAAGCACCGGGCTGGCCCAGCTGGCCCTCCATTATTGCCTGGTGCTATGATGTGGGGAAAGAACATAACAGCACATCCGATTGCCTTGGATACATTTAAATACTCAAATCTTTGGGATGCTATAGCTGGAAGGGGTGAGGAAGAGGCACTCTTGTTGATGGATTCTAGTACATCTGTTTCCACTATAGCTTCTTGTTTGAGAATGATCTCCTCATAGATGGCCTTTTGAGATATTTGTCTATTGCCCCAGTGATCTGGTTATGGCTGACTGTCCTAGGAAGAGAATCCTGACCCAAGCAGGGTCAAGTTGATTGTCTCCAGATATGGACTGTCTTCAGATATGGAGTTGGGTTCTGGAAACAATAACTAGTCTCTACTGAGTATGTTGGTTTTTAAGTCCTTATACTGGATCTGGTTGTAGCTCTGGTTCTTGGTAAGCACACCGGAGTCCTTACAAAATATTCCTCTTTTCCTTTAGGTAGTGTGACTGGCTCCCTTAGACTAAGGAGGCTCTAAATATATCTAGTGACTCTCTGGTTTCTCTTTCTCCTTTCAATGAAGAAAGTCTGAGACTCTACAAGGTGGTCCTACAGTTTATAAAATAATCCCATGTTTTGATTCAGAAATAGCTCTGAGTAACTCGTTATTTTCCACATTACCATTTATGGTTGGATATGAGTTTAAATTTGACTACTTCAATGTCTCATTTTATAAATAAGAAAACAGAGGCCCAGGAAGGCAAACTAATTTGTCCATAGTCTCACAGTTACTTAGAAAGCAGAGAAATACAGTTTAAGGCTTCTCACTCCTGATATATATACTTTCAAATAATGCTGTTTTCTCCTTTAATTCTTCCATGAAGGGGAAGAAACACAAAAAAGGACTGTAAGATAATTACAAACAAATCCTACAGTGTCCAAATATATTGAGTTCTCTATCACGAGGTTCCACGTGAAATACCACTAACAGTCTTATGTCTTTAAAAGTCTTATCTTCAAGAGCGAGGTGGACAGTGAAGAATGTACTGGCAACATTTCGCCATGTATCAATCAGTCTTCACTGTTGGTTTTAGATGAATCATTCTTCAGTGGAACTCTTGCAAGTCTGTATGTCTGGCTCTCCACAGTCTATGTTTGAACATAGAGTTTAGGGACTTTTAGGGTTACACAGAGTCCAAACTGTATCAAGTTAAAAGACGAAGCTGAGAAACTTAAAAAACACACTAAAAGGTAGGCATAAGCAGCCAGGTGGAACCCGGACTGCGGATTCTCTTGTCCTCATCAACCACCTGCAGAACATCACATGGAGGAAGGCTCACCGACTTCACAGTGGCAAAAGCACAGATAGGTATGAAACTTCTCTTGACATAAGCGGGTGACATTGTCAGTGGTCATAGGAGCTCCAGACCTGAGTCTGGTCCCAGCATCACATCCGAACTGAGAAGATTCTATGAATGTTTTTTAATCACAGCACTATTTCTCAAATGTTGACCCTTTAATACTCTATGTATTAAATACAAACTGAGGGGGATTTGGTAAGGGCCAGTCATGATCCAGACACCTTGGATGTTCAGGTGACCATGAAGAAGTAGGGAGTCAGCTTTCAGCCCCTCTCACCTCTTCTTATCACTTTCTTGGGAATTCCTCTGACCAGATTCCTTTGCCTCCTTATGTTGCCAGCGCCTACTCTAATTACCAAAAAAAGTACCAATTAAACTACTTTGCACTACAGTGCCACTGGATTTTAGAAGACAGTGCCTGGAAAAGGTAATGACTAACACAACAGCTTGAATTTCTGTAGGTGTAATTTTAGACTCTATATTGCCTGGAAGGGAAAAGTGTGTTTCTACCACTCGGGCCGAGATAGCCCATATGGTGCTTTGTGTGAATAAGATAAAGGTGACCTTTTCTTCATGAAGGCAGTCGTGAGCCAGGGCCTGTGGCTTCTGAGTAGAGCACGACTGAGTTTAGCTTTGACTCTCTAGTCTGGCTGCCCTTGTGCAGGGAACAACACGCATAACTGTATGACCAGCCCAACACACGCACACACGCACACACACGCACACACACACACACACACACACACACACAGGTTGTGCTATGGGTTTTCTGTTACATTTCTGCCTCATTCTTTACCCCATTTCCCTCCTCTTCTTGCTTTCTTCCTCTCTCTCTATGCCTTTAGAGGAGTAAAACACAAGAAGACTCTCATAGAAAATAAATTAAGAATAAATTCAATTATTTCAAACCTAACCTAATTAAGGACAAAAGATCATAAGCATACATAGTTTGACCTCAAATTATCTCTGCTTTTTACCTAAACCTAGTTACTACTCTCTCTCTCTCTAAATATATATTTATAATATAATATATAAATTATATACTTATATTTATATGTTACACATATTTTATTTATACAAATAACTTGGTGAGTGATTTTATATATATGCAAAAGTTTACTTATACCCCAAATTATATGTATATATAATTATATGTAATTGTGCTATATAACCTACATAGTTATAATTATATAATGTTTTAATGTGTAATTATAAATCATATAGTATTATAAATTTTGTCATGATATAATATATAGAACATACTTATATATCATTTCCTGTATATATAAAATTTTGCATATTTATATAATTGCTCAACACTTATTTTATTCCTAAGTCATAGTAATAATATTTATTTTCTATGTTGCTTTAAATAATACAGCAGCAAATAAAAATAATTCAGTAGCTAAGGATATACACTTAAATTATTACCATTTAATGAATTTCCTTAATTAGGTAAGCTAATTCACCCAGGTATGCAACTGTATCTGCATCTGATCTGTAACTGACTTTTGGGGAAATGACGTTAAATCCAAGTGCCTGGGATTTTCAGTGAAGGTCACCCCAGTCAGGTCAGGGTCTCCCCGGGCCGTGCCCCTCATGAGATCCAGGCACGGTCCTGGCCAGCCTTGCTGCCCGTGCCCGGGAGCTGCCGAGCGGCCCCAGAGGGCTTGTGAGGCCTCCGCACGGAGGCAGCCCCGACAGAGCAGCTTGGGAGCATAAAGACGCGCGCATGCCTGCTGCAGCCTCTTCAAATCTGTCACTTCTTTCCGGGGAGCATCTGCCAGACCAGAGAAGAGGCAAGGAGCCCTGAATTTTCCACACAGCTAGTAGTGGCGCTGCCAATCTACTCTTCCAGGAAATTCTATTTACAGATTAAAACACAACATTTGATTCCTCTTTCTCATTTACAAGAATTTATATTTCTCTACCATTTTTCCACATGCAAACCATGTCACGGGCTTGACCATATGGTAATGGAATAGCCTTTTATTACACCTCATGAATAAAGAACTTTAATCTTTCCATTTTCAAACTCAGAATTTTAAAACACCACTTACATATACCCTCTTCTGGAATAAGAGGGCTGCTTGCCTACCACCATCCTTTATAGGGAAGTAGTTCAATGAGGATTTGTCCATTTCAAAAAAGAGATCTGGGTTCTAATACACAGACATCTCTAAAATGGCCAATATATGTAGACAGATGGAATATTCATTAAAAATATAATTATCACATTTGATAATTTAGGAGGCCATTGGTTATAAGATACAGTATTGCTTTATGTACCACTAAGAAGAAAAAAACAAAACATCTTAAAAAAGCACTTTCAATTTCATTCACTCCTATGACTTTGGTGCAACCTTGTAAAGAAAAAGAACTGTAATGAACTGGGTAAGGGACCCCTCAAATTTCTTCACCCTCAGAGTCCAGCTCTCCTGAAGCACTTTGCAACCAATACAGAAACTTCACTCTGATGCCATTTATATGGAAAGCGATAAAAAAAAAAAAAAAGAACAGATCAGTATGGTATTGTTCAACCTTGGAAGTTTGGGGAAAAAGAGTTGTAGAAGCACAAGTTGACAGCCGTCAAAAAATGATCCGAGAAGGAAGTTTAGTCAACAGACCAAAATAGTAAAACTCTGCAACAAACAGGCTTAGTTTGATATCATCAATTCATGTGATTTATGTAATTCCTTCTGTACTGATTCCAAGCCCCCAAATTACCTGATTATGTAGGATTGCCAATAGGGAGAAGAAGCAATCATTTTTGAGCATCAGGATAATTATTTCTCATTATAAATTAATTGACTTTTTAGTTCTATACACCATTCTACTGAGTTTTAGTTAATGGGTCGCCCTCCTAGTGCTTCACTACCTTACCTCCAATGATGAAGGTCTCCAGACAATAATAATGTCACCAGTGTAATGAATATCACCTTATGGGACTTCCTGGGGATGTATCTGTTTGATTTCCCAGGAACACACTAATGCATTTTCTGCCTGCATGCCAATTTTTTTAAAAAACAGGATATTAGCACTAGCAATTAACTAGGCTATGGGGATTGGAGCCAGCAGTTAAATGGATGTGAAAATTATCTTGCATGAAGTTGAGATGAATATTAGTTGCTTCTGCTATAGTTACTTCAATATATGTGGCAAAATGAGGATAGGATATGGGTTAGCTCAGAAAGAATGGGGCCAGACAGACTCACATTCTATAAGGAAAAATGTGGAAAGAAGCTATAATTAATGAGAAGCCAGAAATGAGGATAATTAACTATTCTTTTCTGTTGGAAACTATTCTTAAAGCATTTTTTTTTTAATTTGACAGAGAGATCACAAGCAGGCAGAGAGGCAGGCAGAGAGAGAGGAGGAAGCAGGCTCCCCGAGAGAGCAGAGAGCCCGATGCGGGGCTCGATCCCAGGACTCCGAGATCATGACCTGAGCCGAAGGCAGCGGCTTAACCCACTGAGCCACCCAGGTGCCCTGAAAACTATTCTTTTCTGTGATGACAAGGATATATAAACCACTAATGTCACAAGGACCTTCTCCACTCCTGGATCCCTAGAGGGAATGATTTGTTCCTTGTGATACACCCCAGAATGTGTGGTAAAGACTAGAGGTTTAATGACACTTGTTTTGTATTTTTCAAAGTACTGTAGTTCCATATCTGCATATTAATGTATAAAAACATTTTCATATATATCATTTAATTCAATACTTCTAAATGACATTAACAGATCTACGATGGCCACAGTCCAGGGTCTCAACCAACCTCTAATCTCTTGTAACCTCTTGCTGAGTCTATACAGTATGAAAATGGCATGCTTTGTCAGATTTAGATTGGTTGAAATGAGATTGCATTTTAGTAAAGTGAACCAATCCAGTATGATCCATAACCAACTTAATGTAATCTCTCAATGCCACCTGCAGTGGGAACATACAGTGCTGCTGGAAATCTCTTCAGGGTGAAGAAGCAAGGCCACAAAGCTAATTTCCAGGACCACAACTCTCATTATTACAGTTGGTTGTCAATGATATGCACTCACTTATTTGGAGCTTGAGGCAACTCTAAGAATCCTATAAAAGTAATAAGTCTATTAGCTAAAAATTTCAATAAACCTCTGTTTTTAACAAGCTACAATTACAATGAACAATTATTTATATCTTTTTCTCCAAAAATATTAACTCATCTTTTGTATCATAAGGAGGAAAAAAACATACTTTCATAACTACTTATCTAAATGGCTGTGCTTTATTATCGTATTTTCTGTAATCAGTGAGGCACATTTATTCATTGAGCTCCCAGTATGTATAAAGTCTCTTCTTTGTATATAATGTATAATTTTTACAGCACTCATGTCACTGGAAACACTGTCCTCACTGTTGAGTTCCTATAAAGTTGGAGCTAAGGATTGTTCCCCAGATTTAGATGGGAGAAAGGGAAGTTCCCCTGCTGGTATGTCACCATCTTTTTGTTAGGGGAGTCCTGCATGCTTTGAGTTGCTAGAATCTGTCTTTATGGGCTTCTTTCTGGTTGACCAGAAGCTCCATGTTGTCCTTACTTCCAAGAGAGGAAACAAAACTACAAGCTCATTTTACCATGTTACCAACCTATTTCAGCGATTCCATCATTGCCCAAAGTCACTTGGAACGTTCTCACTGGAACTGCCTCCACAGCGTGGGTCACGGTGTATATTAATGATCATGAATTTTTTTCCTATGAAGATAGCTTTCAATTTTGACAATTGCCAAAAGTTATTCAGATCTTAATCTGATGAATGGTATTTTTACTTCAGTCATTTGAACTAGAGTGAAGGCTTGTTAAAGATAAGCCTTGGAGTGCCTGGGTGGCTCAGTGGGTTAAGCCTCTGCCTTTGGCTCAGGTCATGATCTCAGGGTCCTAGGATCGAGCCCCACATCAGGCTCTCTGCTCAGCGGGGAGCCTGCTTCCCCCACCTCTACCTGCCTCTCTGCCTACTTGTAATCTCTGTCTCTCGAATAAAAAAAAAATCTTAAAAAAAAATGATAAGCCTTGTGTCTTATACATCTGCAGGGTCTCATTGCTTTAGCATGGCCCCAGGAATAAAGTGGGGGTTATAATGAAGTGACAGAGGCAGTGACCTTTCAAGTGACACAAACCCGGTTTCCTCCTACCGCTTGATAATTTTGGAATTTAGGCCAGTTATTTACCTAGCCTAACCAGTCCAGCACATCAAAGGGGACAATAACACAACCCACTTCATGAGAGGTTTGTGCACATAAAGCACAATGCCCAGCACACAGCATGTGTTTGCTAAATATTAGAACTTTATTATTGCTGTTGTTTTTACTGGCTTAAAGTGTGGGCAATGAATGACTAAGATACTGGATAAACAAATAATGACAGTGACAGGCAAAATCATTTTGTAAGCTGACTGAAAAAGAGACAGCAATATCAAGTGTTTTTAGGAAGTGTTCAGAATTTATCATTGGGGTTCATTCTATGAATGTGCCCAGTCCGATTTAAATATATGTCAGCATTTAAGTTGAGAGTGTTGAAATGTAAGCATCAATTTTCTCATCTGTAAAATGGGGTGTGACTAGGTGATGAAGATCCTCTTTAGCTCAACGTTTTGTGGACGTCTACAAACCATTTCCTGGTACACAGGTAGGTTTGGTAAAGGGGAAGGCGGCGGGAGAGAAGTGGGAGGGCGGTACTGGGTAAAGAACTAGCAGGGTTGGGAGCAGGGGTCACTCTAGAATGTCCTGGGCAGCTTGTATTCTTCTGGGACAAAGACAAAGATTATCGTATAGGAAATCCAAGTTCTGGTTGGAAGCACGGAAGGAGACCCTCTGAAGACCAGCTGTGCATAATAAAGAGCACCTGGGCCAACAGGACTCAACTGCCAGCAGACAGATGAGGATCCAGGGCTACCGCTGACCACCAAATTATAGTATCCGCGTTTTAAAATAAAGTCCTCGTGCATAAGCCTTCCTCGGATTTAAATAAGGTAGTAGATTTTGAAAATGTGTGTATTGTGCTAGTTACAATTCTTACTCCAAGGCCACATAAGTTAATAGTTTCACAAAAAGAAGATTTTAAGTTAGGTACCAGGGCTTGGTTAAGCCGGAACTTCCCAGTGTGTGTACCCCTGAGACTTGGAGAAGCGTAATACCATATCACACTAGCTCTGTTCTATGCCTGCAATGTATTTTAACAGCACTTAGGCAGAACGAGAGTGTATTAAACACACAATTTTACGGATATTGTTGCTTTGGATAAGAGTAAGTTAAAAAGGGGGCGCCTGGGTGGCTCAGTGGGTTAAGCCTCTGCCTTCGGCTCGGGTCATGATCTCAGGATCCTGGGATCGAGCCCTGCATCGGACTCTCTGCTCGGCTGGGAGCCTGCTTTCCCCTCTCTCTCTGCCTGCCTCTCTGCCTACTTGTGATCTCTATCTGTCAAATAAATAAAATCTTAAAAAAAAAAAAAGAATAAATTAAAAAACCAGAAGTTGATTAAAGTAAAAAATACTTCTTAAATTAATTAATTGGTGGTCTGTGGGCTTTGCAAAACTTGTGAAGATGGTAAACAAATCACTAAAGTTTGGGAAATTCTGACAAGGTAATAAATGATTTACCTATCAGAAATTGCTATAAATCAGTATATATACTAACCTGAATAAATTTATAACTTTTTCTCGTTTCAATAATTCAATGTCTCAGATAGAAATAACTTGGCTACTCATATAATGCTCTGCTAGATTATTTGAAATATTTTTATACATATTCATAATACTATAAGCTCTCCACAAGCAGATGTTATGTCTAATATGTTTTCTGTTGTAGACCCAGTGCCTAGCACATAATATTCACTAATAAATACTAGTTAAGTGAGTAAACAATTACATAAACTTAGGTAAACACATTAAAATTCTAAAAATTGTACCCAGGAGATAACATAGAATAATAAACATAGATACTTGATATGAGTGGGAAATGACTCACACTCTGCCTAATGTCTGAAAGAATGCTATTACGGCGACCATTAAAATTGCTGCTAATCAAATCATAGTTACTCAAATTGAAATAAAAAAGAGGCTAATGACCAGAATGAGAAAGGGATTATGAACCACATCAATTAAGGATCTACTGAAGGAACTGGGAAGTCCAAATGCTGACTTAAAGATTAAGTTAAAAGAGATAGATTTGTAAGATATTTCAGAATTAATTTTTTCCTGCATATTTATTAAAGATATTCAATATTCCTAAATAATTGCTGTGAGAAACTAAGAATTTAGAGTGGAATTTGATGTTAAGGTAACATGCTTTATGAAAGGCAAATGGTGGAAGAGTTATATTTACATCGAAAACGATACTCCTGTAATATAAATAAATGTGGGTTTTTTGGGGTAATTTTGTTAAAGGAAATGGGATTTGCATACTTATAAAATTTGCATGATTTTTATGCTTTAGGAATCATTTGCACACTGAATATTTTCCCACGACGACACAAAAAATTAACATTCCCTTTAAAGCATGATTATTATCATCAAGGAACATCATTAATGGACTTGTAAGCCTATTAAAAAGTCATGGGACAGGAACATTGAAAAAGAAAACCTTAACACATTGACTACTTTTGGACATGGTTTTCCTCTTTTCTTTATCCCCCTACTATGAAAGGGAGAGCAATCAGTATGAATAGGACCATGTCTGTAGAGCTACAGGCAAATTGAACCGGCACCAAAAATTCATTTTAATGACATTGCAACAGAGTCAGATGCTCAATGGGACCATGGCAGTCCATCCAAATGTTTTTTATGAGGTTTCTGCCCAGGGCTTGAAATGGGGGAAAGAAAATATCACTGGTTTTAACAATAAATCTCTTCCAAACCCAACTTCTTTCTAATTTGCTCTTTTAAGTCTCTGTAACTACTCCTCTTTTACTTTCCACTACTAACCAAAAATATCTGAACAAGATTGTAGTTACTGATGACCCATGAATAACAGTATGATGACAAAAATCTCAGCAACCACAGAAGCTCCTGAGCTGGGTTCTTACCCCCTCTCCCCAACCATCAATGATACACAGACCCTAAAGATGTTTTGCCACAATGGGGGAAATATTCCCATGTTATATGGGAGTTGGGAATATTTTACTTTCAAATGAAGATTTGGATTTCAAAATACCAAAAATTATTATACATGAGAAATACAAATCTTTTAATAAATAGAATCTAGAGCTTTCAAACAGAAGACAGAACTTGAGGAGAGTGGAAGTGTTGGGAATATGATGCTAACAGGTTAATTATCTTTCCAGAGAATAAGTATGAGTTCCTTTGTGACTTTCTATGTAATATGTAATTCAATTTTTTTTTCTCTAATTTCACCTTCCTCTAACTTTTGTATATGGAATGGGATAGTGAGGGGAAGGGAGAAAAGAAAGACTTGTTATAAAGTTGATATTGACACGAAAGTAAGACAGAGTAATTAGTAAAAATAGTGGTTTGCCAGCTCTCAACAACAACAAAAAAAAAACTTCACATAACAGAGCCTTTCAAAAATCACTTGGACCCTGATTTTTCTGTATAGACAAGAAGGACGGAGGCTATGGATAGGAATGATTTCAAGGGGACTGAGAGTGCTTTGTTTGAGAATATCTTCCCCATATTTGGATTCCTCTTGTTATTCTTTTTGAAATGGAGATACACTGGAGGAGGAAACGTATTACATTAATATGTTAGAGTCATATCAGATCTCTCTTCTTCTAACCAAGGAAGAACATTCTATAAGGCTCTGAAAATGAGGCTGTAAGAAAGAAGAAAGGAGCAAGACAAAATGTAAAGGAAAATGTTGTTCAAGCTGGCCTGGAATTATGGTTAATAATTAATAATTCTGTTAAGGAGCATAAATGCACTGAGTTGCTAGTTACATTATGGGGGGATGGGTTTTTTTATTGGTGAAATTACTGGTATTCACCAAAGGTGATTGATGGAAATAATTTAGGACTCTCCCTAATCTTTCATCCGAAGGACAAAGAGTAAACTCAAGGGAAAACTTTACTTTTTCATTCTTCATAATGGAAACTGAGGCTAGAGTTTTAAATCATTCTGCTTCATCCACTGAATCACAGGATTCTGGTTGTCTGACCCCAATTACAAAGTAAACTCAATCCTGCTTCTGGAATGTTTTCATATTTGGTCTTAAAGTCCATACACGGAGCAGCTAGAACATGTAAAGGGATAAAGAACTTGGACTTTCAAGCTTGCAGAACAGGTTGTACAGACAACTTCTGAGCCTACTGCTAAAAACCACCTGTCTTCCAAGTGTAGGAGGGGCGGCCTTGTCTCACACTTGTTACCTAGTACCGAGTTAGATACGGTTACTCAAGCTTACCTGCTTATCTCCAAATATTGCCATTCTATCTGCTCAAAGAGCCAAAGCGGCATAGGTCTGTTCACAGCAGGGCATTTACTAGTGGCTGCTCGACACGACACTGCTGGATTCATTAGTGAACAAAGCAGCCATCTTGGATCACAGCCTAGACTCTAGCCAAGCAGAAATCAGAACCAGGGAAAGACAATTTTAAAATACTACTACTAATTTACATTATTTTAATTATAAGAGCAAGGGTTTCTCAGAATGTTTCATTCCATTAACAGGGAAAAGTGATAAATTTATGCCATTAAAAGATAAGAAAGTCTCTCATTCAAACCCATATTCTTTAAGTAAACAGCTTTTTGTAAATTGCCTTATAGAAGCGCCCATAGATAATATGTGTTTAAACACTCATTGGCTGTTTGAAAATATTAAAGTCTATCTGTATCTCGGCTCACATGTCACCAACATCAGAACACTAATACCTCTCAGGGTTATTGCTAAGGAATAAATGGAATAATATAGACGAAGACATCTATCACATAACTTCCTATACAGAGTCAGTAATAAGCACGAAGAATGATGACATCCTTTGAATAAAAGGGAAACGTGGATTGATATTTAAAATTTACAGATTTTAAAGTCATGTTTTGAAAACCTATTTTCTCCTATGGTATTAAATTAGGGGATTAAAAATGAGTAAAGGGTTTCCAGGTTAGGGTGGTAAATAAACACCGGTATTTAACTTTTTTCCCTCCTAAAAAAATTAAAGTTAGAGTGTATAATATATGCATACACACATAATATATGCATGTGAGAGAGTAAAAGGAGAGCTATTAGTGACTACACGAGGGCAAGAGCACTCCAGTGGGTCTGTGCTGGGCACCGCAGGACACGTGGCACCTCTACCCCAGAGTTAAGTCTAAAGGCAACCAGATTCTGTCACTCTTAATAACAAGCACATAGCTAATAATTATTTAGAAACTGAGGAAAGCTGGGGGGCCTAGAAATCAGGAAAAAAAAAGCCAGAAAAATGAGAATTAAGAAATCTAGAAAAAGAAAACAATAAAGGAAGATGTTTGTTATCCTTAAGAGGCAAGGAAAAGGTGTGGATTCATAAAACAAGGCCAGAACACCATTAAAAAGGAACTTTCCAGGAACAAAAAAAAGAGCTCTTTGATGAAAGCCACGATGAAAAATCAGTCTAGAGAGAAGAAAGAAATCAGAAAAGCCCAAATTACAAAAAGAACAATAAAAAGAAGTGTAAGGCATTGCCAGGGTGAAAGGCACGTTGTGAAATTTCAGAAAGTCTGGGACAAAAAGAATGTTCTAACCTCCCGAGAGAAGGGTAGGTCACATTAAAGGGTTGGGAAGTGACCAAAGGGTGTGCTGTGCTGGAGGGACACAGAGAAACCAGGAGGAGGGAGGCGGGGAGAGTAGGAAGCAGGAGATCTAGCGCAGGGAGAGATGAGGAAGCTGTCAGCCCAAGGACAGGGGTGTGGTGAGGCGAGGCGTCATGATGATGACGGCATGCCCCAGACACAGAGAGCCAATGGTTTGGACTGGAAAAGGGGAAACATCAGCGAGATGGCCGTGAGGAGTTAGTTTTTTAAGAACTATGAGCAGAATAGGTCAGACTCTATTCCGTGCTTGACTGGCCTCAGGATACACGGAGCGGCTTCCTGCCCTCACCTCCGTGCCCCTGCCCGCTGAGGCATTCCTTGGAGGTCCCACAGCATGCTGCCTTGTCATGGCCTGAAGGCTACACCCAACCAAGAGGGCTTCGAGGCACAAGGGCCAGCGTGGTTCCAGGGAAGACAGAATGGAACAGACGTTCAGCCAAACAGAGAGGAAGCGATGGGGATGACGATGATGATGATGGTGCAGCAAGTTCTTGCGCAATCTCACTTTTTAATGCTGATTTTCTTTGGTCAAAAAAGAGGAGCAAGAACAGGATATGAGACAATAATTATGTGAAGGGAGGTCAGCCCTAACAGTCTTCTGTCCATAAACGCAATGAGATTTTTTTTTCTTTAAAGATTTTACTTATTTATTTGTCAGAGAGAGAGGGAGAGAGAGCGAGCACAGGCAGACAGAATGGCAGGCAGAGGCAGAGGGAGAAGCAGGCTCCCTGATGAGCAAGGAGCCCGATGTGGGACTCGATCCCAGGACGCTGGGATCATGACCTGAGCCGAAGGCAGCTGCTTAACCAACTGAGCCACCCAGGCATCCCCGCAATGAGATTTTTAACAAGTTTGTTCTTTCTCACTTGTCACAGACGGGACACCTGCCATCACGTGGCGGTCATTTGTAGGACACGGAAGAGATTCAGGGCTCCTAGTTTAAGTCAGTCGAGGAGATATGATTCTAGTATCTTCCAGTTTAGCAACAGGGAGTTTGGATGCAGTTTATTTTAACTTTCTTGGTTCTATCCGTGAGACCAAGATAATATAAAAAAAGAAATTAAATTAGCTTCTATATGAGATTCTCCCAACAAAATCGCCAGGAACCTTCTGGCATGGAAATAGATTTCCTCGGAAGGAATGAAAGAGACCCATAAAACTGAAAAAGGCAAAGGGTTTGGAGAGAGAACTCCACACATAAGGGCTTTAAGCCAGGCAGAAGGGAGGAATTCCTAGCGTGGACGTGAAATGATTCTCGTGCTTCTGGTCTCTGATCACAAAGCAATGAGCTGACTTTAATTGGATATTCCAAGGTGTTTCTCTCCCCTTCCTGCTTGATGGACGAGCTGGTGACAGTGGACTGGATGAGCGTCTGGGACCCCGGATGTGAGAGGCACCAACAACACTCCCTCGCCACAGACCACGGGGAGCCTTGGCTTCTGAGGCAGCACGGGGGATCCCATAACAAAGGCATTGCTTTTAGAGCACCAGAAGGCAGTGTGTTTACAATCCTGGCAAGGCAGGTGTGTGGAAATATTTGAAGGTGGGCACCTCTGCATGTGGGGTGCCATTTAGGAGGCTCCAGGGGATCCTGAGGGGCCGGTTACTACTCTTCAGCCGTTCCTTCTTGATTTTCCGTGGTATCCTGCACTCCCTCCTGGACCCTGTCCCATGGCATGGGCCTTACCCCGCTCTTAGAGCTTTCCTCTCCTTTCCTTGATTCAGGTTCAAACACCGTTTGAGAACTTTTGTAGTATTAACCTATCACTATGACTGACACACAATGAAGAGATTTGAAAGAAAGCCTGGCAGGGGAAGCCATCCGCGGAATAAGAGCCTGAATCCAGAAGGGAGTCTTGGGCAAGCGGGTAATCAGTTAGAGAGAAGAGCTCTCTTTTCAGGCTGTGTTTGATCAGTGAGTTGGTTCCTAGATTTTCAATTGAAGCTGTATGAACAGAATTGAATTCAAAGATTTATACTGATTGTGAGGTACTGAAATAGCTGAGCGTGTGAGGCAGGAGTTGCTGAGTGATTACAAAGGTTTTTGAACAAAGACGGGTGGTGAGAGGTCAGCGGAGAGGAGAAGATGTGCCTGGAGAAGACAAGGAGGAGAGCTATTCCGCGTGCGGGTTAACAACAGAGGAGGTGTGCTGGGGCAGGAGACAGACGAGGGAAAGAAAAAGCTGGTGATGAAAAAAAATAAAATGAGCAGAGGGAATAAAATGGAAGAAGCCAGTGTTTTGAGGCTTACACTTTAGGCCATGAATTCATCAGAGAAATAGTTCATGACATCTGGGAACACCGAGGGATTGGAAGCATAGCAGCGCCCGGCCTGCGAATGTTAATAAGCCTAACAGAGAATAGGGGAGCCGTGTGTGTCCTCATTTCTAGCTGGTTTCCTTGCAAAAAAAGGAAGAATGAGGCACTGTAATCAAAGTAAATATCACGGATGATCCCCAATACAATTCCATTCAACCTTGTTACATTCTCACATCAGATTTTGTTAGATTCACTGTAAGAGGTTCCATTGACATTGTAACTAGATATTGGTGATAGAATGTTAATTATCCTAAAAGTCGGGTTCAAACCCTAAGGGATGACTAACCTAGGTAGATAGGACATACACAACTTAGCCTATAAAGCTCTCAGAAAATTATATTAACTCGTAGTTGAATTTAAAGCTGAAGTTGATAATAATTGCCTTATGGTTTAGATGCTGATTTCATTTAAAATGTGTTCTCTGATTAAAAACCCCAAGGCATTAGTTGGACAATTAAGAAGTAAATAGTTTACCGCAAAAATGCTGTCCAAACCACAGATAATGAATTAGAGCTGGGTAAGGAAGTTTTGATGATGATGATAATGAAAAGATATGAGTAAGAGGTTCTCATTTCAGAAATCATATTACAGACCATACTACAGAATCCAAAATAAGGACCAGTGTTAGGATGGATGTCTATAAACACGCACACGTACACGTACATGCACACCCACGCGCGCACACACACACACACACACACACACACACACACACACAGTGACGAGGAACTCTGGCTCTGAATCACACAATTCTAAGACGTCCATCTCTATAACCTACCAGGATTTGCTGTGGGGCTCAGAACTTAGTATCTCTGAGTTTGTTTCCTCATCCAGAAAAAAGGGACACCGGTATTATTACTGCCCTGTGGGGTTGTTGTGAAGTCCTGGATGATGGATGAATTATTGTGTGTAATCTACCTAGAATAGAGCCTGATGCTTAGTTTGCTCTCAATAATAAATGTGGCTTCAGCTCTATAATACAGTCTTTCTGACACCTTTCCTAACATGTTAGCAATTCGTGTCTGTAGCTGGTAAGCAATTTTTATTTTTGCTTTTCATATTTTCAGAATTTCCAATATTGAACAATATACTAAAAACCCTTAGACAAATAATAAAAAAAAAGGCTAAATATTTTACAAACTAAATGTTGCACTGTTGCTCAGAAGGTGAGGATACACGTAGCGGGAATTATGAGTACTATACAGAGGTGTATGGAGCCAGGTGTGGTAAGAGGGGTGCAAAGGTGGCCCCCAAGATTCCTGCCAGTGCACCTACACTCCCCACGTTGAGCCCCACTCCTTGAATATGGGGGATCGTTGAATATGACGGGTGTCTCTCCTGCAGGTACGTCATCTATATGGCAAAGAGATTTGGCAGATTAAGCAAGGTCCCCAATCAGCTGACTGGAGTTAATCAGGGAAATATCCTGGGTAGGCACGACCTAATCAACTGAGCTCTTGAAAGACGGTCTGGAGACCAGCAAGATCCACCAATGGCCAGGCTGTGGGAGGGACTCACCGCTGGGACTGCAGCAGCCTCGAGAAGCTGAGAGCAATCCACAGCCAACAGCCAGTCAGAAAATGGGACCCTCAGTCTTAAAGCCATGAGGAACTGAATTCTGTCAACACCCCAAATGAACACGGAAGAGGATCCTAAGCCTCAGAGGCGATCACAGCCCTGCTGACCCCTTCATTTCAGCCTGGGAGGCCCTGAGCAGGGGACGGGCTCACCTTGGCAGACCCCTGGCCGGCGTTCACAGTGAGATAATAAATTGTAAGCTGCTAAGAAAAGGAGTATGCTACAGAAGAGACTGCTTTGCTTTGCTTTGCTGGAGGGAAGGGTACACGAGCAGGAACGGTGGGGGAGGTCCACGATACTTCCCACCAGAACCCACGCACACCACGCGGAGACTCATTTCCTTGCTGTCGGCACTTCCTCCTCAAACTTTTGAGAAGCATAATAATAAATAAAATGATATTACTGGGTGCAAGTGCTTAGGAACTTGAGTAACAAGCTCTCTATAAATATTAGATTAAAAAGACATGAACAGCTTTTACCATTATAGAGGATAATAGAATTTGATCAGCTAAATCCCAGGGCTTTATAAAGCACAAATTATGTAAACAAGCTTAATGGCTTTTTGATAAAACTACAAAACTAGTGCTGGGAAGAGTACGGGAGGTGTTCCTGATTTGGACTTCAGACTTCACACGCCGCAGCACAGATGCTTACTTACATTTTAAAAAAATTAAACATGAATACGAAGAGAGTTTTAAAGAACATGAATTAGATTACAGAATATTGAGAAAAACACTGCTGTTGATTTACGGATACGGAGCAAGTTTCCGAGGATAATGACTGGATCTAGCTTTATTTACTATTATTATTAACCATCAGGCGGAACGAACCAAATGAAGCTTTAGATATGAAAGTTCGAGGTTTCTAGGAAAAGATGCTGGCAAGCATCTTAAAATAGAAATAGAAGCTTACATGTTTAAAAAGATGTACCAATAACAGAGGTAAATACTCAAAAATATGTTAGTTTATGTTTACGACAGTTGTATTTACAATAGCAAATTCTCAGAGGGAGGATGGAAATGGGGAAGGAGGGTAACAATGAGTGCATTTCGTGCCCTTGGCTTGTGCAGAATGACTGCTGTTCCACAGGGGAATCAGGGAACACATTCTCCGCTCAGTACCAACGCCGGGTACTCGGGATGCTCTGTAATTTAGGGCCTACCTTCTGAGCACGTAGCCCTGAACTGCAGACCATCGAAAGAAGAACTGCAGCGTAGGACACCTGCCTCATCACAAAAAGTGAAGGGTGCCAATTCATGTCAAACTCGGCCAAGAAATGAGTAAGTAAGTTCAAGCTTGAGATAAGAGGATTCTGCCTCTAGATTATTTGACTGCAGGGATACTGTGATATTTTTCTTTCGTGTTCCATGGTAATAATAGAATTTGTTCTTTTTTCTCATTTTCTTTCTTTCTTTCTTTTTTTTTAGAATGGAAGGGAGGGCAGAGATCCTTCCATTCCAATGCCTACACGTCATTCACAAGGAAACTGGAAACGCAGACACAGAGATTGCCTGAGGCGCGCCCAGCCCCACCGGGAATCTGTGCGGTACCTGCTGGGGGCAGCTGAGCCAGGCTGAGTGATGGGCTCGTCCCTTCACTAATCTGCCCTTGGCCTCCCGTGGCCCACCTCATGCAGTTGGTTACCCACAGCAGAAACCCCACAATCACGTTCAGCTCTCTCTCGTTTTCAGCCACAGCCTGGCCGCCTCAACTTTCTAAATAGCCACGAATTGACCCCCTCCTCTACCTGACTGCCACTTACCTTACATTCTCAGTTTTTGATGCCTGGACCACAACAGGGGTTTTCTCTCTTGTGTCCCTGTTCTACATCTGGGTCTCCTTTGGAGAATCCCATTCACGGCTGCCAAAGTCATGCTTTAAAGATACAGCATCACCACGAGCTGGCTTTTGCCTCAGGACCATGTCTGAACTGCTTTGCGTGTTGTACAAAGCATTTTATAAGTTGGTCTATTTTTCCTTCTCCCCTTTTCCAGGCCCCACAACACCCACCTGTTCTGCAAGACTCGGCTGTGAGTCTGCTGTTCCTGTGGGAGATTTCACAGGTCGTGGAGTCTAGAGCAGCCGTCTATTCCATGGTTTCCTAAAGCTGTCTACCCCAGCCCTTTGGGGGGCCGGTCCCTTCCAGACAAACCCCGCCCCCCACACCCTGCCTGCTGGCACTGGCCATATTTGGGTGCATCACCTCGTTCGTTAGGAGACATTTGCATGGATTCAAAGTCATTCTCCATCCTCAACACGTTTTGTCGTTCTCTAGGACCCAAGCAGTCACTTCGACATACATATGGGTGGCCCAGTCGTCCCCAAATGCTCTTAGACATTCTTCCTCCATTTATTCTCAGTTACATCCTCCTCCTACACGCTGACACGCCGCCTCATCACCAGAGACCGGATTTTTAGTGAGTTCCCGAAGGCTCATTCCCGAGATGCCTTTTCCCTGTTTACATCAACCCCTGAGTGATATTATCACTTCTCATATATTCAGATGCTAACAATTAGCACATTTCTATCTCTAACCCTCATATCCTTCTTGAAGTTTTATCCAATTGCAAAACTGGCATCTCAATTTAGATGGTATATAGCACCTCACGCTTAACTATGCCAAAACTGACTTCTTGAATTTTCTCTAAATCTGTTCTTCCCTTAATTTTCTACATGTCCCATGGCACCGTAATCCACCCGGTTACTCAGTCCATGTATTGGGGAGTTACTCTTGATGACTGTATTTAGCCATCCTCACCCAACCTGTCATCCACCCTGACATTATCACCACCATCAGTCATCTTCTAACTTCAGAACAGATCCAGAATGCATCTTGGTCTCATCACTCCAGCTGTCACCACTCTAGTTCAAGGAGGAGATGATGCCTCCCCGGACTTTGACAAAAACTCCAGAACTGGTCTTGGTGTTTCCACTCTGCCACTCATGCCCCAACCCCGCACCCCCCCCCGCAACGGTTTTGTTCCAAACAAGACCCTCTCATTCTGCTTGAAACCTCTCTATGGGTCCCCATCCCCTGCACTGAAAAATAACTGAAAACATAAAATCCAGCTTTTTCCCACACTATCCTCCTTTCTACCTGGTGCGCTCTGGCCTTGCCCATCTGGCAAATTCTCTCGAGCCCCCTCTCTGAGGCTCACCAAGCTCCAGGCTCCAGCCATGGGGGTTTCAGCTCCTTGGAATGAAACGATCTCTTTCAGGGCCTGGGGTGTTCATTTATAGGGCTCGTTTCCCCTCACCTCCTTGAGTGCTTTGTCTCTTTTCATACTTTAGATTTCGGCTAAAAGTTTGTTTCTGGAGAGAGGCATTATCTAAAATCTGACATCCAAAATAAATCACTCCTCAGAATTCCATTACTTTTCTTTGTAGAAAAATTACTTATTTATTTGCTTTTTAAACATGTGTTTTACTATCAGTTGGGAACGCATTTAGTGTACCCACTTATCCTCCTATGGCACAGTGCCCGATGCATAGTGCATACATACATTTAAAAAAAAAACAAACCTGGAAAAAAGGATCTTAGAGGTATGCTTAAGCACTATCTTTTTTCCACAAAGACTGTGAAAAAATTCAGAATCTTTGGGGTTTTTTGGGTGTATATTATATATTTTTAATTAAACATTTTCCTTGAGGTAATGTAGATGCAACATGTGGTTGTGATAAACAGCACAGAGAGGTCCCTTGTACACTTCCTTCACTTCCCTCAGTGGTGCCACCACGCAAAAACCGCAGTACAGCATCACAACCGAGATATTGCCGCGGGTACAGTCAGGACCCTAAACACGTCCAACGCCACAGAGTGCCTCATGTTGCCCTTCTGTCACCATGCCTGCTTCGCTCCCACCCCCAACCCTCCTTCACCGCCAGGAGTCATTAATCTATTTTCCATGTCCGTAATGTTGTCATTTCAAGAATGTTATATAAACGAAAATCAGACAGTATGTAATCTTTCGAGATTGGATTTTTTTCACTCAGCCTAATTCTCTGGAGATTTATGTCTGTTGCATTGGATCAATTGTTCATTCTTTTTTATTGTCAGAGAGAATTCCATGGTATGGACGTACCAAGTCTGTCTACCCATTCACCTGTCGAAGGGCATCTGGGTGCCTTCCAGTTTTTGGCTATTACCAATAAGTCTGCCATGCTCCTCTGCGCACAGGTTTCTGTGTGACTCTGTCTTCATTCCCCTGGAGTAAATGCCCACCAGGGCGACTGTGGAATCATGTTGTAGGTGAGTGTTGAGTTTTTAAAGAAACTGTCATTCAGAGTTGGGGATGAAAATAAGGATGATTTGCAAGAGGCATTACGAAGAAGAAATAAAGAACGTAACAAAAGCAGCTGAGATGACCAAAAGATATCAACAGGTGGAAATTGTGGAACCAATCAAACAATAAAATATTCTAAAAGGGAAAGACCTCAAGTCCTCCCTTATGATTCAATATGAAACATAGTGAGGATAAAGGATACATTACTTATTTGATAATGTTAAACAAAACTTGGAGACCTCACTTGACAGTCGTGTGGTCATGAATATTTGGAGGAGCTTCTTGTCCAAAAATCAAGGGAGACTCCCTTCTTCCTATCAGGCCCTACTTTAATTGTGTTTTAATTTCCTTTATCTTTTAAATTAGTAACAGAATTGGAAGTTTAGGATTCCAAAGAATAGATCTACATCAGAAGTAATTTTCAACAGTGTCTTTACTTTCTACCTAAATCTACATCAGATATTTCCTGTCAGGGAGGTCCCTTTCCTTATAGTTTTCACTACGTCTGTACAAGTTTACAGCTCTCCCCCATCCCCCGACATCTGTAGAAAGAAGAAAAAAAAGCCTGATCACTGCCAAGACATTGCTTCTTCCCCAGAGAAGATGTCTTGCTAAAAATCTGTGATATATTCAACAGTGATAATACCAAATTACATCTGGGCCACTGAGATGTGGGAGGGCTCTATTTTTTCCCAGAAAAGTTATAAAGTAAGGCTTATGTACCTTCTCATGACATAGAGTGGTAGATATATCAAGACTTCATAGAATTGCTCATGCCGTCATTCCTTCCTCTTCTTCAACATCTATCTCTTGGAACTGCAACAGCCCAAACCAAGCTATGTGGTACCATACTGTCCTAATGATGTCAAGTTCATGTTCTTTCCAGCTGAAGAAAAGGCTGATGGGTGGTTAAAGGCCAAAGAATGCCTGCTGGCCTTCAGTGTCCCTGACACACTAGTGTTCATACCTATCTTGAATGATGAAAGAAAAAATATTCTACCTGCAGAAAGTGGTACTGTACTCTTCACTGTCCAGACTGCATTGAGCATATTGGCTTAAACTATAATCGTATCTTTTATATATTAGGAGAAACAAAAATCAAGATTCTTATAGATTAAGTCAAGTTCTCACAGATTGTATTTTAGTTCAACTAAGATTAAAATGAAGATATGTAAGAGAGTACGTGAGTGCACTGACAAGTCCAAAAACCAGTAAACTCTTAAACCAAGATTTCTGATGAGCAGGTTTCTTCTCTGGGTCACACATAGTTCTTGGCATGGAAGGCTATTTTTGGGAAGATAGCTCCCATGTTACCATTTCCTCTACATGCCTTCCATACTACATGCCCGTCCTCATCATTCCACCTTCTGTTCTAGGCCATGTATGGCTTCCTGATGTTGCTGGAAATTCTCCACAGGGTCTGCTTACCCACAAAGCTCTTCAGAGTTCTCCCTTTGAGCAGCACAATCCTAATTCCACTTAGCACCTATGTCTGGGGATGTCACTGGAAAAAGATGTGACTGCCCATTGACCTGTGAGCTGACCCCAGGCACTCCAAGGCTTCTCATCCATTCCCGTGAGCCTGGAATGGAGTTCTACTTGCCTTTTTCTCTTTCAGGGGCTGTTCCAAGGACACAAACTTGTAGTGGTGGTGTGGTGTTGAGGACACCTGTACACGTATGTGACTGAACGCAGGTGAGGCGTCTTCATATACTGTTAAGATTATGTTGCCATCAAGACAAGCCTCATATATAAGTTCCCTGTGCTTATTAAAACTGCTACCTACCAACTTGGAGGGGCCTCTTTCTTGGGTCTCTCCCAGCCCTCTGAGTACAGGGGCTGTTTTAGATCACACCTGGCAAGTTCCCTGGAGGGTTGTGAACCAACAGACTGAATCAAAGTCTTCAGCATAGACACATTTAGTATGTACGGAAAACAAAAACAAAAACAAAAACAAAAAGGCCCATAAATGATTCTAAAGCATTGTCTGATTTAAGAACCACTAGATCCCCAACCAACTTGTGTTTGAATCTTACCTAAATAATATAAGCAAGATATTTAACTGTCTAATCCTTTAAAAAATATAATACCTTACTCCCTGTAACCTTTATTGAAAGTTTACCATGTGTCAGATAATATGGGAAGAACCATATATATATTATTTTATTCCATTTACATAAGAATGCTATGTGGTAGATATTATTATTAATCCATTTTATAGATAAACATACCGAGCCTTATAGGGTTTAATACAGTTAATAAGGTGCCTGTGATTATATACCTGGTGACCGATGGAGCTGGGATGCAAACCCAGGTCGTCTAAGTAAAGAATTTATCATGGTACCTGACACATAGTGTGCAGATAATGTTGTAATCATTCTAAGTAGCATCACATCACCATTACTGTTATAATCAGATACTTAAGGAGTTTCCATCAAATGCTGGTCCTCTCCTGGAGCCGGTGAGTGGTCCATGCCTCACACTCTTCTCCTTTGGAGGACAAGACATTACTAAGTGTCTGATAGAAAATCTACCCTTAGAGATCTGAATATTTTACACATTGTGGGAGTTTACCAGAACCCATAATTTCATTTCATAACTCCAAAATTCAATACGGAAGTGAAGAAAAACTAGGTTTTCTTCTGTTGCAGAAAATTCCAGATACATCTGAAAGGCGTGGGTGCTGCCAAAATGGGATTTCCATCCAAAGAAAGCCTCCTCCTGTTAACTACAGGGCCAGGGGGAGATCGGGAAGGGTCCATAAGCTCCCCCTGACATGGGCAGTGTGTGGACAGTCGAGAAGTGACACTGAGTTCCTCAGTCTCGGTTGCCGGTGTAGGAGGCTGCCGCATGGCCAGCTCTGCCTGTGGACTTCCCCCTTCAATTGCACTTTCTGAGTTTTTCCCCTACATGTTTGTATTTTAAAATGTTCAAGTCAGAAGGTAGAGTTAAAAGAACAGATTAGAAGATTTTACTGCTTTAGAAACACATTTCAGCATTTCACTGAACAAATCCAACAAAATTTAGCTTATTACATGTTGTGAAAAGAACATGGTGCAGAAGAAACCAGACTTGAGTGGTACTGTTCATGCTCAACATAAAGAAGAAAACGTCCATGAAACATCAATACGGCATAGTTACCTGTCATGTTGCAGTAGACTTTCAGAGGCCCCAGAGGTCCACTGCCATCAGGATCTATCCAGTAGTAATTGGACGTCTGGCCCAGGTGTTTGTAGGCTTCACAGGAAGGCTCATAGATCGCTAGAACAGAACAGCCTACATGAGCACAGTGCAGAGCGAATGGCTCCCCAGGTGCGTGCCCCAGCCACCTCCAATACTAGCCAGTGCTGCTGAGCAGTATATCCTCCGGTTAGAGCGAGTGTTCTTTTTATCCACATTTAAATTCATGATTTGGTTCTTACTCTATGAGCGTTTCTGACCCAACAAGGATAGCAAGTTCCTGCTATGGCTTTATAGTCGGGGAAAGGTCTAAAACCATCAATACGTTGTTAAATAAATGTACTATTCGTTGCATTAGGGATCACCGAAATAATATATAATCTGGAGTTATTTATAGATATGACTTTATTTTGAAAGACCATAAATATGGGGTATTTTGTTGGGCTATCGACTAAGAGAAAAATCTTTCTCACACACACATACATACCCACACATACACACATGCACCCTTTTTTTGCATAGATAGTATACATTTCCCTCAAACAGCATGAGGTTTCTAATCTTCCTATATTTCAGGAAAAAGGAAAGAATGTCCCTGCTTCATTTTGTTACAGGTATTTTAATTACATCCCATCTAGTTTGTGTAGAAGGCTGACATCAAGGTAATTAAATTATAAGTTCTTTTCCATTGTTTTTCTTTTTGTTCCCATCCTTCTGACATTTTCTTTTTTTCACAGTGACTGCACCTGTTTTCCAAAGTACAAAATGGACATTTGCATATCTCCTTTGTCGTTATAATTTCTAGAATACTACTGGGAAGACTTTTAGAAACAGCTCCATAGTGACATTTAGGATGACTTTAAAAGATCGCTTTACAAAACTGAGAACTATTTCTGGTAAAGAGCTATCATCGGATGCACAGGTAATCGAGTCTTTTGGTAAAGAGCACTGGAATTCACACTGCGAACTGTTGTTCATTAACAGCAGGTCCGCTTCTGGGACCTCTCTTTTCCACTTTTTGCTTCCATGTTCTATGTGCTGCCATTGGGCTGCCCCTGGTTTCCCCTTGAAAGATGTTAGACCTCAAATTCAATTTCACGTCAACAACAACATACTAGGCTAAAACAATTCTCAAATTCTTTGTTTTACTTAATCCTCTTTTCCTCCCTTCCTTCTGCAAATACTGAGTACCTACATGTGCTGAGCAGGGGATTAGGCAACGCAAATACAGATGCGAGCACCCCAGATAAAGGACCCGTAGGGTTTGCTCACTAATTATTTTGGTATTACTCATGCAGAAGGTGCCCCTGGAAGGGGATGCAGTTGGAAATCCAGGCAGAGCTGACATGTCTTTCATCCACGTGTGATGATTAATATGTCCAATTTCAATCTCTCAAGTCTCTTATTTGGATAATAAACTATGGTTGCTCCAATTTTTAATGCCGTGTCAAGTAGCATACTGCAATAAAGGGCAGGGAGGAAGATTTTTAACCTCTAAGCAGGAAGATGCTATAATTAGATGTAGGCTTTAGAAAGAAAACTCCTATAGAAAACAATAGATTTTTAGGGAAGTGATTCAGAAATTCATGAGCGCACGTAGGCTGTCATTGCCATAGGCCAGATGAAGGGTGACCAGTTCCATATGAGACTATGAGGAAGGATGAAGTAAATGGGACAGATTCATGTGTTTTTAAAATCAACTAGAGATAGAGACCAGGTGGGTATAAGTAGTTAGGAAGGAGAGTTCAGAATGACCTAAACTCACAATTTCTAACTGCCTTACTCATTTTTTGCAACCTCTCTCCAGATAATTGCAATTTCTGTGTGTAGCTCAAAATGATCCATAATGCCAAGTTATAATTCTAAAGTTTTCCTTTTAGTCCCTTTGGGCAATCTGTCTTTAAAAGCTTTCACATTTCTTTTTAAAATATTTAATAATTGGTCACTCTCTTGGCCCCCCTGCAAACACTCCATTTTCCTTATCATCCGGTATTTGGTTGTCCTACCCAAATATCTCTTCACTTCTCACCAAATTAAGCTTTTCAGCCAATGTTAGTCTGGTCCTAAAACATTATTTTCATTATGTTAAAAAATATGTAATGATTTTTCAGTATCCACGGTATCCTATCCCAGATCACCATCTACACATCCAAGACCTTCCAAAATCCTAACAGATGTTTCCTGGTTTGGGCAACTTGCCCACATAAACTTGCACACTGGTGAGGCACCTTTCCTGGGGTCACCTTTTTCTGCCACACACTACAAACACCTTGATCTATTAACCTTCTCTACCATAGTTAACTACTAAGGCAGGAATGCTAAGGAACAGGGCTCTACAATCAAACAGACTTGGGTTGAAATTCTGATTCCACAGGGTACTACTTATAGAACATTGGCAAAGCTGCCTAATCTCCTTTAGCCTTGTCTGGAGAATAGGTATTAGGTATTTATTTACAATGTAGTAATAAGAACTGGAGGACATAACAATACCCATTGCTAAACCACTCTCTCTGGGCTATGGTAAACATTTAATAGGTGAAATTTTTATGATTAATGTTGTAGGTCCTCCTCACAGTCCTCCTTTCTTAAGGAGACCCTCCCTAGTCAATATACCCACCTTCCTGTCCAGTCCAGGGCATTTGCTGCTCCTCTCATGCCCTGTAGTACCTGATTATAGTCAATTTAGGACTTGACTGACTGTTGTTAATTGAATTTCATATATGAAAATTTTATTTCCTAACAAGACTCTGAGTTATCTGGAGGGGAGGGTCTAGAATATTTATATTTCTTTTCTATCCCATATAATCTAAAATAGCAGATTTCATTAAAGATTTTATATATTTATTTGAGAGAGAAAGAGAACACAAAGAGGGGAGGTAATAGGGAGAGAGAGAAAGGGTCTTTAAGCAGACTTCACACTGAGTGGGAAGCCCAACATGGGGCCCAATCCCAGGACTCTATCTCAGGATCTCATGATCACAGCCTGAGCTGAAACCAGGATTTGGACACTTAACAGACGGTGCCACCCAGGCGCCCCAAACATGGTAGGTGTTTAAGAGGAGCATCAGAACTGATGAAAGCATGATCTGAGGGTAAGAAGCGTGCATCTAAGTAAGCATAGAGATACCCTAGCGAGGGCTATGAACCTTAACTCAGGTAACTAAGAAGCAAGTGCTGATGGCTTGTAGATGAGGGAAATCGGGGTATGTAAGAAGCTCTCTTCTTTTTCTTCCAAGTTTGACAGTTAAATTCTGCTTGACTTCCACCGAGGACAGGTCTACTAGTTGATTTGCCTCATCAACACAAATGGGAAACCAAGTATTTCAGTTCAAACGGTATCATGCGTGAAAATCACCTGGAGAGCTTGTTAAGACAGGGATTCCCGGGCCTCACCCCAAAGATTCTGATTCAGCAGAGAATTTGCAGTTCTAACAAGCTCCCAAGTGATGCTGCTGCTGCTGGTCCTGCCTGCAAACTGGAATCCTGGAAAAAAGTTAACTCCAGAAGGGTGAGCTAATTCTTTATTGATATTTAAATGTAAGTACGAGGAAGGTAGGACACCAAAAGACAATACAGTAAAATTTTAAATAAAATAAGGCCGGACTGCCACCTCATTTTACTCAAAATAATGAAGAGGCATTGTGATACAAAACCCTAAATAAAAATTCATGTGGAAAGAAATATACTAGGATGAATGCACCCACACGGTACCAGTGGTTATCTGTGAGTAGTAAGATTATGGATGATTTCTGTGTTTTCCATATTACATTATAATGTGCACAATTATGTTATGATTAAACATACACCTGAGAGATACATTATCTGGAACAATGGCATGGAGATAGAATGGCAAGGACACCTGGATATAATGAAATACCATTCGTTTTATAACTGAGAAAGGAATTAAGAGATTTTCATTCAAATCTCCTTTCTGACATTTACAATATGGAAACTCCCCTTAACTTTAGTTTTCTCAGCTGTGAAACGAAGGCAACACTATCTCCTTCAACTAAGTTATCGTGATGATTAAATGAAATCACACACCCTTTGTAAAGTAAAAAGCACTGAGTATATTGACATTTTAATGCAGAGAATGAGCTAATGGAAGCATTTCCCCTGCAGTCTCAGCCAGTTAGCTCTGGACCCAGTGGAGGCATCGCGGGCTTGCACAATCTGTGCACGTTAAGCCTGAGGAGATGACAGAGCCCAAGGGCTGAGGTGGTAGCCAGTGAAGACGTGCGCGAGCTGTTAGCAGTGATGGAGTTTTGCTAGCACACTACCGAAGAACAGAGAGGCAATTGGGCTGATGTGGCAATAAACAGACTCAGCAAGTCCATTGATTTATTGGAAAAGTAATTTTTCTCTGCTGAGACCTCTAGTCCCAAGTAAAAGTTCTCGTATTATGGTACATATTCGTAAATATATCTCAGATGTTCAGAAATACTACTATTGAACACTTCAGACTCAATTCCATAGCATGTAAAATGCCAGAAGGTCGGGAATCCTAAGTATGTTCATCATTTTCATTAAACGATGAGTGTTGTCGGTGTGACGTCATGCTAGGTACAACGGAAAATGACAAAGGACTGCTGCGTTAGTTTCACTCGGCTGCTGTAACAGATAACCAAACCTTAATGCACTGAAACAATACGAACTTACTATCTTACAGTTCTGGAGGTTAGAAGTTTGAGGTGGGTTTCACTGGGCTAAATTCAAGGTGTCTGTAGGGCGGTGCTCCTTATGAAAACTCTGGGGGGAAAATCCATTTTCTCCCCTGGCTCAGCTTCTAGATTCCACCAGTGTTCCCTGCTCATTGTCCTCGTCCCAATTCTCCATCTTCGAAGCCAGTCCTTCCCACACTCCGTTGCTTTGATTCCCTGATTTCCTTGTCATATCTGTTTTAAGGAGCTCTATGATCATCTTAGGCCCACCTAGATCATCCAGGATAATCTCATGTTATGGGCCTTCACTTAATCAGAGTCCCTTTGCCATAGATGGTAACATAGTGAAAGGTTCCACAGATCAGGATAAGGACAACTTGCGGGGGGGGGGCAATTATTTCTCTTATCACAACTGTATAAAAATACGGCAGTTCTGCTTAACGAACAGATGTTGTTAAGCATCAAATGTGTTCCTAGTATCGTTAACAAAAGAAGTATTAAGCAGAAGAATAAAGATGGAGGCATAAAGTTAAAGGTTGGTACTGAACTTTGAAGTCCGTATGGCCCTAGGCTTACAACCATCAGTAGAACACCAAACAACACATGCATACTCTGCCCTCCCCACCCCAATCAAGGACTAGGAGAAACGCTCCCCCTGGTCATGCGCAGGTGCTGCATGTGAGGTCTCAGAGATAGCCAACTTGAAGATGGAGGGAAGAGCCAAAGGTTGAAGAGCAAAGCTGTCCAACCAGCCTCCTGTGCAGGGAGATGAAGCCCGGTCAAGGAACGGCCAGAGTGTGGACAGAGTATGAAGGAGGAACTCCACCCACGGAGAACTCTTAAGAGTCTGAACTGCTACAAAACATGGAAACAGAAAGAAGGCCAAAAACAACAACAGCAAAACATGACAATACTTTTAGTAGGCCGATTTGAGTGACTTCTTAAATATTTCAGGGCAGAAGTATTTATAGAAACAAACTGTAGGAAAGAAACTATTTGTTGGAATTGGGTGGTGACCCCATCATTGTAGGAATTTGAACATGAAAGCAAAAATAGAATAAAACTTGATAGAGATTTCTAAATTCGCAAGGGGAGTTTTTGTTAGGATGTGTGAGACAGATTCATTTTTTTAAGATTTTTTTTTTTTTTAAGATTTTTTTTTATTTATTTATTTGTCAGAGAGAGCGAGGGAGAGAGAGCAAGCACAGGCAGACAGAATGGCAGGCAGAGGCAGAGGGAGAAGCAGGTTCCCTGACGAGCAAGGAGCCCGATGCGGGACTCGATCCCAGGACACTGGGATCATGACCTGAGCCGAAGGCAGCTGCTTAACCAACTGAGCCACCCAGGCGTCCCCAGATTCATTTTTTTAAAATGTGTGCATTTCTATCAAAAGAACTTATACTTCTTGATGAGTTGTGATAAAGGAGCAGATAACACAAATGTTTTCTTGCCCCCAGGAGCAATTTGGGTGAGCCTGTCTTTCATTCTCTTTTTGAATTCCAGGCCCCCTTCTTTTTTTTTTTTTTTTAAAGATTTTATTTATTTAGTTGACAGAGAGAGATCACAAGCAGGCAGAGAGGCAGGCAGAGAGAGAGGAGGAAGCAGGCTGCCTGCTGAGCAGAGAGGCAGATGTGGAGCTCGATCCCAGGACCCTGGGATCATGACCTGAGCTGAAGGCAGAGGCTTAACCCACTGAGCCACCCAGGCGCCCCTCCAGGCCCCCTTCTTAAAAATAGCTTCTTATATGGCAAAAAAAAAAAAAAAAACCCTCCAAAACCAAAAAAAAAAACCCACTTTCCATTACTTTATTTGTATTTTTTATTAATATTTGGAAAATTTATTTTCAAGTGTACATTGGAGAGATTTTTTAAATCTTTTGTAGGGTGTATAGTTATGAGTATTGCCCATTTATTGCCATCATTTTTCTATTAATTTATATTGGCTATACTATAAACAAAGACTAAAATCTTTGTTTTTTCATATTTGTTTTCCCCGTTTTTGTCTTATAGTTTTGAATATGTACTTTTTGAAGTATAAATATATTTTATGATACATATTAAGATTTCTCCTTAAGTGTATAATATTATCCTCCACTTATGACAATAAGCTCTTGAATACCATGCTAAGCAGTGGTTAAGACATACACACCACATATGATTAAAACCCTATGGTACCTGGGAATGGAGAAGAAAGCACATATCTGTGATTCTATACCACAGCTTCTATTTTCACAAAAAAAACTGAGAATTTAAAAAGGGCATTGCTATGGGTTTAAATATATCCCCCATAAAAGATGTTGAAGTTCTAGTCTCCAGGACCTGCGATGGTGACCTTATTTGGAAATAAGGTACTACAGATGGTTAAGTTTAGATGAGATCACTACAATAGGCCTAATCCAACTTGACTATAGAAAGGGCCATTTGGACACAGAAACAGATACCTACAAGAGAAGACAATATAAAGACACAGGAAGATTGTCAACCATAAGCAAAAGAATGTCTGAAGCCACCAGAAAGAAGCTACTGGAGATGTATGGAATGGATTCTCCCTTGCAGGCCTTAGAAGGAATCAATCCTGGAGAGACCTTGATTTTTGGATTTCTATCCTCTGAAACTGTAAAGGCAATACATTTCGGTTAAGTCGGCTTGTTTGTTACAGCAGTCCCGGAAAACTAATACAGACACATAGGTGCCAAGTGACTGGGCCGAGTTGGAGCTTTTCCAAATTAGAGATGATGTGGAGGCCTCTCCACCATGTTCTACTACTTTAATTTTAAGAGAGAAATGTCTTCCACATAAAATAATTATTTTTGGCTCATATGTGTAAGGTCTTATGCTAGGTGCTCTGAATAGTACAAAGCAACAGTTCTCCAGAGCTCTGCTGATACAGATGAGTTAAGGAAGGCTCTCCTTGACCCCTTCTACATCTCATGATTTGAGATAGGCGTGTAAGCATATGGCATATATCCTTCCCCTTATTATCTTCTAAAGCATATGGATCTCTAGAAGTAGCCAAGGATGAAACATGTTAGAAAATTAATCACAAGTCAAAAATGAACACACACATAAAGGTTATCTTTGGAACATCATAAGTAGTCTTTTCCTGATTGCCCAGAAAGGGAAAAGTTCACTTCTAATGATTTGATATAAAACTGGAAAGAAGCATAAAATAATTTTATAGCTCATTTGCTAGTAAATGCTGTAACATGACATTTTGGGTATTCATAGTTTATGAATGTCTTCACTTTCCTGCTCTCCTTACAGTGGATGGACCACATACTTACCATAGACCAAGTACAAGATGCTAACAAGGGAGACTGGTTTACTGGAGGCTCTACTCTTGAATTAATAAGTCTCTTAATGGAAAACATTGACATACCACAAAATGATAAATAGCTGTTGTTAGCCCTTGAAAGGGGCCTGGGGCATATGTGAATTGGTGATATTCAGAATAGGATGGTCTCTGGGACCCTCCTTATGCTGATGCCTTTTAACCACTAAGTCACCTTCTGATCTTAATGTGTCTTTCAAAAATAAGTTTAACTATTGGAATGAGATATTTCTCATTTGAAACAATGAAATTGATTTTCCAATCTCAATCAGGCTCTAATGACTTTGTTAGGAGAACCTAGTTTTTCCAGAATCTCATTATTCCTGTTAAGGCAACTATTGGTGCACAACCATGCTGAAAATCCAGAGAGGCAGTAGCGGCCCTGAGACCTTCCCCCCATGATGGCTCCCCAATTCTAAGACCAGGCAATTATTTTTAATTAGCAAGATGTAAGCTTCACAATACCTAGGTCTCATTAATACCTGAATATTAACCTCACATGTTCTCTGCCTCTTTGGATTTTTTTTTTTTAAAAGCTTGAATAAATGCCCTGAGTAAACTACATTATATCCCAGAGGAGCTATTGTCTCGTAATTGGCACACAGCAAATGATGGTCGTAGAGACAGAGTGGTTTAAAAAAAAACAAAAACAGATATTCTGCATGCTAATAGTATGTCATGATCTTTCCATGAGTGCAATTTCTGTATGAGATGTTACTCATTATCATCCTCTAATGGGTTCTTTCACCTGTCCAAGTCTCAAGGGAAAAAAGGTAATTTAGAAGGAAAAAAAAAGGAAAAAGTTTTGATTTCTTGTTAATAAATCAATAGTTTATATTTCTCTTACCCGATCAGTCCTTCAAGAATATTCTGAAGATCAGAGTAAAATCTACCCTTATTTTTTCATTTCTACTCTGTCTCTCTTACCCACATCTGTCCCATTTCTGTCTTTTTTTTTTTTTTTTAAATTCTTCCCTAGTCCTTTCATTCTTGGTATTGGCTCCAAAGCACAAGTTTAAAGAAAACTAAAGAAAAATAATCTCAAACTCGGCTAACTTGGCTAATCCCAAACTTGACTAAAACTAACATTTTAATCACAAAACCACAACTCTTTGTCTCTGTGTCATCATGACTGTCATATTCCTTGGTGATATCAGTGTCCACATGGGATACTCTGTGACCTTTGCTCCACAAAACATAAAATTCACTGGTTTTTCATGAATCAGTCTGGAGAAGCTCTACTAGTATTTTCTTATTACTTTTAGGTTACAGAAGACTAAGATGAGGGGGAAAAACCCTATTAAACCAAATGGGCATGCTACAAACTCACGCTTTCTCATTTTACTAGGTCTCTACAGCAAAGCTCAACAACCCTATTAATCACTAGCTTAGATCCTATAGACACTGGCTACACTGTCTCTTCTCCATCTACTCAACTCTCTATTTTCATCTCGAACCTTATCACTCTCATTTTCACTCTGTTCTAATAACGAGACTAAGAACATAGATCCAAATCTGTTAACACCTGAATTTTGCTCCTTTGGTGTAACCTACAGGTCCTTTTCCCTTTCCCATTGCTAATTAATTAATTAATTAATTTTCTGATATGTACTAATGTGGTACTAGATCTGGTGCTGTGTCTTATACTAGAAATAAGCAAAATGAACAAATCATAGATCCTGGCTCTGAGGAATTCTCTGTCTAATGTATGGGGTAGGTGTGTGGAGAAATAAAATGCTGTATAATTGGCTGAATGTTATTTAAAAAAAAAAGATACAAACACAATACCCAAACACTTTAGATAAGGGACTGGACAACTTAGGACAATCTGGTAAGGCTTCATTTGTGAAGTCACTTAGAGCTGAGTGTTCAAGGATGAGTAGGAGCTTGCCAGGAACAGAAGAGAAGGACTCTTCCTCACTACTCCTTTCCAATGCCAAGTTATTTCATGCCAGTCTTCTGACACTTTAAGAGAATTATTTCCTCAATTTTCCATCTCTTTTTTTCCCATTAGCTCCATCTTCTTTGTTAATTAGCACCCATCTCCTCTACCTTGGATAATGGAGGAGAAAAAAAAAAATACACATGCTGCCCTCTACTCCTGTTTGTCAATCTAACCTAAGGGAACTTCCCTTTTTCAGCACTTTCACCTGAACCCCCTTGAGTCAGAAAACTATCACTCCTGCCTCCCTTTTGAGAATGCCACTGATGACTATGCTGACTTTGACTAAGTCCTCCCTCTCTGTGATTTCAGGAGAGGTGGTCAGTGTTGACCATCCCCTCACTGAAACTTACTCTTCTCTGCCTTTCTGTGTCCTCACACTTGTCTGTCTGACCCTCTGACCACTCTTCCACTGTGTCCTACACTGTCATTTTTCTTTTCCTGGCCTTTAGAGAGAGCTGTTCTCTGAGGCTTGTCCTCAGTGCTCTGTTCCTGCCATCTGCCCAGAAGAATTAGTTCACTACTCCAGGACTTTTGACCTAAAGAAAGGCAGAGTCAGAACTGGGACACAGGAATTCCAGCTACAGAATCTCTGCTCTTAAGCTATGCTGAACTGTCTATACTAATTTCATCATTATATATATATTTTTTACTATTTTCATATTTATATTTCCTACTTTTGCCATTTATACTCTTATGATCATTCTCATGAAAAAGGCATATTTTGTTCTTACTGTTGGAAGACAGTTTGGGAAACAGGGTATGTTTTACTAAAGTAGAGTCTCCTGAAGGGAATGCAGATTTTTCAGTTTTATATCTGTGTGTGTATGTGTGCTGAGGAAAAACAATGGAGTGAGAAATTCTCCAACTGTTTTTAGCTAAACAAGACTAAGTTTAACAACAACAACAACAAAAACAAATCTGGCTCTGATTAGAGAGCCAGAGCAAACTTTCAGTCATTTTGAGTGAAACTGTCCTTGCAATTCAAGTAAAAACATAGGAAGGAGTCAAGATGGCAGAGAAGTAGCAGCTGAGACTACATCAGGTAGCAGGAGATCAGCTAGATAGCTTATCAAACCATTGCAAACACCTACAAATCCAACGGGAGATCGAAGAGAAGAACAACAGCAATTCCAGAAACAGAAAATCAAGTAAAAACATAACTATATTTTATACTACTTTACAGCTAAAAAATGTTTTACTATTATTTATCTAATTTAATGAATGAGGCAGTATAACTGATTTTAAATGCCCAATGAAGCTGTTGGAATTTAATGAGAAATAAACTACTGAAAAATATGAGTACTGAAACTAGAAAATGAAATAGATCAACTATGTCTCCCAGTGAATCATACCCACCTCCATGCATGCATCATTTCCCCGACCCTCCACCACATTCTGGATCTGATCATGTGACTTGCTTTGTTAAGGAGACATTAGCAAGCATGACATGAGCTTAGATCTACAATGTTGTTGGCTACTTGGGCTTACCTTTTCTTGCCCTTGAGAACACTTCTGCCCCCGTGGGAAGAAACCTGAGCTAGCTAACTGCGGATACATGGCCCCAGTGAGAGAAGGATTAACCACCAGACTTGTGAGTAAGGCTGTCACAGATGATCCAGTCCCAGGTGAGCTGCCATTTGGTGGCACCTGCTTGAATTACCACTGCTGAGAACAGCAAAAGGAATGTCCAACAGAACCCAGCCCACGTTGCTAACTATTATCACGGGCAGATAAAATCGATGTTGTTTGAAGCCACTGGGTTTTATGGAGGTTTGTGAGGCCGCAAGATAATGCAAACAGGTGAGTCACACACTCAGAGACATGTCCTCTTGGCTTTGATTATTTTACTAAGATGGGATCACACAAGGTACAACCCAGTTTATCCAACAATTGCCTGCTGAAGGTCTTTGCTTTGTTTCTAGATTTGGCTACTTCGACCACACTGCAGTGAGTATCACTGATTGGCAGTAGACAGACTTGTGGGTGAGGATTGGGGCTGATGTCCTGAGGCACAGAAGGCACAGACAGAGCTGAGGGCCCTGAAGAGCTTTAAGGACCTGGCAGATGTTTTAATCTTTAATTTCTTTTAAAACTAGAGGGGACAATGAATAGGAATGGGATAATAGTGAATCCATTCTGGATTATAGTCATCTTTACATCAATGAGGTCATAAGAAGCAAGGAGGGGCAAGATGGTGGAGAGGTAGGAGACCCTATTTCAACAAGTCCCCTAAAGTGAACTAATTATCTACCAGAATACTCTGAACACCCATGAAATCAGCCTGAGATGTAGGATTATACACTTCTGGATCTCTACGGGGGCAGAAGACTCCAGTGGAGAGGTAAAGCAGAGTGGGAACAATGGGACTGATAGTGAAAGATAAACAGAAGTGGGGGAGAGCCACCAGAAGCGACCCATTGGAAAGTAATACCCCAATACGAGAGTGCCTTGTGACTGGGGACCAGCATTAACTTGGAGTCTGGTTAAAAGCACTCAAAAAGAGCAAATGATCTTAAGGGGCAACTGGTGGAATCAATGTGGTTATAAAATATATTTTATATTTTCTATGTGTGTGCATTTAGTGCAGGGAAAAAAAAAATTCATACAGGTAAAATGTTCCTAAGGCCCATGAAAGTCATGCTGTGACCCTGGAAATAGGTCTTGCTTTTCTTTTCTTTTCTTTTTTTTTTTTTTCTTAATTTCAACATATATTTAAGGATTGCTTTCTGAAAGTCTGTAACAATTGCCACTTTTTCCAGAAATGAAGGAAGGTAGCCTTTTAACTTTTTCCCATCAGCAGTAGGTGTTGTCACTACTGATTGCCCCTCTGATGGATGTGGCACTCACTGGCCCTCACTGCCATGCCCCTCTGATGGATGTGGCCCTCACTGGCCCTCACTGCCACTTACTTGCAATTCTCTCAACGGAGAGTTGGATTTTTTCCTGTGGGTTTACTGGCCGTGCAGACACGTCCCTCTGTGGGCTGCCCATCCATCATCTTTGTGAAGTTTATATTTGTCTTTGTCTCTGTCATAGTGTTGCAAACATTACTCGCAATTAATTATTTGCAGAGTGACATTATCTAAGCACATGTACCATGTGAAAGTTTTGTGTTTTTACGGGTCCTAGATTGCCTGCCTCAGTTAACATGTCACCCCAAAGCCTCCTTTGCACATGGACTCTCCCCAGTTTTCTTCCTGGGGAGATTTTCAGAGTTTAATTTTTTACATAGAAGTCTTTGATCCCAGTTGGCTTTACATCTGGACTTTTAGGTAGTAATTATCATTATTCTGTTTATTGTCATAAACCCGAAAAAGAGGATGGAGATGGTGGGCTGGACACAGAATGGGAAGAAAGGAGTTTGTATAGGGTTTCTGGAGTCCTTTTCTAGGATAAAAAGAAAGGAGTGAGTTAAATCACGTTTCCAAACTGGGTCTCATGGAATCCTGAGGCTCACAGTGGTTCTTTGGAGGCTTATATTAAAAAAGGGAGGACCATTCCCCAAACAGTGAGGATTTAAGCTTCATACAAATACTATCAATTACTACTGTATTTTATGTGTCAAGGTTTCATGTATGATTTTGAGGTGGGAAGATGTCTTGGGGAAAAAAAACCTCAACAATCTGGGATTTGATCATCCCTATCTTTATTACATGATTTTAGAAAAGAAGAGAAAGAACAAAAGTGGGGAAAAGCTTCTATACTGATCCTAATAACAATGGTATGAGGCAGGTATCCTTATCCTCAGAGGCAGATCCAGGCTTTCCAGGGTCTGAAGTCAATACATTTTAGAGGTTTTCTTTAAAAGAAAAAAGAATATTCAAATACAAATGAAAATGTAGCTATGAAAATGGGCTGTGGGAGTGCACTTGAGTCATTCCTAGATCAGGATGACAGTAAGAATTTTATAATCTACAGAAACGGTTGCAGACCACATAAATACAGTCACTAAACCGAAAACTACTGTATCCTCAAACTCAACATCCCCTCAGCCAGACACCAAAAGTGCTGGAGGCTGCGCCAAGGAGGACAGTTGGAATGATACTGGGGTCCTTACAACTAAGACACTTTGTACGCTTTGTGTGAACAGATGTGAACCCGCCCCACACCAGTGAGGGCTCTGAAGCCTGAGCTCTGCTAGCTTCAGAGTGAATTCCCAGTTTATAATGGAAGAAATGAAGGCTTAGAGAGATTTAGTCATTTACCAAAATCACACAGCTTGTCAGTGAGTGTAATCCTGGACTCCAACAAGTGCTCTGGTTATGAGAATTCTGCTGTCCAGCACAGACTCCTGGTGTCCTGTCTGCTTTTCATGGGCTTCTTGCCTTTGAAGAATTTAAATGTCTCACTGAACAAATTGTTCATTTAAGAAGAAGAAGGAGGAGGAGGAAGGGGAGGAAGGAAAAAGATACCTATCTCCTTTAAATGATAAGGTACATGGTAGGTGAGGAAGCATTCTTACTAATAAATGAGTTTTGATAATTAGGCTCTTAGAGCATTGGGCTGTAGCCATTGTGTGGGAATTCTAATTAGAATTAGACATCACTTCTGTGCTAAGGCCATTTCGAAAATTAAGATATCCATGGGAAAAATACTTGATAGTCTGTTTTTCACTCTTAGGGTTTCAAACCCCATATGGACCTGAGCCCCCTGAAAGTTGGAAGCAGCTTTATAAGGAGATGCCATGAAGCTGGCTCTCCATCACAGGCATGCCCTTTATCGGGCTACAACCGTATTATTCTGCTTGATTTTTCTATCACCCTCTCACTTGCTGGATGATTTCATCTAAGTGGTGAATGATTAAATAAGGTACCATAAACACAGTACCTAGCGTTTTTCCATCTCTTTTCACTTGGCAAACACAGAAAGGCCAAACTCATTTTAATCATTAAACACAATATAAGAAGCATGGAAAATATTCTTTTAAAAAGTTCTATGCATTCCAAGATCAAATAGAAATATATTGAGTGTAACCAAAGTTCTGAATAATTCATGCTCTGCTCACCTTACCTTACTGTGCAAAACTGAAAATTGGCCATATTGATTTCTTGCCCAATATACAGTGAAACCTCATTTATCTGACATCATTGGGGAATGAGCTATTCATAGAACCACAGAATTTTAAAGCTTGAGAAGACCTTGGAGGCATCTAATCTATTTCCCTCATTGTAAATAATTATAATAATTATAACAACAGCTCTTTGAGTTGTTACTGTACGTCATATCCTTTGCTGAGTCGCTTACACTTGATGTGCCATTGGTTTTTCCTAGTACTCCTATGAAGAACGCATTATTCTTTCCATTTTACAAACAAAAAAAACCTGAGGCTTAGAGAGATTAAAATAATTAAAGCTATGTAGCTTCAAAGTACTGAAACCAGGACTGAATTCAAGCCCATGGCCTCTGTTCTTCGCCATTGTGTTAGGTTAGCTCTAAGAGTCAAAGGTATCAGGTGTCTTGCTCTCCCAAAGTCACCCACTTACTCAGTGTCAATTATGAGACCAGATCTTACATCTCCTGACTGTTATCACATTGCCTCCATCTGATATAAACTTGAACATAACTGGATCTTTAACAGAAATGAACTGATGAACTATTTTCATTCCTTTAAGCATGAAAACTCATTTTATTTTAAACATTTTCAGTGAAAATCATTCTGAAAGCTATTGCAGTTTTCTGCCTCCTTAATCATACTACATTAAATATAATTGCCATTTCTTGCTGACTCTGTTTTCATAATTAGGTACATCAATCATTGGATTATGTTGTAGCAACATCATACCCTCATCAAATGATCCCAGCAAACTTTGTCTCATTGACTTGTTGGATTTCCCATTGATGAGCTATGAATGCTTCCCATGTCATGCCTGGGGATGCCATGCTGCAAAATCTCACTGCCCTTCTTGTCCAGATACACGCAAATACGATTACTCTAAGTAATGGGTTGGGAAGCAATACTGGCATTGTTTATGTTGGGTGTTTGAAAAATGAAACAAATGTGACCTCTAGGTTAGAGTCCTCTTCCTTTAGGAATGATGAAAGTGGAGATCGCCAAAGGAGGCCACAGAAAGGGCTCTAACAGTAAAAGGAGTTGGATGTGCAAAGGCTCAAAGGCCAGGCTGCGATTCTACAACCACAGGGTAGGGACTGGAGTCCAGAGTTCAAGGTCAGTGAGCAGGAGCATTTGACTAGAGACCATCACAGACCAGGTTTCAAAAAAAACCTGGTGGTTTAACTAAAGGACTTGAACTCACTCTGAGAGTAATGAGGAGTATTTGAAGGAGTTTAAAGAAAACCAGGTGCAATGAGCCAACTGTTTGAAAAGTTCCCTTTGGCTGTAAAAGGAAGACTGGACACAAGAAAGCCAACCGTGGAGGCAGGAAGATCAGCTCTGAAGCCATGGCCTGGGTTTGAAGTAAGATCCTCTCACGGGAGATCAGTAGCCTCAACTCTGTAATGAGAAGGGAGGGGTGAATGGTCCCCGAGACCCCTTCCAGCTCTACAACTGTAATTCTGTGTCTTACAATTTGTCCTTAAAACACGATGAGTGCTATGCCAAGGAAAACGAGTTTCGACTTGGTGTAATGATCTTAATCTCTACTTGACTACAGCTAGAAGTTGATATTGTCACTACACTGGAGTCATAAAGCAACTGTAGTTGGCTTTTAAGGCTGTTCTGACATTGATTTACTTTCTTGTTCTGTACAAATGTCAAGATTTATGTTAGAGGGGGTAAAAACGCAACTCAGGTCAGCATTCCAGAACCTCGATTTGTTTAGCTATCCTGTGATACTCTGAGATGATCCTAATGGGGCGCTGGCGAGTGGGCTGTACCACTGTTAGTCCTAGACTCAGACACTGGAACAGTTGGACTCTTGGCAGGCTCCCCAGTTTATTCTGTAAGCCGGAATGCAACATTTCACCAATAGTGGCTCAGCTGGCTCCCTTACCTGCAGAATGGGGCACACAGTAATACCACCCCTTGGAGAGTTTTGGGAAGAGAGTCTTGTACTTACTGAGTTCTTTATAAGTACTAGCTAAGATTATGTCAGCTTTTATCATCCCAAGGACCATGAGAAATGGTAGAAATATGTAGAATACTACTAGGATGAGAACTTAGTTTACATCTTTTTTTTTTAAGATTTTATTTATTTATTTGACAGAGAGAAATCACAAGTAGGCAGAGAGGCAGGCAGAGAGAGAGGAGGAAGCAGGCTCCCTGCTGAGCAGAAAGCCCGATGTGGGGCTTGAACCCAGGACCTGGGATCATGACCTGAGCCGAAGGCAGCGGCTTAACCCACTGAGCCACCCAGGCGCCCCTAGTTTACATTTTTTAAAAGAAGATTTTTTTTTAATTTATCTGGAAAAGAGACAAAAAGATAAAGAGAGAAAGCATGAGTGGGGGGAGGGGCAGAGGGAGATGGAGAAGCAGGCTCCCTGCTGAGCAGAGAGCCCAATGTGGGGCTCAATCCCAGGACCCTGGGATCATGACCTGAGCTGAAGGCAGATGCTTAACTGACTGAATCCCCCAGGCGCCCTCAGCTTACATTTTTTGATGCTTGTGTGTGTGTGTGCGTATGTGTGTGTATCTATACACAGACACATATATTTTTTGAAGTAATTAAAGAGTATATTCACTTATAATTCAGACCCAAGTTTGTAAGCATTCTTAAATAGGAGATATATCCGAGGTAGCCCAAGATCAACAGTAAGGCCAAAGTGGGCATCATTCACCTCTGTAGAAACAGTTGTATTGAATGACAGCTCACTATCCTGGGAAAAAGAATAGTTTTAAAGAGTTTTAACTATTATAAAGAGTTTTAACTATTCCAAATGAATAGTTAAAACTTGCACTGAGCTGAAACTAGACCCCCGTAATTTACAACCACATATCCTAATTCTCCTTTTTGGATACCCAGAAAAGCCAAATACTTCTTTCTCATGATATGGCCTACCTTTAATTTAATTATATGATTCTTTGAAATTAGTTTAAGATTTAATCTTCATTCAAACGTAAGGAGCTCTTAAGTGCTTTGAATATCAGCTCCTTGTAAGCAGGGCTAACCCAACGTCACCTGTGAAGTCATTCTCGATGACTTCTATTGCCCCTAATCCTACTCCAGGGCACTCCTCCACAGTTGGTGCGTTTTATCTGTTTCCGTACTGTAGTGGTTATCACGTTCGCCTGACACAGTTGGTGCGTTTTCCTCCAAAATTCCTTCCAGATTAACTCCACTAACCACCAATAAATCTCTAATTAGCTCTTCACTCAGTTCTTGAGTATTTGCCAGAGAGAGAAGGGATCTGATAAGCTAATTCACATCATGATGTGACTGGCCCTAACAATTTTCTCTGGACCTTTCTTGAAGGGCTGTGTCTGGAAGTCAAAGAACTGTCGCTCACTGCTGGTAGGTTTCAGGCATGGGGACACACAGCTAAACGGGAATACTTACAGGTGAGTTGCTCCCCCCAAGCAAACTGCTGGTAAGGCACAGAGAGCCGAGTTGCGAGGGGCTCAGCACTTTTAAGACCCAGTGTCAGAAACCATAAGAGACTCTTAATCTCACAAAATAAACTGAGTGTTGTGGGGGCGGGGGAGGGGTGGTGGTGGTGGGAGGAATAGGGGGGTTGGGTTATGGACGTTGGGGAGGGTATGAGCTATGGTGAGTGCTGTGAAGTGTGTAAACCTGGCGATTCACAGACCTGTATTCCTGGGGCAAATAATACATTATATGTTAATAAAAAATAATTTAAAAAAATAAAAAGATCCAGTGTCAGGCTTAGAGTTGTGGGAGAGTGGAGAAAGTCTGGGGAGAGTACTAAGACATGGAAGAAAACAGATTGAGGAGACATCTTCAATTCACCAACTCAGAAGGATGACCGATATTTAGAGAGGATAACCAGAAAAAAAGAAAACTGCATTCCCTCCATTTACTTTAAAGCCTTTCAATAATGGGTAGGAAAGCAGGAAAAAGAGTTAAAATATCCAGGGAGGAAAAAAAGAACTGGCATAAGGTGATATCAGGCCTTTCAGTTGAGAATTACTGAATTTGTTTTTACTCTATTTTCCCCTGAAAGCATCAAAATACAAATGTCTCTAAAAAATGTTCAAAGATAGAAAGGTAATTAGTTTTTTACTGACTCAATAACAGAGCTGCTAGCACTGTAGGGGACAGGTGGAAATAGTCTGAAAAAGATAGTTCTTCAAATAATCGTCTGCAACCGGGAAATTTTCACTGTCAACAACCAATTTTATTCAGCATCCGTAAAGCCCTGCTTGACCCTTAGGTTATCTTGATTTTGATTTTCCTACACTGATCATTGTTCAGTCTCTTTTGCCTTAAATTTGGCTTTCATCATCATGAGGAGTTGTCTGTTGTAACGTCTAATGGAGCTTATGTACGTCTTTGTCTAGAAAATCAGAATCAAAGAATCATTACTAACTTATTTTCCTGGGAGATTTATAGAGAGATCTGTGAATAAACTTCCTGAAATTCATATAAGAAAAAATAGTGAAATATAAATATAAATATATGTGTGTGTGTGTATACATATATGTGTGTATATATATATGTGTGTGTGTATATATATATATATATATATATATATATATATATATATTTAAGAAATCTTTTATCCGCATCTAGCAGGCTACATGCAATGTTAGGTATTATGAGGAAAAGAGAATAAATGTTAAAATTAGTCTTTCCTGTCAGCCCATTTTACACATAATCTATTTGCAGAGTCACAGCATAAACTCCTAAATCAGTCCAAAACTATATAACACAGATTTCTGGACCCCTGGAAAACTGAAAATATATTACGGGAGTTATACATGTTTCTGTGAAAATGTTTAAAGTTTTTAATTTTTATCTGTTAATTGAACGAAAACCCCACCTGATCTCGACCACCACCCTATAATTAGGTCCTGCGTACACTGCGTCTGCATTGGAGATTTCTTTAGGACAAAGCTATGGCAACTGCTACAGGCTCATTTTAAAAATGGCAGAAGTGCCCTATCATAGATAAGCAAGGTCACATTATGGCATCTTGGGGAGTACCTATTGGAGAGTAGTAATACATTTACATTGAGAATAGATGCTTTGCTTTGGTGAAACACTGTCACAATAAATTAATGCTGATCATTTTGAATTAATTAGCTTTTTCATTGGGTTTATATTTAAAACTTTTTTCTTTTGTGATCTTAAAAGAGCCATAAAGCATAAAAATTCATCAAGAGTTTTTTGCTTGCGGATGCTTAAGCAACAGAAAAATTAAAATAATTTAATTCACCATTGTGGGTATGTGTATATATGGTTTTTACTTATTTGAAGAATGCCAGTAGAGAGTGTAGAGGTCTGAGGCCACCTATTAAGAAGGTATAACTGTTTCCCACATGGGGGTCAAGGCTGGACTAGAGGACCAGCATGTTCTTCCAAGTTTGGGAGTCTGCGATCCAAAGTACTGGCCAGGAGTTGAAGATCTGAGAAGGAGCTATCTGTGTGGGCTGGCTGGGTTTTTAATGCAACAAGGCACACAGGAAACTTGCTGGATCTTACTAAAAGGCTGGGATTTGGGAAGACAGGAGGAAAAGAGGAAAGGGTATGTATTCCTGGATGTGTGGATGAGAACTGCTTTTATGGGACTTTAGAAGGAATGACTTCATGGGAGGGGAGCCCTCCTCTGTGGGAAGAAGTTACAAGCAGTTGGAGGCCAGAGCTCGGACCTGGGAGGGTGCAGCAGGCTACAGGAGCCACGGTGGGTCTTGAAAAGGAAAGTGACTGGATTGGGTGGGAGCTCAGGTCCTTCCGCGCACGGGCAAAGGAGATGGGTTAGAGACGCTGCGCATTCGGAGAACACAGTCTTGCTGGAAGAACATGACCACGAGGACCAGAAGTAGCATCATCCCTGACCCTCTCCTTACTGTGGGTTAGAGTTATGTATTACTGTTGATTTTATTTTTTCTCCAACTAGAAAGTAAGCTCCCTAAGGGAAGGGACATTATCTGTATTTACTCGCTGCTGAATTCCTAGGACCTTGTGCGTGGCCAATACTCAATAAATATTTGCTAAATGAGCAAATATATAAAAATATGTATGAATTTAGGTAGATGAATAATAAACTGGAAAGAAATTTCAAAGAAGGCACTGATTTTTAAAATGCTCGGAAAAGAAACATGACACTTTGGTTTTATCTTGTAAAATGTCATCAAATGCAATAATTTAAAAAAGTTATCTCAGGTAACCCAGTTCATGCCTGGCTGAGAGATAGAAATGCCCAGATTTTCAGATACCGGTCCCCTCCCCCAGTGAGATGAGTGTGTGTGGACCTCCTTCTGCTCTTCCTGTCTGGTCAGACCCTCCTTTGTGTGAAATGCTACCATCAAGGCTACTGGAACTGCCTCCTGATATAATGAACAGGACAATAAAGGAAATTAGAGAATCCTTTTTTCTCTTGGCAAGGCCTGTCTGTAACCTCCCACAACACACTGCTGGAGCCTGAGAAAGCCTATTTTTGCGGATAGAGGGGGAGTATTATTAACCTGTTCTATTTGCATTCCTATCTCAGTGCTCTCCTCCTGTCCCCCACCCACAGACAGATGCTTTGGGATAACTGAGGAGAAAGTCCTGAAGACACACAAGGGGCCAAAGCCCATTCACACACACAGTCAAAAAAAAAAAAAAGAAAGAAAGAAAAGAAAACTTACATCCATTACACATGCAAGATTAGAGCTGTAGGGGAAGTATAAACCCTTTATTTATCCATAAGCAGGACCATCCAAGAAACTGAGTAATAATTTCCCAGCAGTTATCCTAGATTTGAAAACAATTTTTTTTTTCTTTCTTCTTCCCATTAGAAATGGAAGTATATTAAAACCGAAGGGACTCTTGGTCTCCCAGATTATGCTGTGCAGCTCCAGATGTTACAGATGAGGGCAGGAAAACCCAAAAGGGGCCAAAGGCATGCTCAACCTTCCAGCTCTCTTTCCAGCCATCAATACTTTTTCCACTGTGACTTTTAACTTCTACTTTTTTTTTAACTGGTCAGTTTTCACACAGCTTGGGTCACCTGTCATCAGTGGGTCTTCGCTGAGCTATGGGTCCATTTTCGACATCCTGCTGGGAACTTACTCAGTGCTAGATGTTGGGACGAGGTACAAAGAAGTGGGACGGGCCCCAGACAGAGAGGCCCCGGGTTTGCAGTGCCCCCCCCCAAGACTGCTGATGACATGAGGTTTGTGTACTCAAGGGGGGTTCATTATTCTTGGCCTGTGCCCCTGAAATCTTTGAAAATCCATTTTTTGTGTAAGGGAAGGAAAAGCAGCAGAAAGAATCATGAAGAGACACTCACGGGTTGTTTCATGGCGAGGATAACAAAGCTAAACTCTTATCACAAACACACTTCACCTTGGCTGTGAGTGTCAGAGTAAATGATCACTTGTTATCACTGCCCTTTGAAATTTTGATTTCTAGCTGGCTCTTCACCTGGAAGCAACTTGTTTGCAATTTCAACTTTCTAGGTCATATCTTTGAAATAAAGGTCTAATTTTTATGAAATCCATAGGTTTTGCATACCTGCCAAAGACTCGGGTTTTAGTAATTTGGTAGGGAACTGTCAAACTTGTCAGTCACTTTACAAAACCATCAGCCTCAAAATCCCTCAGGCCTTCAGAATTTTCTGGCTGCTTTATGTCTGTTCTTCGAAAGGGAACTCCCCGGCTCACTCCTCTGTACCCTAAGTGGGCCTGAGCCAGAAGAAACGGAGCTCTATCTTTTCAACAAATAAAATTCTAAATGGTGACAGACCAACTGATTTAAATAAAAATTTCTAGGGGCGCCTGGGTGGCTCAGTGGGTTAAAGCCTCTGCCTTCAGCTTGGGTCGTGATCCCGGGGTCCTGGGATCCATCTCTGCGTCGGGCTCCCTGCTCAGGGGGGAGCCTGCTTCTCTTCCTCTCTCTGCCTGCCTCTCTGCCTACTTGTGATCTCTGTCTGTCAAATAAATAAATAAAAATCTTTTTAAAAAATAATTTCTATTATTACCCAGTCTTACAAGCTCATTCCAGGATCTTTCAACCTCAGCACCATTGACATTCGGGACTAGAAAATTCTTCGTCGTGGGGACTGTCATGTGTTTTGTAGGATGTTTATCAGCATCACAGACGCCAGCAGCACTCCCCTCCCCAAATGTGACAACCACGAGAGCCTCCAGACATTGAGGACTCCGGCCCTACAGGAGGCCTAAAACTCAGGCTGGGCCTCTCTGCTGACAGGGAATTAATTGTATCTACAAGCTGGGAAGTTCAGGCAACACTGATCTCTTTGAGGCCCTGAATGGGCGGCTAACAGAACAGCTGGGCTCTTTGGGTCCCTGAACCTCCGTTTCTTCAGCTGTAAATGATAATAAAAATAGGGAGGCTATAAAGCTACTTATGCTAGTTTTCAGTTAAACTAGTATTAATAGTTAATGCTGACTGCATAGTCGCGTCCGCAGTAAATGGTGACTATTACCACCAACACGACGGAAGCTGATCTAACTGTGACTATAATTAGAGCCACTCACCAGGTTAGCCGGTGTCACTGAGGAGATGGGGTAAAGAATAGTGATGTCACAAAATAATAATAGTTAAAGCTTATTTCTTTAAGCTTGATGCTTAAAAAGTTTTATCTCCTTTTGGCCTTCTCAGCAGATTTTAAAAGATTTAATTCAAGGGGCACCTGGGTGGCTCAGTCGTTTGAGTATCTGACCTTAGTTATGGCTCACGTCACGACCTCAGGGTCAAGGGATCAGGCCCTGCGACAGGTTCCATGCTCAGCATGCAGTCTAAGATTTTGTCCCTTGGCCCCTCCTCCTGTTTGTGTTTGCATTCTCTCTCTCTCTCTCTCTCTCTCTCAAATAAATAATTTTTTTAAAGATTTAATTCAATGTTATAAATATCTTACTTTTCTCTCATTTTTTGCATCACTTAAGTACATGTGCAATGAATGCATGTCCCTTCAGCTCAGTTTTTCTCTCGTGTCATGAGAGAGAACATCCCCCAGCAACCTGAATTCCAGCTCTGGCTCCATCACTGTGGTCTGTGCAACCTGGGACATTTCACTCATGAGTGATAACTTTTTTGTCTCCTGAAGTTCTTAGGAGAAACAAATGAGACAGTGTAGGAGAAACTGCTTTAGGAATCCTAGAACTTAACACACAAAAGTAAGGTGCTATTATTGTCACTACTGCCCTGTCACCAACACCCCCCACTGCCATGGATCACACCTTGATTATTCTGAATGCCATTCTGGCCCCTGCTTGAGTACGCAGGTTAACACTGACCAGTATGGGGATAGCTACCCTCTCATCAGATGGGGGTCTGACCGCCACTGGGTGAATTCTACAATTTCCTGGTGACTGGCATAATTTTCCCATGTTCAGCATCATAATGGAACATTATGGAAACTGTCTGGAAAAAAAAAAACAAACTTTTTATCCAGCACACATCATTTTGTGCTCTGTAGACAGCAGGTAAACTTATGCCCTCCTCCATAATGATAAAATTGCCCAGGCATTAAATTTTTATTTTATGGAAACCTGTAGCCCTCGTACAAGAAAAGTATACAAATATACTTTGCTTTTATTTTATTAAACCTTGACTCCGTTGGTTCTCTGGCTTTTGCTTTGAAAAAAAGTTGGCAATATCACCATAACAGCCTGATTTAAAAACCACTATTACTCTGCTCGGGGAATAGGATGTTATGGGAACAGTTCTAGGAAAAAGCCACAATGTTATATTGTAGCCTCATCGTTAGAGCCAAGAGAAACCTTGTTTCTGGTGTATCTGCTTATTCAGCATGTGTGGCACACTGCCCTCCTATAGGAATACCAACAAATGAATGAATGAATCAATGAATCAATGAACCAATGAGCAATGGAAGGAAAGAAGAAAGGGGCAAAGGGAGGGAGGGACTCTGTGCTGCTCAGTTGGGGTTCACTTCAAAAAGCCAAAATAAATGACAGAAACATATGTATATATAGAAGATGTTGATATACTCCCATTTTTCTGCACTGTTTGCTTCTAAAATGGACACAGCTCTTTTCCATTTTAAGATTAGCACGACTTTCTTACACCTTACTTCACTTCTATTCTAAAAGACAGTTTCAGACCTGTGACCTGGCTCTGTCCTTCTGCTCATCTCCTAGCTTCCAGAAAGTTACTGAGTTATGTGGTATGTTGGAGGCTCATTCAATGTGTCATAAAAAAAAAGTCCACAAGTTATTACTATACTTGGTTATTTGATTTTCTCTGTTATGGAAAGGGATTTACATCTGGACTGCATTCTCCAGCTCTCCTCCATACCCATTCTTATGGGGTTTATATATCCTACATCTACTCTCCCTCATTCCTGTGGGTCAGTCTGGGTCCCTTCACCAGGAAAATAGAATTGATATTAAAAGATAGAGCTTAGGGCGCCTGGGTGGCTCAGTGGGTTAAGCCGCTGCCTTCGGCTCGGGTCATGATCTCAGGGTCCTGGGATCGAGTCCCGCATCGGGCTCTCTGCTCAGCAGGGAGCCTGCTTCCTCCTCTCTCTCTGCCTGCCTCTCCATCTACTTGTGATCTCTCTCTGTCAAATAAATAAATAAAATCTTTAAAAAAAAAAAGATAGAGCTTAGTCTTCCTTTGATGAGGCACAAGAAAAGAGAAAAAACTGGTGGTGTGTGTGTGTGTGTGTGTGTGTGTGTGTGTGTGTGTGTGTGTAGGAGAGACTGTGAGTGAGAACGAGGAGCTGGTACACTGAGCCAAGTTAGAGAGAGAATGAGAGCCTTTAGCATTCCAGATTCTTCCTGGGTTCTTCTCTGCCCTTGTGCATCAGGATTCACACCTGCATCTTTAGAAAGCCACTCAAAGTGGACAAAGCAAAGAATGGTAGGTTAGTGGCAACCAAAACCAAAACGGATAGAGTTCGCACGATGGCCATAGTGCCTACAAATGAGGATGACTAACTTCATATTTCCTTTGTCCCCTCCACAGACTCTGAGATCAGTTGCGGCTGAGGTTGCGGTACCACACTGAGTACAGTGACAGGTTCCTGCCTCAAGCACCTGCTCCTCCATAGACCTTCCTTGGCTCAAAGGGAGGCTGGTCAGCCATGGACAGGTGCAACCAGGACGTGAGCAAGAGCTGATAGTCTCACAGCCTACCCGGAACTAGTCAGGGGCAGAATCAGTGAGTCAATGCCCCAGCATCCCCAAGAACCAAAAGGTTTCTTGGAGGCTCCCCAAGGGGAATGAGCTCCAGCTGACGGCCACTGTCCCTCACTTCTCGATATGCCTTCTATTATCCTTCTCCCACTCTTGTCTCATGAACTCTACTACTTCCTCTGGGCTTTCCAGGATAACCTCCCAAATAAACTGACTTTAGCCAAGTCCTTGTTTGGGGAACTGTTTGGGGAAGAACCCAAACTATGACAAAAGTAATTTCCTGTCATAAAAAGTACTTCACACCTAACATCTTCTGCTCACTCATGTGCCTATCTAGTCTCATCTGACATCGAAGATTAAGAAGATTTGGACCATTATAATTTTAATTCCACTATGTAATGTAGCTTCTGAGCTAGTAGTTAAAACTAGCTACAGTCCTAAAACAAGGCTCTTCCAAGAATAGATCTTGAAAACTCAATGGGGGTTTACATTATTTGGGGAGACTCTTATACAGTATATATACATCTCTCTGTGAGAAATGTTATATATTTGGTCATATTTTAGAAAATTGATACTGTATACAAACAATGAATATACCAAGACTGCATATCGCACTCATTTGTAGTTTTGTAACTTTCTACTTTTTAGGGCCTTAGGTAGGAATGATCTCTAAAATTTTTGAACCTTGGTATTATGAGTTATGAAATATGAAAAGAAATACCTGTCTTACATAATTCATGGAAGTCAAGAGTGAGCAGTATTCAACTACTGCCCAAAGGATAGGAACAACTTAATTGATGGTTCGTATTTTAAGGAAATAAATATAAGTACATCGAACAAAAGTCACCCTCCCCTCCAAAAAAGCTATTTGGAAACGCCTTCATTTTCTCTCCCACCATGTTGACATCCTGGAGGAAGAACACTAATCAGCATGTGATTCCTCCATCTTCTCCATTTAGACCAAGTTTTTCCACTATGCCTGAACTCAAAGGCATTTTCACTTGCATTTAAAAGTCTAACTGATTTGGTGAGCACACACTGAAATACATCTTAGAAGGTACTGACCTATATACTTCAGGTACTAGTCCTTATTACGGTCGAGGCAAAAATTAAAATTAGCCTTTAAAAGCATGACTTTGTTAAAAATGATTCCTCCAGGCAATGTGCACTAAGCCATTATCAGAGTACTCTGGTTGATTATATATTTTTCTTAAATATGCCATTCGTCACTGTTTCAATCCTTGCGGATGAAACTTCACCTCAAGCTTGGTATCTATGTTCCAGGCAGGCTGATTATGGGATATTTTCTATAGACTACTAGAACAAGGGAGCATAGAGACCATTTTGTTTCTTCCTACCTCCTTGGTTTGCAAGTTAAAAAACAAACAAACAAACAAACAAGAAAACCCAAAGAAATAAAGTTATTTGCTCAAAGTCACACTACAGATTAGATTAAAAACCAAGTCAAGGAATCTGTGTGCTTCTGTAACACTTTTCAACAATATCTTCTAAAGCATGTTTGGGGAACCCTGGTCCGTTGTGATCCTGTAATCGCTGGGCCCACAAGAAAAGGTTTCTGCTGTAAAATAATTCAAGGAAATAAGGCATATGTTGGAATATTTAGAAATTCTTAAATTGATGTAGTAAAAACTGATCACAGTTTTTAGTAAACTGATCACAGAAAATTTCTTTCCTCTCTATGTATAATTTATTAACATAATCATCTCTTCTTATGTTAAGAAGTACAATCCTATTAAATTAAGACCTTCCAGGATGAAGTTCAAGGACTTTAGTTGAAGATATCCAGACTTTTTATCAACTCACCTGTGTCCCCTGCCAGTCCTGCCTATGTTCTCTACATCCCCAGCTAGCTCAGGTCTCCTGATGTGTCCAGAGTCTCACTTCCCTGATATACCTGGGTGATACAGCTAGGGCTTTGAGAGTGGTTTCTATTCATTCTTCACTTTCTCTGTCTCTGTGTGTGTGTCTCTGGCTCTCGGGTCTTTTATACACACAAACACACACAACCTCACTTGCCACATAGAATGCCTAGGACAGCGTAAGTTTTCTGTTCCTTCAATATAGAAAATAACACTATATCAGATCTATACACCAAACTCTCAACTTAAATTTGTGTAAGAATATGTTATATAAAAACATACGTTAGGTTAAAAAAAAAAGAAAAGAAAAGGGATAAACTATCCCTTGATATATTCTGTCCCATTTGTCGCTCCCATGCCTGCCAGAAATGCCAGCCTAAGGGATCAGTAAGTGAGGCTGCCAAACCCTGACTTTCCCCGCTGACAGAATCCCACCAACACAGCAGAAAGAGGCTGAGCATAGGTCTTCAGGGAATACTTAGGCAAAGGCAGGAAACACTGAAAAGGATGCGTTAGTAGAAGAAATGAATAGTGAATTAGAATTTTCTGGGAAATTTTTATAAAAATCTTGTAGGCAGGTGAGAATTCACAGTAGTGTCAAGCACTCTTGACAGGTTTTGAGAAACAATAAACCCTTGTTACTTTCTCTTAGGAGTGGATGGAAGGACTGACATCAAATGCAGGCCCTTTCGTTTCATTCCAGTGTTCGTCCCCACAGTAGTTACATCGGGGTGCCCGTATCCTAGCAACTCAGAGGACATCCCTTTTGCATGTCATCCACCTAATGGCCAGAGTACGAAGCTGAAGCCATGAAAGGAGAGACCTAGGAGATGACACACACAGGTGTGTGATGCCTTCCTTCAAAGTAGGCATTTAAAGTGCAAACGTGATAAATAAGATCATTCTGCAGAGAAAAACCTGCAAAAAAGTAGGAAGCATCTCCTGCTCGGTTTGATTTGATGTTGTACAGGGAGCTGTAAGACAAGTTATTTCTATAGAATCTCTACCTCCCTGATCTGAACTACTGTGACATTCTACACACATCTTCAAACTCCTCACTGACGGCCAAGGATAGGAATTCATGAAAAAAATTAACTGAGTTTTCACAGCCTGGATTCCCATACTCCTGATATTTTATTCTGTAATATAACCACATAACACAGAATTGTGGAAAAACAATGAGGAAAAGAAGCAAAAGAGAGGTAAATAAGGATCTGAAAAAGTGAACTGATTTGAAATTTTTAAAATAATCCCATGCTAAAACAGTATTGACAGATCTGCAGACAAGGAAGAAAGACTCCCCCCAGCAGGAAAAATACTGACCTAAGGGTCCTTGTAAACACTTTCTGATTCTTGTATGGCTGTGTAATGTTTTCTAATTTCTGCGGAGGAACATGGTGAGAACATGTTTGATTGTATTAATTTACTCTTCTTTAAAGTAATCACAGAATATAGCATCCTACTTGTGGTAGGCAGAATAAAGGCCACCCTGAGAAGTCTACCTTGTAATCCTTGGAACCTATGAATCTCTTTCCTTACCTGGTGGAAGGGCCTTCACAGATGTGATTAATTTAAGGATCTTGAGGAGGGAGTCATTCTGGCTTATCTGGGCGGACCCAATATAAACACAAGGGTCCTTATGAGTGAACGAGGAAGGCAGGACAGTCAATGTCAGAGTTATGGCATATGAGAAAGACTGGACCAGCCACTCTGGCTTTGAAAATGGAAGAAAGGGCCCCAAGCAAAGAAACACCCCAGAAGGTGAGAAAGACAAGGGGAGACAGTCTCCCTTGAGCCTCCTGAAGGAACAGCCCTGTCAACAGCCTGATTTTAACCCAATGGGACCCATTTCAGACTCCTAACCCCCCAAACTGTAAAATAACAAAGTTGTGTTGTTTTTAGACAATAAGTTTGTGGTAATTTGCTATATAGCATCAGTCGGAATAAAATGCAAGTTTTGGTGTGTTTGTTTTTATAAGGTCTCTTCGAAAGGATTTTGACAATGGAGATTATCACAGGGTCTGTTAATGCAATCAAAGCACAACATCTAAGGTTGGAAACAAGGCTATCCTCTTTTGTTCAGTGCTAGGCATCTCAGCATTTGTGAACTTTATAAAAACACTGGAAACAAAGTGCAGCATACACCTCTGCCCACCTAAAGACCTGCAGGGAAGTTTTTGGTGTGGAAAAGCACCTGCCTCTTCATGGAGCTCTTCTTCCTACTTTGCCATACACGCGCTCGACCGCCTGCTGCCCTCTCTAACTTATGTCTCTCCCAAATCACTCACATTCCCTTCTTTTCTTTTTCTCAATTATTCTTTTTTTTTCTCTTAAATTTGCCACCACAGAGAACTAAGAGCAATTTTGTTAGTTCTTTTTACCTAAGAAGTTTCATTTTTCTTACCTTCGATGTATTTTCACTCCCTCTTCCATTATGAAATGCTGATGCTACATAACAGATATTTTAAAGTTTATCTTTCCATTTTCACTGCTAAAAATGAAATTTGATTTTAAGGAATTGACATATATACACACTAGAAAATAGCTAGAAAATGTGTCGAAATAAATAACAGTGGTTATTTCTAGACAGTGACACAATAGGTGGTTCTTTTTCCTTTTTTATTCTTTTGAAAATTTCCCTATTACACATCTCATCTTGAAAATTTTTTCTAAAGAGACGATATATCTTTTTTTTAAAGATTATTTATTTATTTATTTATTTATCTGACAGACAGAGATCACAAGTAGGCAGAGAGACAGGCAGAGAGAGGGGGGGGAAGCGGGCTCCCCGTGGAGCAGAGAGCCCGATGCGGGGCTCGATCCCAGGACCCTGGGATCACGACCTAAGCCAAAGGCAGAGGCTTTAACCCACTGAGCCACCCAGGTACCTCTCTCTCTCTCTCTCTTTTTTTAAAGACACTGAGATAATAGGGGCATCTGAGTGGCTCAGTTGGTTAGTGGCCAACTCTTGATTTCAGTTCAGGTCACGATCTGAGGGTCATGAGATCGAGCCCTACACTGAGTTCCACGCTCAGTGTGAAGTCTGCTTGAGATTTTCTCCCTCTGCCCCAGCCCTGCATGTGTGCCTTCTCTAAAATAAGTGAATAAATCTTTAAAAAAGAAAAAAAAAGACACTATAATGACTGGGAAAAAAGAAAACTATCTGCTGATTCCACTCAATCTTATTTATAACTATTTTTTTAAGGAATTAAAATCTAAGTTTCTGGGACCTGAATTAAACATTATTCATAAGGGAACGACTGATACCAAATATGCGGATAGAAACGCTTATTCCATGCTGCCCTCTCTTGACAGGCGTGCAAACGAAGCTTGCTTTCTGTGTATTGTTCTTCTTGTTTGTAACAGCTTTCTGTAGTGACCTACACTTGCTGTCCACACTTGTTTTGCTTCTCTAGTGCCCATATACTACCATGTATTTTAGAAATAATTCTCCTGACATCAGCTAATTGATTTTTTTGCACCTTGTCGGAACTTCCTCTCTCACAGTTGCCTGCATTTGCCACTGGCCATCACACTGATATTTTGATTCCATTTTGAACACACCCATCACCCTTTCAGAGCACAGTGGGAACGTGACAAGGAGGCTCCCTATGACCATGACCCTGAGGGGCTTCAGGAGCCCCTGCAGGCAAGGCTGTCTCTGCAGTAGCAGAGCAGCTCCCTGTGAATGCCCTCAGATCCCATTTTACAATTTTCTTTTTAAATACCTCAGCTGGTCTGATTCCAAATCTTAATAAAATTCATCACCTCTTAAGGTGGCCTGAATACAAACATTTGGGGGCTGAATCCAGCTATCTGACTGACAAGGAGAGCTAGCAAGAAGAAAACCCTTGAAACTAAAGGCTCAGAGTTTGCAAACCCCAGTGCAGGGTGATTATAAACAGTGTTCACCACTGTTTATGATTTCGTGGCTAAAACTAACGCCACTAAGGGTGTGTATAAACACGACCATACATATGTAAGTCAAATGAAGAAACTCCTTCACACACATCACCAGAGTGTGGTTTTGTATTGGAGCAGTACCAGTATCCCCGCTTTTCAAAAGTTTGTGCTATGACCTCTTGCTTTTATGAAAGACCTACGTTACTGCCTGTTTTCACTATCAAAAGAAATCCTAAGAAGATCTTCACCTCTGTGAGAAACAGGTGAAAAGCTAAAACAGCATTCAGCGTTGTGCTGTGCTAAGCTGTTCCACGGCTGGCACCCAAGTTGGCACCTTGTCCAGAACCCACATTCAGCATCCTGGTGTCAGCCACCAGACAGCCCGGCACCTTGCCCAGAACCCACACCCAGTCCCCCGGCATCCAGCCACCAGAGGTGTGTCTGTGAGCGTCTGGGCTTTGTCTTGATTTAGCTGGTGCATCTGTTCAAAAGATGTGTCCTGAGGTATATGAAAAGCCTAAGGGAAGTTATCTGGGGGCTCTGGGAACACTCGAACATTTTCCCATGTAAATTAATGGCAACTGCTTCTTCCCTTTATGCCATCTAGGCTGAAGAAAGGCTTCCTGGGAACTTTGTGCTCTCGCTAGCTGGTAACCTGCATCACCTTTAGCACACATGGCTTTAGGAAAGTTAGTTGGATTTGCCTTAAGTACATTTTGTTTCCCTGATGCTTGTAAGTGGAATTTTAATATTAGCCCCTAATACTGTTTTGCAATTAACCAGCATTTTAACACTGAAGTAAGCAATAAATAACACTTTAACACTTTTTCAATTGAAAAGATTAAGACAAAGCTAATTAATTTGTAAACTGTACAGAGCGAGTCATTCTGAGCCTATGAATAATTTGTTCGTTTGCTGTTGTCATTCTACACATGAGTAGCTTTTGAAAACAGTACAAAACATATGATTAGCAGTAGATAATTTTTATCAACCCCTGGAAATACTTGTTTGTTCATTTTTCCCATTCTCATTCTAAGAGTTTTATTAAGTTTTCTTGTAACATTTCAAAAATTTGTGATCTCTTATTAACTTACCTAGATTTTTCTAAATCCCTCTGTATCTGCTGTAATAACAGAAATAGAGTAAGATTTTAGGGGCTCTTGGATGGCTCAGTGGGTTAAGCCTCTGCCTTCGGCTCGGGTCATGATCTCAGGGTCCTGGGATCAAGCGCCACATCGGGCTCTCTGCTCAGCAGGGAGCCTGCTTCCCCCTTTCTCTCTGACTGCTACTCTGTCTACTTGTGATCTCTCTCTCTCTGCCAAATAAATAAATAATGACTGGGAAACTAGATATTTAAAAAAAAAAAACAGAAATAGAGTAAGATTTTATTTTCCAGGAAGAAGTTATTTGGGACTATTTATTTTAGGATCTATACTTAAAACTTACGTTAGTTTCTACTCTTAATTTAATTATCAGCATAGCACCCCATAATTGCTATCTTAATGTGCAAGTCCTCAATATTTTCCGAGTGGAAATCTATTGAGCTAACTTCTAGTAAGTCTAGTGTCAGCCACGTCTCTTCAAACTAGTTTCCTTGTTGTTCCCAGTACTTGTAATCCAACAAATATTTACTAGGGACCTACCCATGTGCCAGGCACTACTTTAAATGCTGGGGTTACAAAAATGAACAACACAGGCAAAACTTCCTGAACTCACATGATCTATATTCCAGTTGCATGAGACGAGTAAGAGAGCCAATGACTAAGTAAATCATATGGCATACTAAAAAGTGAAAAGTGCTGTGAAGAAAAAATAAAGCAGGAAGGAGCAGAAGGAAGACTGAGGTGAGGTAATTACCGTCATAAATAGAGTTGTCAAGGAAGGTCTTAGTGCGAAGGTGACATCAGAACACAGACAGGGCGGGTTTCATAAAGCTCACCATGAAGCTGGGTATCCTGCGGAACCACAAATGCAATGACCCCGGATATGCTCATGGAGCAGCCAGACATCCGGGTCTCCAGCTGAGAGAGCGGGTGAGCAAGCAAGGGGGAGGGCAGCACAAGCCAACAGCAGAGGGGGAGAGGTTAGGGTCTTAGAGGCCATGGTCTTTGAGAAGGGGTCTGATGTGACCAGAACACATATTTTAACAGGATCACTCTTGTTGCCATGATGAGAGTAGACTGCAGTGGGCATGGGTGGGAGTGGGCAGGCAGCCACTGCCATCATCGGTAAGGGACAGTGGTGTCTGATCCAGAGCAGAAGGGACGGAGGTGGTGAGGAGCTCATGGACTGGATGTGGGGTGCGAGGGGAGAGACGCACCAAAGATGGGGTTTGGTCTTAAAACTGGCAAGGCCCATTCTCCTTTCTGTGCTTGGTGTGGGTAAATTCTTGTTAGATTATATGATCTTCTCCTTCCGATCAACATAATACACAAATTGACTTGGGTTAGATCTCACTTTTCCAGGAATCCTGACCTAATTAACCTCATGCTATTCTAAACACTCCAATAAACTGCATTCCCTGAGGCACGTGACTTGGTTTAGTTTGTGACTTTGTCCTGATTAAAATAGTTTTCCAGATTCCTAATATTATGCATATGTTTTATATATATATGTGTGTGTGTGTGTGTGTGTGTGTGTGTGTATGTTAGAAAATTGGAAAACTATATATATAAAAGTGTGTGTGTATAACATATACGGCAGATGTCTATAGGATAGAATCGGTACCTATGGTACAGTTTTAAGTAGATTGCAATTTCTTCTCTCTGGTGAGAATGCAAATCCCAGCAGGAGCAAGTTAAAACCCAAGTCCCAGTTTTCGTGAGATTAAATCCGGATGAGAGCTGGAGATAAGCAAGAAGGCACATGGCACAGAGGAAGAGGGGCATCTCCACAGTGAAGAAGGCAGGCCTGGGTGGGCAGCTGGTACTTTCTGCTGGCTTCACAATCTTGCCCTGAGCCGTCCCTGGGGATGAGGGCACAACCTGCTTCATCACGGCTGTGAGTACAACCACTGTGGTTAAAACGAATGCTCCTTTGCATGCATGGAGTGCTTTATAGGCAACGTGTACTGTCTCGTTTGGGCCTCACAGCAATCCCCAGTGAGGTGGGTAGACAACCTTATGTTTATTTTGTGGATGAAAAAAACGAGCCTCGGAGAGGGAAAGCCACGTAACCGAGGCTACACATTAATTTAAAACATATTTACCATGCATCTACTCTTTGCCCTTTTGCAGAGCCCTATGGGGATTAAAGAAAATTAACACAGTCTCTTTCCTTGAGGAGTTCACAATCCATTTAGGTATTTGTACAAATAAACAGATATTTCAAATATGATTAGGGACTTAATATCAGGTCTTTTCTATTTCTATTTTATTCCTCTTTACTACATTTAAAAAGTGGAAATGTTTTTCATTCATTATAAAAATAGTTTATTTAAATACAACTAAGACAAAACATAACAACACAAAAAAGGAGTATTAAAATGACACATAATCCCCTCATTTGGTAAAAGTCACTTAAAAGTTTATTGTATTTTATGGATGTATATTCTTAAACTATGAGTTCTGATCTTAGTTTCATTTTCTATGTCACATAGAGTGGACTTTGTATGTTTTCTCTGTCGAACAATATAGCTCTGGTTTGTGACTTTAAGGGCTTCCTAGGATGTGATTATATCATCATTTATTTTACTATATTCCTATTGATGGATATGAAAATGTACTCTTATTTCTTATTATCCAAAACTATGCTGAGATGAATATCATACATAAATCTTTGTAAATATGTCTACTTAATCCTTGCTGTACAATTCCAGAATTGGAATTGTTGGCCAAAGGTCATATTCAAGTTGGAAATATTGGCCTCTGGAGAGTAAGGGCGTATCTTGACTTAGATTCAATTTAAGATTCTCTAAAAAGAAATAAAAATTCTTATCTTTCCTAATGGCTAACAAATATAACTAATGTATAAAATTTCTCTTTATGATATTATCATGAAATTTTTCCTACTGCCTTGATTTTTTAAATTTAGTTACAGGAAAAGTATCTTATGAAAGTGGAATATGGCCAGATTCTGGGATAGATCTGAACTCTGACCTATACTGCAGACAGCCCAACTAGAAGACAAACTGTAACACAGGCAGTATCGTTGTATGAACTTTTGGTCCATATAGATGCCCTTTCTTACACTGCTGATGGAAGATTAGATCTGTAAAAAAATATTTCAGAATTCTCTCTTTCAGTAAAAATGGTCCCTGGTGGTTCCAGAAAACCCCATCTCAAAATGTCACATCTGCAAATGTGAGTGTGGACAATTTTGATGCCACATAATGTACACATGTTTGCGATCTCTGGGCATGGAAATGGCAGCAGACATGCCCTGTGTTTTAGGACATAATGGACATTAGGTGGCATCCCTTGCCTATAATTTTCCTCATCCAAGTCATTATTTCTTCCCTCAGAAATGTGCCCAGTTTGTGTCTTTCATATCAAGACTCTCCCAATATAACACAGTCCATTATAATGCTTTGACAAGGTGATTATCTACCTCATGAAGCTATGGGGTGTGATTAAAGACAAGCAAAGAAACAAACTTTCATGTAGGTTTACAGTGGTGCCTGGACCTCCTGCTACTCAGACTATCTACTGGCATTCTTCAGTCATGCAAGGGTCAAGAAAATAAGTTAGGTATTAGCCAAGGACAACCAGCACAGTGGGAACAGAAGAAATACGAGGTTTTCTGATACCTAACATAGTGATTTGTGTCTGATCCTTGTCATTTTTTGGCAAAAAACTTTCCATGTGCACAGTGACTATGTTTGGATGCTGTTAAATACTCCTATTAAGCACACTGGGGAGCTATGAGTCTGTTTTTAGCCTCTCTTTCTTGCTGATAAAAGTAAAAAAAAAAAAAAAAAATCAACTGGGCTCAGTTTAGAAACATTATGTACACATAAAAAATATGCACCACATGATACTAGCTTGTGGATAAAACTCATTAACTTACTATTAGAAAGTTACTAAATTACTTCCTAGTTTTATTACAAAATGCAAAAAAAAATGTTGCTTTAAAGGATAATTAGCTTTTTCATTTAAAAAAGAAACCAGCTTAAGGAAGAAAGAACTCCTTTCTTAAACAAACGTAGAATTAAAGAGGGAAATCATTTACTCTCTGAATTCTTGGTACTGGTATCACTCTTTAAATAGTGTATGAAGATCAGAAGAAAAGGCGAAAGTGCCGGGTAGGGTTCAAAGAAGTGTCAGCTTGGTATTCAGGATGTACTAAATGTACCACCTTTGTCACTGACATGAAAACGGCAGCCAGAGGGGTGAAAGACTAGAAAGGACCAGAGTCGTCTGTATGCACAGCCAGACCAGCTCGCCATCTATTTGTCTGGATCTGCAATGGGACAGGATGCCTCCTCTCTTGTTATTATTTTGTAAGCTGTGAGCATGTCACAGGAACACATAGGAAATTTAAACATGTTGGAAATGAAGTGCTGTGATAAAACAAAATTTACAAACACTGACATAGATCATGTCTTCCATCTAATGCATCTCTTGTAAATGCATACTAATTGTTGCATTGCATAGGGATTATGAATTAGTAATGATTCAAAATCTCTGAATGCCATTTTTAAATCAAACTTTTGGGGACTTTTCTCTCTTCTGCATTGGCATCAGTCGTGATTTCACTTTGGGAGAAATTTTATTTTTTCTTGTGGTTATCTCAAGCACATGTTCAATGTGAAAACAAAGATTTTGGAATGAATGATTCAAAATTGATACTCTCCTCTTCTTCACACATCCACTATCCTGTGGCTGGGGTGTGAGGACCCCAGGGGACTCCCTTTCCTTCTGAGGTCCTGTTGGCAGTGTATTCTGCCGCGGCCTCCTTCTTGGCCATGCCCTGTGTCCTGGGGAAGACGAGGTGACTAAAACTTTTAGATCCCAAAGCAATGGAGAGTCCATGTGGCTAGTGACTGAAATGATACTGTGAGGCTGAGGTCGAACAGGTGGTGTGAGACCACATGAAATGATGCCTTTTATCTCCCAGAATCTGGTGAATATGGAGTCAAGGGAAGGAAAGAGTTAGAGTAAGTAGAACCTCAGGGAAGCTCCATCTTCTGGTTGGATGGAGACAATAAAAGGGAAGTTCACTGCCTCCTCAAACTGGTATGAGCCATCTGCGTTAGAATATTCTAGAATCTTCCAGTCAAGTTTGGTAAAATGCAGATTCCCCGAGCCTATCACAGATCTTATGAATCAGAATTTTTTGGAATGGTGCCCTGAAAATTATACTTTATAGATTTACTCAGATAATTTTCAAACAAAAATTTAAGAATCATTGGTTTAGAGAAAACAAAACAAAACCCAGATATCCATAGAACTGATGGACTGACTGACAGTCTCTGAGTTCAGTGACTGCAGCTCAGATGCTTCTTCCCTTCAGTTCCCGGAAGTACCCAGGAATTAACTGGCAGATGAAACAATATGCAGAAGAAATCTCTGAACACAGTCTAGGCAGTGTGAAAGGATTAAGCTTTATATTAAAGACTAACTTTACAAGGAAGAAAGCAAGGACCAGGAGGTTTTCTGCCCTAAAATTACTCTAGTTGGCAATCTCGTTTTTCCTTTCACAACTAAATATAAACTATCTTGGAGGATAACTGATGGGGAAAATGACTGATTGAATCCCACTCCTGCCACAAATTTCCCAAAGTACTGGTATCAGATTTTTGCTCATTTGATGTAGATTAGAAAGGAAAAGAACAACAAAGGGAGGAGACACAGAAAGAGAAGACTGAAAGTATAGCAAGAGCCCACTACCTTCCTTCAAGCAAATATCCCACCAATAAGTAGTCTTGGAGTGTCCGTTTAGGCATGCATGGGATTCTCTTTCATCATATAACAAGCGCTGTTGGGAGTCTACTACATTAGTCCTGTCCTTTGATTTGGTATAAGAAGTCAAATAGTATAAGAAGTCAAATGGTATAAGAAGTCAAAAGACTTCGTGGATTTTTTTTTTTTTTTTTACATCAAGAAACAAATATCTAGTGACCCTGTGTTACTTTTTCTTTGATAGGGTGTGTACAGCATGGCATGGGAGCACAGAAGGTGGGGTCCTAAATCAGACTCAGGATGGTAGAATGTCCCCTGAAAGAAATGAATCTTCAGAAGAGTAGTGAGGAACATTTGGAAGTTAATTAACCAGAAGAGGAAGAGTAGGAACTGCATTCTCTGCAGAGGCTTGTACAGAACATTCTAAGGTGCTCCAAGTGCCTGGAGAAAAGGAAGAGAGAGAGAGAGGGGACAACAGGGAGACAGAAACTAGATCATGTAACACTCTGTGATGTTAACTTACTCAAATTTTAGATAAACAAATTTAAAGAATTACTAAAAGGTCTTAACCTTGTAAGTGATGGCATCAGATTCTCTCTTTTGAAATTTCAGTTTAGCAGATACATAGAGGATAAACTGAAGGTTCTAAAACCACGAATGGGAAGGTCTCTGCAGTTACTCTGGAGTGAGGAGAGCCTGGGCTCATATGTAGCTCCCAAGAGGAAGGTAGGACACAAATGGTATATCATAGGTAGAACATATTGAACTTGGGGACTGATCAGACATGGGGGTTTTCGATTGCTGCTTCAGTGACTGGATTTGCAATGGATCATTTACGTGCCTGGGTGTTACAGGAGGAAGAGTGAGGCAGGGTGGAATGAGGAAATGGATATAACATGTACGATACTAAGATGTTCACACATTCGACAAGTATTTATTAAACCCCTACTGTGTGCTGGTCACAGTTTAATGGATCCAGCAGAATGTTCTGGACAAGAAAGACAGATGAAGGAATTTTCACCATTTAAATGGAAATTGAGGACATGGTTAGAGGCATTCAGGGGAAGTATGTAAGGGAGAAGAGAAGCCTGAGGACAAAGCTGGGGACCACCATCATTTAAGAGTGAGGCAGGACATAGACTGCAAACAAAGGGGTCAATCAAAGTGAACGAAAACAGAGAAGTAGTTGAACCACAGAAAACAAAGAAAACTGCTATAAGTAGAAAGCAAGTGATATCAAACATAGAAGCCCCATTTAAATAAACTAGCATCAACTGGCCAATGTGGAGGTCACCAATGAGAGCAGATCCAGATGGGAAGCTGGAAGCCATGTCCCCACGACCAACAGGAGGAGAGAGCATCTTCAGACTATTTGGATGCATTTACAAGAAAGCTTCAGAAAGAGTCCTAGTTCTTAAACACTTGTCACTCCATTCCTACGCCCCTCTCTATAGCTCTGCATTCTAATTTCTGGCATTTTATTGCTTCTTTACTCTTCCTTGTGTTATGTTCACCTGCAAGCACTGTGACAGATACCCGGTGCTCCCGTGAGAGCAGGTCTGATAGAAGAGGGAGAGGAACACCCAGGGAATGGAGCTCCGTGATAACACCAATGGTGACTACAGTTGAGGGCCCATGATATCCCTCATAATGAACATGCACTTCACCTACGTTTTAAATTCTTAAAAGAAACAAAAAATAAAAAACAAAAAAAGAAAAGAAAACGAAACCTGGACAGGTTTTCTTACACAAGAGAGGAAAGCAAGGATCAAGGAGGTCAAGTCACACATTGGACCACACACACAGGAAGTAATGGGTGTGGGGCAGGCACCCCCATCTGTCTTACTCCAGGATCCTCTCTCCTTCGAAATATTATGGGAAGGAAGGAAATGCTGAATAAGAGGGGAGTTAAGAGAGTTGGAAATCGATTTGGTCTGACACCTTTGCTTCTGTTCTAGCTAGTGGGCAACCTTGAGGAGCAATGACAGAGACAGAATAGGAGCTCGTGGGCCAGGAAGCTCACCTCCCAAAACCCAACTCTCTATCACTTGATTGGATGACTCATGCCTTTAAGGAAAGTACATCTCACAGTTTATTAAAGGATAACATTTCTGAAAGCCAAGGAGTATTAACGACTGGAAGAGTGAGGCTGTTGTCAATGATTGGCTCCATTCTCTCTAGTAGAGCCCTCCCAGTGCCTGCCTGCATGTCTCTTGCTATTAAGCCTTAATCATATTGACTGTTTTGATCCACAAAAGAGTAAGATTTAACCAGAAGCCTTATGATGTTTCCTAACCAAAGCAATGGTTTGTCCCACATTATCTTTTACAAGTGTTCACCTCAGATGCTGAAATGGTAACTGATGCCTGAGTTAGTTCTTAAGAGGCTTCTTCTTGACATGGGGAGGGAACCAGTGACACATCCTCATTACAAGGTCTGATCCAGATCTGTTTGACTCTGATCCTCTCGGACCTGCAAAAGGTCCATTTGTTAACTCAGACTTACCCCAAAACACATGATAGGGAAGAAGTGGTAGTGATTTTGACAAGAAGAAGATTTTATTTGAAAGAAAAAGAGTGAGAGAGAGAGAGAGAGCGAGCAGGACCAGGGAGGAAGGGCAGAGGGAGAGGGAGAAGCAGGCTTCCCACTGAGCAAGGAACCTGATACAGGACTTGATCCCAAGACCCTGGGATCTTGACCTAAGCCAAAGGCAGATGCTTAACCTACTGAGCCACCCAGGTGCCCCTCTGTCATGAAAAAGTTTTTACTGACTGTTACTTTAATGTCTTTTATGACCTATAACCCTACAGGTTGCAAAATACTTTATACTAGTTAGAACTACAGTGTTTTAAGACCATTTGTTTGTTAATCTATAGCAATACTTTAAAAAAAAAGCTGGAAAAAAGAAAGTAAAATTAAGGAAATGGATACATCTATTCCATTTAAATAAATCTCTTTGCTCTTTTGCCTTGTTTCTGTCCCTTAAATCCTCCCAGATTTACAACTGAGGGTTGGTAATTGTTGGAAATAGCCATGGATTGTATAGAATAATTGACTCTATTTTAAGACACACATTTTTAGTGAGTATACTACATGGTATGGTTACAAAATAATAAAATAGATTTTTGTGTCTTGCTTCTAGAAATCATTGTCATTATTTTTAGTCACATATTGTGTATATGTGTGAGCGTGGTAACACTTTATAGTTTGAAGGTCCTTTATAGTTTTTAGAAGTTACAAAATAATAGAATTAATTGCTTTGAATTTAGTCATTTTGTACTGGGCAAATATTGATTTCTTTGCCAACACCTTTAATTTCTAATGGAGCTTGAAATTAACTTTGGATTTTAATTCTATTTTATTCTGGGTTTGTACATCAGGGCCATTAATAATGTCAGGAGAGTGCTGAGAGAATGGTTTCTGAGCCAGGAGCCCACAGCGAGCTTTGCAGCATGTGGGTCTCCATACTTTGCAGAGAAGAGGGAAGTCTGCATGGGGATTGTATATTGCATTAGTATTTTATGAACGAGCAACCAAGTCAAAAAAGTTAGCCTGTAAAACGGCCGCCTCTGATCAGTCACTGGAGTCTGCACTGTGTGTGTGTGTGTGTGTGTGTGTGTGTGTGATGCATAATTAATCAGATCCAAAACAGGGTAGCAAAGGACAGATTTCTACTAACCAGAGATGCCTTGAACATGGACCTTTCTGATTCATAAGGTAATAATTTATCTACCGCACACATGGTATATGCACACATTTTTATTACTATATCACAGATATGAGCTACAGATTTTAAAATAAATGCACTCTCTATGGAATTTCAAAAGTTTTAAAATGCTTTTCTGTTGTTTCTACAGAATGGGGTGACTGTAATTAATTGTTGCTGGGACTCCTTGGGGGGCGGCTGCATTCATATGCACCCATAAGCAAATGAGTGTTACCTCTGCGTTGTCAGAGGTTCCCTAACTTGCTCCTAAAGCAGCTGCTTCGGATGATGAATATCTGCGGAGACTAATGTCAGAAACTGGGATGTGGCCCCCCGCCACATCTTCCAAAATATAATCAACTTGTCAGGGCCACAACGCAAGACAGCCACCTCTGTGGTCTCTCCACCCATCATCCCTGCCTAAAGTCTTCCTTCTTTGGTTGGGAAGTGGCAGGTAGCCACATACTGGAAAAGAGAATTCATAGAAAATTCAGGAAAATGGAGTGGTTGCAGATATTCTGATAAGAAGACTATAAAAAGGCAATATCCCAAGCTTATCTACTTATCTTTTTTAGGTATAGTCTCTAATCTTAACGCACTAGTATATCAGTCAGTATTTCAAAATAGCTACTACCCTACTCTTCTTCAAATTTCGTATACTTGGTCTTAATGTTCTGTAAGTCTACAGATAGCAAGCCCATTTTTCCCAACCACTGAAGTTCTATTGGCTGCACTTTTGAAAACCAAGAAGTTCTCCAGGACTCGAGTATGATTTTGCACCGGGCATCCTCATTAAAAAAGCACAATGAAAATAGTTTTCTTGAACCCAATCAATACAGAGACTGCTGGAATCTAAATGATCCCAGCATGAAAATTACAGTTTGTACAGATTAAATTTGTTTTTTTTTTTTATTACCACACGTGAAACTGATGCTAATCAAGTGTCTGTGAATCCTTTCCCTGGCTAAGGCACCACCTGTGGTAGAGTTTAGGGCCTCATGTTCGTTTATCTCATCTTAAGACAGGTGGTATGTAGGAAGCTAAGGGTGACGCTAAGAAGAAAAAAAGTGAATGCAAACTGAATCCTGATTCAAAAATCCCCTAGAAATTTTTATATAGTGGATGAGTTACTTAGGTTTTAAACAAACAAGCTTTTACTATGTGTGAGTTCTTTCAACATCTAATCTGTATGTGTAGGAGATATGGGGCAATGTTTCCTATTAATAAACTCTTCTGTGATTGCTAAAAGCATTGACACGGCTTCTCCATACATTTGTCTTCCACATTACTTCTGCACAGTGAGTCGTTCTGTTTCATTATTTTTATTTCTAAGACACACGTGGCCCCCACACTAGTTTAGGCCGGAGAAATGAGCTTCGTGGGAATGACCTCCATGCAGCGGCACTCCGGGAAGGACACTGAGGCAAAGCAAAAGCTCCAACACGGACTTGACACCACGTTTCACCTGGGAGTGGTGGGAAGCATGTCCTGAGCCATGGGTGCAGCCCCGATGTGATGAGAATTCATTCTGCAATCACTGTCCTTCATCGCCCGTCACCGATTCCGTTTCCTCTCCCAGGCTCTCTTCCACTTTTGCAGCCTTTGGACGACTGGCCTCGCCGAGACCAGAGGAGATTTTCTTAATGGCTCAGTCCTCCTCAGTTGGTGTAATAACCACAGGGTAGCGGATCCTCCCGTCACTGACTAGGAAGCAAGGATTGCTGCCTGAACTTTCCTACCTGCCTTCCCAGGGGCATCTAATGAAAGTTCAGTTCCACACTTGTCTGCCAGAACTGCTGCCTTGCGAGCAGGCAAGGCGGTCTCCGTTACTGTCTTCTCCCCCTCCAGAAGTTCAGGATACTCTCTTCTCTCTCACAGAGCTTCAGCCGAGTTGATTTTAAGAATTATACAAAGGGGTTAAAAATAGTCCTTCCGGACAATGAATTAACAAAGCCTGTTCCGTTTATCTAGCTTCAGATACTCAATCTGACCCAATAAAATTCAGGTTTGATTTATTCGCAAGTCTGTATCTAGGTCACTGAAACCGTAAAGAAGTCTTAATATGTTGGTTATTTTCTGAGTAGGAATATGCCTTTCATTGAATACTTGATGTTCTCTAAGTAGGGCAACTGAGCAACAGCCAGCCATATGGTGGGAAAAGCACATAGGGTTTTCTAGAGTTCTGAATTCCACTGCAGTAATATGGATGGAAAGAATTTCTCTTTCCACAGCCAAACTCTTCAAGGTGTTTCTTTATCCAACCTACCCAAATGGTCTCACTTGGCTTTATCGGGCACAGGGAAAGCAGATCACATGACTTGGCAAGCAAGACATGTTTAATTGATGTCTCCACAGGATTCGATAGTGGCAAAAAGTATTATTAGGACATTCTGATGCCTGCTAATGAGTAATGACAGTGATTTTGCAGGTGCCAACTTTGTCTGGCATTTGGTGCTGGCATCTGTGATGGCAAGAAAGGTCTTTCAAGAATAGGTTGGGCATATTTTGCAGGCGGGAGCCCCCATGGTAGCTTTGGAAAGCAATTATATAATGAGACCGACAAACTGCAAGCCATTAGACCTTTCTCTTGCTTTATGTGAAAATTGGATTTTTTTTTTAGTCAAATCCATTTACAGAATTTCACTCGCACTTGCCTACATTAAAATATTTTCAAATAAAATATTTTACTAAGATCTGAAAGCTCTCAAATTTGAAAATACTCAAAAAAGTGAACCAGCAACATTTTCTTGGAAGCTCCTACACTTACCACGGGAAACTTGCTTTTCGTGGCATCAGCCGTCTACAGCGAATACAACAGAAGGAATTATTTGGGTAGATAAACATTTTCTTTCTAGATTCCAAAAATCTGAACTCTACATTCCTTTGCCAGGATGGCTTGGAAAGGAAGAAGAAGAGCAGAATGTAGTCATAACAACAACAGAAATGAAGAGAGTTCTTTGTCCACCATGATGTTGGAAAAGCAAAAACACAACAGAGACCAATCATTCATTCTTCAGATTTTTGTCATGTGAACAGTGAAAAAAAAAAACCATTAGATTCATCACAGGTAGTTGTATTCTCAGAGAGTGTAGCAAACCAAGCCAAGTGTCTTGAATTTAAGGAATACAATTTGACACAGCTGGGTCACAGATGGGAGGCGATCCCAACAGAAGAAAACTGCTCATTCTTGAGCTTTAGGTTAATAATCACAAAGTAATCTTAAAATTAGTTTTGCATCCTAACAGAGCTAATTATTCATCAGTTGTTACCTCAGATTATACTATAAGCTAAATAGCTGAAGCAAACCTAGTAACAGAAAACATTTCTGTCCCCTTCAGTAAAAGAAATGTTGACGGTTGAGGTGATGCGATGTACTCCAATGGTCCTTCCTACATGCTCTCTAAACATTGTTCAGGAATCATACAAGTCCTCCGTAGCTCAGAAGTAATCATAAACCAACTGTCTATTAGGGAAGACTTCGATGTCATTTATGGATTAATATAGTGAGAACAGCTCAACTCTCCTAAAGAATAGAAGTAAAGTCGTTTTGTGGTAAAAACAAGTATGAAGAATCACATCCGAAATCATATGTCGGTGCTGAGGTAGTGAAGGACCACTGTCCTCTGACTAGCTCAGTCTACCTGCTTAACTCCACACCTTGCCACTCCTCTGATGAGACCTTTCTGTTCACAATATCACATTTAACCTGAAACTCTCATTCTTGAGAGTCATCTGTGTTGATTCTAAACATTCTAGACATTTTCTACATTATCTGTACCCTACACAGCAATATGCATAGGCAGATCTATAATCCTTGCTTAATTAAGGAGGAATCAGGGCAGTGATATTCTGGTAGACCAGCTTTACAAAAAAGAGCCTATATATGTTGTGCTTGTTAATTCCCATGGGGTAAATTCTCCTACCATGCCTTCACAACCAGCTCGCAAAAGTCCCGAATATTTAACAATCCTAGCTCCAGTCCACGACTCAAACAGGAACTCAGGAATGTTTAGAAACTTCCCCAGGATCATATGGCATGTTAGAATCTGAATGACATTCCCATGGCCGTGTGTGGGCTCCAAAGGTGGGCCCCTTTCATGAACATGCTTCTCCACAGCCCGCGTTTATTTTTGCTCTCAAACTTTGTCTTTGCTGTGCCTCTTCTTCCCCCCATCAGTTCCAATCTTAAGGCCCAAGTGAGCAAGCAAGGAGCTTGGCCAAGGTTCAGCTGCTCCTGAAACCCTTCCCCAAGCAATTGGTCCATGCCGTTTTCTCTCTCATGCTATACATACCGGCCTTTACACTGGATTTAGCACATAAACACATTATACCTTCTACTTAACACCTTCTACTAACACATTAATGCTTCCTCTTTGTCCATCTTCCCTTTCAAGCCACAAGCAGGCTCTTACCTGCATTTCTGTGATCCACAGAGTGTGCTACATACAAAATGGACATGCAGTATTATCGAATGATCCGGGACCGTCTGCCTATGTATTACAGGGAACCCTCTATTCGGGATTTGTGAAGCTAAAGACTTACAGTAGGGGCACAGTGACTAACGTCAATCTGAAAGCAGGAAGTCATCTGATCTGGGAGACGTTAAAAGGACGAAAGGAGAGACACACCCTATATTTAACTTTAACTCTCCTTTCTTGCTTTTTGAGTAGATAAAAAATTCTGTGAAGTTTCCTTCTTTATCTGCCAGTAATCAGCCTCCTCCTCTATCTTCCTTCCCTTCACCAAACTTGGCGAAGGTGTAGAGGTGAGTGTCTTCACTCTGAACCCGGGCTGACACGGTCGCTGGGATTCCAACTACAGAGGGGTTTAATGAATAATGTCAACTCCCTCGGGACGGAGCTCTGGCATTTTACAGCCTCTGTGCAGTTCACAGGTTCACGGCTCCGTTCTAGAGCAGGCTGCTTTTTAATATGCATTCGCAGATCAACTTTCTTGCAAAGGCTTTTTATTCAAAGAGAAAGATGTATTTTTGAAACTATTGAAAATGTCTTTGCAAAACTGAAATTAAATTCTTTCTTTCTAGGTTTAATCTTAGCCATCTTTCTAAAGCAAGGCATAAAAGAAGGGATTAATTTGAAATTTGGGCTGCCTTAGAAATGTAAAGGTCCGTGGGCTGTTTCTCCAAATGACCTGCTCTGTTTCAATCCCATGCAATTTATTTGGTTATGGCTGGAAGAGAATGGCCTCTAAATCCCCTTCCAACATTTCCACAAAGGTGGCATTCTCTCGTGTCTCTCCATCTTTATCTGCAGATGCCCGGTGAAAACGGGAGTGAAGGAGCTGCTGGGATTATTGTTTAAATAAGTGTGATTTCAGGAAGTGACACCACTTGTCCTTTCCCTCTTTCCCCAAATGCTTCAGCTTTGGTGAGGACCTGAGCTTCTCCTCTAGAGAACACACACAACGGAGCATGGGTTTACTGTTATTTTAATGGCACGTGCTCTACTGGAAACCACATCCCCCCTCTTCCCGTCCCCCACCACCGTGCTGGAGCTGATTCCTCCTCACTCTGATCTCTCCCATCCCATCTGGTCAGAAAAATCCCAGGAATGAACAGATAGATAATCTGATGATACAATCTGAAGAGATGAAATGACTGCTTAGAATTACAAGGAATCTGTGATAAGATATTAAGTAATTTCCCATGTAATTACATTTCTACATATTCTGTAAGATGAAAGGTGGCAATTTAGACCATAAAAGGTAATCATACAGTACAATTTGTCCTCAGTTCATAATCCCAACAAAAGCCGAAGATACGTAAATGAGTTAAGATTATAAGGGCTTTTATTTTATTTTTTAAAGAATTTATTTATTTGAAAGAGAGAGTGAGAGCACATGAGTAGGGGAGGGGCAGAGGGACAAGAGGACTCCCCACTGAGCCACTGAGCTGGGAGCCCAACTTGGGATTCCTGAGATCCAGGACCCTGAGATCATGACCTGAGCAGAGATCAGACACTTAACTGAGTCACCCAGGTGCCCCAAGGGCTTTCCTCTTTTTTTTTTTTTTTTAAGATTTTTATTTATTTATTTGACAGAGAGATCACAAGTAGGCAGAGAGGCAGGCAGAGAGAGAGGAGGAAGCAGGCTCCCTGCCGAGCAGAGAGCCAGATGCGGGGCCCGATCCCAGGACCCTGAGATCACGACCTGAGATCACGACCTGAGCCGAAGGCAGCGGCTTAACCCACTGAGCCACCCAGCCGCCCCAGGGCTTTCCTCTTTTAATGAAAGTACACACTTCTTTGGAGGGAGCTATTAACATTACATACTCCCCTCTTCTTTGTCTCCTCACATTCCAGCATCTATCCCACATGCAGAATAGAGTCCACTCTCGACATATTGATGAATGCACACACACACAAAAATGACTAAGTGATGGTAGGAGTATAGCTCCTCTGTGTCCCATGGTCCTGTGGTGGTGCCCTAGGGTCACTACTTAATGACAAGGACCCAGGCCTTAATGACAGAGACACACGGAGCCTCTGAAGTAGGTCATGGTGTGGGAATGCAAAGGATGAGAAAGGGAGGTAAAATTGGAAGACTGGTCATTGTTCACTTGCTAACAAAGAAGCCCAATCTGGTTACTTAATGCTGTGTCTCTATTAGAAAGAGCAGATTCACCCTGTGAATGTAAATCAGCCTGTGTAGCCATTATATTTGCTAATAAAGCCTTTTATCTTTTCAGTGAGTACTGGCTTAAATATTGAGAAACCCTCTGATCTTTTCCTAGAGAATCAACTCTATCAGTGCTTTGTAACCTGAAGCTACTTCTAATCAGACAAAACTTTTGCTGCCTCTTTTAAAAGACTCAGTGGTACAAGAAAAGTTACAAAATGATACCAAATGTTTTCTAAATTTACAAGAAGAGACAATATTTCATTGACTGTCCCAAAGGATAGTTAAGGTCAAAGAAGTTAAATGACAGTCCAAAACACAAAGCCAACACAGCACAGAGGAGGAAAAAAAAAAGAGGTGGGTGGAGGGGGATTCAGTCCAACACTTCTCATTTGCTTGCTATCAGTGGCCAGCAGCATGTCCTCGAAGAGCTGACTTTATTCTTGACGGGTACAAGTGAAATTCGTACTACTGTGCTAAGAGAGTTTGAGGGAACAGAGGATTTATAGATTTGGGAGACAGTTCCTGTCCTACAGCTAAGAAATCGGGTGATGGAAAAAGGCTGTAGAGCCTGAAGATTTGAGGATTTGACATCAGAACATCGAATTTCATATCCTGAGTTCTTTTCCCTCTCTGTAATTTTCTAGTAGCAAAAATATATGTAGGATATTACGTGATAAATAAAAGGGTTATATTCATCTTCTTCAAATTTTGTACCAAGTTTAAACTTTTTTGTCATTCATTTATCCATATTTAAACCATATCTATACTATATATAAAAATAAATACTATAGGGACGCCTGGGTGGCTCTGTTGGTTAAGCAGCTGCCTTCGGCTCAGGTCATGATCCCAGCGTCCTGGGATCGAGTCCCACATCGGGCTCCTTGCTCATCAGGGAGCCTGCTTCTCCCTCTGCCTCTGCCTGCCATTCTGTCTGCCTGTGCTTGCTCTCTCTCCCTCTCTCTCTGACAAATAAATAAATAAAATCTTTAAAAAAAAAATAAATAAATAAATACTATATATAAATACATGTTTTATATAGATATATCCATATCTACTTTAGAATAGCCCATACAACCGCCAGTACACGAGCTGACTGCACTTTATTACCTGAGATATCATTTCATCATTGAACTTCCTTTGAGAGTCCTACTACATATGTCCACAAGTCACGATGAACGTGCTCTAGCATGCATGGCCCAATGTTTTCCTCATGATTATTGGAAATGTGCAGGTTATTTTCCGCATACACTGACTTCCTCCATAAAACTTCTTAGAACTTTATACCTCTTGTGGCTGTTTCTGCTGTTAATACTATCACTACCCTCTCAGCCCTTCACTAACTCATCTTCTATTATCTGCCCTCCTCTTGTTTTCCTTTTGTCACTTTAGCTTACTTCCTCTTCATAGCTTCACCATTTTCATGGATTTGTAAAAGGACATGATTTTTTCTTTATATATATTTTTAAAAATTTTATTTATTTATTTGACAGAGAAGGAGATCACAAGTAGGCAGAGAGGCAGGCAGAGAGAGAGGGGGGAAGCAGTCTCCCCACTGAGCAGAGAGCCCGATGCGGGGCTTGATCCTAGGACCCTGGGATCATGACCTGAGCCAAAGGTAGAGGCTTAACCCACTGAGCCACCCAGGCTCCCCAAGGACATGATTTTTAAAAAGCTACTGATGCTTTTTACATTCTCTTCCATCCATTCACCGTTTGATTCTGTGCACATTCACTGAGCACATAATATATGCTGGGGGGCCCTGGGAATAAAGTGGTCAACAGAAACCAGCACTGTCTTCTCTCAGATAATGCACTTCCAGGGGAAGAGACAGATAGTATTAAAGAATCACAAATAATAAATGTCAAATCACCATCATTGCCAGTGCTAAGGTATGTATTAGAATAAGTGGATTTGACCTAATTACAGGGTCACAGAAAGCTTCCTTACGGAGGCAGCTACTGAACTGAGATTTGAAGGATGAGTAGGAATGTACTGGACAAAGCACAGAGGGGGGATGTGCAAAAAGTCCTGTGGTGGGGGCAGCGGCAGGGGAGTGAGAACAGTGCGAGGGTACAGGGCATGCGTGAAGAACTGAACGGAGGTCAAGGAGACTGGAAATGGGAAGGGGAGGAAAGGTATGGTGGAAAAACAGATAAAAAACACAGCCATTTCTGAGTAGGTCCTTATAAGCTGGCTGAATTTATAGTTGCGTGATGGATTCCAGTTCTTTAAGGACATGATTCTATACAGTGAACACTTTTTTTTTTTTTTTCTTGGTAGGGAAGAGAATTGCAACACTCAGATTACAAGTTGTCTTCATTGATGCCTAAGACTGTGGTCGTTCCAAACAGATGGAGGCACCAAATCTCCCACTGCCAATAAATCCAGGTGTTTATGCTGTAGGTCAGTGTGACTACAAGCAGGTAGGATTAATTTCTTTTTAAAAATTATGCTTTGAATTCAATTACTTATGAGTATAATGGCTTATAAATAACATGGTGTGTGCTACTGAAATCCATTGCACTTTTCATGTGTGTGGTAATAAGGTGCAGTGTAATTTATGGTTTACAAATTTATGGACCCAGAGTAATAGCTCCAGACTACAGGATGTAGAATACTGTCCTTTTCATTTCAATTTTTCCTCCAACACTGGCTAGTAAAAAATTAAGTTTTGCATTTGTGTGGCAACATCAGTAACTTCTTAGTATCTTAGAACTCAAAATCACACAATTTTTAAATTTGAAGAGATCTGCGTAGGTCATTCAGTTTATCCCCTCTTACTGCCTCTGTAAATAATAATACCTATTTATCTGGGCAAGGTGAAAATCTCTCTTTTAATAACAAAATCTGGAAAAAGATTTTCTCTTAGAATGAAGATCTGGTATTTAATAACAATTCTCCTAAATTTCCACCCCCAAACATGGTTTGTATCTGTTAAATGTCCTCTGGCTTGTGAAGACAGCTGCCAATTTTCATATTATTGGGAATATTCTGGGGATTTTTAGGGCAGTTCCAAGTAAGACACTGGTATCATATGTAGAATGACTGAGCTCAAAGATAGGCTCCAGCAGCATGAGGGGGAAAAAAAAAAGTCTACTAAGCCCTGAGATAAGGGATTTCTTTTTGTATTTAATTTATGTAAGTGAGCACCATAATTATAAAGTGTAAGGAACACGTGTAGAAAACACGAGATGGTAATTAGATGCTAAAGAGCACCTGAAGTATTGGCAAGTAAGTTTGGAGATCGATTGTCTACACAGCACCAGGAAGAGAGAAAAGACTAACTATAAACATAAAGCTTTGCTCATAAGAAAGACACATCCTCATACTTTGAAGAGGATGAGGATAAGTCAATATAACAAAAAATAAATATTCAACATGATCACTCTACCCTCTTTGTCACGATTTTAAGTTTCAATATGCTACTAGTCAGAAATTCATCAAGAATGGAATATCTGCATAAGAAAATGTGAAAAGTATAAAACTGCAACAATTTAATGTATTTGCCTCATTTGGTCACAAACTAACGTCTTCCGTGTTTTGGAGAACAAACCTGGCCTGCCCTTTCCTGCTATCCCACCTCTGGCTTTCCCTGACATTTCCTCATCCAAAGGCAGACATGCTGACTCCTCTGGAGAGTGGTTTGTAAATAACAACCCTCTGAGCCCTACAGAGAATGTATTTGAAAATAGAATCTCCATGTATAAACAAACCAACCGATAGACAGATACAGGTCCAAGGCACATCCAGATTACTTTTAATTCTCTTCAGTTCTTTTTTTTTTTTTTAAAGATCTTATTTATTTATTTGTCAGAGAGAGAGAGAGCGCGAGCACAGGCAGACAGAGCGGCAGGCAGAGGCAGAGGGAGAAGCAGGCTCCCCACAGAACAAGGAGCCCGATGTGGGACTAGATCCCAGGACTCTGGGATCATGACCTGAGCCGAAGGCAGCGGCTTAACCAACTGAGCCACCCAGGCATCCCATCTCTTCAGTTCTTCTGAAAAAAGAGAAAACTATGGAAATCATTCACTTCAAACCCAATCTGCCACACAAGTGACAACAATGAGTGACAGCTTGAAATTAAGTGACTAATTGTGGGATGCGGACAATTACTGGTACAGAAGTACAGATCAAAGGATGCCTTGTTCTGAAAGGCAGGAATTGGTGAAAATTTACCGATTGCTAATATATGCTAAAGCTCTTATCTGTGTCTTCCATAAGCCACCTCATTGAATCTCAAGGTGGCTTTACATGGGTCACTGCACCCATCTCCACACAGGAAAAACCTGAAGCTCCAAGAGGCTAAGTGCCCAAAGGTTACAAGTAAGAGACAGGGCCAAGTTCAAACTCAGGCAGTACGACCTATCAACAAAGGGCTTCTTGGTTCCATCTTGGACCCCAGCATCTAGGACTGACGATCGCCAGTCTCCTGAGGAATGGCTATCTTACCCCAACCAAGCCAGGACCAGAGTGGAAAATGTGTGGAAATAGTAGCTCAATTGTAATGTTTGAAGCTCTATGAAATATTTAGTTACAGCAAACTCGATGCTTTAGTTAGTTCTTTTTTTACCTTTTTAAAGGAGTGCCATTATAAAATTACCATTACTCCTTTTTTCAAAAGGGACCCTTCGTCCTCTTCAGGGAATAATGAGGTAAAGTATTTAATAATATTAACAAAATTCAAAACCAGAACACAGAATGAGCAACTGGAAGCCTCAGCTTTTAGAACTATAAGAGACTTCTGTAGCCATTTAGTCAAGGGGAATAAAGAAAGTCCGAGAGAAGTCAAATGACTTTCTACAAAGGCGCACAGCATGATAATCTCATAGCTAGCCTCAGAAGCTGGCTTCTTTTTACTTAGTGCTCTTACTATGAGTGTGGTCACTAAGTAAAAATGTAATATGATTCATTCTATATCAAACTGAATGGCATATATTATGTATATTTTCCATTATTATGTGCTGGATCAGACCTTCCTTCCCAATTTTTAATAATCCATGGGAGTAACTAAGAGGTACACCAAGTCTTTCAGTTTATTTGGAAGCATATACCCTTCAATAAGGTACAAGATAAATATTTTTCACAAGCAAATAATATCACTGAACCCCTTCTCTAATGACGCACTGTGGTCCTCTAACCTCTCTTTACGCACACACTTGATTTTCAAAATTCTGGCCTCACTCAGGGAAGACAATAAGAGATCAGGCTTTCTATGTGAAAATGAATGGATACAAAGACGGAATACCTGACAGGTAGAAGATAATTTCCCTCCTTCATATCTAGAGATTGCCACTAAGGCCAAACCTAAATACAGTTAGGATATGTCTATTAGTTGGAGTTATTACTCTTTAAAAACAAATAAACAAACAAACAAAAAACAAAACAAAACAAAAACCTCAGCTGCTCAACCAGTAGCATGCACTTAAATGGAAAACAAATTTAATATTTTTAAAATCTCCTTTACTTTGCTGTGAATTTAAATGAAAGGAAGCAGCTATTTAAAAAGGAGAAGGAGAAGGAGGAGGAGGAGGAGGAGGGGAAGGGGAAGGGGAAGGGGAAGGAGAAGGAGAAGGAGAAGGAGAAGGAGAAGGAGAAGGAGAAGAAGAAGAAGAAGAAGAAGAAGAAGAAGAAGAGGAACAGTTTGCTGTTCCAGGTCAGCATCAAGTGGGCACAGAGTTAGGAAACCCTTGTAACCAGCACCAATCTCTTATTCTTTGTTTTTGGTTAGAATTTTCATATTCAGGATCTAGATCCCTCCTAGTTAAAAGTGTTATTTGTAGCACAATATATAAATTATATTGGTGGAGTGAAAGTATGACGTTTTATTGAAGTTTGCCTAATTCAAACATCATTTATCATATAATGAATATCACAGGCTGAAAGTTAACATTTGGTGTGATTGGCAAGGGGCAACTTTAGTTATAAATCCTTTATTCTACTAATTTAAGTATCAGTATCATTTTTTATTCATTAAAGTACTTTTCCATGCATCCATATGGAAATCCTTTACCAAAAATTAATCTAGTGCCTATTTTTATTTTCTTGTACATCTTCTATTAATGTTAATTTTTTAAAAAGATTTTATTAATTTATTTGACAGACAGAGATCAAAGTAGGCAAAGAGCCAGGCAGAGAGAGAGAGGGGAAGCCCCGATGAGCAGAGAGCCCGATGCGGGGCTCGATCCCAGGACTGGAGATCATGACCTGAGCTGAAGGCACAGGCTTAACCCACTGAGCCACTTAGGTGCCCCTAATGTTAATTTTTTAAGGAGCACTTTTGTCTCTTATTTTTGAGCAGCTTCCTAAACAAAATAATAAGGCAATAAAATAAATTTCAAACATTTTTCTTTGTTGAGGTCTTATGTTCCAAACAGCTTATTATACATTGTTACAAGTAACAACATGAAAGGCCCAGAGAGCTGTCCTGCATTTTTATTATCCCCAGAACTCTTCACTGATAATATTTTTGTCATTGTTTCCTAAAAATGAAGTGGAATGCAAGAAGTCTGTATAATTAGAGGGCTTAAATACCAGATTTTCAGTTTTTCAGCCTATTGGGAGGAGACTGAAGATTGGAGCTCTTCTCTTTCCCTCCCCCTTCCTCTCTCCCTACACACACAAGCACATGCATGCACACCATGCACACACATACACACGTGACAGACAGATGAACAACTTCTTTTAACTATATGTTTTATGGTAAATCTGTTTCTAAAAGGGCTTTGTAAACAGCAACACATTTTTGGAAAATTAATGTTAGACAACTATAGAGTTAGCACTCATTTTAAAATATCCTTTAAATGACAAAAACACAAACCTCCACCTTCCACTGTAAAGTGGTAATGTAAATCTAGGCACATCTGTGTTCTATTAATTGTCTTTGCAAGCCACTTTTTACTTTGAATATTTAGAAAAACTTGCCTTCTTGCGTTATTATTTTAGATATACAACTTAATGGACTTTATTCCACTTTCTAACCTCTTTTTCTGACTTGAAAAACAAGGCCAAATAGTTGCGATAGAGCATGAGACAATTATTGTCCAGACACTAAGTGTTCACATTACACTCTGTCTGTCTCTCTGATGAACTGATAAATGAGAATCCAGTTAAAGACATTGCACTAAAACAATTTCCCAAACCATCTATCCAGACGTGGCTTAGACACACAGAGGCAAATCCAAGATTGGCATTCCAATCCCAACTATGTTTACGGAACATTGGACACATTGGTCCTTTTTTGTGTGTCATTAGGCATGAGAGAGTATATCTTGATTACGGGACTATTCCGGGGAAGTAACAACAAAATCTGGGTTCTTCAGAATCAAGTGGGTGCACTCCCCAGGCTGCCAAAGACCTGGGGTCTGGGCTACTAAATGTCAGGGTGAGATGAAAGGGCACTCACAGTTGTGGCAGGTGGCCCCACTGTATCCCGTCTCCTCACAAGCGCACTGGAAGCTGTGCCATGTTTGCGAACACTTCCCGCCATGCTCACAGTGATTGGGCACACATCTGTCGGAGAAAGAGACAAACAGAAATAAACCAACACACGAATGAGATTTATGAGTGGCCAAATTCCAAGCTGTCTGGGCAATATATCATTTCAATGCCAGGTTGACTTACCAAGGCAATTAATCCTTGTTAGTTTAAGCAGATTAATACGATCCATGATGGAAGGTGCCAAGCGCACAAAAGATGATGTATCACAAGCCTGGTGTTTCCCATTTTTGAGTAAACAGTCGAAATTAACAAACAGTGGAGAGACTCATTTGCATATCACAGACTCATTTTATTTTGCTTTCGCACAAAAACAAAGAGACTAGCTGAATTTCCTCCTGGTGAAAGATGGAAGGTTAGCCATCTTGTTTCCCATCCTATTCTTTAACAAGACCAATACTGAGTCAAAAAAGGGTACCACTGAGCTTTTCATAGCAATTTGAGGTTTTGAAATAATGCCATGGCAAGAGCAATCAGAACAGACTAGTCTTAAAAGATTTCTAAGTCTTCTGTCGTCTCCCTATACCCAGCTGGCCAATGAAAGCCACCTACCCGAAGTGGCATTGAGCATAATTTAGGAGGAAAATGCAGGTTTCACGTTCTTATCTTTGTTTTTCTACTTACTATGTAGCCAATTGTGGCTACGTAGTTTAACCTTTCCCAATATCAAGTTCTTACTTAAAATAATGGAGCAATTTTACCCAGCTAAGTAGTTTTAAGGTTTGGAGGAAATGCTCATAAAGGAGATAATTAACAGGCAGGAATGAGAGGGGCAGCATACAGGGGCCCTGAGTATCTGGACCGCAGCTTCCAGGCCAGACTGCATCACTTGCTTGTACCCTCACGACACTGAAGTTGAAATCTGTCCAGAAACACTCCTGTTTCAGCAGCAGACTCCTTCCTTTCTCCTGGTCCTCTACCCTGATTCCTCCCACCAATTCCTCTCTGCAACTTCCCCACAACCGATTCTTTATGATCCCGATAGAGATGCTCACAGATGACAAAGGTGTTAATATGTGTTAACATTCACAAAAGATATCAAGATTTTAGTAAGAGACTGTCTACAATGGAAGCACCCGCCCAGATTAAAACAGTTAGGATCTCTAATAGTGGGTCACAGGCAACACTGCATGGGACGCTTAGCCATCATGCCCTGGTAGCTGCTTGCTACAAAATGTGATAGGGGTTGCTTCGGAGATAGCATTTGCTGTTCCCCATTCTTGATTTACCACCAGGCACGCTAACCCGGGCGGCAGGCACACCCCCGTGAGGCACGGAACCTTTGATTCTTCGTGAGAACGCCATTCCTCCACAACGCTTTGCAAGCCTTCAGTCACGTGACGACGTTTACTGAACACCTGCTGTGTGCACAAGACACGGGAAACAGAAGGTGCGTCAGGTACCAGGAACTGACAGCCGACAAAAGTAAATCTACTGAAAGCTACCACGTAAGGTGGAAATTAGAAGTGAAATAATGGGGGCAAATGTTGCAGGACGGAGTTACACGGGAGGGGTCAGATGCAGATCTGGGGCGCACTGTAAAGTGTTTAAGCAGAGCCTCGATGAACAGACAGGACCGTAAGAGAAGAACAGAGGAAGAGCATTCCTGGGGGAGAAATGCAACAGAAGCACAGGCACGATGCTGGATTATCACGGGGGGATGGGAAGTCTACTCTGCGCTAAAAAGGCACTTGTGTTTCATATGAATTTGGGCTTGGCATTATCAAGGCTCACTAGCAGGTCCTTCTCCAAAGACCTGACAACCTAGGTGGAGGTGGGGGGTAAGAGTCACACAAAAGACACCACCAGGCAGAATTTGATGACTCATCAACGGAACAGGGAAGGCTACAGAAATCCAGATATCAGAGCAGTTACCAGTGGAATATAAATAAAGGTAGAATATTAAAAAAATATACAGTTGAGAGCATTTCCCTGGGACCTTAAAAGGGGAGTTGCATTTTCATAATTAACATGTTGGAAGTGTTCCCAGCAGGAAAGCTAGAAAGTGCTGACAAGGAGACAGAACCACCCCCCCACCACCACCACCTCCCCTGCCCATGGGCCCAGGCAGGGGCCTCAGCAGAAGGTGTTTATGCCCACAGTCCTGATTCTCCATACCATGAGACAGAGCAATTGGATGGACACTACAAAATTATGGAAAAATTAAAAAAACACCCTTGATACTTAAGTTTGGAATCCAGTATGTATATGCCTCGTGTGGTATATTTACTTTCTAAATGATTGTGGGTTAATATTAGCTCAGCCTAATAGTGAAAGTAATTTACATTAGCTCATTATATCAATTAATTCAGGGGAAAGTAGTTCAGAAGTGTACTGACTTGCAAAGGAAAACCAGGTTGGAATCTAAATGTGCTCTAAAGAATGCACAAAGCAGAAAACACACCTCTCGATGATAAAAAAAAAAAAAAATTAAGACTACTGTGTACTCACACAGGAGGAGCATATAACCATCACGGGAGATTGACTGAATAGTCCTAAAATTCAGTATGAAGGATTTCTTTTAAAGTGATCTTTTATTTAAGTGGGATTTTAGTATTTTATTTTTTTAATGTCTCTCCCTTATAATTTGTATTTTTAAGATGGACATTAGCCTCATGTGTATGACTGGCATTCAGTTCTTACTGGAGAAAAATGTTCTATTTCCAAGTTGAATGGGTTCAAATGTAATTTCAAACCCGAAGACTTCATCATTATATTTAAAAAAAAAAAAATGTTAGGGCCAGTCACCAAGCAAAACAAAGTACAAATTAATCAAGCTTCCTACTTCCTGTTTATTTCTTCTCCTGTACTTGCATAAAACCATTTTTGTAAGTCCCATATCCCATTATCACATTGTTTAGTAATGATTGCTTGAACATCTTGTGTCTTCTAAATGGTGCGACTCTGCAGTTGGGGGTTCTTCTCTTCTGCTTCTTCGCACGGCAGGTGCCTGGCCCTCCTTCAGTGAATGCCTCCCGGCCAACGCACCGACGCAATGGGGGAATGCAATGACCGTAAAGGGACTGAACCACGCTTGGCGGAAACATCCCTTTTTACTGCAAAAAATATGGATTAGTGTATGTATGATTTTAGCCTTGCATCTAGACTCTTGCTCCAGTAAACTATGAAATATATAGTTTGTTTTACAGCAGGTCCTAGCTTGGAAGTTTGAGTCGCATCAAACCTGAATCCCAATGGGTCCCCTGGGGCTACAGAGAAAGATTTGAGCAGGATCAAGGGAGCAGTTGGCAGGTGTCAATCTGATGTGATCAAAGGGCTCCAGAAGGGGTGCAGCCAAATGAGCTCTGTCCCCAGATAGCCCTGGCATCGGACACCCGTTCAGCTGCAATCACCCTTCCAGTTGTAGCAATGCTTTCCAAAAATGCTTTCGAATCAGAATGCTTTTTTTTTTTATGAAATTGACTTACGCCACAATAGGTAAAGCAAACAAAAGCTAACGTTTGAGTCCCGTGTATAACAATTACTGAATATAGAAGCAAAGTCTGCGGACAGAGTGTCTGTTTGGAGAGATCCAGCAATTCTGTCCAGGGTTAAGGATGACAGCTGCAGTTTTATTCTACCCAGACTCTCTCTTTTATTTCTATACTTGATTTTCATTGCAAGGCATTGAGGAAAATGGTATTACCTGGACAGAAGAAATGCAAATGGTACCAGATTTGCTCATCACAGCCCACTTTTGTGGATACTAGTTAAACAAAGACAGCAGGAGAAATTTCCTTTCAAATCTGAAGAATGTTTCTCTGACAGCATAATGGAGGCAATGGTGGTCTTCAAAACCCAGTGAAAGTGGTTTTTTTCCTCCCTACAGTGCTTAATAGTTAAAATAGTTTTATATAAAATTCAAAGCAAACCTTTGTGTTACCTTTAGAACTACATTTGGTTCTGTAGAACCCCATATAAAAACCAGAGTGTTGCTCTGAAATACAGTCACACAATACCCAAAAATGATTAACGGTGGAGTGTCTCTCTGAATAGCTTGCTTTTGCTAATATCCTGAGCCGCTGGTACGCCAAAGTTCTCAAACTTTCATGCACACAGATGTCACTGAAATCTGGTTAAAATGAAGACTCTGATTACTTAAGTATGGGGTGGAGTCTGCAATTCAAACATTCTCCAGTGATGCTCAAGCTGCGGGTCAGAGGACCTCATTTTGAATGACAAAGCTCAAGAGCATTCCAGCTCTGGGTCTCAAAGAATAATGAGGGCGCCACGAGGAGAAACCGCCCAGATGGGAGGGCACAGGGGTGGAGTTGCGGGGGGGGGGGGGGGGGGGGGGGGGGGGGGTATGGGGGAGGTGGGGTGGGCGGAGACAGTATGAAGGAAGGGCAGTTTTGGTCTGTGCAGTCCTTCTCCACTCAGAGTGACAATATGATAATCTGCTAATCCCACTTGGTAGGTGTGATCATTTCCCAACACCTGAGTTTCGACCTTATTAATTCATAGAAAATCATCACAGAATATAAGGACTGTTTCATTTGGCCTTAAAAATCAAGTTCCATATTCTCAGTCTGACTCAACTGAGGTTTCCCACCTGCTTAGTTATTGTACAGAGGTCAGCCTGCGATTCTTAATCTGCTTAGAGATTAGTACAGATTCTATACTTGCTCCTTAAATATACCTTGTTCTAAAGTTTAGATGAGATCAGGTGCGTTCAGGGTGGTATGGCTGTAGACTGCTCTAAAGTTTAGAAAAGAAAACTTCAGGTTAGGTTTAGGGTATTCTGTGAACTACTGGAAAATTATTTAGAGGGATTTATAAATTACCATCCCAGAGCAAATTACCTCTTGAATTTTATTTTTTTTCCTTTCATCTTAGCTCCCAATTTTAATTTTGCTTATCAAGCCCAGAAATTCATTTAGAAAGTTTGATTTCTTAAATGCTATTTTTTATACCGCTGGCTCTCAGAGCTATTTTCACAATCACGGCAGAGTTCTCTTCTGCATTACCATCAATATTGATCTCAACGATATTTTAGTACTTTTATTTTCACACTAATTAGATTTCAATTTTAGTTGAAGGCATACTCTCTATGGAGTATATATCACTGCCTTACATTTTTTTCCTGTTCAAACTGAAATTATATAGAGAAGTAATCATAATTCCAGCAACTAATTTAGCATTTCATTACTACAAAACTTAATTTTATAGTTGTACAACCAGAAAACTTAATGTTATATTGATGGTGCCACTTCAACAAGCATTTATTTATGGAAATATTTAAATGCAGAGATATTTATTATACCTTTTGCATTATGCCCAAATTTTCCATTAAGAATAATCAAGCATATTTGGTCTGCATCTTTCCAACAATTACACATTTCCAGACAACCATATCAATCATTAATTGTAGCCTTACCATATAAACACCTTAAAAATAATTTCTGTTGTAATAAAACCTGAGTTCACTCTATTTTGCTTTGTTAATTTACTTTGAGTTAGAGTATTACAATGTATTCCCCATTGTTTTATGAATAAAACATCTTTTAAGAGATCACAGGCCCACAGGAGGAGAGGGACCTGCAAAGATCACGAGTTCTTCACCTGTCTCCAGGCCCAATAGTATTTAACTTAGATAAATAACAGTAAGTTCTTTTTAATCAATCAAGACACTCTAAAACAAACTCTGGAGAAACAAAGAATAAAGGCAGCTTTATCCTCAAGAAATTGTATTTATTCATCAAAATGCAATTGGCAATTCAGGTTTCTCTCTATGCCTGATATTAAAAATATTGGTACAGAATTAGGATAATATATCACTATTATATGAGTACACTGAGATTTATGGAAAAATTAATCTTTGAAGGAAGCACAGATTCAGGTTAGCCTGAAAGAAAAGAGAAGTACCTTCCCCCGTGGAGGGAAAGCAAAGGCTTACACCAGTATGAGTAAGAGCAAAATGTGGCTATAGAATAATGAATTGTTGGGTTTGGCCAGAGCAGAAAGCTTGCATCCACCTTGAGGATTATAGCAGAAAGTTATGGGTATCTGGTCAACAGCCCTGTCCCCTTTCTTCCTTCTTATCATAACTCTTATTTTGTTCTGATATCTTCTCTCTTTCATGTGGCCATCTGCTTTTGGAAGGGAGAGTATCCGGTCTCCGAGGGAAAAAAAAATGTAAAGAATCAGGCTCCGGAAAGAAGTCAATAACCTCCCGCGCATCGTTTCCCCAAATCTATGCTCTCTTCCTTTTAGGGCAACAGAATTTATGTCTTATTTAACATAGAGCCAACCAGCTAAAGACACCATTTCCCAGGCTCCTTTTAATTTAGGGTTGGGGGGGTGTGACTAAGCTCCCTGCAAGCGCACTGTCTGGGCTAATCCTTGAAAGGGAAAGGACATGCACTGTTCTTTCTTTCTAGTCTCTCCTGGCCTCATTCCTAAAATGAACCAATGATGGCAAGACCTGGGACGGGCATCTCTGAACACAAGAGGATGGTGAAGGACTATTTCAAGGAGTCTGGTTTCTGAATAACATTCCAGCTTGGGACCATCTACTCAGCTGCTTCCTGGCCCCACCCTAACTGCCCCACCCGTTAGATTTTGAAGTTCTCAGGCTCAGTCCCAGGTTCTGTCGAGGACGGCTCCAAGCTTGTTTCCCTGGTTCAAACTTCCCTGGAGAGAGTCAGACCCGCATATCTAACTGGCTTCTTGACATATTCACTTGGATGTATCAGAGGCATCACAAGGACTTTACTCCCTAACCTTCTCACTCTCCTGCTCAGTCTCATCTCGGTTAACGGCATCACCATCTGTCGGGTTGCTCGTCTCAGAAAAGCAGAAGTTATTCTTTACATCCCCGTTTCTATCGCTTCTACATCAAACAGCAGCAAAGCTTTGTGAATTAAAATTCCAAAACTTGCCTCAAATGTGTCCACTTTCTGCACTTCTACCTACTCATTTCAACCCAGCATCATTTTCCCCTGGATTACGATGTTTCCCTACTCTCTCCTCCTGTCTGTTCTTGCCTTGCTTTAAATTATTCTCAATAAAATGCCAGAGTCAACTTTAAAATCATGTCACACTACTGTTTAAAGACTTTTGATGTGCTCTCATCGCACTTGAGAAAATGTGGACCTCCTGTCCGTCTCTGCACGATCCACTCTGCCTGCTTCTCTGTTGCCAATCTGTGCTCCCCTTCCTCCCGCTATCTTTTCATGACACCTGCCTTCCTTCTGCTTCACCAATGGGTCATTCTCTTTCCCTTGTGCCTTCACACACACATTTCCAATATGAAGTAGTCACCACCCTCGTGTCCACTACAATTTTTTGCTCTCTTTTTCATCTATCACAATTTCTAATTGTATACCTAATAATATCTTTGTTGTCAGGCTTCTCTTTGAACTATGCTTTCCATGATGGCAGGAACTATATCTGTCTACTACCCTTTATCCATTGCCTAGAATTCTGTCTGGCATGTACTCAGTAAATGTACTCAATAAATAACTGTTGTATGAATTTTGAGTAAGTGAATTATCAATCCATTTAGATAGTTGGAAATGGTTTGTAGTACCATTTTGCTAGTATATGAATGCAGAAACAGAGAACGTCTCAGACTGCTGCACTCTAAGTGAGTTTTGGATTATCTGGTCCATTTCTCTCAAATCTATCATATAAACATAATACCATTATACAGTAAGTCAAACTGTCTGACCAAAGGCTTTACATAATTTCTGCCTCTACAGAATGCTATCTTATTTGTAGATGAAAGAAACACACATTTAACATAAGTCCTTTACTCTGAAAAATGAGTGAAGTTGTCGTATACTGATATAGCTATTAGAATAGCAAGCCCAAACTTGGCAAAACCCAGTAGTCTAGCAAAGACAGTATTTTGACAAGTTAATCCCTATCAAGAAATATCAAAATCAAGAAATACCAGGATAGTAAGGGTAGTAGAAGGATAATAAAATAATGGTTAACATAAGAATGAAACTCTATAAATTTATAGGTTTCTTTTATTAAGTACAGTATAAGTTAACTTTTATAGAATACTATAAAATTATATTTTTATGAGATTAAGATGATGAACTATTTTAGAGAAAGTGATATTATTAACAAATTACCATGAGACCAATAGTAAAATTATTTTACAATTTGTGCTTCCAAAGGCATACATGCAATTTATTTTAAAAAATATTTTTAAAAAATGAGGAAAATTTGCATAAAACATAATATTTGAAGTGCAATGTCTTTTTTTTTTAAGACTTTATTTATTTATTTGACAGAGAAAGATCACAAGTAGGCAGAGGGGCAGGGAGAGAGAGAGGAGGAAGCAGGATCTCCACCGAGCAGAGAGCCCGATGCGGGGCTCGATCCCAGGACCCCGGGATCATGACCTGAGCCAAAGGCAGAGGCTTTAACCCACTGAGCCACCCAGGCACCCCATGAAGTGCAATGTCTTTTTAATTGGTTCACCACTTCTTACAACCCTGAAATCAAAGTGACCACATCCCTTTGGATAGGCATCTTTGTATTCTGACCTCCCAAATATTTACTAATAAAGAACATTTAAAATGTCCTATTTTCAGTGTTGGCAGGTATAAAAAGTATCATACATGATGAAACCAGTATTCTAAAAAACAGAGAGACACAAATGGCTTCTTAAAGTTGATGTAGAATACATTTGCTTAAAAAAAAAATTCACCCAAAGCAGAAATGTATGATTTGTATAATTAATAGATCCTTGTTCTCCATATATCAATAAGGCAATGTTTTCATTTATGTTAGACACACACATGCACACACACACACAAAAGCTACATAATATTAACTTTTTTAAAATGTATATTCAAAATAAACAAATGAAAAGAGAATCAGACCTATAAATATAGAGAGAGCAAACTGATGGTTGTCACAGGGAAGGGGGGCGGGTGATAGGCAAAATGGATGAAGGGGAAAGGGAGACACAGGCTTCCAGTTACGGGAGTGAATAAATCATGAATGAATGAAAAGTACAGCATAGGGTGTTTGGTCAATGGTATTGTAACAGTGTTGTGTAGTGACAGATGGGAGGTCCACTTGTGAACATAGCGTATTGTACAGAGGAGCGGAATCACTAGCTCATATACCTGAAACTACTGTGTGTGCATTCTACTCAAATAAAACAACTGAAAAAATGCCTATTCAATCTGGACGTCGTATCCAGGAGCCTCAATGATGTTTGCCCCAAGCCTCCTTCCAAAGAAGAAAACTACAGTAACCAGTGAAGAACTGAATGAAGGAAGAAAGTCTGTGATTACATCATGTGTTAAATGAAGACTCCCCTGACTTGGGAATACAGAATACCCAGGATATCCCCATGACACACAGACATTTGGCCCAGGACTTTGAAAATTAGAACTAACCCTGTCAAACCAGAGGATATGATAAGCTTTAAAATGATACAGTGATAAGGATTAGAATCTGTTCAAACACTGGTAATAAACCCTGCCTTATACTTGAGTTGAATAATTCTGAACCGTGCATGTAGGTTCTGATTTTTTTAAGTCAGCCGTCCAGAAACAAACAGAAATCTCCCTACAAGAGTAAACTATTCACATACACACAATCTTTAGGAGGGACTGCTGTCCCCACTGAAAGGAGAGAGAAAAACCTCGAATGAGATACACAGTAGGGGAGGGTTGTTATAACCAAGCCCCTTTGTCAGGCAGATCTGTAAGGGCCTATTTAGCCAGATCCGGTTAAACAGTGACTTTGTTGTTGATGCAGTAAAACTTAAACTGTCCCTGCTCCCCCTTCCCCCAGGGGACTTACTTAAAAACAAGTTCCAGAAACCAGGTGACAAAGCCCACAAGGGTGGGTCAGGCCAGGTGGAGGTATCCAATCAATGGGGGCTCATACTGTCTCCCTAGCTACCAAGGAGTGTGGGCCCCGCCCTTTGGGCACCTTGTGGGCGCCAATTCTGACCAAGGTGATAGGCTAGTTCAAATATCTACTGTAGGGTAAATTGTAATTCAACTGGTCACTTATGTGTGACTTAGCATGACTACGCAACTTTCTTTGTGTGTTACAATCTCATTGGCCACCTGTGTGTGGCCAGGCCCAACCACATGGCCTTTGCCCTTAAAAGCTAGTCTGTAAGGCAGAAAGAGGTCGCCTCTTTGTAAGAGACGGCCCTGGCTGGTCAGTTTGATTCTCGATGCTTGGCTCGAAATAAAGCTTTGCTTGACCTTCCCTTTGTATCAGTGTCGTTCCCTTGACCATGGACCCAACAGATTGTTTAAGCGGCCTCAGAAATCTGACACTACATCCATTTCCACCAACAGTGTTGAAGACCTTTCAAATTTTGCTCCAAAACCTTAAATTAATAACCTCTTAAGATTATGATGACATGAAATGATCATAATACATGTATGTGTTTTTGGTGGGTTTTTGTTGTGGTTGTTCTCTTTGTTTTAGCTTTTTGTTTAATTTCAAAATTCACATCTGTTTACTTCGGGGTTCAAAGAAAATTCAAAACCACTGAAATAGCATGGTAAATGTTTAAAGGCAGAAAGAGTAACTGAACTCATTTAAACCTCTTGTTTACAGATGAAGAAACTAAAAACTGGAAATTGAATGAAATTAGTGAGCCCAAGGTCACAGAGCATATTTATGGCATAGCCTGGACTTGGGCACAGGTGTTTGTCTAGTACTTTTTATATACCTACGTAATTGTCCTAAGTTACAATGGAGAATCACAGTTGCAAACCAGAGACCTTTGGGAAGTATATAATATAGAGATAAATAGTAATTCTTACTTCCCAAGAAATAAACAAACAGGCAAAGAAAACAACATGGATTTACCGGACGTCCTTGAAACATTTGAGTGTCTGTCTGGACACATTCTTTCCAATGTCTGGCTCTTTCACTTATTTTTTTCCTTTTTCTTTTATTTATCTATCTATTTGTTTATTTTTGACAGAGTCCAATAGGTATACTATGTTTATGGAGTTTTTTTTTTTTTTGTATTTGTATTTGTACAAGGAAGACTATGAAAGGAATATCTCTGACATTATTTTAACAGCTCATTTGAAACAAATCGTGTGGTAGCCAATTTAAACAATTGCTATGGTTTTTTTATCCTCACTGTTTAACTTATTATTTTTTCTGGAAAACATGCTAGTGTCTGTGGAAGGCAAATTGGTAATTTGAGTTGGTTGGAAATCTTTCTGTCAGAGGCAATTTGTAATGGGTATTATTTGCAAAAAAGGCTATATGCAGATTTTGGTTCTCCAGGGAGTAAAGAAAGGAGATGTCTGCTAATGGGATGGGGAATTTGAAAATGTTTGTGTGAAGGCAGGCAATTATCCTTTAAGAGGCCAGAGGATTTGGGGTTAACAGTTTCATGATATAAGATTTTGTTTTATCTTATCATTATTCACTGTAACACAGCTACATTCTACATTCTACGCTCAACATTTCTTTAGGTCAGCTGTCTCTTAAGACTTGGATCAGCTCCTGAGACACAGTAGGTCTTCAATAAATCCATGCTGACAAACTACCGAATTGAGGAAAATCACACAAGGAATTTCTCTTCATCTGACATACATGTCCCAGAACAAAAATAATCAAAGAACTTTCAGGTTGTAAAAAATTAAAAAACAAAACAAAACAAACACCCTGTTCTTAACACTTCCTTTGGAGATGCACATAATCAAGGCCAAACATACTGAACACTTTTCCAAAGATCTCACAGCTTGTTTTTGCCAGAGACTAAAAATTCAGATTAGTATCTTTATTCGTGGTTGTCTAGTGTTCACACTTGTTTATGTTAGAAAGAGATCAAGGATTCCAGTCCTCAAATCTGATCTCATCAATGTCAATAAATGGCTCTTTCACCACAGTCAAACACCTTGTACTAGTAAATATTATTTAACCATGTGTAATTCAAATATAATCGTCTTTTTCTTTTTTTTTTTGTATACTTAGGAGTTTCAGAGGAAGTATGTTCATTGCTGTTACTTCTCCCTTTGGTATGTTTACTACAAGACAATCTCCAGTTGATTACCCACTATTATCACTATTTACAGTAATACCTGGCTAAGCAAGAATACAGAAATAAATCATTTCGAAATTATTCTCATTTAGGGCTTTAACTCATTTCTACAAATCCTGGGTAGCATGGTGTAGAACAACTATCTCATTAATTTGATTTTCTTCCAAAATGAAATGCTGAAGATTGTCCTATTTGTCCTTATGTAGAATTGAAGATGTTATCTTTAGGGCTCTATATGAGAATTTACTTTTTAACCAAAAAAATGAAATCAGCAGTGTGACTAAATGGACTAATGTCATAAAGGGTTAGAAAATGAAATGTTTTTCAGAGAAGATGTCTTCTACGGTTCACTGCAGAAATAATTAATGAGAAGTGGACAATACTTTACGCCTTGTTTGTAAACAGAAAGATTACTTTTTGAGCACCTATTACGTTTCGTGCCTTGTATGAAGTTCTGGGGAGTCTAAGGGAATGGGTAAAATCAATACACTGTAGTAAGTGTTACTGCAGAAACCTGAACAAAGTACTCCCAGAGAGGCAGGTAGTCATGCATATAATGCTATGGCAGCAGTGGAGGGAGGGGGGGTGCTAGTCATCATGGAAGCTCATTGGACATGGTGTTTGAGGTGTCTACAGGAGAGTAAGAGTTAAAAAGCTAAGAAGGAACTCCTAGATGTGAGAACAAGTGGGCAAGACTAGGTACGGAGGTCTTAACAGCCTGGTAAATTATGCATTGTAGGAATCTATCATGGCTAGAACTTAAAAGAGCAAAGTTGAGGAGAGATAAAAGGTACTTTAACTATTTTAAATCATGACTAATAATAGTATTAAATATTGGGCAGATGTCCTGTTGTTCATATCTCTGGTTGTTAACTCTCCACTCACATACTGTCATTTCCTAATTAGGTACTTCATCTTCAATCTAGTTTTAGGATCAGAAATCAAGACATCACAAGTATTTGACAGAAGGGCTATACTGTTATTTCGATCACTATTCTATGATAGATATCATAAAGTTATTTACAATGACACTACAAAGTTGAACTTTCCATGTATAAAACAAACTCATTCTTCTACTACTCTTCAGTTCATTAGAAATAGACAAAATATATGGTATGTCAAAATACAAGTCATTCACTAATGACGATTATTCGCCTCATAGATTTGGAGCCAATAAGAACCCTCACTCAACATTTCAAGTATAGAGTAGAGTCGAAATTATGGAGACACTTGGAGTTTTTTTCAAACCCAGAATACTTAAATCTCAGAATTCCCCAAAGCTGGAGTACTTTCAAGAAAATAATTCATCTTGAGTGGAAATAATTTTAAAGAAAGTAATAACAATGAAAATCTAACTGTTTTATTAATAGGCACTTGACTTTATAAATGGTCATGAAATAATTTGGCATGCTTCATTTTAATTACAAACAGCTCATTTCTACAGATTTATTATCTTAGTTAAAAGTGGTCTGATTGCCCTATAGAAAAATTGATAGGCTATAATTTGCTTCTGGTTAGATGTTCTTGATTGAACTTTATTCTCTCTAAGCTGTTATGACATTATGTTTATGTCAAAACATTGAAGGTTTTCTGTCAGTTTCAGATAATTAATAAACTGTGAGTTTTTAGGGGTTTATGCCTCAGTAGCAAAAATGTATTCCCAAACCTAATTACTCAAGTCTAAACTTGAGTTTACTGCTGATCATATCATTTGATTTTTTTTTTTTTAGTGTTGATTATTTTTGTCACTACTGCAAAGAAGACCTCACAAATATTTCCTTTTCAAGTGCACTGACAAGTTCCCATCTCTGTTTGGATTGAGAAGCAGGAACGAGTCCGTAGCATTTTCCTTCTGTGTACATCTAGAAATTCATTTCTGGTTTGTCATGACTGAGGTTAACTCAGGATATACCACCATAACAGAAATCTGCCCCGCCATGGAACAAAAACAAAAACAGAAACAACTAAACGAACAAGAATTCTGCTCCAAAGTAAGAAGTCAATGTGTTCAGCCTAGCAATTGTCTAAGTAGAAAAATCAAAATTTCTGCTTGACTGCCCTAACCAGATACAGAATGATGAGGTGAAATCCCGATTGTTCCACAGCCCCATGATACCCAGCTGCACCGACAGATGCTTTAGGTAGCGTCTTACAGTTAATGCCAATTTTCTTTTAAGTGAAACTCACATAGGGAATGACATGGCAAAAACAAAACAAAACAAAAGGATCTTTACAAGAAAAAGGAGGACACTTGTTCTTCTCCGATGGGGTGCAGCTGACCTAGGTGCACTCGAAGCTCAATTTCAAAATGATTAACTTCAAAATGAAGGTGGTTTAAAAGAAAAGCTAAGTCAAACTGTAAAACAAACCAAAACAACATGAATAAAACAGCTTTTCTGCATCTCTTCAGCGGATGCAGCCATAGCTGGGGGGAGGTGGGGTTAGGAGGGAGAGGGCAGTGGTGTTCCTTCACACCCGTAGGAGGAGACGCCTCCTCGCAGCCGGAGGCACGTGACAGGGATATTTTACTCACAAGCATCCTTCCGCTTCAGAGCCACAGGTCTTAGAAGCTACACAGGACGCCAGCGTTACAAAACCAGTGCACCCAGGCACTTAGAAGGGGCATACACAATCAAGCCCCCGCCCCGTCCAGGGAGCACCACCGCAGACTCGTGTACTGGGCAGACGGGGTCTTCTAGGGCAGTCTGCTCATCTCCCATTGCTGCTCTAACAAGTTACCACGAACATAGTGGCTTCAAGCAACACAAATGCATTATCGTACAGTTCTGGAGGTCCGAGGTTTAAAATGTGTCCACAGAGCTGCCTTCCTTATGGAGGTTCCAGGGGAGAATTCATTTCCTTGCTCTTTCAGCCTCCAAGGCCACCAGCATGCCTTCCTCACTTCCTCCAGCGTGAAAGCCAGCAGCTCAGGGTCCTCCCTCCTCTCTGATCCCACTCTGTCCTTACTGCTCTTATACCTTTGCTCCAGCTCTAACTCTCAGGCCTCCCTCTGAGGATGACACTAGTGATTGCACTGGGCACTCTCCGATAAGCCAGGATCATCTCTCCCTCTCAAAAGCCTCCATTTACTGACACCTGCAGAGTCCCTTTATTATGCAGGGTGGCGTGCTCACAGGCTCATCAGGCGGGTCCTTACTGTGTCCACGACAGTTAGAGAACTGTTTTTCTAAGCTAATCATGGAACCAGAGGTACAAGACAACTTCCTCAGTTCTCAGACAGATATGGAGAGAGGACAGAACAAGAAATACAGAAATGGAGTGATAAGCCAGAGCTGTGGTCTTCAGTACGGCAGCCACCAGCCAAATGGGAATACTTTCAATTAAGATGAAATAAAATTAAAAATCCACTTCTTCAGTTGTGTTACCCACATTTCAAGTGCTTAGTAGCCACACATGGCTAATAGCTACCATGTCAGACAAGGCAGATGCAGAGTATCTCTGTTACTGCAGAATATTCTGGAAAAATTGGACAGCACTACTTAAGAGTAATATTTGGGGTGTCCGATAGCTCAGTTGGTTAAGCATCTACCTTCCGCTCAGGTCGTGATCCCAGGGTCCTGGGATGGCATCCCTGTGGGCTCCCAGCTCAATGGGGAGCCTCTTTCTCCTTCTCCCTCTTCCCCTTCACCCACTTGAGTGCTTGTGCTCTCTCAAATAAATAAATAAAATCCTTAAAAATATATTCTGGGCAGAGCTAATCATAATACAGTGGCAAATCAGAAAAAAAAAATCAATATCATGATCCTTGATGGAGCAGCAACTTAATAATTGTTTCAAATTTGTTTTCTGGTGGTATTAATATGAATGATACATCAGTTGTTAATGATTATCACCATCATTAAAAGTTTAATGAACTAATGGTCTCTTGTATAGAGTGAAAAAATAGTACTAAAACCACAGAGAATCTTGAGGTTTTACAAAGGCTGGTCTGAAGATTTCCTAAAAGAAGAAATAATCCAAGACAAAGAGAAAGGCTGGAAAAAGGGCTTAAGATGTAACTAAAATGTAGGAAAAAAACAAACAGGTAATTTCTTCCCTCTTGGAAAACCAGTGACCTCAAGAATAAAAGATGGCCACAATATACTTTTTCTTCTATTAATAAGATCTATGTAGCATAGGTATTGTTTATTTATGTATTTATCTATGCATGTATGCATTTATTTATTTATCGGCTTTGTTTATAATTTGAAGGTACCCAGAATCTTAGATCTACGTAATGATTTTCTTAAATATATATTCTATAGATAAGCGTACTCTTTGCTTATGCAAAAGACAAACTACTTGCAAGGACTAAACATTATGTTTTTTTTTTAATCTTTAAAAATGTTTTGTGATCTATTCTTTAATATCTCCACTCCCTATAGGAAAAAAATCCAAGGGAAGGAGATTTCCTACATAAAAAGCAATTTTAAGTGAAACATACAGATTTTGTGTCAATTAAAATGGAGCAGGAGAGAATATGTACAGAATTTATAAAAGTTTATGTATGCATACATGCATGTATATATGTAGGTATATTTTTGCATGGATTAAAATGACAGAGCAAAACTGTCTTCTGAGAAGGAAATTCTGATAAAAGTCAAGGGATTTCAAACCTCTGGAAGTCTAGCCTTATAGCGCTTTTTTAAGAAAAAGTTCTCCAAGGCTTTTCCCTTCTCAAAGTTGTCTTGATTACAAAATAAGACATGACTACAAGAGTTTTGTAGGATACTATTACCAGAAATTGCTCACTCACTCACTTTGCTCATTTACTAATTCAACTAATATTTACTGATTGCCTGTGATGTGGCGGCTCTAGTTTTAGCTCTGGAAATACAGTAATGAAGGAAAACAAAAACATTCCTCTGGTATCATGAAGGTATCTCTATGGGGAGAAGACAAGTAACAACTAAATGTATGTCAGGTAAAAAAGCAAGGTTTGGGGAATACAGAACAGTAAGGTGGGCTCTTCTGATGACATAGCATTTGCCCAGGTGGTCAAGGCTGGGGGATATGGTGGGTGGAGAGTCCCTGGCTGAGAACAGAAACCAACGGGACTGAAGGATGGGCTTGTTGGTTGAAGTGGAACAAACGACGTCCTTGATGATGTCTGGTGGGCCTTAATTTGTACCTTTCAACTCATGCGTGGTTGAGAAAACCTACAGAACTCCCAAATGACTTCCAACAGGACTTTTTCACCTGTTTTTCCCTTTGTTCTCCTTCTCCTTCACCTTGCATTTGGCTTTAGGGGATGGAAGTGGGAGAACAAAGGAAAATGTCTGAGAAAAAAGAAGTGTCTGGTTAGTTTTGGTTCCATACTGGAAGTCTGACTGCTTCCCAACTGTTGAGTGATTTTGAGCAAGAGATGAGGTCAGAAAGGAAAAATATTGGTGGAAGAAGTACTGCTTTGACTGGTGTCTCCAGCCCCACTCCCAAACGATTCTATAAGCCTTCTAGTCAACCTTCTCCCACTTGCTCAATTAAGCCACTGCCTTCTACAAAAGTCTGATTGCAACTGTTAACACTGTACGGCCTTTCTGGGATACCTGGGTGGTTTAGTTGGTTAAGCATCTGACTCTTGATTTTGGCTCAGGTCACGGTCTCAAGGTAGTGAGATCTAGCCCTGAGAAGCACTCCATGTTGGGCATGGAACATGCTTAAAATTCTCTCTCTTCCTCTGCCCCTCCTGCCTCCCTCTCTCTTAAAAGAGAGAGAGAGAGAGAGAGATTGTACATCCTTTAAAATATCTGTTACATGGGCGCCTGGGTGGCTCAGTGGGTTAAGCCGCTGCCTTCGGCTCAGGTCATGATCTCAGGGTCCTGGGATCGAGTCCTGCATCGGGCTCTCTGCTCATCGGGGAGCCTGCTTCCCTCTCTCTCTCTCTCTGCCTGCCTCTCCATCTACTTATGATCTCTCTCTGTCAAATAAATAAATAAAATCTTTAAAAAAAATATCTGTTACATTTGTCCTACTTATATAGAATCATTTATACCACTCCTTCATCTTTTCAGGTTCTCATCATGTCCTATTTGCTTTTTTTCCTGTGATTAATTTTTCTTTTTCTTTTTTTTTTTTTTTAAAGATTCTTCATTTATTTATTTGACAGAGATCACAAGCAGGAAGAGAGGCAGGCAGAGAGAGAGGAAGGGAAGTATTCTCCCAACTGAGCAGAGAGCCTGAAGTGGGGCTCGATCCCAGGACCCTGGGATCATGACCCAAGCCAAAGGCAGAGGCTTTAAACCACTGAGCCACCCAGGTGCCCCTCTGTGATTAATTTTTCTAAAGCACTACTTCTATTTCACCCCAATCTTTTTATTTATTTTCACTGAAGTATAATTGACATAATAATGTTACATATGCAATTCAAAAAATCTGTACATTACTCAGTTTTGCCACCATGATCACCTTACAAAGTTATTAGAATATTGTTGATGATATTCCCTATAATGGACTTTTCATCTCTGACTTATATTTTATAACTGAAAGTTTGTAACTCTTAAACCCCTTTATCTATTTTGCCCATACCACCAACCCACTCCCAAACTACTGTAAGAACCACCTACAAGGTCTTCCGTTGGATTTTGCCCCTTTCCCCCTCTACAGAGACACAAGACCTTCTCTTTGTTCTCTGCGCACACCACACTTGTCCCATCTCCCAAATGGAAAGAAAAAATATCGGGAACTGTTATTATTTGAAATTGAGGTAAGGAGTTTTCTCTTCCCTTTTATTACATCTTCAAACCTGTTTTTATTTATAAAATAAAATTATATATAGGCTATAAGCCTAATTATATATAGGCTATTGATTTCTCCATGTTAAAGTTATACTCTGCTATTTTATTAAATTATCTGTTTGTATCTGGTAGTTGTTCCACTGATTTTTCTCAGTTTCTCAAATAATCATATCATCTACAAATAGAGGTAGTTTTATTTCTTTCTTTTCAAGTTGTGTACCTCTAGTTGCTTTCTTTGTTATCTATCTCCAATAGAAAGTTAAATGATAGTAAAAATAATGGGCAGCAGAACCTTGTTCCAGTGGGAATGCCTCTAGTGTTGGCCTTTATGGTGGATGCTAGCAAAATGCTGGCTTTTGGAGACAGAAATATAGATTTGGGCATGGATATAAATAGACATGCAAATGTAAAAGCATGTTAAAGAAGTATCCATCAATTCCTATTTAACAATGATTTTTCTGGTTTTTATTTTTAAAAATCAGTATTGAATTTTGTCAAATTCCTTTTTTTTTTAAAGATTTTATTTATTTATTTGACAGAGAGAAATCACAAGTAAGCAGAGAGGCAGGCAGAGAGAGAGGAGGAAGCAGGCTCCCTGCTGAGCAGAAAGCCCGATGTGGGGCTCGAACCCAGGACCTGGGATCATGACCTGAGCCGAAGGCAGCGGCTTAACCCACTGAGCCACCCAGGCGCCCCTGTCAAATTCCTTTTTAACATCCCTGGGAACTGTCTTCTCATTGGCTTTATTTATAGGATGACTCATATCACTAGACTTCTTACTGGTGAATCATTTTCATGTCCTTAAGAATCCCTGCATGTTCATGATACATTTTTTTCTAATGTGCTGTTGAATTCTGTTTAATCTTATTTAAATGTTTGCATTGATGCTCATAGATGAGAGTGGTTTGAGATGGGTTTTGGGGCTTGGGTTTTTTGTTTTTTGTTTTGTTTTGTTTTGGCTTTGTTTTGATAAAAATCTTTGCCAGATTTGCCTTTGTTGAAAATACTTCACAAAAAGCATGTGGAAGTTGTCCTCTATGTCCATGCTCTGAAATAGTTTAAATCAAGATTTTCTTTTCTACTAATGGCTTTATTCAAGCTTCCAAAAACCTATTTGTTCATTTCAACTGATTTAAATGGATATGGTGGGGCCAGAAATGGAGAACTATGTCTTAGAGACTGTAAGCAGCATGAGTTTTTGAGACTCAGTGATCTGAAAACAGTGAATTCTGGCATGGTTAATTATTACATGTATAATGTGAGCAAATTACTTAATTTTTAAAAGTCTTTGGTTACTCATTATTAAATGGGAATTATAATACCTGATGAGTTTATAGTGGTAATTTTACTTTCGTCCTGTTACTGCACACAGAGATACAGAAATTATTGTTATATGTTACCGATTCCTGATTTCAGGGATTATTCAATTTATAAAGGGTTGAAGAGAGATTAAGAGACAAAAATGAAAATGCATGGAGTAGAAGCTTACATGAGCGGAGTCTACTTCTGTTAATATTAAGCTCCTTCCACTTTTAGAAGATGTAGAGCCACTTAGTATTAATGAGATGGGTGATCAGAACGTCCCAGTTGAGGACAGGGATGCATACCTATCACTACAGAAAAATCTTTCTTGAGATCCTCAGAGCCACAGAAAAGGCCAGCCCCTACAGGGCATGCAGTCAACTGCTGCACACCAAAAATAAGATTAAAGACCATGATCCTGTCAAATGGGGGATCAGTTTCTCAAATAGGATTTTAAAATACAGATCTTCCGCAGTGAGCACTGGCAGACCCAGTGTTATTAAAGGTCCTCAGGATGTTTTCTTAAAGTTGCACTGTTGGCAGCTTTATCCTGAGCTCTGACCCTTCAGGTATATCTGCTGCAGGACTTTTATTAAAATCCTGTTCACTTCACTTGTGTCAGGAAAGAAAAGCTAAGGCTTCTTGAAGGTTAATGGGCTCCAGGAGAAGATTTCTTTTAGCCATTCTGGTATTCGGTTTATAAACCACCCAATGCTCCCCTGATGAAGCAGCACCAATCCTGCTTAGATTTTAAATCCTGAAATTAAATTTTGTTGTGTTCTTCAAGTTAGAGGGCAAATACTCAGAAATCACAGCCTTGTGGGGAAACTGTCCTGGCAATGTTGATATACTTGTGATTTTGCTCAAATATAAAACTATATACTCAATATATGTCCTATATTATAATTCTAAATCAAACAATGACAATCACAAAACACTCTATAATTCTCTAGAAGAGGAGAAAGCCTTGTAGAAATGATGGCAATTCAAAGAACAGGAGGAAGGCGTAGCCCTGGTGGAACATATATTCCATGTAAACTAGAAGTCCTGTTGCAAAATAAATAAAACCTAAGATTTAAAAACCACCCCAAATCACCAAGAATCTTAATTCTATGTTTGAATTGGAAATATACAGTGTGGGACAATATTTTAACAAGTGTAAGACTAAGGTAAGATTAAACAAAGCGTCAGTGCTTAGCATATGTGAGCAGGAAACGTGTACTGAATTAATAAAGAACACATCAAAAATGAGCAAATCCTTTGCTGATGTAAAATTATGTGAGTTTGACTTAAGTGCAAAATGCTTTGAATTACAGAATTTCTTATAATGTATTTTTTGCTCCAGTGTTAAATGTCAGTTCTCTCAAAGAACAAATAATAGTATCTCAGGTGCCTATTTCATAAATTTTGACTTTCCTACTGACTATATATAGAAAGAAGACATTTTTCAAAAAATTTTGTAATGAAAACAAGCATACTTTGGTCTTACTTTCTCCTCTCACTTTAAAATACACTGAAGTGTTTTTCATAGTTCTTTAATTCTAGAATTATCCTCTGGATGTTAGATCTTGTGAGAGCCAAGGAATTATTTTCAGGCTCACTTATACTAATGGTTTTGGACACATCACTTAAATAATCTGAATCTAGGTTTACTCTTTTGTAAAATGAGGAATATGGTGCCTAATCCACATGGTTGGTTGTGAGAATTAGAAGTCAAAACTTATCAAACTGCTGAGCGCTTCCTATGAATCAAGCCCAGGACAAGGTTCTAGGAATCCAAAATCAGTTTAAGACCATTTCTTTGCATTCCAATGAGGAGAGTACAGATAAGTAAAGCAATAGTTACAGAAGCATGAGGACAGTGTCCTCACCAGAATTCTATGCTCTACTCTCCCAGGAGACAGAGGAGGTACAGAGAAGCCGCCACGACAATGGCTGATTTATCCTGGCTTATGGGGAGTGGGGAAGGAGTTAGTGTTTGAATTGTTAACAATGAAAAGTTTACCAGAAGAGACAGTGTTGGTGTGAATAGAAACTATGAGACCAAAAGAAGCTCTATCCTGGCAGGATGATCACCACAGGCAACCCACTGAGCACAAGACAAAAGACTGGCTGGTTGTAGGTTGCCAACAAGGACCACCCTGGCAGATCTGCATAGGTGATTCTCCATGTTAGAGGAGAACATCACTCAGAGACCTCCTGAGGGGCTCAAGGAAAGCATGAGACAATTCCTCAGAAAGCCTTTTGCATTCCACATTTATATTTCTCTTTGAAAGAAATGTGCTCCTTACAGATAGACTGCAGATGTCTATTGCATTTTGCACCTTGCTAAGACTTCCTCTTGCAGATAGTGTAGATAGCTAGAGAAGATATATTCACATTCGATGTGTTATCCTTTCAACAGGTATATGAGTATTTCACACATTAAATAATTTGTCTTGCCTGTCCATTAGGATTCTCTACTCTATCAGAAACCAAAGGAAAATTGCTTTTAAAGAAATATCTGGTTCATTATTTTCCTATAGCACTGTAAAATTACTACAATTTTCACGATGTAGCCTACTTGCCCATATTTAGCACACATGAGCAAAAAGATGCTCAAGGTTCTTAGTTATTTAGAAGAGTATACTACCTTGGCTTAGTATATACATAATCATATAAGGGATGATAGAAGAAATTAACATAACAATAAATTCCAATAAAAGAAGGTACCCAATAGAGCAGAAGCAATGCCAACTATGTAGACACACAGAAAGCTAAACCTTTAATTTTACATTAAATGCAATTTAACTTTATTTTTATTGGTTATACATTTTTGTAAATAGACATTTTCAGGTTGTCTCCTAGACAGAGTTATTTGTGACACCTCTCTCCTGTCCCTATTGTTTCATTATTTGTGTACGTATCTAAACATATATAACTTAATAATATAAAGATATTTCTTTCATCGCTAAAACATTTTATATTTATCATCATAGACATCATCTAAGAGAAGACCAGGAAACAACATTTTTGTCAACTGCTTACATATTTCTTCAGAATTTCTAGTAAGAATTGATTATCTGATATTAAGTAATAGGGAGTACAAAGATATATATAACTCATTTGTTTTCACTTAGGATTGATTAATGCTTATATACCATTAAGTAAGAATGCCCTAGATTCTTATGCAGACAGATAATGAGGGAAAAAAAATAAACGCTAAAGTTAAAAAAGAAAACCTCTGTAGATGTCAATTTTTTAATTTGACTTAGAACTCGTAATTGATTCTAATCTAACAATCTGGAGATAATGCCTCTTCAATATTAGCTTTTAAAAATAAAACAAAGAAATGAAGATTAATTACATTTTCAGAAACAGAGAGAAGAAGAGGAAATATAAATACCACATATCACAGGTCATTTGCAGGTCACCAACATGAATTTAATTTTTAAAGTTGCATTATTAAATTCCTGACATTCAGTGGCAAAGGACATTTAATTAAATAAGCCATATTATTAATTGTTATTTTCTTATTTTTAAGAGCTATTCATAATTCATGGACAAATTGAAAGAATCTACAAAACAAGAATTTGCCTTTTTATTTTCTTTACTTATTTATTTATTTTAGATTTTTTAAAATTTATTTGAGAGAGAGAGAGAGTGAGCGAGCAAGGGGAGGGGCAGAGGGAGAGAGGAAATCCCAAGCAGACTCCCCACTGAGCATGAAGCCAGACACAGGGCTCTATTTCATGGCCCCGAGATCATGACCTGAGCCGAAATCAAAAGTTGGACCCTTAACCAACTGAGCCACCCAGGCACTCCAAGAATTTGCCTTTTTAAAAAAATTACTAAAAAAATATTTTTTATGTTAAAAGCACTGCAACATATTGGAGTGTGGGGAACAGTTTTTGTAACAGAACTTGGTTAGTTATGACTCTCTTGACGTTAGCCCTATTTATAATTTAATTTCTATAACCTTCTATAAATATCTGTTACCTTTATTTAGATATATTTTCATTGCATAACATAAGGAAAAGAGAAAATGTAAAAGAGGAAATAAAAATTGCTGTAAATCCTACAACCTTGAATATGGTTACTGTAAACATTTTAGCGTATGTTTTATATCTTTTTTCTATGTATGTTCATAAATACATATATATTCTGTATACACACATGTACATTTTTTTTAAAGATTTTATTTATTTATTTGAGAGAGAGACAGTGAGAGACAGCATGAGCGAGGAGAAGGTCAGAGGGAGAAGCAGACTCCCTATGGAGCTGGGAGCCCGATGTGGGAAGCCGAAGACAGTCGTCCAACCAACTGAGCCACCCAGGCGTCCCCACACATGTACATTAATGCTATGGACTGAACATTTGTATCCACCCCCCCAAATTCATCTATGCTAAAATCCTAACCGCCAAGGTGATGGTATCAGGAGAGAGACAGTTTAGGAGGTCATAAATACGGCGCCCTCATGTTTGGGATTCAGGTCCTTAGGAAAGAAACCCCAGAGAGCCAGCTTGCCCCTTTCCCCAAGTGAGTTTGGAGAGAAAAAACAGCCATCTAGGAAGTGGCTTTCACCAGACAATGAATCCGCTGGTGCCTTGACCTTGGACTTCTCAGCCTTCAGAACTATAAGAAATAAATTTCTGCTGTTTATAAACCACTCAATCTATGGTACTTTTTTATAGCAGCCCAAAGACACTAAGACAATGTAAATCAATCTATTCACAGGTAGAAATACAGGAGTACAAGAACATGCAAATATATTATTTACACATCATCCTCCAAAACGGCTTTGACATCTAACCACCTGCCTGTATCTGTTGGTTGTATCATGGTTGAAGTGACAAGCAACCCTTACTCGATCCATAGCTAAATCTGTCCTCGAATCTGGTCTTCATTTGGAAACACAGTTATTTTTTAAAATAAAAATTAATTGTACTACTTTCCTACTTAAATTCCTTTTCGCGACTTCTACAGCCACTTAGGATAGGGTGGGAAACCTTAGCATAACTTACAAGGCTCTGCACAACCTGGTCCCAGCCCACCTCTTCAGCTGTAAGCCATCCCATTCTCCTCTTTGATCCTTACTGTCTAATCACACTGACCTTGCTTCTCCTATCAGATGACTAAAAGTCCTTTTACCCTCACACGCTACCTCTTTTATGTAGAAGGCACAAGATTCATCTCATATGGTAATTAATGTCCAGCTAAAATATAACACTAAATTTTGCTCATAGCTGACCTTGTTCTAAACATGGGTCCCTACCAGCTGGTGTGTGCGGTAAGAATTTAACTAAGTAATTACTCTGCATTAAAGTGTAGTCTGATTTGATAATTTAAACAGTCTCTTGAGGTGGTGTTCAGGTACTCTTGGGAGAAAATGTCTTCTCTCATTGTCTCATTGTAAGGAAGATAAGAGGTTGGTTCGATTTGTCCATAGTCATGGCTATAAATAGTGGCAGACTTGGGTAGGTCTCTAACTTCTTAAACCTGCCTTCTGCCGATTCCATCACTGATGGCATAGACCAGTTAAATTTTGGTACTTAAGGCCTCAGATAACCACAAAACATTCCAGTAAAATAAGTAATAATCATTTTCAGGAATATTTTTAAGTAGCAGGGCTTTTCCAGCTGAAATAGGAAGAAAAGAATCCTATATCATTTCATTGGAATGAAAGCTGTAACATAAGCAGCAGGAACTAAAAAGAATTGTCAATAGAAGGAAGACTGCCCTGTTAAAATCTAGAAAACAAGACACAGTAGCTCAAAAATCAAACGGGATTTATCCAGAGAGAGAGAGAGAGAGAAAGAGAGAGATGCAGAGACATACATAGAAATGAAAGATTATATTTTGTTCTGAGGACTGTGTGCCCAGCAGCCTGGGGAACCACACGGTGGGTGGGCGGTGTAGCTGACTTTCTCAGACCCAAATAAAATATCTATTGCAACCCTTAGATCTTTGTTCCACTATTTTTTCCTCATGAAAGAGTCATCTAAAAGGTAACGCAGCTCCCAATTAATTTGATGTCATGAATAGAATGTTCTGAAAGGAGGATAAAATAATTCTGGACCTCCCTGAATTAATAAGCCAACATATGCCAGCTGAGAATTCATAAGACTAAGAGTGACAGCTTACATTCTGTGTTAAGCAATATTCTAACACTTCTTATCCTCACAAGATCGTATGTGAAATACAGCTTTTATCTGTAACAACCAATAAAGTAACTGAGGCAGGAGGCTGTTCCAATAAATCTAACCAACAGAAAATGTCATATGAAAATACAGTCTCTGGATCTGGAACTCTGAGACCAAATCTGCAATGTGGTTTCCCACCCAAGCTTTCGGAGCCTCCAGAAGGTCTCCAGTACCATAGTCTAAGATGTTTTTTATAATTATATTTTCAAAAGAACATTAAGACACCAAGCCAAAAGGATGGATAGAAACAGCACCACCTTTCATCACAGTCTTCAGGTATTCGTAAAGCAGGAAGTCAGTCCCCGGAAGACAGGTAAGAGAGACAAGTCTCCTGCCCCGCCTCCTTACCCTAGACTCACTTTCCATACCTGAACTTCTCTCCTGAATGCACTTGCTCCTGGGTCTTCTTTGATTTCTGCCCATTAGCTTTTTTCTTTGTTGGGATGGAGTGTTTTGAAAACCATTTATCATTAAACTATCTATGAAGAGAGAACCTATAAAGTAATTCTACAACAAATTATTCTACAACAAATTATTCTACAACAAATAAATGTGGTGGTTTTAACTTCACTCTTAGCAACTAAGGGGAGTGGCACTAGTAAAATAAGAAAATGAGACTGAAACAAATAAAGAAGTCATGAGATTTCAAAAGCAAACAAATCCTTTTCATAATAAAATATTATGAACATATTTTAAGATTTGGAATTCTCCAGCCAGTTTATTAAGCTATTTTGATGATTTTTATTTTTTGAGGACAATTGTTCATAAAAAATTATTTGAAAGCGGGGTGCCTGGGTGGCTCAGTGGGTTAAGCCTCTGCCTTCGGGTCAGGTCATGATCGCAGGGTCCTGTGATGGAGCCCCGCATCGGGTTCTCTGCTCGGCAGGGAGCCTGCTTCCCCTTCTCTCTCTGCCTGCCTACTGTGATCTCTCTCTCTCTGTCAAATAAATAAATAAAATCTTTAAAAAAATTTATTTGAAAGCTATGCCAAGACCCTGACACTCTATTTTATCCTATGTTGGGCTCCATTGTGTTGCTCTTTAATGCTGTCAAACTACATAGTGTTTCTTTGTTGGGAAAGTGATCAGCTTAATGACTGCTATGCTTTCCTGACCATGCTCTTAATCCAGCAATCCTGCCCTTTGAAGGGTGGAATGTATTCACCACCCACACAAACATCATAATTTCCCAGGGACCTTCCCAAACATGACTGATACCCTTACCTTTGGGTAAGTGACTTATGGGCGTAGAGCTAAAATCATACAAAAACCTTTTCACTGGAAATAGAAAACACAAATAGTGGGTGGGAGTCTGAGATCCAAAGAATAAAAACAAATAATAATCAAGAATGAGGGGCTCACAATGGCAACTGGCAGATCTCTGCTTCTTGGGGAAGCTGATCTTGAAACAATTACAACCAGCTGCCTTCCTAACAAGTCACTGTTATGTTTATTTGAATGGCTTGTTGGATTATGCTCTTCAAAGTCTTAGGATTAATGGATCCAAAATTGCACATTAAAGAGAACACAAAGCTACAACTCATCCATATGCACATTTACCCATTTCTCTCAGGTCTGCACAGGGATTTAATTTTTTAAAATATTGCCATGTCCTGGACTACCATAACCCAAAAAGAGCTGAAAAGGATTTACAAATTAATGCTAAGCCTTGAACCCCAGAAAATGTAAGAAAGTTTGCTAAAGTCACTGGGCTAAAAAAAAATTCAGGATCTGTTGTAATTAATTGCCTAAGAAGATACAGCAGCTAAACAGTGACTGGAGAAGTGCAGGGAATGAAGTGTTTTTTGTTTGTTTTTTTTTCCCCAACTAAAGGCTAAAGGTAACAATGTAAATAAATCAATGGGAAAATTACAAATAAAGTTGTTTCTTTATTTGTATTAGTTTAGCTGTATCCATCTTTGCATTTGAATCAAAGCATTGGCCTAGAATGTAGAGGTGAAGTCAGCAAAATACCACCTTCCAAAATTTAGACTTGGTCAAACCAAGCATTTATTTAACCATTTGTCAAAGACCTTGTTTTGGAACTAAATTGCTGATGAGCCTCTATATCCTAATGACATCACAAGATATGAGTATCTCCAGGCTTATTCAATCTTATCATGTTTCTGACTTGAAAAAAAAAAAATCCTGTTTTCAATAATTCACCACATACACATCACCATTGCCACTACCACCAACACCAAAAGCACGACAACAAAAATACTGGTTAAGGGCGGGGAGGAGGAACGGAAAAGTAAAAATCTGCTATTTATCGGGCACTGGAAGGCAAAAGAGACGTGGGAAATGCAGATGTATACAACAGAAGTTATTATTTAATCTATAAGAGCTGGAGTAAAATATTATTCAAAAATACCCAGAATCCAGAATAGATGTCTGCTGGCAAAAACAGCACTACAAAAACATTGTTAATGTCAGGATGTTCCGTTGGAGCATGAATATGAAAAGAGGTACAGGAACAGAAATAAATAAAAGGAATCACCTGAAGGAAAAGGAAGGAAAAGTCACTCGGCCCAGCAGGTTAACAGATCAGGGTTCACACAGATGGACTTTCAGGAAAGACTCTCCACAAACCAGTGTTCTAGGTCGGGAGTCAGAGCACACCTGTACAAGGCAACGTCCCTTCTGCTCCAGGCTGTAACATTCCACAACATACCCCCACACCCCCATCGAAGCCACAATATCAGGTTACAGCTTTCCAATTGGAAAAATAATCATTAAAGTCCAAAATGAAAAAAAAAAAACTTTAAACCCTTCTCGATACTAGGGGAGTTTCTCCACACCTGCTGACTGGATGGAGAGTACATGAAATTTTAAGCATGGAGTGTAAAACTTTACTCTACAACAAAAGCATTGAGAGAGATGTAAAAAAATGTGCCCATAAAGGAGCACCAGCAGCCAGCAAGCCCTTTCCCGACCAGGTGAAAAGATCATCTCGAATGAGGATTGATTAATCCAGTTGAGGGAGGGAGGGAGGGTGAGAGTTTGTGATGTTAAATACTGTGTAGAGTCACTGAATAAATATGAATAAAGCATTTGCAAAGTTGGTAAGTTATTATTTCTGATTCTTCTCTAACATACTCTGGTTAGGGTCAACAGAATGACTGATAATTGCCAAAGAAGGTTTTTTTTTTACAAGTTTCTCTCCTCAGACACTGAATCCTATTTTCAAAACGCTTCTTACGGATTTGTTTTCATTGGTTTTGAAATATTGGTGTATTTTTTTTGCCTAGCAAAATATCTCCATCAATATACTATGTGGTTAATTTTGAATATATTTAATATCTGGACAAATGAATTTTCCAAGGAGGGATGTTTTATTTCTAATATCATGAAGATGAAATATAGTTGCTGCACAGAGTTTACAAGGAAAGTAATTTTGTCAAATGGCACAATTTATAAAAACAAAATTCTTTCATTTGATTCTAAGAACTATTTATTTCAAGCTATATAAAATATCAATTTTCTTATATTGAAAATGTGAGGCTATTGCCCTTAAATTTGTTCTGTCATATGAACTTTATAACACCAAAATTTTGTACTAATATTTGACCAGGGTTTTTGCTGCACAAATAGATCTATTTGCCACAAGCCCAAAACACGCAAGAAAATTAAGCAATCATTGAAACGGGCGATGCCAGAAGTAGGACCCACACTGTGAATGAAGGGTACGCATTTCACGAGTTGTGGGCTCACACAGCCAAACCATTTTATAATTTAAAGAGAACATGAAGCACAGCTTGTTAGAATTCCCACCCCAGGGGCGCCTGGGTGGCTCAGTGGGTTAAGCCGCTGCCTTCGGCTCAGGTCATGATCCCAGGTCCTGGGTTCGAGCCCCACATCGGGCTTTCTGCTCAGCAGGGAGCCTGCTTCCTCCTCTCTCTCTGCCTGCCTCTCTGCCTACTTGTGATTTCTCTCTGTCAAATAAATAAATAAAATCTTTAAAAAAAAAAAAAAAAGAATTCCCACCCCAAGCAGGAATCAGAAAGCCAGAACTCTCAACAGCCTTGTCAATCATCCGACCCACCCCAAACCCCTGTTGGATGAGGAAACCAGTGTTCATCAGGTTGATGAGTCAATCTGCAGGTACACAGTAGGAAGAATTAGATCCTGGGTCTTATGCCCCTTTGCATTGCACCTGTCTGAAGTCTTTTTTAAGTGTTCTTAAGAATAGTCACTCAACTGTTCCAGGAGTGTATTTCTAGAACTTTCTCATCTTCCTGGTCTACTAATTTCATTTTACCTAATACTTTTCCTTCTCTCAGGCTCAGTTCACTCATCTGAAACCAACATGAGAATCTTAAGATCGTAAGATTCAAAGTTTTTCAACCTAAATATGGTTTAGGAACCTCTTACAGGGTCATAGTATTTTTTCACATTGTAGGTTTTTAAATAATAGCTTTATTGAGGAGTATAGAGTTGGATAATAAACTGCCTGCCTTGACATGCAGAGCACAGAAGCCCAGGTAACCCTGCAGGCTACCCAGGTCAGCTTACAAATGCCACCGGGATGACTGTCCCAGAGCAGGATCCATGGCGTGCAGCCATCAGCATGAGGGCACAGCACCAAGGGTCTGCTCACCCTGGCTGGGGGACACTGGGTACTGAGACGACTGCTGCTATGGAACTAGGAGTAGCAACCTTGTATGAAGTACCCAAGGCATTTTCAAGCATGTGGGCTGGACTTCAGAGACTTAGACAAAATGAAAAGCACGTCTCCCTTGCTTCCCTCTATGCTCTGTGCTGCTTCTGTCCAGGCCTTTGCTCAGGCCACTGTGTGTCTGCCTACGTACATGCCCATATGAGGTTTTGGCTTCCTCTTCATTTCACTCCACCTTATTATCATTAATCTTGAATTAGACATGCTTTTCCAATGGACATGGCACCTCACCAATCTCTCTCTTGCTGGTTTTTTTCCAACTGTGTGTGGAGACCACACGCTGCTTCTGTGATTAAACGATATAAAAGCTAGGTGTTGAACAAGATGGCCTCCATGTTGCCTTCAGCTTGGGTAAACCTTAGACAGGCTTCTTCTTGACTCCAGGCTCCCGCACCCCCCTTCTTAGAGCATTTACTTTGGAGAACTTGTAACTGTAGATCTTTTCTCTGTCCCATTGGAATATAAATCTTTTAGAGAGCCTCTTGCCAGTTCTACAAGCCAGGAATGTTTTCCTAAGGACCCAGGGGAACCATTCTTTTGAAATGTAATCCTTGAAAAAAATACACCCCTATCTGCCAGTCTCTGTAGAAGGGTAGGATCCTAACTTCAAGGATCCTTGCTTCAAACTGTAAAACTATCTACTATCATGAAGAGAGGAAAAACTTTACTTTTCCTTTGGGTAAAGTCAATCCCTAGAAACAGATGGCTTGCACAGATTCCCCCATAGCAGCCCTTAAAAACTCCCCTGCCCTATTTCTTTCATTGCTGCTGAACTCAGACTGAGTTTGGGCCTCTCCCCACTATTGCAGTGGTCTTGAATAAAGTCTTTCCTGCCTGTTTAATTTTGTTCAGAGCAGTGTTTGCTTTGACAGCATTAATCGTGATTTTATCTCGCAGTTGTCAAACTTATGAGCTTTGGTTTTCCTATTGTTTTCTTAGTTTGCTTTCTTCTTTAGAAATAGGCTGATTTCCTCAGGTCATGTGATAATAACCAATGCTTTTTATGACTCTTAACTATCATTAAATTTAAAAAAAAAAACCTTTAATAGAGAACAAACTGGTGGTTGCCAAGGGGAAGGTGGGGGGATGGGTGAAACAGGTGAAGGGGATTCAGAGTCCACTTACAGTGATGAGCACTGAGTAATGTATACAACTGTTGGATCACTATATCGTAAACCCAAAACTAATACAGCACCACATATGAATTATACTCGAATTAAAAAATAAATAACTTTAGAAATTTCTAGAACGTGTTTGTTTTAAATTTCTTTAAAAAAACAATCAATCAAACCGGTTACCAACTCCTTGTCTATGTTTCTCAATGGACTGTTTCCCTGGCTGGTCAATAAAGATATTTAATCCATTTGGCGTACGCAAATATTCTTTTTAGTGAAGAATAAATTACTCAATAGCTTGAGTGAACAATGAAATAAGACCTGTGACTTCTAATCTTATTCCAGTTTCCCAGGTGGGGTTCCTCTGTAGGATGATACTAGAGAGGGTACCATTACTTCTCTGGTTCCCTTATGCTTATAGTATGCTCTAATTATAAATTAATAAATCCGCATATTTGGGTGGTAATATGTGAGCATTTTAAATCCCTGTAAGAGCTGGCTATCAAAAAATAATGCAATAAAAAATACGAAGAAGGAGACAGCAAGATTTATTAAATACTTAAATTTGCCAGCCATTGTTCTAAATTCAGTATATGTGTTAAGTCAAGAATCCATAGTAGCAACCATGAAGTAAATGCTATTATTACTCCCATTCTACAGATGAGGAAACCATGGTCCCCAAATTGTAAGTACCTTGCCCCAAACAACAGAGCTAATGAGTGGCAGAGATGAGATTTGATAACCCAAGAAGAAGGGTAACACCAGACAAAGCACATTCAATTATTACACTACTGTGGTTTCTAGGCTTACAGACTGTCAACTTTAGATATTAAAAAAAAAAAAAAAAAAAAAAGGCCAACATAAAGCATACATAACCCGTTTAAATGGTGAGGACTCCAATTACAGCCTTGCTAAGTCACAGTTAACACTTGAAACAAACAATCACAAGGTCTTTCTTTTTTTTTTTTTATCCCAAATAGTTTTTTTTAATCATTTTTTAAATTTATTTTCAGCATAACAGTATTCATTTTTTTGTACCACACCCAGTGCTCCATGCAATCTGTGCCCTCTCTAATACCCACCACCTGGTTCCCCCAACCTCCCATCTCCCCACCTCTTCAAACCCTTCAGATTGTTTTTCAGAGTCCATAGTCTCTCATTGTTCACCTCCCCTTCCAATTTCCCCCAACTCCCTTCTCCTAACTCCCCATGTCCTCCCTGCTATTTGTTATGCTCCACAGATAAGTGAAACCATATGATAATTGATTTCTGTTCCTTCCTGAAGCACATGGATAGTGACCTCAGATCCTATTGCCCAAGGCAGTGGTTCTCAAAAGGTGCTTCCTAGATCAGCAACATAAGCATTACAAAATTGTTTTAGAAATGCAAATTATCAGGGCCCCTGGGTGGCACAGTCTGTTAAGAGTCTGCCTTCAGCTCAGGTCATGATCCCAGGGTCCTGGGATACAGCCAGGCACTGGGCTCCCTGCTCAGCAGAGAGCCTGCTTCTCCCTTTCCCTCTCCCCACTGCTTCTGCATGCAGGCACTCTCTCTTGCTCTTAAATAAATAAAATCTTTTAAAAAAATGCAAATTCTCCTTGCCCCTCCTACCGACCTGCTTAACTCAGAGAGCTGCAGTGATTCTGATGCTTGCTCGAGTTTAAGATTCACTGGTCTGGGCAAATCTTGGCCGGGCTCCTTGTCGTGCTGCCGCTGAGGTTTTTCTGCAGAGTTATGGCCTTAATAATATTCTGTAGTGATTTGTGGCTTTCCGGACTGAAGTGGGCTCCACTCATTTCTTGTGGCAAAACTTTAAGGAACCATACTTCTTCCGGGAAGATTTTGATCTTAGAGGTCAAGAAACTTACATTTCAAAATCCTGGCATTCTCTATGTTGCTCAGAACAGGCTTGCACAAAAAAGCTGTCATCAAATTAACTTTTAGATGAATCAATAAAATTATATCTGCTTTTCCCTCTCCTGTTGCCAAAGACTAAGAGTATAAAGGTATTGAGGACATTTGCAAGAATTCACACATACAAACACACACACACACACACGCACACACACACACACAGCAAATACACAGATAATACACAAGATAATGTGCCTTGTGATAGTTAAAAGGGAAGCTGGTGTTTAAGGTCATCTCTATGGTCTAAAGAGGGAGAAGAAAAAGTTGGGCAGCTGCCCAGAACCCTGGAGTTTGGTTTTCAGAGCATGGTAGACTGTGACTAATTTATTTGAAGTGCTATGACGTCCCAGAGTAGCAGGTGTCCTCATGTGCAACTAAAGACACAAAACACTTTAAAAGAACTAAAAAAAATTACTTCATGTTCCACTACCTTAGATAATCAAAATAGCTTTCTTTCTTGTCCTTGTCAGCCTCTCCTCATTAACACAGATACATCAGTTATATGCAGAACAGGCATAACCTTCATTTTTGAATACGTTAAAAGTACATATAAGACCATATGTAGATGGAAGATATGAACCTTTAAAAATGAATTTATTATTATTATGGATTTCTTTTTTCCTTGGAAAAGCACTGGAGAATTTGATCTCTCTTAATATAGAAATTAGAAGGGAGAATTCAAACTTTAGGACAAGATAGATCCTTCAGCCTAAATATCTTGGTAGACAACATTTCTATTTAGTTTTGAAATATGCATGGAGGCATTTAAAAAAATACTCCACATTATAATTATGGGGGAAAAAAAAACCCAGGATTTTATTCTAGCAGTCATGCACAGGATTCTGTTTCCATTTAGCTACTTCAAATTAACATTAAAAAAATAATTGTTATTTGCAGGGAAAAACATTTGCTAAGGCATTAAGCTCAGCCACTGTGGGATATCATGCTACAACTATTAACAAATACAGAGAAGGCATAACCCTGCACATGAAGCCCAGGGGAATAGTCATCCATAACTTACTCTTCCACTTTCTACTTTCCGTTTTAACTTTTCTCATTCTGTGACCTTCAATAAGCTTCAATATCTCTCCTCCACTTTTTTGCTGTCAACTTTTCATTATTTTAGTGGACTGATAATATCCTTCTGGAGTATGAAAAAGTTTCCCAATACATGAAAGTGAATATATTATTTAAAATGACAACAAAGTGTTGTTACTTTAATAGATACTAATTTCATGGCTCTTAAATATTCAAACATATCCCAATTTTGCCATTGTTCCTACCTAGGTCATAAAATATGAAGATGTATCAAAGAAAAGGATGTGCTTTTAGATTTTGATATTTCAACCCTCTGTTAGACAAAGTCACAGAGTTTTGGATATGAACACAGCAACTGTCTACCCACAGGCAGTTTGCAAACACCCAGAGGCACACCACTTTATTGTAGTCCGCAGGACGTGGAGGAGAAAGCAGGCTCACGAGAAATTCCAACTGATGTGAAAATATGAAAATAGGTTGAAAATGTCATAGGTAACATTATATTCCAGTATGAAATTCACAACTTGTCATTCCAAAACAAGTGTCAAATTCAGTATTCAACATTTTTGCCCAAAAGGTCTCTTTCTTATTGATTCACCAAGCAAATGTGAGGCTTCACTCTTGACACTGAAGGAATGTTCCAGGATGACCTGAGGACCACAGCCCTTTCCTCTGATGATCCAACAGTAAACACAATGGGACCAAACAAACTGCTATATATTGCCTCCAACTATATTCCCACTCTCACCAGCTACAGGTAGGATTTTCAGTTTAAAACCTGTGAAATTTTGTGGAGCAAAGTTAAATTTCAAATAATTAATTAATGCATTTACCACTTACACAGATTTTTTTCTTAAACTTTAATGTGTGTCGTATTTACCCAGGGAATTCAACAACTCTGAAAAACAGTATTTGAGATGCTAATGGGAATTTAAATTATGGTATACAGGAAGTGGCATGACACAGGGGAAAGACACTAGACCTTGTGGATGACCAGTCTACCAAGGATTTATTTTAGTGTTTGTTGATTTCAAGCATCCTGCGCTATTGGTGGGCAAGATAGCAACCCGTAAGCCTGATATGTTCCTTCCTTCCTCCCTTCCTCTCTTTCTTTCTGTTTAATCATACACACTGCTGCAAGGGATTCTTGTTTTACAGTCTATTCCTTACATACTTGTTTAAAGTCTACTGAGTGTAATAAATATTCAAATACTCATCCAAATGCACATTCAGTGATACAGTTAGGTTATGTGCAGAAGGAAGGGAGCACAGTTCTCCCACAGCATAAAACCACAGCGGTGACTTTGGGGTGCAGGAAAGGCCTTCTGGGAAAGTGATGCCTGGTCAACGATCTAACAATGAAAAGGGTTATGTGAAGGGGGGATTCCAGGCACTGAGTGACAGGGGGAGCATGTGACTTCTAGAAGCAGTGCGCCTGTGGTTTAGAGGTGAAGGAGGGGAGGGGAAAATGCTCTAAAATAGTCGGGTGCTATTAGCAAAGCCCAGATACGTTTCCTTGGCTCTCACCAGACACATATTCCCCATCCCCTGGTTTTACGGAGATCTGTCTGGTATATAACATTGTGTTAATTTAAGATGTACAACACAATGGTTCTATATATATATGCCGTGAGAGGATTAATACAATAACTTACCATCCATCACCTCATACAGTTACCATCTTGGGGGAGGGGTGAGAAATTTTAAGATCTACTCTGTTAGTGACTTTCAAATACACCATCCGTATTGTTAGCTGTGGTCACCATGTTGTACAGTACATCCTCAGAACACAATAATCTTATAGCTAGAAGCTTGTACCTTTTGACAACTTTCACTCATCCTCCCCACATGCTGTCTGTCTCTGGCAACCACCTATCTGTTCTGTTTCTAGGAGCTCATTTTTTCTTAGATTCACATGAAAGTGATATACAGTATTTGTCTTTCTCTGCCTGACTTATTTCACTTAGGATAATGCCCTCAAGGTCCATCCATGTTATTATAAATGGCAGGATTTCCTTCTTTTTTATGGCTAGTAATATTTCTGTGTGTGTGTGTGTGTGTGTGTGTGTGTGTGTGTGTGTGTGTGACATTTTCTTTAGCCATTCATAAGCTGAGGGACACTTAGTTGTTTCCATACCTTGGCTATTGCAAATAATGCTGCAATGAATATGGGGGTGTGGGTCTCTCGGGGTGGTGGTTTCACTTCCCTTGGATATACGCAGAAGTGGGACTGCTGGATCACATGATAGCTCTATTTATCATTTTTCATGGAACCTCCATACTGTTTTCCACAGGGGCTCCACCCATTTTATGCCCACCAAGAGTGCACAAGGGTCTCCTCTTCTCCACATCCTTGCCCACATTTTCCTCTTGTCTTTGTAATGACAGCCATTCTGACAAGTATGAGGTGATAAAGCAAATCCTTTCTTGGGCAAATTTTATGAAGAGCATTTTTCGATAACTGATGGAATTCATAGCATTCACCTAACATTGGAAATATTGATGGTTTATAAATTATACATAATATGATCATCTCAGACACATACCTGAATAATTCACTTGCCAGATTTCTTATTATTTTCCTATCTTAAATCTTCTGTTCCAGTGACACCATGAAAACTTCAATATGATTTCTGGTTTTTAATAAAAGCACCTTACTTTCTTGTCTGCCCTGTAAAGCAATGGTTCTCCATCAAGGCTGGTTTTACATCTCTAAAAACCCTTTGGCAATGTTTGGACACAATTGGGTTGCCACAACTGGAAGAGAGTGCTAATGGCATCTTGTGTGTTTAGGTCAGGCAGGGGCGCTGACGGACAACCTGTACTGTAAAGGGGCGATCCTCACAACAAAGAATTACTGGACCCAAATGCTGACAGTGCCAAGGCTGAGAAACTCCATTGTAAAGCACTTTTACAATTAACAGACTTTTTTATGTCTCTTAACCTAGAGAATAAAGGTGGGTAATTATGTTATTTCTTACAGAGAAAACAATGGGGTCAGGCCAGATTCTAGGAAATAAGGAATGGCAGATGTGTTCAATCTGGCAGGAGTTGCATTTGAGGTGTTTATTAAATAAGCCTGGAAATATTAAAAGGCAGGTCTTGCCTGGAACTTTAAATTTGGGAATGTTTAGAGTGCAAAGACATTGAAGCCATGGCATGGATGAGACCGCCTAATGCGAGGGCAAGAGCAGGAGGAGAAGCAAGCTTTGTACTGAGTCTTCAGGAACCCACATTTAATGCCTGCATGAAAAACAAGCCTGCAAAAGGAAACCAGTGGCAGCAGGCAGAATCCAAAGAAATAAGAGAAAAATAAGAGTGTGATGTCATGGGGACAAATGTCAGAGACTATTTCAAGAAAGAAAAACTGACATAGTGCCAAATGCATTCAAGAGGAGAAACAAGGAAAAGGTAAAAGTCCATTTTGTTAAGAGACACAGGCCCTTAGTGTGACCTTTGAGGAGGGCTGTCTCGGTCGAGTGATGGAGGAGTGGGTCAGGATTAAACGGCAGTGTGGAACTACCAACAGACAGCTGTTCTAGACGTTTTTACAGTCAAGGGAAGCTGAGGTTGTAGGGACTTACAGGTGGAACCAAGATTGCCGTGGGACAGACTTGAGCGTGTTTAAAGGCTGATGGCAGTGACTGATTACGAGCTCACAGGACAAGATACAGGGGAGAAAAGGAAACATCTACAGTGTAGTTTCACTGAAGGTATTAGGGGGAGGACCCAAAAGAGACAGTGTTTGTCCTTACAGCTGAGGGAAATCACTTTTGTTGTATTAGAGGAGGGGAGAATCAATACTTATCTTTTTTGGTTAGTTTACACAGAACAATTCAAAGTTTGTGGCTTATTGTCTAGAAATACTTATTCCCCAGATAAACCAGAAATGCTTATTCCCCAAAATAAGATGAGAAAGGGACAACGATACTGCCTGCTATGATCTGTATGTTTGCATTTCCCCAAAATTCGTATGTTGAAGTGCCATCCACCGAGGTGATGGTATTAGGAGGTGGGGCCTTTGAGGGGTGACTAGGTCACAAGGGCCATGCCATTATTAAAGGGATTAGCACCTCCAAAGAACAGACCCCAGAGTGCTCCCTTTCCTTCTGCCACGTGAGGCTGCAGTGGGAAGGTGGCTGTCTAGGAAGCGGGCTTTCGCCAGACACCAAATCTGCCGGCTTCTTGATCTTATAATTCTCAGACTCCAGAACTGTGAGAAACTAATGTTTACTGTTTGTAAGCCACTCGGTCTACGGCATTAAGTCACAGCAGCCCAAATGGACTCAGATACTGTCTTTTCAACCTAATCAGGAATCAATCCCAGGAAATGACCTGCACTCCCCTCAATCTGCCGCCCATGCTGTTCCCTTCATCCAAACTATCCTGCCTACTCCACGTCCTCTGGAAACTGCCTCTGCACCCTCGGGTGGAAGGAGATGCTCCCTCCTCCATGCTGAGAGGCACTCGCCACCATGTACTGTGATGAATTCTTTATCTGTTTAATTCCTTCCCTAGATTGGGAGCTGCTCCAGGGCTTAGTAACATCACGTGTAGAACACCAGTGCCCACTTCTTGGTAGGTGACTGATAAGTGCTTGCCTAGGAGATGTGCTTTACTTTCTAGTTTCCTTGTAAGTATCTCCCCAGTGGAATGCTATCTTGGGCGGGCAAAACGGTGCATCTCTACAATGATATAGCTTGAATTGTAAACTTCTATTTACATGCACCTATATTTGTACCTCTGAGAATAACCCTTTAGAATGAAAGCTTCTCTTATTCTAAGCAGCTTCACTGAACAGATGGGTTAATCCTGAGTTAATTAAAAAATCCAGTTAAACAAAAAAAATCAAGCTACTTAACTGGGCGATTATTCAATCTCTTTCTTCCCAGACTGACCTCACTGAAGGTAGCCATTTTTCTCCATTTTTATCGTTAAATTAAGTTTGAAATGCATTTGTCAAATGCTTCCTGAAAAAAATAATTGCACGAGGTTCAAAGTACAAGCAGGGAGAACATGGGTTGGGAAACACTAGCATAAAGAGAATCAGGTTTTTGATTCCAAAATCTATCCTCACTTTCACTTCTAACATATACAAGGTCAAACACAGACTCAGAAGAACAGATATCACATAAGTAAGAAATAAAATAGGAGAATTCTTTGTCTTATCACTCTTTCTTTCTAAAGTATAAATCTATGTTTTAAGGGAATAACGGCAGTTCGAGACAGAGAATTCAACATATAAATGGACTTTAGAATCCTGGGTGGCTCAGTGGTTAAAGCCTCTGCCTTTGGCTCAGGTCATGATCTCAGGGTCCTGGGATCGAGTCCCGCATCGGGCTCTCTGCTCAGCAGGGAGCCTGCCTCCTCCTCCTGTCTCTCTCTGCCTGCCTCTCTGCCTACTTGTAATCTGTCTGTCAAATACATTAAAAAAAAAAAAATCTTTAAAAAAAAAAAAAGAATCCTGTGACACTGGTGGTTTGCAAAGAATATAAAATAAACTGAAGAGTGAAGGAAAGGTCTATGAACCATTACACCCTCCATCCTGGTGGCAATTCAGTTCCATGCAATTTATGTAATATTTATGTATATTATTATTTTAATTATTAAATGAAGAGCATAAGATTCAAGGAAAGTATGAGATAGGACACTTGCCTTGTGCTAGCTGGTTAAAAAAATAAGTTATCAAATAGCAAATATAGCACAAATGTATTATTAAGTGCAAGAGTATGAAGTAGAGTTAGTAAGAGAGAAGTGATTTTGTGATACTGAGTAAGTTACAAGGCTCAAGCCTTGGGTGAAGTCCTGAGGGTACATTGTGGGACAGAATATTCTGGGAAGTTTTCATGCAAAAATAAACTCAAGACGGACTCTTTGTGATTGCTTCAACTGCCCCAATTGTTATTTGTCAACTAACAGATCAAGCTGTATAGTTACCATTCAGTATTTCTTTTAATGTGAGCCAATTAAATAAGTATTTACTTTATTTGCACTCTTCTTTGCCACTTAAATGTTTCTGTTTGAAAATGAATTTTACAAATTCCTTTTTACTCTACTGCAACCTGAAACTATGCCAGATTTTCCTCGCTTTACGTCCTTTCATTATTCTCTTCTAAGAATTATGTATTTAAATTTGCCTATAAAAAGTGGAAGCCATCACAAACAAACCAATTGGGCTGTTTACACCTTTTGATGCAGCTTTAACCTTGCACTCCTCCTGAAGCCCAGAAAAGATTAAGGCTGGCGTCCTGGAGCCCTCCAGGAAAATCAGTCCAGGGTATCATGCATCTGAAAGCATCCCAGAAAAATGTCTCTTTTCCATCAGTACTCCCCTTCGTGTGCTGTACTGGGCTGCCGCTCAATCCCATGTGTTTCAATGTGAAAAGTATGTACTTCATCTACTCCTTGTTGTTTTTCTCTGTCAGTTACCTACCCAGGAAAATGCCCGATCTCTGGCTGTGCATTCAAACTGTCCAACATGTGGACAGACGGTTTTATGATATTTTAGCCAAAATACTGTCCCACTTTCTCAAACACATTGTATATACCTGAGTATTCCCTACTCAGTCGCCTTTACCTTGCTTTGTTCTGATTGGATTCATTTTGTTCGTACTGGCTTAGTTCACCTGTATCTCTTCAAAGAACCCATATTTCATGAAACCTTTCCAGACACTCCCAGTTACAACTGGTTCCTGTCTTCTCTGGGATTTTTGGTCCCTTATCAAATTGCTTGGCATGATATCTATTTGTGATAACTTAACGTCACTTACATTTAGAGGAAGAGTATGGGATCATACATCCATTTCCTCATTCAACTGTAGTTTTCATTTATCCAATGGAAATCTCTCACAAGGCTTTCCCGAGGTAGACATTGAAGACACAATGATAAACAGAGCAGACTCATTGCCAGACCTCTTAAAACATGACTGACTGGTCGGAGGGGGAGGCAAACATTCTGTGAATTACAAAGGTCTTATACAAGGACTACAGGTATAGGTACAGTGACTTTGGAGACACTGTCTTTCGAAACATCTTCTGGTCTAACCATGGAACTAAACAAAGAAAGACCACGGTTGGTAAGACTAGATGTGGAGGATGCATTAGAACACATTAAAAGTGCTAGAGTGGAAACTGAAGGAGATATTTGAGCAATGGAAAGGAGTAACTAAACATTTGACTGAAGCTGATATAAAGCTTCAGATATAGCCTCTGCCAATCAGAGAAGTCATACTGTGGGACTTTAAAAAATGATCATATTCAATAACAAATTTTTTTTTATATCCATTACCCACACATGCACACATGCACGCGCGCACACACACACAAACACATGCACACATAAAGACACACTACCATTACCACCAACCTTCAGAAGGGCATTGAACTGCTTGGGGGTTCAATTTTTAATACTGGAATCATACATGAGAAAGGCTAAAGCAACTCCATAAAGAATAATGGAAAATAATAAGTATTTACATACAAGATTTCTAATTATTTCTGCTTTTTTAAAAATAAAAAGCATGACTGACTGGCTTAAAAACAAAATAAGCACTAGGACATGTACAGCTTTGCCACCCAGCTCCATTACTGACGGATACAGAATCCTGGTCTGCAAGCACAGGGGCTCAGGATAAATTACCACTTTTGAATTACTAATTTTTTAATCCCTAATCTTAAAATAATGAGAAATGAGACATACTATATAATAAATCCTTATGAAGATTATATGATAAAAGAAGTTGGCACATTAGCATTTGAAGTCAAACAACATTGACTTTTTGAGCTACAAGATTATGTTCGATGTTGGAACAAACAGAAGGCACCTTATTAGGTTCAGTGGGAAATCGCACGTTAAATGTCTGAAGGCTAGAACATCTTCAGGTAACAAATGATCAAATCAATAGGAAGACATCCCTTCAATCAACAACACTGATAAGAATAGGCTTCCAGTTATGGAATGAATAAGTCCCAGGAGTAAGAAATATAGTCAAAGATATTGTAATGGTGTTGTATGGTGACCATGGAGAGCTACACCTGTGTGTGAGCACAGCATAATAAATAAATTTGTGGAATCACTATGTTGTACACCGGAAACTAACACTGTGTGTCAACCACACTCAACAAAAATTTTAATTTAAAAACTGAAAGCTAAAAAAAGAAAAATTCATCATCCTTTCTTGGGCATATGGAACAAGAGGTCAACAGGCACATTTAGATCAACAGGTACCAACACAAGAATTCTTGTCAGAGAAAAACTGCAGGATTTATAGGAGTATCTGCATGTTACATTATACGTGGATGGTTTTGACAACGGAGTAGAGAGCAAACAGAGGGCTGCTTGGGGAGAGCTGACTGTTTAGATCAGGGAGTGTCTAATGATGTTAATGGAATATTCTGCCTCTGGGTTCTGGGCCTTTTCAGGAGAGGTGAGTGAGTGAGGATGGGAGCTGTCAAAGGTGAGAGGGATCCAGAGGTTTGTCATAGGAAATTTTTCATAATAGTATTTCAACTAGTTATAATAGGAAGACCGTCTCTTTCTGATGATAAAAGAGACTATAAATAAATGACTATAACAACAATGAAAACACAACTTAAAATCTCTCTATTCTTAATGTCTACCTGCCTAATCTCAACCCTGGGCAGTGCTTACTTAAAGGCAACAGTCATTATGTGGAACCAATAAGTAGGATTAGAAAGTTTTTACACAGTGCAGAAATACTTGTTTTAAACACGTATTATGTTCTTCGTATGAAAACAAAAGCAATTGTTTTGGGGGCGCCTGGGTGGCTCAGTGGGTTAAAGCCTCTGCCTTCGGCTCAGGTCATGATCTCAGGGTCCTGGGATGGAGCCCCGCATTGGGCTCTCTGCTCAGCAGGGAGCCTGCTTCCCTCTCTCTCTCTGCCTGCCTCTCTGCCTACTTGCGATCTCTCTCTGTAAAATAAATAAATAAAATCTTAAAAAAAAAAGCAATTGTTTAGTAAATAAAACTCCACTTGAACAGCCTTCTGTTTCACACTAACTGGAAAGAAGACATCTCCTTTAAAGGTACCACCACCACCCCTCCCCCGCTGCTGTGCTGACCAATCAGGAAGTTCCTGAGCAACCCCATGCAGCAGTGGAACTGGCCTGGATCCTAAGAAACAAGTGGACTCTGGATACACACTGGAGGGAAAGCCTTCGCTGAGTGGGATGTGGGATGTGAGGCATGGTGGAAGAGCCAAAGAGGAAGCCACGGTTTTTGGGCAAATCGAAGAGAAAAAAGGGAGCTGACATTTACTTATATGGAGAAAGCTGAGAGAAGACCATTTGTTTTTGATGGATAGTTTGGTCTTGAACAGAAACAAACAAAACCAAACAAAAACAAAACACCACACACACCTATGAATATCTGTTAGACTGTGAATAGGCAGTTGGGTCTGAGGCTCCACAGAGAGGACAGAACTAGAGATACACGTTTGTGATGCATGAGCCTAGAGAGAGAATCCAGGACCATGAGATGGGGTGAGAGCTCAGGTAATGGGTGTCCACAGAAAAGAGAAAAGGCCCACGGACTAGAACCTGGGGCTCTCCATTATTTAGAGATGAGGAAACTAGGGAAGAATTTACGTAAGAAAAAGCAGTAGGGGGAGACCAAAGGAGACATGAAAGGTCTGTATTTAAAGTTGATGAGTACTCCAGATGAAGACTAAGAATTTCCCATTTGATTCAGCAACATGAAGACCGCCGCTCACTGGACAGGAGCTGCTCTTCTGGAGATGAAATCCTCTGGAATAGGTTCAAGAAAACATGGGGCCAAAGAAAGTGAAGGCCACAACAGTTACTGTTTTAAAAGCTAACAGAGAAATAAGTTGTTATTTTAATGAACTGGGGAACATAATCAGCGGAAGGGGAGGAGAAGAGGCCGGAAGCCTGTGGGAGAGGAGAAGATGGGGCCGGGAATGCCGCAGGTCTGCAGCAGGAGGGTGCCACGTGAAGTCCCAGCCTGGAGTTTGAAATAAGACCACTCAGCAGAGCTGTGAAGTTTCCCCCAGCCGCAGGCCCCAGGGGAGATGCAAAGCTCGTGGAAAACTGCACTTAACCATCGTTAATATTTTTCTGAGCAAGTATAATGGAAGGAGAGAGGAACAAATAAATTGAGGATAATTATAAGGAAGTCATCATAATGCTAGAACATGGAACTGAAAGTGGGTGGAAGGGAAGTGGGGGCAGGAGTGAACCAAGTATAGGAAAAATGTACTTTTGTTCCAGGTGACTTAGGGAACTGGACAGAATGAGCAGCAAACTTATGGGATGTGTGTAGTAATGACAATATTGAGGTCCCAGAGTCGACCTTGGAAGCCAGGGGTTATGTGGCGTATTAGGGGATCGTATTAGTGGCAGAGGGAAGGGCCAATAATTAAGAGGCAGATAGAAATATCGAAAGCTCCAAAGGATAGGACAGGAGAATTACTGGAGCATGTGGCAGTGGTCCAGGTATTGAAGTCTGCGAAGATGAAGAGCTAATGGGCCAAGGATTCATAAATATCCATAGTAAGAAAAAGCAGAAGGTGATATAATTAGCTTCAACACTGGGGCAGTGGTGGGGGTGGGGGGAGGTTTAGGAAACTGCTCATTCATCAAATATATACACAACGGAAAACATAGTTTTGGAACCACTTCAAGAAATCCAAGTAGTATGTGCTCTATAATTATTAAGATTATGAAAGAGATATTAAGCATTTTAATCAGATTTTTCTTTGGGCATTTAAACTGCTGCTTGGTTTATTCCACGATCTTTGCAACAAAAGATCAGTCTAGCTGGGTTAACATGATTAAAAGACTCCTATAAACTAAATCCCATCACTGGCATAACCACCACAGGCATTTCACAAAAACCTAATTTGGGGAATTGGGAAAAGGATCTGACAGGTGGTCAAAGTATGCCTTTTATTTTTCATCATATGTCTTGCAGTTAGAAGAGATCATTAATCAGAAAATCTACATATCTCAGCCTATTATACAGGACACTGAGAGCCTGACAGTGACCTGCCTTTAAGGCTTAGCAACTCCTATTCAATCCAAGCACCTGTTTGTATTCCATGACCGGTCAGAAAAGTAGCTCAGTCAATCCTTATCTACAGCTGATTATCAACACAGGACTTGGGATTATGACTTTATCCTTTTTAGCAAATTATGACTTTATCCTTTTTGCTATACAGCAAAATCATGTAAAAATTGACATTAGAGGGGTGCCTGGGTGGCTCAGTGGCTTAAAGCCTCTGCCTCCGGCTCAGGTCATGATCCTGGGGTCCTGGGATTGGGCTCTCTGCATCGGGCTCTCTGCTCAGCAGGGAGCCTGCTCCCCTCCCCCTTTGCCTGCCTCTCTGCCTACTTGTGATCTTTGTATGTCAAAAAAAATAAAGTCTTTTAAAAAAATGACATTAGGGGCACCTGGGTGGCTCAGTTGGTTAAGCGTCTGCCTTCAGCTCGGGTCATGATCTCAGAGTCCTCGGATCAAGTCCCACAACAGGCTCCCTGTCCAGCAGCGATTCTGTTTCTCCCTCTCCCTCTGTTCCATTTCTCTCTCACTCTATGTTGAGCTATGTTCCCTCTATATCCATTTTGTTGACAGTTTTTATCGTAAATGGATGTTTAATTTTGCCTTTTCTGCATCTATAGATATGATCATACGATTTTTATCCTTCGTTTTGTTAAAGTGGTTGTGTCATATTCATTGATTTGTGGGCATCAAACCATCCTTGCATCCCTGGAATAAATCCTATTTAATCATGGTGTATGATCCTTTTAGCATGTTATGAATTCAACTTGCTAATACTCAGTGATCCAAAGGAAAGGATCAGTGTCAGTGTCCAGTTTCAGGCTGATTAGGACGATACCCTCAGGCAGCAGTTGTTAAATCATGCAAACATACACAGTCCTATGGGCCACAACTATAAAGCCGGCTAACCTCCGGACTAGAAGATGTGGAGGTGTCCTCTGGGCAATGGTTGCAAGAATGAGGGCTTCAGACAGGTGCATAGCCTTCTTTCTGGCAGGAACCAGACAATGAAGAGCTCAAGGGAGGCTCACAGATGGGGTCTCCTTGCCTACATTAGTCGAAAGCACCTCTATGGCTTCAAGAGCACCTCTGAAGCCTATTTCTCAGGCTGAAGCTCCAGGACAAGTAGGGGGGATCTTTTTCACAGACAGGCTAGAGATATGTATGAGTCTGCTGCCCGTGCAGTGCTCTAGATGTGGTAGCCCAGAACTGTGTTTCTCATTATTAGAGTCCCATGGGGCCCAGGAATGCAAGCCCCTCTGGCCACAAGGGTCAGGTAATCAAGGGGCATTACCTGTGTGGATTGGCTCACCTGCCAGCTTTGCTGAGGCTGTGCTGAGTGCTGAGGCTGGGGTACGCTTGTGGCCTTAGCAAGACTCTGTCTCTTTGTTACCCCCTGCACTAAGGTAGAGAGAGTGTACAAAATGGCGCTCATCAGCATCTTTGCTCCCAAAGGAAGTCTCAACTAGTAACTGTCCCCCTGGCAGATGCTTTAAGATTAACAAATTGATCTCCTTCACATACTATCCACTCACCAAACTGCTGCTTTGCACTGTGTCTTGGGATAAGTAAGTCTACACGTGAGCCCCTCACAAGGAGTACCTCAAATCAACAAAGCCCCTGGACGTAAGCCCCACTGGTTTCCAAAGTCAGACATTTTTAGGGCTTCATCTCTCCACTGAAGGTCCCAAGAGTTGCGGTACCCAACATAAGGCACAAACCCCTGATATTTGAGGGAGAAGCTGTGTACCCAGGATATGCCTCCCTATTGTGTGTCACTGCACCAGGGGTGGGGTTTTTGGCAAGACCACCTCTCTGCCTTTCTTACCTATCTTAATGCAGCTCTTTTATTCCTCCTTGTAGAGGGAGCTGTTCAGCTAGCTTTCCATTCTTTTTTAGCAAGAATTATTCCATATGTAGTTTGTTTGCCCAAAAATGGAGAGAACAAAATAGTTCAGTAATGTCTTTAAAAAAAAGTTTTTAATTCTTTTCCAAATAAATATCATTTAGTTGCTTTGGGGGAAAAAGTGATTTGTTGTGTTTGTGGGAGGAAGTGAGTTCAAAGTCTTCCTATGCTGCCATCTTGCCATCTTGGATCACCTCCCTGCACCTCCCACCCCGCTGTATGTGTGTATAAAATGTGGAATATAATATACTGATATTATATATATGGTATATGTATATACACACATACAAAGATATGTTAGATATCCAGATAGTTTAATTGTGCAAATTAGATGTGGATAAACATACTATAATTTATAGTTTAATAATTTTAAATAGAAAAATGGGTGATAACAACTGAATTTTGAATAGAAATACTGTTAATCCTCCAATGGCACATTTCTATATTGAAAAAAACTGTAATGTCTATCATCTATTAATATTTCTCTATAAAATATTTCACAGTAATATTTCCTATTTCTCTAATATGATATTTTTTGTATAGACATGAATGAGTTAATAAGAGAAACAGGGATATTAGAAAATCCTCTCAGTGTAAATTAACTTTTAAAATAACATTTTAAGTGATACTAAACACTGCTTTTCAAAACACCCACTCATTTGTTAGCTACTAAACCGACAATCAGTCACTAATAGCTTAATTCAAAACAGTGATACTATATAATTCATAAAGGTCAAAACCAAAGTCTGTGAACAGAGACTCCATCTGTGTTCTTCTTAAGTGTATTTCTATACTCCAGAGACAGGCTTTTCTGGGGCGGCCCACATTACAATTACCAGGGATTGTTTTATTCTCATCTATTGAAGATGAGCGAGAAAACGCCCCCTAACCTCTTTCTTTGTCATGAGTTTTGCATTCTCAGCGGACTAGATTACAAATACTGACACAAATTTAGGGTAGTCACTACAAATTCGGATCGGCACCTGAGCTGTCCAGTTTGAATTTTTGACTGCTCTCAGAAATTGTTCATAATATAATATTAGTGCAGCATATAATTTCCAAAATATTTTCTAACGTCAATCATATGCAATGTAAAACCTATTTAGCAAACTAATACATTATCAGTATTTCATAATCCTTTTAAAAATGTATCCATTTAGGGGCGCCTGGGTGGCTCAGTGGGTTAAGCCTCTGCCTTCAGCTCAGGTCATGATCCCAGGGTCCTGGGATCGAGCCCCGCATCGGGCTCTCTGCTCCGCAGGGAGCCTGCCTCCACCTCTCTCTCTTTACCTGCCTCTCTGCCTACTTGTGATCTCTGTCTGTCAAATAAATAAATAAAATCTTTAAAAAACATAAAAAAAAATAAAAATGTATCCATTTAAATAGACTTTTTTGATAAGAAAACTTTTAATGTTCATTCCAAGCATCCCTGCTCCCAATGGTGACCTGTCAGAATGTGATAGAATTGGGGCGCCTGGGTGGCTCAGTGGGTTAAAGCCTCTGACTTCGGCTCAGGTCATGATCTCAGGGTCCTGGGATCGAGCCCCGCAATTGGCTCTCTGCTCAGCAGGGGGCCTGCTTCCTCCTCTTTCTCTCTGTCTGCCTCTGCCTACTTGTGATCTCTGTCAAGTAAATAAATAAATAAATAAAATCTTAAAAAAAAAAAAGAATGTGATAGAATTAAGTTAGAAACATGAACATCCTTCACTGTAGCATTATTCACTGTGGTCAAGATATGGAAACGACCTAAGTATCTGTCAGTAGATTAATAAATAAAGAAAATATGATATCTACATACATACAATGGGAATACTATTAAACCTTAAAAAGGAATAAGATTCTGTCATTTCTGACAATCTTGAAGGCATCATGCTAAGTGAGATAAGCCAGAGAAAGACAAAACTGTATAGCAAAACAAACATGTGGAATCTAAAAATAAGTGAATACACAAAAAGCCAAGCTTATAGAAAGAGAGCGGAATGGAGGTTGCCAGGGGCTGCAGACTGAGTGGGGGAAATGGAAAAAGGTTGGTCAAAGAGTACGAGCTTTCAGTTACAAAATAAGTTCCAAAGATCTAATATAAGTATGATGACAAAGTTAACAGTTCTGTATTGTACACCTGAAAATTGCGAAGAGAGCCGATTTAAGCATTCTCACCACATACAAAAAAGGGAACCATATGAGGTGATGAATGTGTTAATTAACCTGATTATGGGAACCCTTCACAGTGTATAGATACAGCAAATCATCACATCGTTAACACTTTAAATGTGTTGCAATTTTGTCAATTATACCTCAATAAAGAAAAAAAAGTGAACATCTTGAGTTGTGTACAAATGAATACCACAGCATCTCTTCTGGTCCTCCATAAATATTGTTGAATAAACAAATGAATGAATGCATTAAATCTCTCAAAAATTTCAGGGAGAAGTGGAACACACGCTATTTCTATATTTTGCTCTCTTGTTTTATTCCTCTTGACAGCACCTCTATACTTAATGAATTCACTGGCATGTCAAAAACTGTGATGTTCAATATATACCTTGGTGGCTCAGTTGGTTAAACGTCTGACTCCTGACTTTGGCTCAGCTCAACTGCGCTGGGCTCTGTGCTGGGCATGGAGCCTGCTTAAGATTCTTTCCCTCTCCCTCTGCCCCTCCTCCTGCTTGTGTGCTCTCTCTCTCTCTTTTGAAAGAAGAAAAGATTAAATATTTTATTTTTTTTATTTTTTAAAGATTTCATTCATTTATTTGAGAGAGAGAGAATGAGTTAGAGAGAGAGAGCATGAGAAGAGCAGGGTCAGAGGGAGAACCAGACTCCCTGCTGAGCAGGGAGCCTGATGTGGGCCTCAATCCCAAGACTCCAGGATCATGACCTGAGCTGAAGGCAGTCGCTCAACCAATGGAGCCACCCAGGGCCCCTAGATTTAATATTTTAGAATGACTTCATATGGCTGGAGGAATATTTTTTTAAGTAATACCTCAACAGAGATGGGATTTTGATTTATAGACCTCTCATATTGGACTTAACTAGTCTAAGTGTAGATTATTGCCTTCATTTCTGGCAATATACACTTCATGAATGGTGCAATTTATAATTGTAAACAAATTAATTCCATTAGCAAGTTCAGTGGGTTTTTTTTCACTTGTCCCAAAGACCATGTTGGGATTTTTCACAAACATGAATTTGTACCTTTTTCTAGCTGGTAGGACCTCTGCTTCTAAGGTTCTTTTGATAAAATGACTAGGTAGGAAAGGAAAATTGACTCCTTTTGACAGTTTTTTATCCAACACAGCAAATGGCAAAGCAGAGACTCAAGAGAGAGCTCATGGTGTCAGATTAGTGAATTTCAGAGGGTCCACTGCGAATGAGTCTTCTAGAGCTCCAACCCTGGATGCAGGTGACAGGCTCATGTGCTGCTTGGCCCACACCTGAGCCCAGATGAAGAGAAAAAGCTCTGTGAATTCTGCATAGTAATCCTGGTAATATATACTAAGCCAATACCCACAAAAATGCTGGTAAACAATCTAAAAGGGAAGCCCCAGCTGGGTATGTTGGCTAATCCTGTCTTTCCAACAATTATAATAAAGCTTCCAAGAAACTTCAAGCCAAATTTCAAGCTCAGGCACAGGAAATATATTAACTTCTGCCTTTTCTTTCTCCCCTGGCCCCACTTTCAATCTTAATTGGAAGGAGACATTTTATAAATAAAGTCATTAAATAAAAATGAGTCATCCTGCCAGACAGTGTGCTATGATGTAGAACACAGAGCTTGTCTTTCCCCCCTCTTTTTAACATCCCAACCAAATGTTTAAGAAAAAAAAATCTATCACCCCGGTCACTGGTCTGCATGTCTGTGGCAGAACATGGGGCCCACATGGCTGAACCGCTAGCAGGAGGACGGGGAGGAGGGGGCTCATCAGGAGGCAAGCAGGGCATTCTTGTGGTGCCACGCTTGAGTTTGAAAGCTTTCCAATCTGTAAGAAGGTGAGCCACAGGGAACTTGCCTGCCGGCTGGAAGACAGCAAGACAGGCAGGGGGTAGAGTGAAGATAGGAGGGCAAGGATTCTCCACCCCGGGAAATAAACACTCACTCTGAACCTTTTCATTTGAATGACTGTATGTTTACTCGCTCACATCTTCTCTCCTAAGGTGGTTGCAGATTCAATGTTTGAAAGCTGCTGGCGTTTTTTCGTAATACTGGTGTTGAGGGAGATGTTTCTGCATAGGCTAAATATGTTTTATTTTTAGGAAACATGCTTTGAGCCATAGTATTTCTGAGTCCATTTAGTAATGAGTACTTTCAACACTGAGTTTAGCAGAGTTCTGATTTCCTATCAGGCACAGTAGGTGTAAGAGCACACGGGGCAGGATCTGCTTTAGGCTCCATCCGCCAGGGAACGTCAAGCTGGTGCTTCTGGACTTGGCATCACGGCCAGAAGTGATTTCTTTACCCTTAGTTACAATCCTGACTTGTCATACATGAGAAAGTTGGTAACTTGTCCTATCTTCTTTTCTAGAGAAAGTGCCTTTTGTCTTTGAATGAGTCTTACTCCATTACCAACAGGTGATAATGAAAAAGTCCAGTGACCAGTCAATTGTGTGAAATTCAGGTATTTTTTTGCCCTTTTGGTGTAAAAATGTGATGCTGATGGACTTTTTTCCTAGTTCAGCCCACAAAGTTTGATTTTGATTATCAACCACTGCTCCTAAGCTTTAGACTATTGTTACTATGGGAAAATTTATTTGTAATTTTATATCAGGGCTCTAGGAAAGCATTTCCCCACTTTGTGATGGCCCCCAAATAACAAACTGTGCCAGATAGACAAAAGGAGATAGTCTTGGAAAATTATGACTTTACTAGCCCACTGTGTATCTATGTCTACTTAAGAAAAGTTATATCCCAGTTCACATTTCTGATTTGAAGAATAAAGGTCAAATTAAATGGGAAGCAGAACTTTCTTAGTGCTATTAACATAGATAGATGATTCTTTAAAAAAAATTATTTATTTATTTGACAGAGAAAGAGAGCACAAGCAGAGGGGAGCAGCAGAGGGAGAGAGAGAGAAGCAGGCTCCCACTGAGCAGGGGGCCTGATGTGGGGCTTGATCCCAGGACCCTGAGATCATGACCTGAGTCATAGGTATATGCTTAATGATTCAGCTACCCAGGCGCCCCAAGATAGATGATTCTTTAACCAAGAACTCATATATTAGGAAACTCCTATTCAGTAAAAGATGGGCTTTCTTCTCCTTTTACCAAAGAAAAGCACAAGAAATCAAAATTTCTGATTTCCCACCAATGAAACTTTCATTGTGGAAATCATCAGGATATGCTTTGGTAGGAATATTATTAGTCTTAGAAAATAAATAAATACCATTGAATTACGCTTTCCATCACTCTGTGAAATGCTGGCATGTAATTATTATGCTGTTATAAGTGATTTTTACAGAACAAAGGAAAAAAAGTACCTAGAGTAACATGAATTAACTCTTATTTCACTATGTTATTAATTGACTTCCCTTATTCATCAAACCAGCTTGATTGCAAACATTTCATAATAATTGCATTAACTTTTGTGCAAACTTTAAATGGCACCCTTAAAAAAATCTTTCCCTAGATTTTAATTAATCTTGAATATTTAATACATTTTTGCATAACTTAAGCAAAGGCTTATCTTTTTTTCTTGCCTAGGGCTCCTTGAACTTTAATTAGCATGCATCATATCTTACAAATTTTGGTGTTGCTTTTAAGGAGCAATAATTTTGATCCATTTAAACTCACTATCTTCAGATATGGGTTCCATATAATAATAATTATACTGTAAAAGGAAAGAATAAAAATGAGAAAAGAAAGGGAAGTTTTCTTGAAATTCAACTTCTTGTTTGTAGGTGTTCTCTAAAACACCAGAGATGAGTTATAGTAAGTGTGTGAGTGTGTGTGTATGTATATATGTACGTGTTTATGTGTGTGCATGTGTGTGTGTAATGTGTATATATAAATATATATATATATATATATATATATATATATATATATATATATACACACACACACACATACATACACCCCAATACCTGTCCTGCTGGTCCTCTCATAGGAGGAAAATTGGTACAGGTCTTCTGAGAGGGGACAGAAGCTATTCCAGTCAGACCCAGTGACCAATTTCTACAGAGCACCTGACTCAGAGGCAGCCAAACCATAGATTTAAGAAAAGAGCCTGGTAAAAAAAAAAGATAATAATAATAATAAATAAATAAACAAATAAATAAATTGAGCCAACACATTTCCTCTCTAGCATCTGAAATAAGAACTGAATATCCAAGATCTATAAAGAATTCCTCAAACTTAACACACACAAAACAGATAATCACATCAAAAAATGGGCAGAAGACATGAACAGACACTTCTCCAAAGGAGACATACAAATGGCTAACAGACACATGAAAAAATGTTCATCATCCTTAGCCATCAGGGAGATTCAAATCAAAACCACAATGAGATACCACCTCACACCAGTTAGAATGGCCAAAATTAACAAGACAATAAACAACAAGTGTTGGAGGGGATGTGGAGAAAGGGGAACCCTCTTACACTGTTGGTGGGAATGCAAGTTGGTGTAGCCACTTTGGAAAACAGTGTGGAGATTCCTTAAGAAATTAAAAATAGAGCTTCCCTATGACCCTGCAATTGCACTACTGGGTATTTGCCCCAAAGATACAGATATAGTGAAAAGAAGGGCCATCCATACCCCAGTGTTCATAGCAGCAATGGTCACAGTCACCAACCTGTGGAAAGAACCAAGATGCGGACTAATGGATAGAAGATATGGTCCATATATACAATGGAGTATCATGCCTCCATCAGAAAGGATGAATACCCAACTTTTGTATCAACATGGACAGGACTGGAGGAGATTATACTGAGTGAAATAAGTCAAGCAGAGAGAGTCAATTATCATATGGTTTCACTTACTTGTGGAGCATAAGGAATAACATGGAAGACATTGGGAGATGGAGAAGAGAAGGAAGTTGGGGGGAAATCGGAGGGGGAGACAAACCATGAGAGACTGTGGGCTCTGAGAAACAACCTGAGGGCTCTGTAGAGGTGGGGTGAGACTGGTGGTGGGTATTATAGAGGGCACATATTGCATGGAGCACTGGGTGTGGTGCATAAACAATGAGTTTTGGAACAATGAAAAAAAATTAAATTTAATTAAAAAAAAAAAAAGAAGAAGAACTGAATGAATAATTGGCCAGCTAACAATGAGAGCCGAGATCAAACCATTGTAGGACCCAAAATGAGGCACCGTGAAAACTGAAGTTGTATTCATTTGGATAGATTCAACTGTAAATAACAGAAAAGACAACTGAGTTTGCCTTCACAGAAAAGGAAATTCACTGGTTTAAGTAAGTAAAAGTATAGAAGTGAGTGTAGGCTTGATCAAGTAACTTAACAAAGTCACTGAGATTCTAGATAGATTCTGTCTTTCCGAGGGCTCTCCATTTTGTCACCAGCCCAAGGCTGCACCACTGCTCATGATCCCAGATGGCTTTCCAGGATGGTGGGCCTCAATCATATGCATATGCTGAAAGCAGTCTCAGAGACCACAGCTGTAACTGAAGACAGATTAGCCTCTCTGAATCCAAGCAGAAACTAGAGGCTGTTGAAAAGGGATGGGCTGGGGGTTGCCCACAGGAAATTGGTTGCTGAGGAAGCGAGCAGTGCATAACCGTCACAAAATTTGAAAAGTACAAAATCTATAAGCAAAGCAGTCCTGTTGGTTTGGGGACTCAAGGGGGGAAATGAGTGCCCTCTCGCTCTCATATGTTCAGGCAGAGTGTCTGGGTGAAGACCCATGAATTTGTGCCTTTAAAATTGTCTCAAATCAAGAACTTCTGCTCACTTCAGTCTCAGTGAGGTCGGCACTTGTTCAGTAAGGTGACCTTGAATCTCAGCTTGTTCAGCATAGCACCAGTTCATGCCTGTTGTAATCCTTTCATTCTCAAAAGTGGCATCCTTTCCTGGCAAATTATGTGGTCACCCTACTGCTAGGACACCTACTTTTGAATTTCTATGCACTTGTCCCTAATTGTTTCATGTGTAGCTTTTTGATAAGTCATCTCTACTTGGACTAGTTTCATTTGGTCTCTGCAGAAGATACTTCTAGTGGGAAGAAATTCCAAGCTAAGTGGGAAGCAGGGCAGTGCCTTCCACTCAGGAGAATTGACGTGGGAGAGCAAAGGCGAGGGTCCTGCAAGCAGGGTCATGGAGTATATTCTGGATGACTAAGGGGGAATCTGGAACACTGTTCTGGGGAGAACTGACAGAGCTTGGAGTTTTCATGCTCATTTTCAGTTCTGCCTTCCATCAGTTCTGAGCTAGAGAATGACATTTCTTCATAAATTAACTAGAGTCTTTACTTTTTCCCCCCAGTTTGTTTATAATCAATAACCCTGACTTGTATGGTTTCTTAATTTTGAGCGGGCAAAATTAAGATATAATTGTTATAGAGAGCATCTAGGATGAGTCAGTCAACAAGTATGGAGAAACCACACGTTTAGATACTGTTAATGGTTTGTATCCTTTCAAGACTAGAGACCTATAGTGACTTACTGAAAAACAGCTTTCTGTTTTCCTTTCTAATAGAATTTTCCTCACATTCCTCTCTCTTCACCCCATGTTCACCTGCCTAAGACGAGTCTGCATCTCCTCCCTCATTCACCCCTTTTATTGAAGTCACTCCTTTTGGAAGAACTATTTATCTTGCAAGCATCTTTTGGACTCTTAAGTTTTATACCCATCTGTTTCAGCCATGCTACAGCAGTCCCATCGACTCCTCTGGGTTTTTACAGTGTTTTCTTAAGGAACTATGTGTTGGAACAAGCTCCTTCTCACCTTGACCATTCTCCCCCTGCACTTCTGTATGCTCATGACTACAAAATCTTCTCTTTTACCAGTAAGTTGGAAAGAAAAGGAAAATGACTGGTTTCTCTTGGTTATTTCCTAGAGAATGCTTTCTTCATGGAAGGGTCAGTTTTAATCCCATTTCTTCCATAAAACACTGCTGAATTCCTCCACCTGAAATTATCCTTTTCCTTCTTTGTAGTTTCTAAGCCTTCTTGTTAGCGTATTACTACCAGATTCATTCTTTTATTCTATCAAAAAAATATGTGTTTAGAGCATATCACATGTCAGGCACCGTGTTAGGTACTGTAGTCAGAATAGGGATCGTGCTCAGGTCTGTCTCCATTCTTACAAAGTTTAAAGTCTAGAAGAGGAGGTAGAGATGTACTCAAAGTCTTGAATGTGTGATTTTAAAGAAGTTTAAAAGAACCTGACCTAGTTTTAGAGGGCCTGGGATGGCCTTTCTGGAGAAGTTACCTTTGAATTGATCAGAAGGAGAGGAAGGCAAGGGAGAGGTGATGAGTGATGGGAGTACAGCAACTCCAGGCCCATGGCACAGTATGGGCACAGGCCACTGAGAGGACACTGTAAGCACCCAGAGAAGGCAGCATGGCTGCAGGGTGTGGAGGAGAATGGTGTAAGATGGAGCTGCAGAGGGAGGCAAGGGTCAAACCAGAAGAGCTCATCCACTACTTCTAAAGATCTGGGTCTTTTCCCTAAAGACAGCAAGCAGTTACCGATGAATTTCAAGTAGAAGAAATATACACAGTCAGTACAAAAACTAGAATTTATACCTATTTTTGCCATTCTATTACAAAATCTTTGAGGACAAAGGCTGTATCTCATTCATCCTTAAATACCCCAGGATGTCTACTGCCTAAAGCTGAAGCTTCATAAATAGATTTATTTTTGAATAGTTGGGAGAAAAACATAAAATATATAAATAAATTATACATATGCTACACCAACGTTTTTTTCCTGGAAGCTATTTCAATTTTTTTTTGAGATATCAAGTAAGCTATCAACTGTGCATACCATTTATCCCATCACAAATTGTCCTCTCCCACCTCAGTAACACACCTCCAAGTTTTAGTAGGCACATAAGTACCTAAATTAAGAGACTAGATTTCCCATTCTGTCTTGCAATTCACTGTAGTCATGACTGAATCTGGCCAGTGATGAAAGAAAAAGTGTTGCATGGAACTTCTGAGAAGACTTATTAAAAAGTGGGCCTCCTACTTTTTTCACAAAAAGCAGAAGAAATAACTCAAGTTCTAAGCAGCCATTTTGTGAGTGGAAACCACGAGCTAAGGAAATTGGAGCAAATGTCAGAGTCTGGATCTCTGCTTTTGAGAGTCACCACACAAGCCTGGATTGCCTATGTCAGACACCTTAAATGTAAAATAAGAAATTCAGATTTGTCTAAAAAAACTATAATTGGATCTTTGTTCCTAGAGGCCAAAAACAATTTTTAATTGAGATTTTTACTTTTACTTCATGTATATTGACTTATACACATCCAAACGAATGACAGATATTGTAGTGGAAGAAAATTAATCTTTGAACCGAGAAGTTCTAACCTGTGCTCAACTAAAATACTGTCTACTTAATTTAGGTCTCTCTCTTTTTTTCACTGAAAACTTCTTATTTTATTTTTAATGAATAGAGAATTAATATTCAGGAGAAAACCAACACATCTGGCTTCTAAGTCTGTAAAGATTTTCTCTGGAGATGGTATTGCAAGCAGATTTAGGGCTTAAGGAAACTTCGAACTAATTAAAAGGGACTGCGAATTTCAGAATGATGCCAATTTCCCAGACCTTCTGGGAATCCCCATTGTCTCTGAAATAAAATAATTCTAAAGGACAACTTATTGAGTCTTATCAGAAGTCGCATGAATCTTTTAAGTCACCTTTGGAAAAGACCAACATAGGAACTGTAGAGCCCTTTCTGGCTGCAAAGTATCTAGAGATTCTAGATCAACGCCATCCAACAGAAATGCCACGGGAGCGCATATCATATGTAACTTTAAATTTTATGATAACTATATTTAAAAAGTAAAAGAGAGAGGTGAAATTAATTTTAGTAATATATTTAATACAAAAATGAAATCAATTTAAATTACTGAGATATTTAATATTCCTTTATCTGTACTAAGTTATTCATAGTCCAGGATGTATTTTACACATACAGCACAGCTCAATTAGAGGCTGTCTCTGTTTTAGTGCCCAGCAGCCCCGTTTGACTAGTGACTGCATATTGGGACAGTACAGCTTTGGTCTTCCCCGTCTTCCTCTTTATTCCATTATGTCATTACCTGTGCCTCTAGCCCAGCTTTGCTTTTCTTCTTTTAACCTTATCTCTTTGACCTCCCTGAAATGCTCAATTGCTGCTACTAATTCTCACCATTTTCTACCAGCAGAACCTTGCTCTAACTGATATACACATTACTAAAAAAAATATTCAAGTAAGACACTGTTCAGGGACTTGTGAAGGTAACTTAGTTACCTTGCAAGCCTTTTCTCACTCTGAAACTCATTTCTCTTTCCCATCAATACCGTCATACCCTCCACATCTAATGAGCTTACTCCAAATCCTAGAACACTTTGGAATGACCCTTTTCCATCCATTTCCTATCACTACACGGATAGCTCAGGCTATCAGAGGTGGTGACCTCTGCTCAGATCATCAGAGCAAATGTCAACGATGAAAAGTTGATTTCCCTGCAAATCCTTCAACAGTTCCTTAACTGGGGGCGCCTGGGTGGCTCAGTGGGTCAGTGGGATCCCAGTGTCTTAAGGATCGAGCCTCGTATCCAGCTCCCTGCTCAGTGGGGAGCCTGCTTGTCCTTCTCCCTCTGACAATGCCCCACCCCACTCATGCTCTCTCTCAAATAAATAAATAAAATCTTAAAAAAAAAAAGTCCTTAACTGCCCAGAGAATAAATTAAAAAGAAAAATTTAGTAGACCTCTTTCTAATAGGTTCTCCCTAAATTGCTAGCTTTATACTAATAGCTGCCCATCTCTGGGGACCCTATGGTAACACGTGAGTTCCCTGCAAGTCTCTCTTCCTCACACCCATGGCCTTTTTCATGGGCTTCCCATCCTGCTGGAATGTCCTTCCAGTGAGCTGCAAACTGCTCCTCGGTACAATCTCCTCCATCCTCGTTGGAAATCCCAGGGAGAATTAAAGCTGCCATCCCTTGTGCACACATTCTCAGTTTTTTCAGTAATTGTGCTTTCTTAATATCTGCCTCTTTTACTATGGATGAAAAGGCCCTTAAGGTTATGTCTTATTCATCAAAACTAACATTATCCCTGGCCCATGGCAGGTAATCAGTGAATGACTGTGGAATGAATGGGTGAATGAAGGAATGAATGAATGACCCCCCTACACCATTTAGTTTAAACAGTCACTTTCATGTCAGAAATATGACATGGCCATCTGTGTCTCTGCACTTCTGCTCATCTGCGTTCACGGGCATGTTCTTTGCCTTTCTTTCTTATCATGAGGCTACTGTTGCTCTAAAGTTCGACGTGTTCTCTGAAGCCTCCAACAGCAACCACAGCCCCCTTCACTAATTTCCCTTAGAAACCATTCTCTGTAGTGATCTGGAGGCTCATGCTTCGTAATATAGCTTTTTTTTTTTTTTAAGATTTTATTTATTTATTTGTCAGAGAGAGAGAGAGAGCGAGCACAGGCAGACAGAGTGGCAGGCAGAGGCAGAGGGAGAAGCAGGCTCCCTACAGAACAAGGAGCCCGATGTGGGACTCGATCCCAGGACGCCGGGATCACGACTTGAGCCGAAGGCAGCGGCTCAACCCACTGAGCCACCCAGGCGTCCCCGTAATATAGCTTTTAAACAAATATTACGATTGCTTGTTATTCCCATGGCTAAATTACTATATTCCTTGTGAAAAGAGATCCTACTCTGTATCTTTTGGTTTTCTCATTGGGTAGACCATTCATTCATTCCTTCCTTTTACAGGTTTGTTCTAGTATGTTAACTTTGATCTCCTCCAGAGATTAAGAAAGGTCTCTTGAGTTAACATACTAGAACAAACCTGAAAAAGGAACCATGTGCCTCCTTGTGTATGGTATGTCTATCTAACTTCAGAAATGGCACTCTCTAAAACTGCAAAGGTTTTTCTTTCCCCCTTAATTTTGGAATGCTTAAACTTTCAAGAAACATAAAAAAATAATTCACTGTGGTGTCACATTCATTTGCCCAGAGAGGGTCTTCACAGTAGTGTGTCCATGAAAATAATTTTCATGTTGATGAAGACTTTTTGGGATTCTGCCAGACAACCAAAGATCAGGAAACCACTGGACTAAAAGTTTAAAGGCAGCACTTGTTAAAGGTGAGCAAAATTAGTCCTATAAACAAACACTGTATGGTCTATCCTTATGACAACTGCAAGTAAGTCTATTTAAATCAATCTATTTACTAATTAAGAACACTTTTCAGATATTGCATTTTATTTGTTAAAATTTATTACAGATTCACTCTTCAACCACATTCCAAACACACACACACACACACACACACACACACACATTCCCCACCCCTTCCAGCTGCGTTCCTCCCTTACTCATGTAACATTCTTTTTGATATAAGCAGAATTCGGTAAACAAAATGAGATTCAGACTCTAATAAGTTCCTCAATGAATTCACAGACACAGATGATAAAGAAGTATTGATCTCTAATATGGCAATGGGTGCGTTAAAGAATTTTAGACAGCATTATCTAAAAAGCTAAGCTTGTTGCCCTTTTGAAACTGGTTTTGGGTAGTACGAATGCAACCACAGAAAAACGAAGTACTTCTGCTCAATTAACAAGTAAACTAAAAGTGATGGCAAGTTCCAAGTCTTAATAAAACTGCTTTTCCTACCATAGAGAAATCTGACTCCTTTCTCTTTCTTCTTGGGTTATGGGTCATTTAAATAGTAAAGGGAATTTTTCAAAGAAAATGCAAATTTCAAACTCCTATAAAAAACAGACAACAGCTTTTAATGTTTACCGCTGATTTCTGTTTAATGAAAGTAGAAAATGTCCCATATCAACTTACTAGAGAGCAATGTGACTTCACAGTTTTACTTCCCTTCCTTCCTGCCTGCCTCCTTCCTACTTCCCTCCCTACCTCCTTCCCTCCCTCCTCACTTCTCTCCTCCCATTCTCCTTCCTCCCTTTCTCTCCCCACCCTTCCCATTATTTGGAATAAAGAAAGCAAAAGAAAAAAAGTGAATTCTAATTCCATTTAGTTCTAGATTAGAGAACTACTAGATTAGTAGAAGTCTAAAATATGCTGGGCTTCCTGAGGTAAAGACAGAAACCATTAAAAGGATACATACCTTAACAATTTTAATTTAACTTAAAACCTCCATCAGGTAAATTCACAGAGTCACCTGCCAGAGGGAATTGCTCTGGGTGCACTGCTTGGAATTCTACAATTCCGATCCACAGTCTTTCTGAAGAACCAATTCCGTAAAGCATCACCCTCAACTTCTAGCTTTGATTTCGTAAAGTACAGGGAAAACTGAAATAATCAATGAATCAATGTAATCAATGGATCTCTGCAAATTTTTACAGTTGGCTTGTCCATACCTACACTGAGGGTGTTCTTTGCTTTTAGCCACTTGTCTTTCTAAACCTTTTAATTTGGTTTTAACTGAAATTATTTCTTTCTGTTTCTACTCATTTGAAAATCCATTCAGTATTTAATTAGACCATGTTATTATAATAACGAGTATGATTTGAGTAACATATTTGTTAACATCATTGACAATGAACAATGGACTCCCACACAGCATGTGGGATGTACAACAGTTGAAGGAAGGTAGCCTCCCCTACTGTCTCAAAAACTTCATCCACTAGGCTATCGGTATCACTCTTCGTATTTTACAAAGGGAATAGGGAGTGTCTATTATCTGTGCAGTTGGTTTAAGGCGAGGGCTGTTGAATACATTCGCAGAAATCAATAAAAATTTTGTAATACATCTAAGTAATTGACAAAAGCATTATCTTAAGAAAATATTGTTAAGACAGATATTTTAAATATATATTTTTAATGATTTGCTTTTGTTTTTATTTTTCAGGTAATCTAATTACCCAAAGCAAAAACAAACAAAAAAACAAAAACCCAAAATTTAATGACTCATTTCAATCTCTCTGTAGTTGATTTAGCTACATGTTAAAATTATTTCTCTTTTTCCCTTTTGCTTATCTTCAAACACATAACTGTTTTCTGACATTACTTTTATGCACTAGGCCTTCCTTGGGATTTAAATGTCAAAGCACAGCTATATGCCACGCCAAAAGCAAATATAGTTTCTTTTGTCCTAATACATGCAATACATCAAAGAAGAATAAGGCTGCTATTGAATCTTAAAAATGGTTAATTCAACTTTTTTCTTCTTTTTCTCCTAGGAGAGTTATCTCCTTGGCATTTCACTACTGTACTTTATTTTTTAAATAAGTTTTGTCACTCAAGTGCCCTATTTGTACTTAAAAATAAAATCACTTTGAAACCACTTCAGAAAGGCAACTGGCTTGAACATGGGCTCACCTCAGTGTGTGATACTTCCAGGTCACTGAGTTTATGTTTTTGAGCTAGATAGAAGACCATGACTTAAATGTTTAAGTATAAGCAGGAATATAAAATCAATGGAGTCCCAGATGGGGAACACACAGAGATAAGGTGAAGAGACAGACATATCTATAATAAACAATCACAAAATGAACTGTCATGTAAGAAAATAAAGCTGGATTATGTGACACCTCTTTTTTCTGTTTATTTCAATCTGGTGATTTGATTTTAGGACACTGAATAGCTCTTATCCTCAGGATGTTTCCCCCAAAAGGAAATCCAGCTTCATGTCTGAAAAATTGTTTATTGGCTCCAGTTCTCCCAAAAAGAGTTTTAGCCAATCTGCTCTTTGCCCCTTGGAGTTTGATGAGATCAGTCACAATACTGCCAAAATTCAGCCAGACACAATGTTTTGAAAAATGTGTAGTTCCCCCAAGACGCTTCCTGTCTCCCTTACATCTTTTGCATAATTACCATGAAGTAAAAGTACCATATTCCCAGAAGGCTGCAGCAGTAGTAATAAGAGCCTAAGGGTAAAAGACAAAATGTCGCCCAAGGAACAAGAGGCACAGACACAGCCTGAGACCAGCCTCCCTGACAACATGAACATTTCTCAAGAAAGAACAGAAGGGGCCAGTCAGCCTGGAAATCTGTGAAAAGGTGTTAGACCCCGAGGCCTGCAGTTTGTGGTTAGCAAGATCTGTTGGGGTTAACGCAGAGCATGAAATCAGCCATAATACCGGGTTTGCTAAAATGTAACACAGAAGCTGTGGGGGGTGATGGAAGGTTTTGGAGAAGGGTGTAGGCCTTTGGAATGCGGAGACCTGCGGGACCCCTTTGCCCTTGGAATGCCCAGGGAGTGACCTTCTGGAAAACTTTCTTAGCCCAAACAGCCACCCAGTCCTCTAAGAGATGTATGCATTGTCCCTTAGGCTATGTTTAGCAGAACACGCAGGTTAGCATACCACAGGTTAGCATACCAGTATCTTTCCCATACACAGATCCTCCCAGTTTCAGTAAGACCCTCTGTCACACACCACAAGCTGGAGAAACAGTGATAAGGATTTGTGATTATCCTGAAGGACCAATAAAAACAGGAGCAAAGAAGGGCAAAGGGTTTTGTCTCTGAGCATTGACGCGGTTGCCTCTCCTCTCCTTCACAGCAAGGGTTCAGGTAATCTTTCATCAGTTAGCACAGGGATTGCTGATCATTCCTGGCAATGATCCAAGTGAAGGAGAAAGAAAGTCTGGCATAGATGTTGTCACTACAGAAATATTCATGTTTGTAAGATAGGCCTTCCCTTTCCTATGGACAGAATTTTTAGATATTTAAATTCAAAGTTTTGGTTCTGTTTATTTTCCATGAAATTCTTCTTGTGCTGTGACTGTCCACTCAGAAGGTCAAGGAAATTGTCATGGGGGGTTGTGCTGGGAGCTGGGAGCACGCACCTCTGGACTCTGGACTGGAACAAAAAGTTAGCAGTCATGTGGATTCAATTTTGGCAAGATAGTCTAAAACCAACAGGATTTTGGTTTGAAAGAACTAGGTCTTTGAAAGCAAAAAAAAAGAGGTACCCAAAGCGTTAAGACAGTTTAAGGTCTGATCAATGACCCTCCCTGACCACCTCAGCATTGATCTCAGGAGGGTGTTCACTGTTTGATGTGATCTTTCCTAGGTATTTGTTGACTGAATGAACCTCAAGAGACTGGACGTCCTATGATACTGGTGGCTTGTGCCTTGCTTTCTGCCTTTGGGAATTTGATTTATAGAGGCCTCGTGTCAGCCTGAAGTGGGTGCTATAGAGTAGATATGGAGGCATGACAAACTGAGGCAGAGGGAGGCCTACTGTAGCTGTCTGCACCGAATACCCTACCCGTGTACACAGGCCATCATTCATTTCAGCTCGTATGCAGGTTGCAAGAGATCCAGAAATCACAGCATGACCCTATGACATCTCTTAAAATGTTTAGATCGCTGGCAGACCAGAAAAAGGGAATGTGGAGAAGGAGGGCAGAGGGTGCACACATCTTGAGTAACCAACCATTCTGCTTTACCCAGAACTAAGGCGTTTCTCCTAGCACTCAGTTCTCAGTGCTAAGTGCACCAGTCCCAGACAAACTGGGAAGAGTGATCGTGTTACACAGATCCCAGAACCTGAGCCCAGCAGTAGCTAAGGCATCACCCCTAGGCCAGCAGAAACAGCTGCCAGACCAGTGGGAAGATGGGACAGAGGCTGACTCCTGGGCATTTAGCAGGCTGGAGACCTGCAGGAGAGCCCAGAAGGAACTGGAGTAGAGGGCGTGGAACAGACCCCAAGTTAAGTTGTTTGGCCCTGAACCCAGGGTCTTGCTAGAGGGGTCAAGGTCACTCAAAATGGGACAACGGCCCAAAAGGGAGCTTGACATTTGACTAAGTTTGAATCCCATTTTGATTGGTTATTATATATGCATATAATATATAATATACATATAAAGTTATTAGGATTTTCAAATGTCTTCAAATACTTATTTTTTTTTCTGCTACTGTGTGGAAATGGGAGCAAATGAGCAAATGAAGATCTATTTTATCTTATTTTATTTATTTATTTATTTATTTATTTATTTTTAAAGGTTTTATTTATTTATTTGACAGAGAGAAATCACAAGTAAGCAGAGAGGCAGGCAGAGAGAGAGGAGGAAGCAGGCTCCCTGCTGAGCAGAAAGCCCGATGCGGGGCTCGAACCCAGGACCTGGGATCATGACCTGAGCCAAAGGCAGCGGCTTAACCCACTGAGCCACCCAGGCGCCCCTGAAGATCTATTTTAGAAGATAAAGAATGTTAGGACGCCTGGGTGGCTCAGTTGGTTAAGTGTCTGCCTTTGGCTCAGGTCTTGATCCCAGCATTCTGGGATCAGTACCACATCGAGCTCCTTGCTCAGAGGGGAGCCTGCTTCTCCCTCTGACTGCTGTTCCCCTTGCTTACGAGTGCGCTCTCTCTCTCTTTGACAAATACATAAAATCTAAAAAAAAAAAAAGAAGAAGAAGATAAAGAACACGACATGTGTTCTTCCTCTAAGTTAGGACTGTAAATTTAAACCTGCTTTTATAAAAACTCATTATCTCCTTGAACTGATAACACGTATCTACTTACTTGCTGTTCACCTTTCCAACAGAGTCAGCTTAGTTTTGAGACACACACTGATTGTATACAACCCTCATTTAAGTGCTCTTATAAAAAAAAAAAATATATATATATATATCTCACTTTCTTTTCCAAGGAAAAAAAATCAAACTGGGTGGACGTTCTTGAAAAGAAAGCATTGAACAATTCCTAAGTACCAGAGGAGGAAGAGGAGTAGCAGGCTGAGATGACATCAGGTAGCAGGAGATCAGCTAGATAGCTTATCAAACCATTCCGAACACCTACAAACCCAAAAGGAGATCAAAGAGAAGAAGAGCAGCAATTCTAGAAACAGAAAATCGACCACTTTTTGAAAGGTAGGATGTGTGGAGAAGTGAATCCGAAGTGACAGGGACATCACTCCAGGGGCTAAGTGGGGGTGGAGCCCTTGCAGGGAAAGCGTGGTCAAAGGTCCTGCAGGGTCACAGAAATATCGGCGGTGCCTGAGTGTCGCAGAGCTTGCAGGTACTAGAGCGGGGAAGCCGGCTACAGAGACAGAGCAGAGGAGTGAGCTCTCAGCTCGGGGTTACCTTAAACTGTGGTCCGTGGCACAGTCAGACCACTGCTCTTTGAGCAGGTAACCCACAAGTGGCACATCTGGGGAGACTAACCTTCATCTGCGAGAAGAGCAGAGCAGGAGGATCTGCTGGGTTTGGAGACTCCAAACAGGGCTGTGTGCTAGAGAGAAATGCTTGGTCACAGGCTGGGTGAGCTCAGAGTACAGCTGGATACCAGGAAGACAGGAGCATTTGATCACTTTTCTCCGAGGGCGCACTTTTCTCCGATCTCTTGGCTCCTCCGGGAGGAGATTGGGAGGCCACCATTTTCATTCCTGTCCTCCAGGGCTCTATCGAAAGTGTTCAGGGAACAAAAGCTCCAAGAGTAAACCCGAGCAGATAACTGAGCCCAGGCCCTGGCAAGGGTGGCGCAATTCAACCACGGGCAAAGACACTTGAGAATCACTGCAACAGGCTCTTCCCCCAGAAGATCAGCAAGAACATCCAGCCAAAACCAAACTCACTGATCAAGGAGAACAGCAGAATTCCAGAGGATGGGAAAGCAAAGCATGGAATTCATGGCTTTCTCCCCATGATTCTTCAGTCTTACAAAGTTAATTAAATTTATAGTTTTTTTTTCTTATTCTAATTTTTTTAATTTTACTCTTTCCTCTTTTAACGTTTTTTAAATAGTATATCTTAACAATACCTTTCTAAAAAAGTCTTTTCAAACCTTCATTATTGTAGTCATATTTTATCCTTCATTGTATCTAACTTTATATTTTGTATACATATAGGGTTTTTTCTTCTAAAAATTTTGGGGGGCGCCTGGGTGGCTCAGTGGGTTAAAGCCTCTGCCTTCCGCTCAGGTCATGATACCAGGGTTCTGGGATCAAGGCCTGCATTAGGTTCCATGCTCAGCAGGGAGCCTGCTTCCTCCTCTCTCTCTGCTTGCCTCTCTGCCTACTTGTGACCTCTATCTGTCAAATAAATGAATAAAATCTTAAAAAAAAAATTGGGGGGGATACATTTTCTTCTAATAGATCAAAATATACCCTAAATCTAGCACAGGGCTTTGTTCTAGTCTCTAGCCTGAGCAAATTCTCTCCACTTTCTTTTTCTTTCTTTTCCCAACCAACTTATCTTATCAGAAGATAAGAAGAAGAAAGAGAGAAGGGGGGCAGAAGATATATTGGAGAGAATTATTATAGAGAATTTCCTTAATATGGCAAAGGGACCAAGCACCAAAGTCCAGGAGGCACAGAGAATCCCATCCCACCAAATCAATAAGAATAGGTCCACACCCCATCATCTAATAGTAAAACTTACAAGTCTTAGTGACAAAGAAAATCCTGAAAGCAGCCCGGGACAAGAAGTCTGTAACATACAATGGTAAAAATATTAGATTGGTAGCAGATTTATCCACAGAGACCTGGCAGGCCAGAAAGAGCTGGCATGATATATTCAGAGCACTAAACCAGAAAAACATGCAGCCAAGAATACTATATCCAGCTAGGCTATCACTGAAAATAGAAGGAGAGATAAAAATCTTCCAGGACAAACAAAAACTAAAAGAATTTGTAAACACCAAGCCAGCCCTACAGGAATTATTAAAAGGGGTCCTCTAGGGATGCCTGTGTGGCTCAGTTGGTTAAGCCGCTGCCTTCGGCTCAGGTCATGATCCCAGGGTCCTGGGATCGAGTCCCACATCAGGCTCTTTGTTCTGTGGGGAGCCTGCTTCTCCCTCTGCCTCTGCCTGCCACTCTGTCTGCCTGTGCTCGCTCTCTCTCTCTCTCTCTCTGACAAATAAATAAATAAAATCTTTAAAAAAATAAAATAAAATAAAATAAAAGGGGTCCTCTAAGCGAAGAGCGAACCTAAAAGTAGTAGATCAGAAAGGAACAGAGACAATATACACTAACAGTCACCTTACAGGCAATACAATGGCACTAAATTCATATCTCTCAACAGTTACCCTGAATCAAAGGAAAAAATGAAACAAGATGGGATTGGGAGGGAGACAAACCATAAAAGACTCTTAATCTCACAAAACAAACTGAGGGTTGCTGGGGGGACAGGGGCAGGGAGAGGGGGGTTGGGTTATGGACATTGGACAGGGTATGTGCTATGGTGAATGCTGCGAAGTGTATAAACCTGGCAATTCACAGATCTGTACCCCTGGGGCTAATAATACATTATATGTTAATAAAAAATTAAAAATTAAAAAAAAAATAGTTACCCTGAATGTAAATGGGCTAAAATGCCCCAATCAAAAGACACAGGGTATCAGAATGGATAAAAAACAGAACCCATCAATATGCTGTCTATAAGAAACTCATAATAAACCAAAGACACTACCAGATTTAAAGTGAGGGGGTGGAAAACAATTTACCATGCTAATGGACATCAAAAGAAACCTGGGGTGGCAATCCTTATATTAGATAAATTAGATTTTAAGCCAAAGACTATAATAAGAGATGAGGAAGGACACTATATCATACTCAAAGGATCTGTCCAACAAGAAGATCTAACAATTTTGAATATCTATGCCCCTAACAAGGGAGTAGCTAACTATATAAACCAATTAATAACAAAATCAAAGAGATACATATATAATAATACAATAATAGTAGGGGACATTAACACCCCCCCTCACTGAAATGGACAGATCATCCAAGCAAAAGATCAACAAGGAAATAAAGGCCTTAAATGACACACTGGACCAGATGGACACCACAGATGTATTCAGAACATTCAATCCCAAAGCAATAGAATACACATTCTTCTCTAGTGCACATGGAACATTCCCCAGAATATATCACATTCTGGGTCACATATCAGGTCTCAACAGGTACCAAAAGACTGCGATCATTCCCAGCATATTTTCAGGCCACAATGCTATGAAGCTAGAACTCAATCACAAGAAGAAAGTTGGAAAGAACCCAAATACATGGAGGCTAAAAAGCATCCTACTAAAGAATGAATTCGTCAACCAGGAAATTAAAGAAGAATTCAAAACATTCATGGAAACAAATAAAAATGATAAAACAACTGTTCAAAACCTGTGAGATACAACAAAGGCAGTCCTGAGAGGAAAGCAAGCCTTTCTTAAGAGAAAAGAAAGGGGGGCGCCTGGGTGGCTCAGTGGGTTAAGCTGCTGCCTTCGGCTCAGGTCATGATCTCAGGGTCCTGGGATCGAGTCCCGCATCGGGCTCTCTGGTCAGCAGGGAGCCAGCTTCCCTCTCTCTCTCTCTCTCTCTGCCTGCCTCTCTGTCTACTTGTGATCTCTCTCTGTCAAATAAATAAATAAAATCTTTAAAAAAAAATAAAATAAAAGAGAAAAGAAAGGTCTCAAATAAACAACCTAAACCTACACCTAAAGGAACTGGAGAAAGAACAGCAAAGAAAGCCTAAACACAGCAGAAGAGAAATAATAAGGATCAGAGCAGAAATCAATGAAATAGAAACCGAAAACACAGTAGAACAAATCAAAGAAACTAGGAGCTGGTTCTTTGAAAGAATTAATAAGACTACTAAACCCCTGGCCAGACTTATCAAAAAGAAAAGAGAAAGGACCCTAATTAATAAAATCATGAATGAAAGAGGAGAGATTACAACCAACACCCAAGAAATACAAACAAGTATAAGAACATATTATAAGCAACTAAACATCAGCAAATTTGACAATCTGGAAGAAATGGATGCATTCCTAGAGATGTATAAACTACCAAAACTGAACCCGGAAGAAATAGAAAACTTGAACAGACCCATAACCAGTAAGGAGATTGAAAGAGTCATCAAAAATCTCCCAACAAACAAGACCCTAGGGCCAGATGGCTTCCCAGGGGAATTCTACCAAGCATTTAAGGAAGAATTAATGCCTATTCTCCTGAAACTGTTCCAAAAAATTGAAATGGAAGGAAAATTTCCAAACTCATTTTATGAAGCCAGCATTATCTTGATCCCAAAACCAGACAAAGACCCCATCAAAAAGGAGAATTACAGACCAATATCCTTGATGAACACAGATGTGAAAATGCTCACTAAAACACTAGCCAATAGGATCCAACAGTACATGAAAAGGATGATTCACCACGACCAACTGGGATTTATTCCTGGGCTGCAAGGTTGGTTCAACATCTGCAAATCAATCAATGTGATACAATACATTAATAAAAGAAAGAACAAGAACCATATGATACTCTCAAAAGATGCTGAAAAAGCAATTGACAAAGTACAGCATCCTTTCTTGATCAAAACTCTTCACAGTGTAGGGATACAGGGTACATACCTCCATATCATCAAAGCCATCTATGAAAAACCCACAGCAAGTATCATTCTCAATGGAGAAAAACTGAGAGCTTTTCCTCTAAGGTCAGGAACATGGCAGGGCTGTCTACTGTCACCACTGCTATATTCAACATAGTACTAGAAGTCCTAGCCTCAGCAATCAGACAACAAAAAGAAATTAAAGGCATCCGAATCAGCAAAGAAGAAGTCAAACTCTCACTCTTTGCAGATGATATGATACTTTATGTGGAAAACCCAAAAGACTCCACTCCAAAACTGCTAGAACTTGTACAGGAATTCAGTAAAGTTTCAGGATATAAAATCAATGCACAGGAATCAGTTGCATTTCTATACACCAACAGCAAGACAGAAGAAAGAGAAATTAAAGAGTCGATCCCATTAACAATTGCACCCAAAACCGTGAGATACTTAGGAATAAATCGAACCAAAGAGGCAAAGAATCTGTACTCAGAAAGCTATAAAGTACTCATGAAAAAAATTGAGGAAGACACCAAGAAATGGAAAAATGTTCCATGCTCATGGATTGGAAGACCAAATATTGTGAAAATGTCTATGCTACCAAAAGCAATCTACATGTTTAATGCAATCCCTATTAAAATACCATCCATTTTTTTCAAAGAAATGGAAAAAATAATCCCCAAATTTATATGGAACCAGAAAAAACCTCGAATAGGCAGAGGAATGTTGAAAAATAAAGCCAAAGTTGGTGGTATTACAATTCCAGACTTTAAGCTCTACTACAAAGCTGTCATTATCAAGACAGTAAAACAGACACATAGATCCATGGAACAGAATAGCGAGCCCAGAAATAGATCCTCAACTCTGTGGTCAACTAACCTTTGACAAAGCAGGAAAGAATGTCCAATGGAAAAAAGACAGTCTCTTCAACAAATGGTGTTGGAAAAATTGGACAGCCACATACAGAAAAATGAAACTGGACCATTTCCTTATACCACACATGAAAATAGACTCAAAATGAGTGAAGGACCTCAATGTGAGAAAGAAATTCATCAAAATCCTTGAGGAGAACACAGGCAGCAACCTCTTCGACCTCAGGTGCAGCAACTTCTTCCTAGAAACATCGCCAAAGGCAAGGGAAGCAAGGGCAAAAATGAACTATTGGGACTTCATCAAAATCAAAAGCTTTTGCACAGCAAAAGAAATAGTTAACCGAACCAGAAGACAACTGATAGAATGGGAGAGGATATTTGCAAATGACATATCAGATAAAGGGTTAGTATCCAAAATCTATAAAGACCTTATCAAACTCAACACCCAAAGAACAAATAATCTAATCAAGAAATAAGCAGAGGACATGAACAGACATTTCTGCAAAGATGACATCCAGATGGCCAACAGACACATGAAAAAGTGCTCCACATCACTCGGCATCAGGGAAATACAAATCAAAACCACAATGAGATACCACCTCACACCAGTCAGAATGGCTAAAATTAACAAGTCAGGAAATGACAGATGCTGGCGAGGATACAGAGAAAGGGGAACCCTCCTACACTGTTGATGGTAATGCAAGCTGGTATAGCCACTCTGAAAAGCAGCATGGAGGTTCCTCAAAAAGTTGAAAATAGAGCTACCCTATGACCCAGCAATTGCACTACTGGGTATTTACCCTAAAGATACAAATGTAGTGATCTGAAGGGACACATGCACCTGAATGTTTATAGCAGCAATGTCCACAATAGCCAAACTATGGAAAGAACCTAAATGTCCATCGACAGATCAAAGGATAAAGAAGAAGAGAAGAAGTGGTATGTATACACACACACACACACACACACACACACACACACACACACAACGGAATACTATGTAGCCATCAAAAGAAACGAAATCATGCCATTTGTAACAACACAGGTGGAACTACAGGTATTATACTGAGTGAAATAAATCAATCAATCAGAGAGAGACAATTATCATATGATCTCCCTAATATGAGGAATTTGAGAGGCAACATAGGGGTTTGGGGGGTAGGGAAGGAAGAAATGAAACAAGATGGGATTGAGAAGGAGACAAACCATAAGAGACTCTTAATCTCACAAAACAAACTGAGGGTTGCTGGGGGGATGTGGGTATGGGGAGGGTGGTTGCATTATGGACACTGGGGAGGGTATGTGATACGGTGAGTGCTGTGAAGTGTGTAAGCCTGACGATTCACAGACCTTTACCCCTGGGGCTAATAATACATTATATGTTTAAAAAAAAATTGAACAACAACAAAAAAGAAATCATTTAACTAAAAAAATAAAAACTGGGTCTACGATTATGCACTTCTATCCAAATATATAATGAAGACTTAATTAGTAACTCAAAAATAGGATCCAGTCTATTCAATTTCTCAAGGGGTAATTTTGTAGGCTGTGGTTAAGTTGGGGCATTTACTCTTCCTTTTATGCTTTCTGTGCTCTCTAGAATGTTTACTGGTTTTGTTTCTTACTATATTTACAAGGGAGATCATAGGAAAGGTAAGGAAGATTCTCATTCTAATGAAGTACTTTTACTAATTTTTCTACCCACTGCTGATTCTAACAATATAAATGTGCTTTGGCCTCTAAACAGCCATTTTGTCCCCAAAGTAATCCCTGGGGAACATCACTGGCATGCAACTTAATATATCCTAAAATAAATTTACCATGTTTTGTTTCAAAGCCATTTCCATACTTGGGAATGTGTTCTTCTGTGTTCTGGTTTTAAAAAAAAGAAAAGAAAAGAAAGTACTGCTTGACTTTAGAATGGAGAATAGGGAAAGGGCAGATGTTTTTGGCTCCAAGAAGAAGAGAACTTGACTCATAGTGACTTAAATAAACAGGAAATGCTTCTCTTCACTTAAAAAAAGGAGTGGAGGTGTTTGCTGACTCTGGATCACTTGAGTTCTGGTACTCTAGACCATACAGCTCCAGGCCTCTGAACAAGGACAGTGGAACAGAAGGAGTGACATGTGAATCAAGAAACTAAAAGTTTCCTCAAGAATACCATAGGTGACCTCTGCTTATCTCTCATTAGCCAGGACTGTATCCCATTGTCACTCCTGCCTATGACAAAGAAAGAATATCTCTCTGGAGCTACATGATGAGGGTGGCCTGACGATTGATACAGAAATCACAATCAGCAAGATGTAGTGTATTATTAATATTACTCACAAAGCAGGTAAAGTTTGCCAGACCAGTCATGAACACCATCTACATAAGCTCAAAATAATCTAACACCACCTTTGTCATCCCCTATGTTTTAGATGAGAATCACAGGCAAGCTAATCAAACAGTAACTCCACATAGATTCACAAGTTCCACAGTCTGTTACTGCAACTCTCCTAGTTTACACATTTGACCAACACTTGCCAGGATCTTCCCAAGGCTCCTTCCCAATTCCCTTCCCTAACTGCCCCCTACCCACTTTGTGATGCCCTATGGGAGGCAGTGAACAAACCCAACATTAGTCAGTTCTAGGAGTGTTTAGTAGGCTTCTGACTCTCAGATGCTCATGCCTACAAAGAAGTTAGAGAGACGTGGATCGAGAAGAGGAACTGACTGGGCACCTGAAGACATCTGCCACAAGGAGCCAACAAAATAAAGGCACTAGGAGCAAATAAAAGGTGACAATCATCCAGGAGAAACAGAGAAGTTATTTGTTAGCTATTTTATCATTTTCAGAGAATATACTAGCAACTGAAGGTTTGATGAAGGTCCTCCTCTCCAAGATCAGGATATCCTTCAAAGGGTAAAGCTACAGGCTCCCAATGTTGGAAGAGGCTTTCTGCCCGCTATTCATGTTCTCCCCTTCCATGCCTATGGCTCTTCATGAAATACAGTTAAAGAAACCAGAGGCCCTCAACAGGCAAACATGGGGATTTTATCAGACAGCATTTGATTGTGTAATCTGCAGATACATGCCTCTTACTTATGTATATCCAACTGCCTTCTTGATATGTCCACTATGTCCAGCAAAAATTTCAACATGAATTCCTGATCTTTTTCCTCAACCCTTGACAAATCTTCTCTGCCTTGTCTTCCCACTGGAAGATGGTAACTCCTTCCTTCTAGTTGCTTAAACTAAATAATTTGGGTTTATTCTCTAACTCTAATATTTAGTCCATCAAGAAACCCTATTGACTTTACTTTCTAAATATATTCAGAACGGACTGCATCTCACTACCTCTTATGCTAGCACTCTGGTCTTAGGCCACTAGCACCTCTCACCTAGATTACTATACTAGGCTCCTTATTCCTATCTTTCCTCCTCCCACAGCCAGAGTAATCCTTTTATTTTTATTTATTTATTTTATTTTATTATTATTATTTTTTAAGATCTTATTTATTTGACAGAGAGATCAGAAGTAGGCAGAGCAGCAGGCAGAGAGAGAGGGGGAAGCAGGCTCCCCGCTGAGCAAGAGCCCTATGTGGGGCTTGATCCCAGGACCCTGAGATCATGACCTGAGCCAAAGGCAGAGGTTTAAACCACTGAGCCACCCAGGCACCCCTAGAGTTATCCTTTTAAAGAGTAAGACAGATCATGTCATTGCTCTACTTAGAAACCCGCATGGCTCCTTCATTCCCTCAGAATAAAAACCAAATCGTTAAAATAACTTAAGATCTCCAGGACCTGGCCTTTAGAACTGCTCTGGCCTCCTCTCCCACAACTCTACTTGTCCTTCCAAATTTGCCATTCTGGTCCTGTGCTGATCCTAGATCATGCCAGGCAGCCTTGATGCTCTGACTGTCCTCTCCACACTGACTATTCCCTTGCCAACAGAATTGGCAAATTCTGTTACTTCTTTCAGGTCTTGAACTAATATCATCTTTTCAATAAGGCTAACTCTGACCAACCCATTTAGAATACAACCCAACACCTCAATCTCTTGGAATGCCAGTTCTCCTTGATTTGCTCTTCTTCTTCTTCTTTTTTTTTTTCCATAGAACTTATTTCTTCCTACTATAATATTTCCTTCCTTATTACATTTGTTTTTCTTCCTTTTTCTTCAGAATGTGAACTTTACAAGTACAAGGATCTTTGTCTATTTTGTTCAATGATGTATCCTATGTGCCTAGAACAGTGCCTGGCACCACTGATACACTCAGAACATACTACTGAATTCTACAGCCTGGCATGCTCACTCTTTTCTTGATTCATTGCTGTGCTCAGAAAACAAACAAGTAAATAAAACAAGCCACATGTAAATCCACACACAAAGAAAGAGAAATAAGTTCAAATCATAGGGTATTCCCCTATGACACACAGCAAAACCCCATCATCTTCCCCAAATGATTTCCCTAAATTCCACTCATCAAATCACTGCAGCTGCTTCTATCATCTCCAAATATTTCATAAAAATTGTGCCTGTGGTAGCTTTTCTATTTTTTTTTTACCCTATGTTCTCATTTATTCTTTTTCTTTTTTTTTTCTTTAAAAAATAGCTCTCAAATCAATCAAGCTGAAATCTGAAAGGAACAAAGTAAGAAACAGCCACTGTAGGCTTACTTAGGGAAAATTTAGATGGTTTGAAAATAAAATGGCACAGATTGGGCAGTTGCAAAGTTTTAGTTAGAGGGAAAACATCAAACTAGAGATGGGCTGGGAATGTATCATTCCAGTGTTATCTGGTGGTCACTGTTATATGAAGACAGGCTAAAACCACTAGTGCCCTCACATGGAAAGACACAGAGTAAGGGTGAGCTCATCAATGAGCTCCTCAATGGTTGGCATAAGGTAAAAACAGTCTTTTCAAACATACAAAAATACAACACTTCACAGATGACAATTTTGAACTGGAAACATTTTAGATGAATAAAGGAATGTGTTCTTTCATATATTGGAAATTAATGTATATAAGCTATTGTCCTGATGATCATTTTGTGATACATATCCATTCATTACGTTTTACACCAAAAACTAATATATTGTTATATGTTAATTACACATCAATTTAGGGAGGGGGAAAAAAAAGTCATTGCCTTCAAAAATGAGAACAAACAGAAAATAGATTCCCTAGCGGACTTTAGAATTGTTGATTTGTCAGAGGTGACAAATTCCCCATAGATAATCTACTGGGTTATCATCCCGGAGGATAAAAAGACATATTCTTTGTTCTGTCAGCTATAGGATGCTTGGAAATATGGACAATGGGACTGACCCATTTTGGTGAAAAAATATTTTGTATATTCTTGTATCTGCCAAAACCTGAAATCTGTATTCCCTATTCTCCATCTTTTCTTGCATTGTTCTCATCAGAAATGCCATTTTCCATTTTCTTCATATATAAAAATCCCATTCATTCTTTTGGGGCCAGTTTAGCATCTACTCCCTCCATGGAAGGAAACATTAAAGTCTCAACATCTTACCCATATTTCTTTGGTAGCAAACAATTTAAACATAATGTGCAGGATACATGCTGTTCAAAGTAAATAGCAACATCACCATAAAATCTAGCCTGTTTACAAAAGCCGAATAAACTAACTTGGGTTAGTTTACTGACAGAAATTATTATATCATTAAATCTACTGACATGGAAAATGGACAAGGCACTAAAATAACTCAATCTGCTGTATACATTTTACTAAGAAGGAAAAATCTTCCTGTATGGAAGACAATTAATAAAAATTTATAGATAAATATCAAATATCACAAATACGGTCTTAAAACATTCATGTCTCAGTTTTTCTTATTATTGCTACCACTTGCTTTAGGCAGAAATAATAGCTATTGCATTATTGCTGGTTCAAAAATTAGGAATATATTTCCATTAAAATTGTTCACTGTTCTGTTTAAATATAAATTGGTTAGGCCAACAGGATGAGTATTTGCAAATATGTAACAGAAATAAGAACTATGCTATGTCATCCAGTCTCATTATAAACATATTAAGACTTTAAAAAGTTACATTCTATAGCCATCATTTAAACTGTAATTTACCATTCACATGGATATAATTTTATTGAGGTTATACGGCAGCAAACTTATTTTATTATAGATGATTTTATGTCTTTTTAAGGTTTATTTTATGTCTTTGGATGATCTTCCTAAGGATCTCCTCTTAAATTAAGTAAGATTACTAGAGACTGAAAGTCTACTCTTTGTTGGGAGCAGACAGACTTCTGAAACTTTCATCTTGCAAAATATAAAATTAATAAAATTATTTTTCAGAGTAAGATAGCCCTCTCATAAAAGATTTGAATAGTTTAGAAAATCACCTAAAAATCACCAGATTAAATTCAACGCAAAGTTAGATATGGTTTATTTAGGGATGAAATATCTCATACTACTTTTCATGGTAAAATGAAAGGCACTTTTTAGAAATATATTAAGGTTAGTGTATGTAATGATGTAATAGTTCATGTAAGAGTTGTATCTTTCTACTCTGAAAAGTCAACTAGGTTTTTATAAAAAAAAAAAAAAAGCTCCTCCCCAACTTTGCAAAAATGAATATAGATTAGATTTTGCAATATTTCAGTATGTGTATTTTGTAAGCAGACTCAATTACATTAAATATTCTGTTTCAGTAAATTCCCATACTGCCTGCCAACATTTTTAAAGCTTCTTTTCCTTCAGGAGAGGGCTTTGGAGGGGAAAATATGCTGAGCATGAGTCGTGACCAACACAAGAAGAGAAGGGACATTTCTGCTTGTGGGCGTAGGAAGCAAAATTTAAAATAAACTGAGTTCCTTTATAACTCAACTGTTGCTTACAAAATTACCTGCATAATGCTCACATTTATGAAGGGAGATTGGCGTGACATCCCAGATTGTTCTACCATATATACCCAGGTCCTGCTATAAATGTCACTGCTAAAATCACACATAAGCTGTAGGCATGACAGATGGCTCCTCCGCCTTACCTCTTACACGTGGTGTGTGTGTGTGTGTGTGTGTGTCTTGTCCCACAACAAAAGCATGAATTCAGAAGTTTGGACACTTAGAAGTAGGATGACAAGACTGCATACCTGTCTATAATGGCGCACATGTCGATGCTGACGTTCGCAAAACTCCCCGGCCTCCTCTGTGCCACTTCATATAAATTCACCAGTTGGTCATCCACTTGGATGAGCTGCATGCACCCTTGGAATGAAGGCTGAAGGACATAGTGACTGGAGTTATTCATCTGGTTCAGAAAACCTGTGAGAGAGAAGAAGTGGGAAAGTTACATTCTGCGTACAGCGTGCTTCACTAAAATTCCTCCGGCTGTCTTCCGTGACCACAGCCGCCCTGTCCTGTTGACCCTTGTTGATGTCCTGTTCAACGCAGAAGAATGGAGAAAGCAGTATTATTTCAGGAGAAGAAGGAAGGGTTGAACCTCATGAATGTTTGTCTCTGGGATCTACCATCCATCATATTTTCTCTGTGACATTTTCCTCCTCAGTCTGTCACATCACTCTGTCCCTCTGCTCTTGAAGGCTCACTCCTACACTTCCTCACCTGACTCTCTCTTCAGATATTAAAACATAAAACTTTAGACCTTTCCCAAATACCCACCACCTTCCTTTTATGCCTTCAAATTTACTTCTACTTTCTTAATATCCTAGAGCCCTGTTATTCAGATGTCAAGAAACTAAAGCATTATCGATTATGGTGGCTTTCTTTTATGGATTAATGTCTAACTCAATCCAAAAAGATATTTGCATTACAAATGATTTCTTGATTTATCAAATTCAAAGAAACATTATAAAGAAATAAATTGAGGCAGAAGGCCCAGCTACCCTCCTCTGAATATCCATCTTATATAGCTAATATGATATAGGGAGCATAAATGATAAGAAATGAAATTAAAAAAAGAGAATGAATAGCAAGACAAAAAAAAAAAGTAAATACCAGTGGTTCTATTAGGCAACAGAAGATACATATACAAAGTTTAAAGTCAGACATTAAAAATTTAATTGCAAAATAACTTTAAAATACTAACATGAGTCAATTACCTAAATTATGTCTTTTTAATAGGAAAAAAAATGCATAATTCTTAGTTTGTGCATTAAATCTATATGCAAGTCACAGGAAAAGAATACTTCTCTATCCCATTAAGTATCTCCAGAAAGTCTCAAAAAGTGTCTACTTTTCATATTTTTCCTCACACCAAATTTACTATTGGAGCAAATTTAAACTGTACTAATTTGTCTGTTTAAAATTCTAAAGTTATTAACATATTCATTTCAGTCTAATATTGTAGCTACAGAAAAAAATATATACAGAATGGGCTGGGATCAAGACGTGTCATTAAGTTGATAAAAGTGAATTTCCAATAGAAAACTTATCGAAAAAATTGACCATTAAGTGATTTTTTTTTTAAATGTCCTATGTGACCAGTAATACAAGTTTAGGATAATAGAAACCTTTCTTCCATTATTAATGGGTTATGATATTTCAAGTCTAGTAATTATCATTTGAATTCCCTTTAAGAGTTAATCACAGAGCTGTATATCATTTTTCTATCAACACTGTACTATGTAAAAACAGGATTCTACTTAAATTAATTTCTTGACTTAAAAAAATCTACTTCCGATATCAAACATATGGCATGCATATATCTTTCCCTAAGTCACATTTTTTTTTCATTTGCATTGTTAGTCTCCTCAGAAAACTGCTGATCTTAGATAAGTGGCCCATTTAGACTAGTTGTATGCATACATATGATTTTCAATCTGTTTAATCAAGATAAAATTGAATGGAGTACAATGTCTAAACTTAGCAGAGAGAAAACATCCAGCTGTAACTTTATTGACTACTCTTAACAAGATGCTCATTTGGTTCTGTTTTTTGAGTACTTGGGAGTCTCTAAATATCCACACTAGCTTTGAAATATTTCAAAATGAGTTGATCTATTTGTGAGAATAAGATCTCTGAAGCAAAGCAGCTGTGTAACACACAGATCACTATGAATTGGACATAATTAAGGTCATAAAACAAGACTTCATCAGTCACTCCTAACAATGTTCTATTTGGCCCTGATAAATTCTGGAGTGTGAAATTGTCAAGTCCTTTTACTTTTCTACACGGGATACATTCTAGGCGAAAACAGTTACAGGACAAACTGCTATATATATCTATTAAAATTTAGGGTGTCTTTTTTTTTTTTTCCTTTCCTTGCATTATGTCTAACATTACCAAGAGGAAGTCCATTAATCCTTGCCTCTGGTATTCAAACCCTTTCCTAATCTCCTTCTATCCTAAGTTAGCCCTGACTCTGATCAGTAGAAAACTATGAAGTGGTGGTTGTGTATGACTTCTGATACTAGTATCTGGCTTGGTTTCTGAGACTGCTAGCTGATCATTCCATGAGCAGTCTTCTAGAAAAGCCCATGAGAGATAATAAATCATGGTTTCCAGCTATTAAATTTTGGGGCAATTTGTTTATGCAATAATGAATACCTAGTAATAAATTTGGTACTGGAAGGGAATTACAACAAAAACCTACAGAAGTGGCAGTGACCTAAGGACTGGGATGTACAAGTAAGCTGGGCAGGCTTCACAAGGACTGTGAGCAGAAGCCTGATGATGGCTCTTGAGGAGGTTGTCAGTAACGGCTTAACGGAAAGTGAGGAATAAATATGAGTGGAAATGAGAGAAAACTGGATCCTGGCTATGCTGCAGTAGGAAGTTTAATAACATCATGATTATATGGGAAAGAAACATACTTAATGAATTGGGTAACCTAGCTAAGAACATTTCAGGCAGAGAATTCTGAACATCTATTTATAATAAAGGGGGAAAAAGAAGAGAGAAAAACTAAAGAAAACCATTAAATACAAAGAAAGTAGGACTTGATGGATTTGAAAATAAAGTATTTTCTCACTTCTAATCTCTCCGGATGGCCAACAATGCAAAAATTTAAGTCACTTGCAGGCAAAAGTCAATGAACAGTAAAACATAATGTAAAGATGGCAATGAGGTATGACTGTGAAACCCACCTTAAGACCTCCAAAATGTATTAAGTGGTGCCTCAAAGAACTATTCATTCAGACTAAAGAAATGCTAGACAGCTTATTATAATGTCTTACAGATCCCCTGAGTTAACCAATGCTAAGGGCATTCTTCCCTTAGCATGTCAGCAAAAGTCTAGTATAAAAAAATTAAATTAAATTAAATTAAAAAGCTTATCTTCATCAGAAACTGGATGTGGCTTTTGCTTAATGGTTATAAACCAGCATAATCAAAGGAAACCCACATAATCAAAGGAAACCCGTACGTACTTACGGTAACACCATCAGCTTGGCCTGAGAGAGAAAGAGATGGGACAGACAGAAACTGTGTCTTTAAACTTCTACAGGTAGGAAATTATATGGCTATAAACACAGGCTACTTTTTATATTAAAAGGAAGCATGGACCAGAGAGGTAGAACAGTGAACCAGAGGGCAGAGCCAAGACCCATGAAGACACACTTTCAAGAAATAATTAGAAGTGAGCCCTAATCCAGGAATTACCAACATGTACCTGATTGGAATCTACAACCACTATGGACCAGTTACTTCTGTGTGCTCTTCTTTCCCCCTTTTGTCCCCTTTTGAACCAGACAGTCTGTAGTGGTTACTCAATGCCTAGCTGACCATCATATGCTGGGTGTGTGGGTGGCACAAAACTCGTTCACAGGTCTTCAGGTGAGAAACTATATTTGAATACCTTCTTTTGTTCTCAGACTTCCCTAGGAGCTTCCTGTTGGTATGAACTTGACTCATGATGAGTTGCTGGATTCTGAGCAGACTCTCTAATGGAAGGAAGCTTTAGAGGACCTTTGAAGGAAGTAAGTGTACTTTTTCATGTGGAAGAGACACGGACCTTTGTGTTCCAGAGGGCAAACCATCGTCACCGACCTCCAAAACGGCCATACAGCATCTCCTGCTAGTCATACCCTGTGGGGTTCCCTCCTATGCTGAGTCAGTGCTGACAGAACACTGCAGACGTGACAGTGTGTCTATGACTTTCAAGGCCTAGTAATAAAAGTCCTTAGAGGGTTTTACGTTGGTCTCTTGGATCACTGACTCCGAGGAAGCCATACCCTAGGCCATGAGGAACCTCAAGCAGTCTACGGGGGAGGCACCCGTAGGGAGAGGAAATAGGACCCCACTGCCAGCAGCAGCTTGCTAGCCGTGTGAGTGAGCCATCTCCAAGCAGAGCTTCCGATCCCAGTCAAGCCTTCGGATGACTGCGGCTGCAGGAAACAGCAAGCTGCGACTGCATGAGAACTTGGAGCTAGAACGTCCCAGCTGAGTTGTTCCTGAATTATGGGCCCACAAACAAGGAAGAGAGAATAAGCTCTTGTTGTGCTGAACCCTAAATTGTGATGCAGTCTTTTTTTTTTTTTTTTAAGATTTTTATTTATTTATTGGACAGACAGAGATCACAAGTAGGCAGAGACACAGGCAGAGAGAGACGGGAGGAAGCAGGCTCCCCGTGGAGCAGAGAGCCTGATGTGGGGCTCGATCCCAGGACTCTGGGACCACTACCTGAGCGAAGGCAGAGGCTTAATCCACTGAGCCACCCAGGTGCCCTGTGATGTAGTCTTTATGTATCAGTCAAGAACATGTTATTTGTTTTCTGCATTTGTTCCCCTTCTGTACAAATATAACTGCAGGAAAAAGACCAGTGTAACCGTGCCTGAGATACTTGCAGTGGCCGCTCTAAAGCTGAAGAATTAACCTACTTAGTAGATTAACAGCAGGACTGTTCGGAGATCTAAATTTGCAGCTGGGATTCTGAGGGTCAGAAATGAATGGCTAGAGAGTTAAACTTAATTGAAATTTGCCAAGTTAATAGAAAGATTATATAGAATGAGGAGATTAACATTTGTTTCTTTTGGCTTAACACTTTAAATATCTATGAATTTGGAATAAAAAATGCATTGTGTACACACGGGTTGTCACAGGGCTCCACGATCTGGCAGGGTGACACCCACACTAGTTGTCACTTTGCAGACTCAACTGCCTCTCACTACCAGTGAAATGGGAAACCTTTCCTCTTTGCAGGGTCGTTGTAATTATGTTGGAGATTTCTGTTTCAAGACTTCCCATATAAAAAACGTCATACCTGATTTGAAGTCCACTGAGTATTTTATTATTCTTGCTGACAAAAGGCTTTAAGATTTTAATTCAGAAATACATCAGTGAAAAACATGCTGATATTTGTTTTGACACTAAAACACCCATCGAAACTGCTGTAAGTTATCACGTGAACCTGATGGGACAGAAGGAGCAATAGGGGTAGAAACTGCACATATTGAAAGCCACACCCATATAAGACTTCTTTATTCATACTTATCTTAAAGTTGGGAAATTTGAGAGGTCAGAGAGAGGCTGGTGGGATGCAGTAAGGATGCTAAGAATGCATTCAGATCTTCCTTCTAATATAACCTAGGATGATTGTGCAAAATGTCTACTCATCTCTGTTAACCCAACCCACCTGAATAATTCAACATGGTGGGTGTCTGAGCGGGCTGAGGGTGAGCTCAGGGGTGGCTGGCGCCTGCCCAGTGGGAGCAGGCAGTAGCATATCCACCCTGCATGGCTGGGACAGCAACTGCAATATAGGCTTATTAAGCAAATAAAGCAATATATTGAGGATAGCGGGAGCCAGGTCCTCATGGTCGGGAAAGGAGTGTACAAATGAAAAGTGTAAAATCTTGAGTGATCTTGTGGGTGTGGACTGGAATTTAATTTATCAGGGAGCCCTTGTAGTTGTCAGGATTATACAGCTAGTTGCAGAAATAGATCTAGATGGAACTGGGTATGGGCTCAATACACAAAAGGTTCCTACCATTCACCGGAGATGGTGTGCGTACAGGGTTACCCCCAGATGCAGTGAATACCCCTATAGATCGGGTCCTAGTTTCTCTACTGAAACTAAGTCTCTAGGACTTCTTGGAGAAATGGCTGATTCCAGAGCTGGGTCAGGGAAGGTACAATGGGAGCCTGGAACATTTTATTGAACCAGAAGTAAAGAAGTGCTCAGAATGGCTATAATCAGAAAGACAAGAAATAATAGGTGTTGGTGAGGATGTGGAGAAAAAAGGAACCCTTGTGCATGGTTGGTAAGAATCTAAACTGGGGCAGCCACTGTGGAAAACAGTATGGAGGTTCCTCAAAAAATTAAAAATAGAGGAGCACCTGGGTGGCTCAGTGGGTTAAAGCCTCTGCCTTCAGCTCAGGTCATGATCCCAGGGTCCTGGGATTGAGCCCCTCATCGGGCTCTCTGCTTAGCAGGGAGCTTGCTACCTTTCCTCTTTCTCTGCCTGCTGCTCTGCCTACTTGTGATTTCTGTCAAATAAATAAATAAAATCTTTAAAAACATAAATTAAAAAAAATTAAAAATAGAAGTATCATAAGCTCCAGTAATTCCACTACTGGGTATTTACCCAAAGAAAATAAAAACACTAATTCAAAAGAGATATATGCACCCCTATTTTTATTTCAGCATTGTAGATAAAATATGGAAGCAACCCAAGTCCCCATCGATAGAAGAATGGATAAAGAAGATGTATATAAGAGAATATGAATATATATATATATATATATATATATATATATATATCTATCTCATATTGCTCAGTCAGAAAAAAGAATGAAATCTTGCCATTTGTAACAACATGGATGGATCTAGAGGGCATAGTGCTAAGTGAAATAAGTCAATCAGAGAAAGACAAATACCATATGATTTCACTCAGATGTGGAATTTAAGAAACAGATGAACATTGGGTTTTGAAAAAAGAAGGAGAGAGACAAACCAAGAAGCAGACTCTTAACTATAGTGAACAACCAGAGTTATTGGAGGGGAGGTGGGAGGAAGCGGGGTGGGTGAACCAGGTGATGGGGAGTAAGGAGTGCACTTGTGTTGAGGACCTGGTGTTGTATGGAAGTGTTGAATCACTACATTGTACACCTGAAACTAACATTACGCTATATGTTAACTAATTGGAATTCAAATAAAAATTTAGAGAAAGAAAAATAATTAATTTATGTTAATTTATTTTTTTAGGGGGAGAGGGGCAGAGGCAGAGGGAGAAAGAGAATCTTAAGCAGGCTCCACACCTTGCGTTGAGCCCGACACACAGCTTCATCCTGCAACCCTGAGATCCTGACCTGAGCTGAAATCAAGAGTCAGATGTTTAACAGACTGAACCACTCAGGCACCCCAACTGATTTATTAACTTTAATAAAGTGAGATCTTGCCATTTGTGACAACATGGATGGACCTTGAAGGTATTATGCTAAGTGAAATAAATCCAAAAGAGAAAGACAAAAACTGCATGATTTCACTCACATATGGAATCTGGCAAACAAAACAAATAAACAAACAGAAAGGCAGAAACAAAGCCATAAATGCAGAGAACAAACTGATGGCTGCCAGAGGGGAAGGGTGTGGGAGGCTGGGCAAAATGGGTGAAGGGAGTGGGAGGTCGAGGCTTCCAGTTATGAAATGAACGAGTCACAGGGACGCAGGAACCCTGCATAGGGAAGAGTTGGTGGTACTGTAACAGCTTTGTATGGTGACAGATGGTAGCTACACTTGTGAGCGCAGCATAAGGTAGAGATGTGTCAAAATGCTGCACACCTGAAACTAACTTAACATTGTGTATCAACTGGTAAAAAAAAAAAAAAAAAAGGTATTCAAAGAATGATGGGGGTCACATCAGAATGACACAGGAGCCAGGCTTAAGTAGGTTTCCATTGTTCAAATCTAGACAATTTAAGTATTAAATAAATAGCGAGCATTAAAAATATTTTGAGTATCAAAAGGAAAAAGGAATGGAGAGAGGAGAAATTTATACATCATATCTCATTGAAAAAAACATAGGAATCCATGAGTCCACCCACATAAAGATGAGTAATTACATGGAGAGAAGAGGGAATCTGTTTCTACAGCCCTATCCTAACTAATAAATATAAAAAGCATACTGGAACTAGAAAGTCACCATTTGGCAACCATCACAGTAGTAAATAAATCAGACAAGAACTATCAATGGATACTCAAATGCATGGGTGAAAGTTAGATGAAGAACAAAGAAAGTCTCTAAGTGTCTCCCTTAAAACATATTACTTTCAAAGGGAAAAACAGTCGCTTTGCAGCAGGAACAGCGGAGACGTCTTTGCAATCAAGTGATCCAAGTTATCACCGCCAGTCATGGGACTGATGGACGTGTGGGCCCCGGATAACAAGCATCGCCTGGTGGTCCTCCTGCCCCAGGTGCACAAGGCAGGTGCCGTCACGAGGAAACATCAGACAGACCCAGAGGAGGTCTTCAGGAATGATAAGGCTGTGGAAGTCGAGAAACTGTGGAGGATCTGATTCCTGTTGGCAAACACTGCAGAGGCAGGGACACGGATGTGACATGTGACGCCAGCTGGGGTCTTTCTGCTATACAGGACGTTACTGCATGGGGTAATGTAACGAGGTCTCTGGGTGAAACTTACACCGGTGGTTTTTGTGATCTTGGAATTTTTTTTCCAAGTTTTAAACTGTCTGAAAATAAAAACTATTTTTTAAAAGCTAATGTTTTATCCAACATGAAATGCTGGTTTATGCTAAAATCTCTGCCATTCAAGAACCTCATTTTAAGATGAAATTATCTCCCGGTAAAATGAAATTGTCCTGTCTCCATTTCTCCATGTCCTACTTATTCTTTCCACCACTTGAATCTGCATTTGATGCCCAGGCATTGTCACTGGGACTGTTCTTCCTAATTTCAGTGATGAGTTTCATGTAAGTGAAGGGCCTCTTTTACTCTTTAGTTAGACTCCTCAGCGGGGGGTCTGACACTTGATCCACATATATTGATACTCTGTGTTATCAAACCCAGAAGACTTCTGTGGTCTTGAAAGATGGAATGTTCTGACTCCTTTCTCCCACTCCAACTTCAGGGCATACCCTTCTTAGCCAGATTTAAAGAGTTTCTAAACCCTACAAACATCGGGACATGTGAAACCACTAAGAACACCTTTCAAGATTTAAAAATTAAAACAATATTAATTAAACCAAATGTAAGAAAATTCTATAAAATAATGATGTTCTATATGCTGGCTAATTGAACTTAATAAAAAAAAAAGAAAAAAGAAAAAAATTCTACAAAAGTTTGATTTTTTTCCCTCAATATACACTTTACATTTGGAAGTAAATTTATCACATTCAGAATGGGTCTGTCATACTTTTGTGGGCCCACATTGCTAGTTCCCTAATTACCTGCGTAAGATGGCTGTCCTTGTTCACAGTGTTTCAGCCTCCCTATTCGTGCCCCTGTGCCTCAGGAAAACAAGCCCTTTCCGCCTCGGATTTCTTCTTCACATTTTCTCATGGCTGACTTATTCTTATGGCTCAGGTCAGCTCACATGTCACCTTTTGAGAAGGACCTCCCAAGGCCAACCTATTTAAAATTGTTCTATTAGTTTCCTCATTCTGGTTCTTCAGCTTCTTGTTTCTTATCACAGATGTCAAAATTTCTAATTATCTGGATTGGTTTATTTAAAATATTTACTTCCATAAGTGTGTGTGTGTGTGTGTTTCTCCCCTTTCAGTGTATTAGTTTTGTGATATCAATAATACTGTCTTGCTTCTCTATTAATTTATTTAAAAAAAAAACCCATATTTGTTAAGAAAGACTCACAAGCCATAAAGCTCACCACCCTACTTATCTTAGAATAGTCCGTGGGGTATGTGCGAGATGCTCAAGATACAAGATGTCTGCTATAAAGTCTGGAAGCAAATTGAAAATAACCTTTACAACATCATCTATATGGACTTCTCTGCATTTGTTAGGTGAAGGATAAGTGAGTGGATGTTTGGATTTTCTTTCTGGAAAAAGGGGGATGTTTAACCCTGCCTCTTCACATCCTTCCTGGTCTCTGCTGCAGGATTCCGTTGGCTGCCAGTTAGATAACACTCGTGCCTCTTAGAGCTCTGCCCCCTTTACCCAATCCATTGTCCTTCATAACACTTATTGCCATCTGACATGCTGTCTGAGTGTTTATTGTTATTGCTACTGTTTTTAGAATGTAAATGCCACAAGACTTTGAATCCTGCTAGAGCTCGACAACTGTTAGAGGAGCAAACGGACAGTGAAGGACTGTGAGCAAGAAAATGACTTGATCATTTTGTGTCATGTTATTCTCTCTCTGGTGGAAGTAAGGATGGGCTGGCAGAGAGGAAACCTGAAGTAGGTACTGTCTTATAAAAGAGACACAGGAGAAGTTCCAAATTCTTTTTTTTTTAAAGATTTAATTAATTTATTTATTTGAGAGACAATGAGCTCACACACACGCACTCACACAAGTAGCGGGGAAGGGGCAGAGAGAAAACCAGACTCCCTGCTGAGCAGGAAGCCTGATGCTGGCTCCATCCCAGGACCCTGAGATCATGACCTGAGCTGAAGGCAGAGGCTTAATGACTGAGTCATCCAGGTGCCCCAACAGAAGTTCCAAATTCTTATCTAAAATATGTCAGTAAACCTAACCTAGAGGAATCAGATGAGAAATATTTCCCTGGAAGATATGCCAGAACAGGCTGAGGCACTGGAAAAAGGGAGTACATCGAGACAGTGACAACTAGAAGGACTCTTAGATTTCTGGCTGAGCAACTAGATGACTGCTTTTGACTCACCCAACAGAGGAGACACAGGAAGAACAGTCGGTCTTTAGGGAGTAGGATGAAAGGAGACAGGAGAAAGTGTGGTGAGTGGGTTTTGACAAGCTCAAAGCTGAACTTTTCAAGTCTCAAGTAGCCGGGGGGGGATATCCAAGATAAAATGTTCAGTCTACAGGTTAATATTAATGTCTCCATATCAGGAGAGAGATCAGAGTTTGAACAGCATTTGGGAGTAATTATACTCTGGAGGTGGAAGAAACTGCATGAAGCAACTGCATAATGCGCTGAGCAAAGAGACCAAAGTCCGGACTCTAGAAATCATCTCCATGTCAGGGGTAGGATCAGAAAAATAAGCCAGTGAAGAAAAACGAGAGAGTGAAAAGAAAAACCAAGAAGAAATGACATCAACGAAGTAAAGGAATGGTCATCATCATCACTGGTGAATGGGAAAGATCACAGAATGGAGTTATATGAAGACCGGCACTTTGACTTGGGTTTACCACTTAGGTCAGTGGGAATATGGGGGAGCTAGAGAGGTGGGTGTGGATAATAAATTCCAGCATTTAAGGAGCACATGAGAAGTGGAGAAGTACAGAGATGGTAGCAACTCTACTTTAATATAAAATAATGGTGTACTAAGGAAAAGGCTAACTCTTTGGAGACATTTTTTTTAGCCAATTTTAATTATTTAAATTATTTAATATAGTCTTTTGACTTTTTCAAATTTAGTATGTTATTTATATTTATTCCACATATACTTATTTTCTGCTTTTTATAATGGATGAGTAGAAAATACAAGGCTAGGGATTTTGTGTCTATCACTTTTTGACCATGGGTAAATACTTAAATACTCTGTTTCTTGTTTCTTTATTTATAAAAGAGATAAAATTATAAAAATCTAGTACAGGAGGTTGTTGTGAATAATTAAAATATATACATGAAGTAAGTGCCTAGAAAACCGTGATCCATGGTATACACCAAAGATCTAGAAATTACCATCATTATCATTTTTATTATTCCAAATGGCTTAAATTATTTCAACCATTTTTGTATTTATTAAAGACCCAAAACCACATTATTTTTGCCCTCAATAATACTGAAATCTCATCAGGAAGGTAAGTTCAGAAACATGAATATATTTGTGTTAAAGAATATTACTACCTATCCATATGAGCACATAAAATGCAAATGTTTGAAGAGTTTGAGAAGCCATTCTTTCTTCTTGTATATTTCCTTCCTTGGCTAACATCATCCAGGGTTTGCTTTGTACTTTTCTAGCAATCTCATTTCAATCTCCTTTACTCGTTTCTTGTCTTCTACCTGCTGTATAAATGTAGGAGTCTGTCAGAGTCTGCCCTGGGCTAGGTCTGTTTTCTTGGAAGTTTGTGCATAAAAATGGTCCTCTCCAAAAAATAAGCAGAAGATCTCAATATATATTTTTCCAAAGAAAACATACCAATGGCCAAAGACACATGAAAAGATGCTCAACATCACTAATCATGATGGAAATGCAAATCAAAACCTTGATGAGATATCACCTTATACTTGTCGGAATGGCTAGAATGAAAGGACAAGAAACAACAAGTGTTGGTGAGGATATGGAGAAAAAGGAACCCTCGTGCAGTACTGGTGGGAAAGCAAATTGGTGTAGCCGCTGTGGAAATCAGCATGGAAGTTCCTCAAAATATTAAAAATAGAAATACCATCAGATCCAGTAACTCCTTACTGGGTGTTTACCCAAAGAAAATAAAACACTAAATTCAAAAAGATATATGCAGCCCTATATTTATTGCAGCATTATTTACAATATGGATATGGAAGCAACACAAGTATCCGTCAACAGATGGATGGATGAAGATGTGCTACACACACACACACACACACACACACACACACACACACACACACAATGGAATATTACTCAGCCATAAAAAGATAATGAGATAGTGCCATCTGCAACAACATGGATGGACCTAGAAGGTAAAATGCTAAGTGAAGTAAGTCAGAGAGAAAAAGTCAAATACAAAATGATTTCACTCCTATGTGGAATTTGAGAATCAAAACAAAAACAAAAACAAACAAAAAGGAAACAAAGAAATACAGAGAACAAACTGGTGGTTGGCAGATGGGAGGTGAGTGGAGGGATGGGCACAATAGATTAAAGGGATTAAGGTACACTTACTGTGATGAGCAATGAGTAATGTACAGAACTATTGAATCACTGTAGTGAACACATGAATTAATGTAACACTATATGTTAGCTACACTTCAATCAAAAATAAATAAATAAATAAGGAGGGTAAAAGGGTCCTATCCAAACCCATCACTTCAACTACCTAATATATGAATATGATATCTCCATTTCAGGTTTTTACCCTAAGCTCAGAATTGATGTATCCAGAAGATTCTTAAAATTCTCCATTCCAATGTGTCATACATGTTCAAACTCAAGATATATTGTTCTTGATCCCAGTTGGTATTCTCACATCATCCCTATCTATACAGGTGGTCACTCAAAACGTCTTCACTGAAGTTTCATCTAAGACATTGCACATATCAAATGACCAGAGTCAAACCTGGTACCTCCATCCTAACTCTCTGAAATGCATTATGTCAATCACATCATGTCAGTCTTCCCTTTTAAATAATTCTCTCAGTCAGATTCTGCACTATGTGAGCCCTACCACAGCTTCTCGACCACCCACTTCCGATCCATCTCCAGCATGAAGTCCAAACAATCGCTATTAAAAATATTAGTCTAGTCATGTTACAACCTTATCAGGAGTCTTTTACTTATCTGATAAAATGAATTAACAAGATTAAAAACAAACAAACTTCCAACATCTTTCTTTCCCTCTAATATTCTAGTTTTCTAAATGCAAAATATATTTGTAATGATTTGCAAAATACGGTATAATATATAAAGAAAAGGAAATTTTTTTAAAGGGGAGAGGGGTAGAGGGAGATGAAGAAAGAGAAGTTTAAGCAGGCTCCATGCCCAGCAAGGAGCCCAATGTGGGGCTCAACCTCACAACCCTGAGATCAGGACCTCAGCCGAAATCAAGAGTTGGTTGTTTGAATCAGCCACCCTGGTGCCCGGAAATATTTATTTTTTAAAATGCACTTACTAGTTTGATTTTATTTAATTAAAATTAATTTGATATAACTTATTAGACCACTTAGCTAGCTAGAATAATTTTAAATATGTATAATTTAGAGTATTAAAACCTTATAAAAACCTTAGTATATGTAGAAGAATGAAATTCAAACATTCTCTTACACCGTACACAAAGATAAACTCTAAATGGATAAAAGACCTCACCGTGAGACAGGAATCCCTCAGAATCCTAGAGGAGAACATAGGTAGTAACCTCTTCAATATCAGCCACAGCAACTTCTTTCAAGGTATGTCTCCAGAGGCAAAGGAAACAAAAGCGAAACTGAACGTTTGGGACTTCTTCAAGATCAAAAGCTTCTGCACAGCAAAGGAAACAGTCAACAAAACAAAGAGGCAACCCAGGGAATGGGCAGCCCATGGAATGGGAGAAGATATTTGCAAATGACAGTACAGACAAAAGGTTGATATCCAGGATCTATAAAGAACTCCTCAAACTCAACACACACAAAACAGATAATCATATCAAAAAATGGGCAGAAGATATGAACAGACACTTCTCCAATGAAGACATACAAATGGCCATCAGACACATGAAAAAATGTTCATCATCACTAGCCATCAGGGAGATTCAAATTAAAACCACATTGAGATACCACCTTACACCAGTTAGAATGGCCAAAATTAGCAAGACAGGAAACAACGTGTGTTGGAGGGGATGTGGAGAAAGGGGAACCCTCTTACACTGTTGGTGGGAATGCAAGTTGGTGCAGCCACATTGGAGAACAGTGTGGAGATTCCTCAAGAAATTAAAAATAGAGCTTCCCTATGACCCTGCCATTGCACTACTGGGTATTTACCCCAAAGATACAGATATAGTGAAAAGAAGGGCCATCTGTACCCCAATGTTTATAGCAGCAACAGCCACGGTCGCCAAACTGTGGAAAGAACCAAGATGCCCTTCAACGGACAAATGGATAAGGAAGATGTGGTCCATATACACTATGGAGTATTATGCCTCCATCAGAAAGGATGAATACCCAACTTTTGTATCAACATGGACGGGACTGGAAGAGATTATGCTGAGTGAAATAAGTCAAGCAGAGAGAGTCAATTATCATATGGTTTCACTTATTTGTGGAGTATAACAAATAACATGGAGGACATGGGGAGATGGAGAGGAGAAGGGAGTTGGGGGAAATTGGAAGGGGAGGTGAACCATGAGAGACTATGGACTCTGAAAAACAACCTGAGGGTCTTGAAGGGGCAGGGGGTGGGAGGTTGGGGGAACAAGGTGGTGTGTATTAGGGAGGGCATGCACTGCATGGAACACTGGGTGTGGTGCAAAAACAATGAATACTGTTATGCTGAAAAGAAATTAAAAAAAAATGAATAGAAAAAAAAATCCTTAGTATATTATAAGCCTTAGTATAATCCTTATATATATTATAAACCTTAGTATATTATAAAAAACTTGATGTTTATAAAAAATTCATTGCCTCAGTGGATTAGTTATTTCTAAATAAAATTATTTGTGGATCTACCCTCTTATTATCATATAATAATCATAAGATACATTAGCTGTGTTTATAACACAATAAGCTTAAATCTAAAAGATACTGGACGTATTTCTGAGTGCTTTGTAAAAGTAATGAAGAAAATTATAAGACCATAGAGAATAAAAGGTAACTAGAAAAGCAGATTAGATATCTTGACAAATTGGGATAGTTATCAATTTGCAAATCAAATTGTGCAATATGATTTAAAAAGCCATAGCTGCCCAGGGGCAAACTTAAAAAGAAGATCAGAATTACCAAACTGAATAATTTGGCTCTTTTATGTCTTTTTAAAAATGTTAAGTGGTCTTTTATTTAAAACTTAGTTGTATATTCATACATAGCAAAAAAGCAAAACACAAAATCAAAGACTTACATTTGATAACCTTAATTTCCTATGACCATAGCCTGCCAGTGTATCTAATACATAAAATAGATACATTCATATTTTCACAAAACAAAATAATATTGTCTTTTTAATTCTTCTTCATAAGTATAATCAGTGTTGTTTATGATGGAATAAGGCAATATTTTGTCAAATAAAACCCTAGTGGTCAGGAGTGTGGGTTGCAGAATAGCAGAACTAGTTGGAATCACAGTCCTGCTTCATATTAGTTATGCAGTTATGTGTCCTTGACTAGGTTACCTGTCCAATCCTTTTCCTTTTTTATTATTTTTTAATAAAAATGTTTATACTTACTGTGTAGAACATGTTTAATATACATACACATAGTGAAATTATTATTACAGTCAAGCTAATTTACATACCCACTCCTCACAAGAGTTACCATTTTTTTTGTGTGGCGAGAGCACTTGAAATCTATTCTCTTAGCAAATTTCATCAACAAAGTATGAAGTCAGTTTGAAGGTAAAATATTTTGAGAATGCCTCAAATTTCGCTAACCCTATATTCTCCAATAATATTTTTCCTCAAATGCTTACATTTATTCTGAGTTTTTAAAAAATAACTCACCCCATATGAAAACATTTGTACAATTTTTACTGTATCTCTTTTTATCATAATATAAACTCTCTACTATGAGAGCATTTAACAATATTTGGCATTCAATAATATTTGTAGCTTATAGAATATTTGGGAAAGAGATAAGAAATAATAACCAATAGAGAATTCCACGTCGTATGATAGAGCAATGTGAGAAGCCTGAAACTTTTCCAGGTCAAAACACCTAGAAATGCTAGATAAAAAAGTAACACACATCCTTTAAATTATATATCTAAGCATCTGGTACTGTAGGAGACACTTTCAGAGGTCAAAGAAAAAGAAAAAGCTGAAATTTAGGGTGCCAGATGATTCTGCACTATTGGTATTCAGAAGTTATTTGCTAATCTTTGATGCAGAGGTTGGATTTTAAAGGCCCAGCAGAATTAAAAGTCAAGTGTTAGAGCTATGCAAAAATAGAACCCCCTCCCCACCCCAACACCACCACCACCACCACATAAAGCCTGAAAATGCTAAAATCTCAGAAGAAGCAGATACTGGAGGAAAATTCACTAGTCAGCAAAGAAAGATGACAAGGAAATTTGTCTCTTTTCCTAGCCTATAGAAAGAAAAAGAAAAAAAAAAAAAAAACCTTCTGAAAAATGAACCACAGCCTTGCGCAACGAAATTATGGCTTTCAAATTTACAGGAACGATAGGGTATAGGCCCCAAGCCAAGAAATTAAAATAGAAAAAAATGGTCTCAAGCTGCTATCATTTGAAGGGAGTGTAAATCTTCTCTGGATTGACTCTGGAACTACAGGACTGCTGAAGAAAAAAAAAAACCCGAGAAATTTAAACTCAAAATCCAAAGATACAAAACATAAGAAAACAAACATAATGAACAAGATTCAGTAGAATCGTCACATAGAAAAATCTGGTCTCCATGAATTCCAGATTTTAGGATGGGGAATATGGTAAACCATTAAAAACAATTAAAGAAATAAAAAGTAGAATCAAATATGTAAGAAAGGAATGAGGTACTATTAAAAGGAGCCATTCAGATTTGACAAATAAGCAAACAGATCCTCTAGGAATTAAAATATACTACTAAAATTTAAAATTTATTAGTTGCATTAAGCACATGAGACAAAGTTTTAGAATGTATTTGTAAACCGAAAGATAGGTTGGATACCCAGGATGTAGTCCAGAAATGAAAAGTGATTAAAAATATTAAATATAAATTTTAAAATGTGGAACACGGAAATATGGTCTAACGTATAATTAGATTAAAATATTAGGAGAGGAAAGAGAGAATGTTGAGAGAATTCAAAGATATAATGCCTGAGAGATTTTCAGAACTGATTAAAAATTCAGATTCAAAGAGAACAATAATTCTACCCCCGATTTTTAAAAAAAATAAATCTAAGAGACACAGAATAGTGTAAAATCCTATCACCTAGGAGCATAACAGTAGCAAGACAGGAAACAGATGAGTCCTAAAGGAGACAGGGAAATTCTTAAGGACTGAAAACAGAAGGTGGAATGCAGTAGAACACATTCAAATTATTGAAAGAAAATAAAATTCCAATCCAGAATTGTATATCAAGCTAAATTATCCAACAAGAGAAAAGGGGAAATTAAGATATTCTCAGCAAAGAAAAATTAAAGCAAGTTACCACCAACAGACTCCCTCTCCATTAAAAATCATCAAAACTAGAGGAAGTGTGTCAAGGAGAAAGGAACTAAGTCCAAAAAGAAAAGAAATACAGGTAGGCATAGCATGAGGGGGGAAAATGGCAAACATGGGAAAATCTGAAAATACATCAACTATATAAAAATAAAGTTATAAAAATGATAATATTGAAGTTAAAAAAGAGGTAGAAATAAAATGGAGGACCAAAGTAGGATACAGTTAAATTAGGCCAAGTGTTCTAGACGGCACCGCCTCTCCCAAAATTTTTATGTTAAAGCCTCAACCTCCAATGTGACTATATTTAGAAATAGGGTGTTTAGGAAGCTGATAAAGGTTAAATAAGGTCATAAGGGTGGGCCCTAATCCCATAGGACTGGTGTTCTTATAAGGAGAGGAAGAGACCCAGAGGTCAATCTCTCCCCTCAAGTGCCCTGAAGAAAGGTCATGCGAGGAGGTGGCCGCAAGGCAGCCATCCTTCCAGCTAAGAAGAGAGGCCTTACCAGAAACCAGCACTGGCACGTTGATCTTTGACTTCGGACCTCCAGAAGTGCGAAAAAATAAGCTTCTGTTGCATACCCCACTCTGTGGTATTCTGTTATGGCAGCCCCAGCAGACTAATAAACCAAATTTCTCTCATAATTTTGAAGAAAGACCAAGATGTTAAGTTACTTTTGACTTTTACAAATACTCATGAAAAAATTATAAAGATAATCCCTAAAATGGAAAATATAGAGTATGCACATTTCACATTTGAGGGGAGGGCATATATATTTTTTAAAATATTTAATCAAGCAAAAGGAAGAATAAAAGGCACACAGAAAAGCAGAAGCAAAAAACAGAACAAGATGGTAGAAATACAACAAAGTATCGCAATAGCTAAAATCGATTTTCACAACACTGAACATCATATGAAAAGAGGTTGTACCAGTGGATTTTTTTTTTTTTTAAATCCAATCACATACTATTTCCAAGAAGCACATCTGAAACACAGGAACAAGAAAAGCTGAAAGTAAAAGAACTGGAAAAAATAAGCCAGGCAAATACAAATGTTCAAACAGCTGGTGGCTCTGGTGATACACTACCTTAGTGATGGAATCCCAAAATACTGATATAATTTATAATATCAACACTGGTATTAATATGTGGAGAAGTACAAGCTCCAGGGCAAGCGTGTCTGAGTCTAATCTTGCTCATTCCAGTTTACCGATTGTATGTTTCATCGAATGACTTAAAACTGTGCTTACGATGTTTCTTTGTCTCTCAACAGAGGAAAACAATAGTATCTCCCTCATAGTATCATTTTGAGAATGCAGTGAGTGCCCATAAATTATTACTCAAACGGTCTGACACACAGAAATAATGCTCACTGTCCTTGAGGAGAATGAAGTGGTAAAAATATATTTTAAGATAAAACCAAAAACAATGAAGAAAAAAGGCACCATCAGGGATAAGAAGGTTAGCATGTAACAGCAAATGTAAAATTCACTAAACAGTTATAAATATTCTAAATACATAGTACTAAAATAGACAAAAGAAATTTTTAAGAAATCCAAGCATCATTTCCGCAAGAAAACCTCCCTGATAACTGTCTCCTTCCCCCCAATTCTAGGTCCATCCGCTAGGTGCCTCAGGAGCAGCCCGGGCATAAATTACACCTCGGCCTCCTATCACACTCAGGGCAGCTCTCCATCGCTCCCTTCTCCCCGACCCAGTGCCTGCAACGGGGGCCACCATCGGTATTCTCAGTACCAAGTCACAAGCAAGATACAGAGTAAGCAACCAAAATATGGATGTTTGACAATAAATACATGTCTCTGAAGGAGGAAATTTAACAGACACAACTTTTAAGATTTCTCAAAACAAATGAAACATCCTCATCCTCTGTAGGAAAACTCCACACGTTATCCGTTTCTTCCCTCCCACACAGACATCTTCGCCCCCAGCATCACGTGGGTTGTCTATGCCTATACATTTCGGTGGAAGAGGATACAAGCATTCGTCAGTTTCTCAAAAATATCTATGAACAGCAAACATCTAAGAACTCCTGCTGCTGGGGCCTTGATAAATGGAGCACGGTTCTACTTCTGTCTCTGAAAACTCACCAAGTAACAGGATCGATAACAAAGCAGAAACTTTGCAATGTCAGAAGAATCAGAGCACACAACGAGTGAGACATTTCAAGAGTGTTTTGAAGATAATGAAGTAGAGGAGGACAAACAGTTGGCGAAAGGGGAAAATGTGCCTTCGTGCACCCGTGGAGAGGTGAGCCAGGAGGCACAGGGGACCCCCAGAAAGGCTCAAAATCCCAAGGGACAGTATGTCAGGAAAGAGGGCACCCCCCCACCCCCACAAGACTGACTGACAGAGTGATATTTGGAGAAGCTGCAACTGGGAATGTCAGTGAACCTGGTTGCGGGGAGAAGGTGTGTGTGCAAAGTGGTGACCGTGGAGGCTCATCAGGGACACTGCAGAGGGCATCCTGGGATCCCCAGTTCCCTTCCCTTCCCAGGCATCCAGAGCGCAGCCACGGACTAACAGCTCCTCCTCTCAAGAAGTAAACAGGCTCACAGAAGTCTCCGGAGTGTAGCCTAAAGGCCACACTCCGTCACTGAGCGCTTGCTCAAGCTCCCCCTGTTCAAAGTGCTTCGCTGACTAGTCTGTACAGACACATTAGGGAGGGAGATTACACGGCCACATACAGATAAGTGAGTCACAGGTCACGCTTCACACTGCTCAAAAAAAAATTTTTTTTAAAACAATACTGATTTCAAATAAATGCAATGGTGAGCAAAATTTGAAGATGGACGTTAGAATTGCATCTGAAGGAAAATGTAAGGATCTAAGGAGGCCTATAAATAAGTTATTTTTTAGTGGTAACAATGGAATAACCATGTTATGAATAGAAAAGCAGACATTTAGCCATTTAATTGAACTCCTAAGGGGCCACATTCCCCCAGAAAAAACTATAACATCAGCAGTTTTTCACCATCCCTTAGGCATATCTGCTCCTGTGTGAGTTGACAGGAGAAAAATGATAAAATTTGAATGACAGTCTGAAGGGTTACAGTTTCCAAGCTAAAATTCAGGTCTATTGGAATATTTGAGATTCATCTCTGTGAAATGAGTTTTATTGTTAGTATGGCTTTCCATTATTTAGACTAAACTACTACCACCTGCTAGAAAGACACATAAAACACATGGATTTGCAGACTCTCTTTGCTTTCTTCTGATGAATGTATCTTTCCCAAGTCTTTCTTTTGGAAGCAAAAGTAAAATATTGGCAGTTTATATTTTTTAAAATGTTTATTCTATTCCAATGCACATCTTCTTCTGTATATAGCAATGTGCCAAAGAAAATACAATTCCTTACCAAGCCAAATCAAATTACAAGTAAACCTGGGCTTGAGTACAATACACTGAAATGCTCCCAGCTCTCTCAGTAATTAACAAGCATCGCTACCCATGATCCACACTTACTATAAAGACCAGGGCACTGAAGGAAAGTTTCTGAACATCACATCTTCTACTTACTGTCTATGCCCATAAATAGCTCAAGAGAATGATTCATCTGTCAAATCCAGAATTCTCCTTTATGAGTAATAACTACTCTCAAATAATATTTTAATGCTTTAATAATTAAATATTAAAATAATAAGACATACCCTCTTTCCTTTGGGCTTACTCAGTCAAAATAATAAACCAGTAAAAGAAATTTCTCCTACCCTTGCAGTAAAGAATATGAAACTATTAGTTTAAAATTATCAAGATTGTAGTTATTTCTACACCTACCTCAAATGTGTGGTAAAAGGATAGGTTTTCAAAATTAATAATACACTGGCTTTTATTGGTTAAAAAAATCTAGTAAAATGGACATATTTTGATAATATGCAAAACAGAAAACATTAGAGGTTTGAGTCCAGCCATTTTGAATTTTGGAAAATTGGCGTCCAGGGTAAAAACACCAACAAGGATTAAGAAGAGTTAGGACATCCTTCATCATCTCTCTGTGAGGCTACTTTGATCAGTTAGGTTGGAATATCGTGATTAAATACATTAACATATAAAAGGAAGAAATGTGAACCAGTTGGGGCGTTGATCACCAATAAAGTATAGGCCAAAAGGGGCCACAGAGGAAGTGAGGAGGAAGTGAGGCTATGGCTCATCAAACAGTGTCTGTAGAGGGAGCTCTGCCCAAGAGCTGAGCTAGGCCATCATCGGTAGGTGGGTGGAGTCCTAGCTAATTCTCCCAAGTGTTCGGACCCCGTTTGCACTCTGCAGATGCGTGCAGCAAGGCTCTCTAACTTGAAGCCATTAAAACAAATCACAGAACTGGCTAAGTAAAGCTTCCTTCCCCTCAAGTTTCAGGGAGAATAAAGTCTCTTGGTATTACTTCTAGCATTTAAAGAAAAGTTAGAGATGAAGAGTAAGTGTCATAATGCATGAAAGAGAGAGTTAAGTACCATGTGCTACCCAATTGCTTACTAACTGACTGTCCCTCTTGACTTCTGAGAAGATAAGAGAAGGAGTACCCAGGACATGGTTCAGGAATGACCAACTGAGTACAACAGCTCACACAGAGGGAAAACTCTGACAGGAGCCCTACAGAAGTAAGATGAAATGTTTCCCAATGAAAAGGCCAAAAAGGACATTCAAATATGGCCAGGATGGTCAGGGTCTGTTCTTAAGTGGTCTCGCAAGGCAACGTCCCTCATTTTCAGGTTACGGTTATCTCAGATCACGATAAACTGCTTTCCTTCTAACAGGTTCAGAAGATTCACTCTGTCAGCGTCCCAAAGCTGGATTTATCTTTCAAGGGTAAGAGCACATCAGCTAAGTGTATGGGAATGTTTGTATATTAATGTATTAAGATGAGAACTGTACCTGTACCCTGGGCTGACAGCCTGAGCAGCTCTCTCCCTGTACACAGGGGAGCTATTTCAGTGTTTCAGCTCATTGATGGCTGTGTTACAGGGAACACTCATGATGGAGAGCTGCACCCCCACTTTCCATCCACGGTAGTTACAGCACCTGCCATCCACCAAGAGCTCCACTATGCAGCAGGGACTCAGAGACAGTGTTTACAGCACCGTGTTCATTTCTGAACAGTACACTACATCATCACTGGTTTCCCTTGTGTACTGAAGTACGCACACACATGTTTTAATATATATGAGTATGGTAAGTCTTATTTAAAAAATATATATAAATATATAACCAAATACACACACTCATGCACACACACAGAGTACACACGCATGAGTGAGAGACACTAGAAAGGCTGAAAGAGAGAACAACCTAGCCCTTTATTTCTTATCACAGCAAATGAGCCACACTTGGGTAATAATAGAGTCAAAATAATTCATCTAGCCATGATCAAGCATTTTGCACTAGATGTGTTTTTTAAATCTAATAGCTATTAAGAACATATCATTCACAAGTAGAATGTCCATTTCAGATTTATATCTGAAAATATCTGCGAAAATATAATTATTCTCTAATTTTACCAAGCATACTCTTCAAGCCCACAGTCATTGTTCTGTGAATCTGGGAGAACTTTGTAATCTGCAACCTCTACAACACTACAAAAGACTAAATTCAGTCAAGAGGAAAGACATATGCCAGCAGAAAAGTAAGTCATCAGGCAAAAATGTCAATTTTCATGAATTTCAAAGCATAAAAATTAAAGGTCTCCTCTTGCAAAAGTCAAAGCAAAGGTTCAGAGTTAAAGTAAATGTAATAATACTTTTTTTATTATTCACTAGGCTATGTATCACCTATGAAACTGAAGAAAGGCCAATAGCAGTACATAAAATAACCAACTCAGAAAGGTGAGCCATAGTTTTTGTTGGAAATTAAATGGGGCCTCTACCTAGAATATCATCCTTATAAATATGCAGTAGTTAAAATCTACCACAAAAGAGTTACGCAAAGGTAGATCACCCAATCAAATGAAAATCCACGTGACATATATACTTGCAGATTTTTAAAAAAATTTGATTTACTCATACTGTAATTTTAGATAGGAGTCTTTTCATTGACACCTGCATTTAAACAATGTCTGGATTGGTTAAATCCCCTTTGTGATGTGAGTCCAGTGTTACAGTTTAAAACACCCTACGATATCGTTAACTCCCCTCATTGATAATCACTTGGAGCACACACACTGTAGCCACTTCTCTTTGACAGTGGGGTAGAAAGGTCAATACCTAAATAAATAAATAAATAAAATTTATTAAGCAATGTCCCCAAAGTCTCTTAAAGTCAGAAGTGGTAATAAATGAGAAAGGTCAAGTTTGGGTGAGAGATAATGAGTTTGGTTCTGGATATGTTCACGCGGGACAACCTGTGGGGTGTTTGGGAGAGGGTACCTAGTTGGAAGTTAGAAATAAAGACACAAACAAGAAGAGAGAAAAGGAAAAACTAAATCAATCGTAGCAAGTCTTTTCCATTTTTTCCCCAAACTGCCATGCTTTTTTTCTCTTCCCGCAGACGGGATTCCAGAGGTTCCTAACCCACTCAAGTGATTGTGACTAACCTAATGGCAATGAAGCTTTCCTCCTTTTGTGCTATTTCTGTGTCTTACCCAAGTTTTATAATTTAATATACTGACTTACATTCCAATAACCATCTCTATAGTGAGTCCCAGAGGAAAGGTACCATGACCGATTCATTTTGGCACCCTGTACACAGTAGGTGTTTACTAATGGTTTTCTATTAAATTGCATGTGTTTGGAGAGATGTCAGCTCTGTTTCAGTTAGGTGTTGCAGCAATATGAGAAGAACATGATATGCCCATGGCTGAAAGAGACCTTAGAAAGATGCGGCTGGCAAAAGAATCCTTTCTGAAGGGGCGCCTGGGGGCTCAGTGGGTTGAGCAGCTGCCTTCGGCTCAGGTCATGATCCCTGCGTCCTGGGATCGAGTCCCGCATCGGGCTCCTTGCTCGGCGGGGAGCCTGCTTCTCCCTCTGCCTCTGCCTGCCATTCTGTCTGCCTGTGCTCACTCTCCTCTCTCTCTGACAGATAAATAAAATCTTTAAAAAAAAAAAAAAGAATCCTTTCTGAAAAACTGTGCAGTGGACACACTAGTCTCTTATCTTAACAAAGACCAGCCTGGAGCGCCTGGGGGGCTCAGTCCCTTAAGTGTCTACCTTCCGCTCAGGACATGATGGCAGGGTCCTGGGAGCAGCCTCCTGTTGGGCTCCCTGCTCAGTGAGGAGTCTGTTTCTCGCCCTCCCTCTGCTCCTCCCTCTCACTTGTGTTCTCTCTCTCAAACAAAAACAAAAACAAAAACACCCAGAAAACAAAGACTAGCCCAGTACTAGGGAGGTGAGGTGATCTGCCGGAGGCTCACAGACAGTCAGTGCTGCTCTTGATCTCGGGGCGCTTCTCCCAGCTCTAAGGGTGTGGGGTAGAGAAGCCAGGCAGGACATAAAAGGTCCAAGTGTTTGATCATCTTTTTCATAGGGTCTGCAGCCGAATGTGGCTTTCCTTATGGAAGCGTTTCAAAATATCAGACACCGTTACCTTTAAAGAAGCAAGTACACACACACAGTCTAAGAGCTAAGGAAAGGTCTCCGGTTTAGTCACGAGCTGCATTAAAGACAGAAAAGAAAATCTGGCATTCCTCACAATCTTCTTCTGGATATCCTGTTTGCTGTTTATGCAAAGAATATTTTCAAACATGTCCAATACTGGGAGTAGACTAGCTTTCCAGAATGGAGGCTGGACACGCTGGACGCTCACTCATCCTGGCTTCTATGGACCTAGGGCATTATGCATAGACTGGAATCATGACTAACAGGATCCAACATAAAATCTCAGGGGATTTTGGTGGCATTATTTCTCACTAACAGGTTGTATGCACGCATATGTGTTTGTATGAGAGAAAGAGACAGAGACAGTGAGACAGAGAGAGACATCCCTCCTTGCCCTTCTGTACAGTTTTGTTAGAATGACCATGCAGGAAAACATTTGACTACAAAGTCCAACCCACAGAGGATGGCAGAATGTAAAACAAAGCGCCTAGCACCAAGGGACCATAGAATTCATCCAATCTGGGACCCGTTCCCTCCAGGCTTCTCAAAAAAAGAAATAATAATGACAGTTTAAAATGCATTATTGTTTAAACTAGTACTTGTTGAGTATCCTGTGACCTGCGGCCAAAACCATTCTGACACAATCACCCACCTTAAGAATAACCACAATGAGGGAGACACATTCCTCTCTCACTGAATGCATTTTCCCTTTCTATTGCACGGATGACTCACGGGACGGCACAGGAGAATCTTGCCTCCGACTTCTGCGTTCTGCTCGTTTACTATTATCATATCCTTTAGTCATGGACTGGATCAAGCTGGGACTAGCCTTACAGCAATTCTAAAAGTCTTTTTCACAGAATCAATTGGAACTTCTATTTCTAGACATCCCTGATCTCGTGGCCATCTGGTCAAGCAACCTTTCCTGTATCTTCACCCTGCTGCGACACTACACAACAGCCTACAGCAAAGGGGACAATGGCAGCCAAATGCTCATTTTCATTGAACTAGCTGTTCTTTCTCTGCCAGTGCAGAGGCACAGCATAGAACTGGGAATTCCCTGCAATTATTTGAGACCATATTTCCCTACGAATACACCTCTCTTCAGTGAGATGAAAGGCATTTTCCCTTTTAAATAAATTGAAGGAGGAAGTTGGTCTTTGTGAAAGACTACCTGAAACCATGAGTTGAAGAGGGTTTGCCATTATCGAATAAACATCAGTCATAAATTTTAATACATTTTCTTGTTTAATTCTACAATGATAAACTGGACACTCAAATTTCTGAGATATGAAGAGATATAAATAATTCTGTGCTCAACAATCAGAGAATGTAGTCTTTTTCTTTTTTTTTTTTTTTTTTTGTAGTCTTTTTCAGAAAACATGGAAACCTTAAAAAATGGCTATATAATAAACCATAATGCAAATCTTTCAACAAATTTCTATGAAAATACCCCTGATTATACTGTAATTATAGAGAAATCATGAAAAATCACCTGTGCGTTTGTGTGGGTGTGTGTGTGCTCACATGTGCATGCATCTAAGATTTTTAAGAATCACTTTTTTTAAGAGTTTATTTATTTATTTGACAGAGAGAGACATCACAAGTAGGCAGAGAGGCAGGCGGGGGGTGGGGGAAGCAGGCTCACTGCTGAACAGAGAGCCCCACATAAGGGCTCGATCCCAAGACCCTGAGATCATGACCTGAGCTGAAGGCAGAGGCTTAACCCACTGAGCCAGCTAGGCACTCATAAAAATCACTTTTAAATAGCAGCAACACTAATGAAAATCACAACGGATGTTAAAAGATATTGAACATTAACAAACAATAATGAAAATACATATAACAAAACTTGTGGGATGCAACTAAAGAGAACCATTAAGTGAAATCAATAATTTAAAATCCTATATTAAAAATAGAGAATAAAATATCAGCTAAGCATTCACTCTAATAAGTAACAAAAAGAAAAAGTAAATATGAGTTTTAAAAAGGAATGGTTTCTTATGATACAGAAAACAAAGGTGAAAAGGATTAGTGAGTCTAAGAACTTAGTCTTTGAGAGATAAATAATGCAGGCAAATCTCTTTCGAGAATGAGAAAGACAAAAATGAAGAAAGCTCAAATGGGGGCAAGATTTCAGATTCATCCACCATTCATAAGATAATGAGACTGGTAGGAACAACTTTATGCCAAATTTTTGAAAACTTAATGGAGGGGATAAAAATATAGATTACGATATCAACTCTACAAAGAACATAATGTCTAAATAGTCCTATAACTATTGCACCAACTGAACTGGTGATTAAAAGCCTCCTCACAAAGTCCCATGTGATAGTACAGTTTACTCACCTTGGAAATTCATTTTAATGTTATAGCAACAGTGAACAGGGGAGGAAGAAACAAATAATTCCCTCTCAACTCATTGTGTGGAGATTGTAACTTTAATACTAAAACTTGTGACAAGGAGTGTGTAAGAAAGGAAAACTGAAGGCCAATCTTATGTAGGAACCCAAACCAAACATTAAGAAGATACACTTAAGAGAAAAAAGGTACTATAGAATGTTCATTTTTATTAATGTCAAGTAGATTACTCAGATCAATTACATAGCTGATTAAAAGGAAAAAAAAAACTAAGATTAATTGAAAATGCATTTTTCAACACAGGTTTTGAAGTAGCGACCCTAAGATCAACACCTGAGATGAGATCAAGGGACGCTTAGCCCACTGAGCCGCCCAGGCACCTCTGACAATGCATACTTAAATATATAAACGTGGTTTGAAACCCACCATGGCAGAAGTGAGGACACTTGCTAATGCCAGCAAATCTGGACTTCATTTTGGCAAACTATGCAAATGTGGGAAAGAAGTCAAGAACTCAGGCTTAACAAACTGTGTTAAGACTGGAGCCCCTTTGTACGCTAAACTAGAATCCTTCAAAACGTATACATCCAAGGAAAAGCTGATTTAAATTTAACTTCTCCTTCCCCACCCGCATGGCATTTTAGGGAAGAATGCCTTGGTTCTGAGCAAAGGAGAGAAAAAAAAAAAAAGAAAATAGCCTTTCTTAAAAAGTCTGGGTCGGGGCACCTGGGTGGCTCAGTGGGTTAAGCCGCTGCCTTCGGCTCAGGTCATGATCTCAGGGTCCCGCATCGGGCTCTCTGCTCAGCAGGGTGCCTGCTCAGCAGGGTGCCTGCTTCCCTCTCTCTCTGCCTGCCTCTCCGTCTACTTGTGATCTCTCTCTGTCAAATAAATAAATAAAATCTTTAAAAAAAAAAAAAAAGTCTGGGTCATATGCTAGCATGTGGTCCAGCAGCATCAATCCATAAACTTATCTAAAGATAATAACATAATGTGACCTCAGGTGCCTAGGAGAATTCTTGGTGAAGGAAAGGAGTCTCACCATACACTGGAAAGAATTCACACACAAAAAATGAGATCTGCAGAGTCAAAAATAGTCAAATATTAGAGAAAGAGAATAAAAGTCAGCAAAAATAAAGTAGTAAATGATTCAGATACTGGAGCATCAGTAACAGATTATCATACCTTTTCAGACAAACAAAACTCAAGAGACCCTAAGTACAGGAAATTCTAAAGGATCGTGCTTACTTTTGAAATGCTAGAATGAATAGTGAAAAAAAAAAGAGTAAATATGTCCATAAATCTATACAAATATTAAAGTACAAAACAGTAAGGAAATGATATCACACAGCAAATGCCGGTGAGGATATGGAGCAACAGGAACACTCACACATGGCTGGCGGGAATGCAAAATGGTGCACCCACTTGAGAAGACAATCTGGTGGTTTCTTACAAAAGTAAACATACTCTTATGATATGAGATCTAGCAATCACACTCCTTGCTGTTTATCAAAAGGAGTTGAAAACTTATGCCCACATAAAAATCTGCACATTATCTTTGTAAGAGTTTTATCCATAACTGCCAATACTTGTAAGCAACCATGATGTCCCTCAGTAGGTAAATGGATACATAAGCTGTGGCCCATCCAGACAATGGAAAAGTATTTAGTGTTAAAAAAAATTGAGTTATCAGGACATAAAAAGACACAAGAGAAACTTAAACACATGTTCCTAAATGAAAGAAGTCAATCTGAAAAGGCTGTATACGTGGAAGGCAAAACTATGGAGACAGTAAAAAGATCAGTGATTGCCAGGAGTTGGGGGAGGAGAGGAGTGAACGGGCAGAGGACTAATGAACATTGTTCTGAATTTCATAGTGTATAATGTCAAGGGAAAGCAGAATGAGGCAAGGAAGAATTAATTATAATTCTCCACATAATAAAGGAAGAAAGTGATGCCCTATTAACATTAGAAAAAGGTGAGCATATGAAATGTCATAGCACTTTGATAGTTCACATGTAATTATATATGTAATTAAATATAAGTAAATGTACAATTACATATAATGATATACATGTAACATATATAATGCTCTATATATACATGTATATATAATTTTCCAACTATCTAGTAGGTACACAGAAATAATGAAACTTGCAAAATTTGGAAAAGATTACAGGACACTCACTTCCAATCACACTTATTATTCAAGTGCTTCAGGTCTTAATCCACATTCTTTTCCACAGCATGCAGTATAACTTATGTAAGCAAACAGAAGACAACACAAGCTTTCAATCTGATTATCTGACAACAGAGACTATCCATACACTCTGTTAAGCAAAAGGGAAAGCAAAACTACTAAAACCCTATTTGTTCCCTACAAGTGTGGCTCCTTTTCAGTGAAATTCTACAAAGGATTACATAAATTGAACAAAGTAGGGATTAAACTAGCGTATATCAGCTGGTGGCAGGAATAAGCCAGGTCTGCATAACGGGGCAAAACAAAACAAACAAACAAAAAAACCACCTTATTAAAGAATCATATGGGTCAAGGTCAGAGAAGGCAAATCCACGGTGAAGCCAACTCTGAAACTGCACATGCTGGAAGCAGTTTTGAGAAACTTGGCATCGGAAAATCGAGCCTAAACGATGAAGAATTACTGGCACACTGACTTTACCGTCTATTTCCCTGAAACTCTATGGGCACTATAAAATAAAACGGAGATGTTAGTAGAAAATAGAAAACCAATGGACAGGCCACTGGAGTAGAAATGAGTCTGTAAGACCAAGTTCACATGCAATATGTGCCTTATCAAGGAGCACCTGGGCGGCTCAGCTGGTTAAGCATCGGACTTTCTAGGTTTCTGCTCAGATTATGATCTCAGGATCCTGAGACTGCGGTGTGAGTCGGGTTCTGTGCTCAGCACATAGTCTGCTTGAGATTCGCTGCCTCTCCTTGCCCCTCTGCCCCTCCCCCCGCTCATACATGTTCACTCTCTAAAATACATAAATAAATAAAATCTTTTTTTTTTTAAGATTTTATTTATTTATTTGACAGACAGAGATAACAAGTAGGCAGAGAGGCAGGCAGAGAGAGAGGGGGGAAAGCAGGCTCCCTGCCAAGCAGAGAGCCCGATGTGGGGCTCAATCCCAGGACCCTGAGATCATGACCTGAGCTGAAGGCAGAGGCTTAACCCACTGAGCCACTCAGGCGCCCAAATAAAGTCTTTTTAAAAAATGATCCATCAAAGTCAGTAGTGGCTAAGTCACAGAAGTCAATATAGATTCATGAATTTAGAAAACAAACTGAACAACAGAAAACACCTCTGGAGAAGAGTGTGGTACAAGAAAAACCAAAGTGCAACCCGAAAAAAATGCATATGGCCATTAAACTGTGTAACTCTCTTCATATGTTTTGCAGATAATGGTCACATTTAAAAATAAGCCTACTGGGACGCCTGGGTGGCTCAGCTGGTTAAGCCACTGCCTTCAGCTCAGGTCATGATCCCAGGGTCCTGGGATCGAGTCCCACATCAGGCTCCTTGCTCGGCAGGCAGCCGGCTTCTCTCTCTGCCTCTGCCTTTTCTGTGCCCACTCTCTCTCTCTCTCTCTCTCTGACAAATAAATAAATAAATAAAATCTTTAAAAAAATATAAGCCTACTACTAAAATAACTATCACTAACACCAGGAATAAAGACCATTCGGTGTTTCCTTGGGCAATGTGGCAGTTTTGTTATAGCTACAAACAGTCCAATACTTTTCCTGTTGGAGAGCTGTGGTCTGTTCCTTCCCCTGGATTCTGGGTGGCCTTGGGGTTGTCATGACCAACACAACATGGGAGAAGCGACCCTCACTCTCGGAGCCCCACACTGACCACCTGCGGCTGCCTGGCTAGAGGGGTCCCACGTGAGAGTTCTGGTCTGCAGTACCAGCTGAACTCATCCTTCACCTATGCCAGTCCAGGTCCCAGGTGAAGAAGCTGGCAGATGATTCCAGCTCCCAGAGTCTGAGTTACTTCTCAGCTCTCTTGAGTCATGCCAGCTGAGCCTCAGACAAGAAGTAGCGAAGACATCCCTGCTTAATCCCTGACTCACACAATCTGTGATCAGTAAAAAATAAATAAATAAATAAATAAATAAATAAATAAATAATTCTCTTGATTCCCTTACCCAATAAACTTTGTTTTTGTTTATTACTGGGGTGATAATGTAACTATAGCAGGAACAAAGGTACCAAATGATGAAATTAACTTACGATAGCATACTATTAATGGGAAGATAAAGCACACTGATGTAATGCAGTGTGATTTAAGAGTTAAATTATACAGGGTATAGACTGCATTTCCAGAAACCCCTGGGTAAACAAAAACAAAATAGGCAGAGCAAACAATGGAGTGCATTGACGAAAATGCAAAGCACGCACACAGAACCAGACAGAATAACCTAGCATTAAATTATTAGTGTTCACATTAGTGTTCACATAGCAAGAGCCTTTAAAATTCATGACCGTCAGAAAATCATGGACTCTGCTAACTTAAGGTATTTTTTATAATAGATGAAAAATATCAGGAGCTCAAAGAGATCCTGCATCTTAAATTTTAAAGAAAATTCACAATTTCTTTCCAAATTGATTCTCACCGTGTTGCTCTAGTCCTTAGAAGTTCAGTGTCTTTGCTTGATCTTTCCTGGTTTCCAGATTTAGTTCTGCTTTTTAAATTTATTATTTATTTTTAAAACTACAAATACCAGTACTTTGACATTCCACAACTTTAGCCTTTATCTCTGTGAGCCCTACCACCCTTTCTTATTTGACATAATATAACCTTTGAGCCTTGATTTGGGCTGCCTGACTCTCGTTTGGAAAGTCTTCGTGATGGTAAGTAAGTTCAACCTCCCAGTATTGTCCAAGAGAACCACTTATCTTCATTGATCTCTTCCACTCCCACCTACCCTCTTTTTTTTCCCATAGAATTCTGTTAACTCAGCCCTAATTTTATCCCTACTGATTTCATTGTGGGGGGACAGCTGAGAATCCACAGAAGCTTCCCATTACTACAGACAATCGACAAAGATCTACAAACAGTGCTCAGGAGATAGAAGAAGAACCACAGTATGATAGCCAAATTCTTTCTTCTCATGCTTGATAAGGGAATCTTGTAAACTGAAAAACATGTGAAAAATAGACTATTTTATAGAGAGTCGTTTGGGGGCAATAGAAGTAGAAGTGAAGGAAGAAAATCACCTGATGATCTCAACTACAGATGTCTGAAGAATTACTGAAAAATATCTCACATCTGCAAAAGACAGAGACTGTCATGGGTAACACCCAGTTAGAGAACGAATTGAAAGTCACATTCCAAATATGCAAGACAGAGAAATCTGAGAAGGGAAAAATCATAAACTAAGGCCACAACATTCAACTTTAGAAGATGAGTGATAGAGGGCACTGGAATCTAATGAAAATAATTCAATTACTAATTAAGTGCCAAGATATAGACTAGATACCATCGCTGCACCACAAGAATGAGGACACAGGACTGAAGCTAAGAAGTCCATATGTAAGAGTTTACAAAGGTGCTAAATGAATGTGCGAACATGCATAAATAAACTAGGTCAAAGGCCCTAAAGTCATTTATGCGTGAGCTGTTCTGAATATTGGTGATGCAACCCAATATTCTACAGTACATCTTAATATACAGTTGTGCCAAGCAACCATTTAGGGTCTGACAATATGAAAGTCAACACAACAGATCCAAATCCCTGAACTTTAACAGTTTTCATATGAGTGCAGGAGACAGACAATAAGCAGACAAATAAAGAACATATTATATTAGAAAGATAAAAGTTTTGGATAAAGACACAATTCAATAGGCAGAGAAGAGGTAAGAAGTAGAGGTGTGGGAAGGATAGTTGTTTCTACTTTAAAGAGGTCAGGGAGAGCCTCATCAAGAAGGTGGCATTTGGGGAAAGGCCTGAAGAAGAAACAGATGGCCATATGGACAAGCACAAGAGCATTGCAGGGGGAGGGAACAGCAAATCCAAAAACCTGGGGCAACAAACACTGTTCTCAGCCTGCTGAAGGAAGAGTGCAGCTGAACTGTAGACAATGAGGGGGAAAAAGACTACTACTTTGTCAGATAAAGTGAAAGTCCCGTATTGACGGACACTGCCATTCACCATCTACTCTTTAGTCATTGAAACAGATGCCGTAATTTACACACAAACAAAAACTATAGGTTTTCCTCAAACACTGGTCAAATTGCATTAAATAGACTGCAACCTAGTATTCAGGTGTGCTTAGGCAGTGAGGATGATGAGGGTTTGCTCCATAGGAGGAACTGAAGGGTGGTATGATCACTGGTGATATAGTAAAAACAAAACCAAAAGCCCCAACACATCTGTATGACGGAAGAAGATTTATTTACGGGTAAGAGGAAAATAGTAGAACCACCAAAACCAGGTTTGTTTAAAAAGAAGAACCAGATGATTTGTAAAGCATGTTCAAAGCTTTCACAAATACTCATTTTTATGGCAATAAGACCGGTTTACTAGAAAACTAGCAAAAAAGCACTTACTTGAAAACCAAGATTTTATTTTGGGGAAAATTCTATTTTTCAAGTTATATTTAGCCTTAGGTGCCTTCATTTCCTACTTTTTAAGAACAGTAATATTTTGAGAAAGTTGTTAATATCTGATTTATTATATAAATCACTCTGGAGCCTTTTGTAGAAAGAAAACACCCAAGTGCTGTGCTATTTTTGTTATTGTGTATAAAGTTTGGATTAGATGTAGACACAACAGCAGCTGTAAATCTGCTTTATGTTTTTCATTCTCAACATTTACACAGCAGGCAACTGGTTAAGCATCTCTCAGGGGTCTTTAAAATGAAAGCAGAAGTTTTATTAACTCACTTCCCACTCTTCTGACTGAAAAAGAAAAATTCTGAAAAAAAAAAAAAGTCTGCAGCTCTAAAAGGAGGAAATTACAACAAAATGTGTCAACTGGTCAGTGAGGGAAGTTGATCGGAAATCTGATAGGGGAGACCATAAAACAAGATTTGTGCCCAGAAAAGTAAACAATGATGGGGAAAGAGTAAAGCTTTGTTGACCCATTTAGTGAACAGGTGCTAATTAAGGAACAAAAGATGAAAAAAAACAAAACATCATCTGGAATCACTAAGCTGGAAGGAGAAAAGACAAATAAATGATTAAATGTTTATTCATCTCAACACTGAGTGCTGCTGGTTCTACGATCAAAGGACTCCCATTACCGGAATTACCTGCTCAGGCTTCCCATAAGCAGGACCAAGCCTCGGGGGAGTGAGGGAAATGATTTCTGACCGTTCACTCTAACATGAAAAAAGGGACTCCGGCCTTAGGGACAGGGTTCTGACCCAACATCTGGGCTCAGTAGTTTCAGGACCCAATCCAGACTGAGGAACGCAGATGTCAAGAAAAGGCGAGTGACACTTGGTGATTATGAGCAAGGTGTCTGTAGTCAGACCACGAGGCCACTTGCCAGCTCTTCAGAGGCTGGCCTGGTGACAAGGGGAGGACCCACGCAAGGGGTAAGAGAGCTCATGCGACTTTTATGAGGACTTATGGAGCTAATCCATGGAAATAACATAAAAGAATATTAGCTGCTATAGTCATTGAAAAAAGCAGATTTTTATGACTATGTTACAATCAGGAAAGTGAAGGTCAGAAAAGACAAGGATATCATTTCAAATGTTATTAAGTGAGCTCCCAATACAGAAGACAGGTCGCAGTACATCCCAGCTATCTCGCTGTCCCTCAGTCTTAGCCTGGTCCCATTTTTTAGTAAAACTTCGGGACATAGCCTGAAGCCAGGAGGGGGAGAGTTTCACTAACTTTGAATAAGGAATATAAAATAAAGTTTACTTCCATTTCATTAAAATACCAATTCAAGTTAGGAAATTATGCTCTCCTTCATGAAAGTATTCATCAATCGCTCATATGCACGTTATATTAATGTGCAAAGAGTTTCTTCATTAAACAATTATTTCTTATAATTATCCTATGAATAGGGCACTTGATTACACCACAGTGATGTTTGTTACCTTGTAAAGCCTCAAGAGTGGTAGGTGAGAGAGGACTTCCCTAAAATAGACTAAATGTGAAGTACAAAATGCTCAGCACTATAAGACAGTTATGACTTACAGTACGCGATTTTACACGAGGGGCTAACTGATATGCAGAGCAAATTAAAAGGACTGAAGTCTGGGTCTTAAATAACGCGGTCCCATCAGTGACGTTTAAGTAAATACCAATCGTAGACTCAGGGTGGTAACATCTATGATGTTAAGCTGTGCAAAGTGAATGACTGTATGCATCCCTATTACTTACCATGCCACTGGTAACAATTATATTACTTCGTTGTTGGCTGTCTAATTTATGTGATTTTTTTTTTCACGTGGGAAAACATACTTTTGCCTTTGAAACAGAATAATTCACTAACAAGCAGTATAACAGGCAATATAAATTAACAGTGAGAATTCTACCATGGCCACAGATCTCATGTTTTTAAGAGAGAGAGAGTGCACCGAATCAATTAAACTATTTGAATGTGCCGATACCATAAAGTATAGCACCAATTAGTTATTTACTCCTGTGTACAGTTCATAAAGTCCCTGAAAAACTTCTAAAAATTGCAGAGCTAGTGTATATTTTTCTTAAAGCAAAGACCTCTGACTTGATAATAAATACAATGGAAACAATATTTATTTAATATGTCATTTAAATACCAACTGTGATTAAGTTTAGAGGGGAAAAAAAACTATCTTAACAAGGGCAGTTAATTAAAGCTATGACTTAGATGAAACGTAAATTATTAGTCCTGAGGGAAGCAAGATCCTCTGCCATATCTCAAAAGTGCTTAAGCACGCTTGATACTGAGCACGGTATTACAAATTATTTCCATTTATGTTACATTATAGTCATTGCGGGCAAAGTAATTGCACACTTGCTGAATTGCTTTTGCATAAAACCTACATTATCATCATGCTACATATTGTATACATATTTCAAATGTCTTGCTTTTCTTAGACCATGTCAGTCATGAAATTTCTGAGAGCCGAGGAATTTGGGGATAAAACACCATAAATTAATTTAAAGCAACAGGTAGATCAGATGACCTTTGCTGATGTTATTTAAATTCATTTTTTTAATCAGCTGACTTATTTGAAACAAAACAGTTTGTTATTAATCATCAAAGAACTGGCATATTTTTATTTAGTGAATGCAATACAATGTCTTTAAAAGGGACTCATTCATGATCATTGAAAGACTTTTACCTTAAATCACATGTTGCCTAATCACTTGCCTATTTGCCCTTAATTTATAGAACTCCTTGTCTTGGGGAATCAGATTTATGCAGTCCTTATCTACTTTTTAGCTACCACTAAAGATTTAGCTTTGTAGCTTTCGTTTTAATAATTCTTAGTGATAGAACACTCTGAGCTGCTAGCCGGGAGGTCTAGAGCATCAGTGCAAATTACTGGATAATTGATGTATAAAAGAGGGGGCAAAAGCGTGAGTTAAGAAACTGATGGATTAAGGCAAGCTTGCTTGGCAACGTACACCTTATTAGTTAGAAATTTCATCTATAATAAATATACATTTAATACTTTTCTCCAGAAAGATAAGTTAATTATAAAACACAAGGGAGCATTGCTAAATGTAAATATTTCATAGTCATCTGAACTTTGTAGCAGCTGTTGTGAAATTCTTGGATTGTCTGAATGGCTAGTTTTCCCCTCCCTTTCTTCCTTCTTCACTTCTTTTCTTTTCCATAAAGTATGCATTGTTTTAAGACTACTCTAAGAGCTAGTTACAAGAAAAAGGAATAAGAATTAGTCCACAGTTTAAAAAAGCCAGGGTCTGTGCTTACTATATTTAGGAACTACTATCATATATGTAAGATTAATACATCTAAATGTTTTTAATTTTCCACATCATTATGGAAATAAATCACTTATTTTCCACATCACTAATGCAGTTCTCAAAACATAAAGCGATAAAACTACTATACAGTAGTCCCCATATATTAAAGGAACATTTTGGAACTTAAAAACAATAACTTGGACCTTACCAAATAAATAGGAAAACACGGCAAACAAGAAAAAGCTTTTGCTACAGAGGGAAAGTTAATAGATAACCATTAACTCAAAAGACTGATTGCTCAAATGCACTGGGTTTAAGAGTGTGCTGATTGGTAACAATGTTCCTTCCCTTGTATGAGGAAAAAAAAATTAAATTTATCTTATAAAAACAAAAGCCACTTGAAGAATATCATATTTGTTATTTGTGGACGGTTTTCTAAAGTAGAAGGAATTATTAGTATAGTCAAAACTTTATACAATCAAGTGTATTTTTAGGTGCTATAAAGTAATTTGGCCTAGGTATATTGGGTAAGGACAAATATTTTTTGTTTTTAATGCCACAGCAAAAATAGTGCTTAGTTTGAGTCTGATGTCTGAAATGTATCATCTACGTACCGAATGCATATTTTATATCAATAATATGGTATTGTAAGTCAGCACTAAAGAGAAGAAGCAAATGTCCAGTTGCAGAAAAACTTTTTGATTTCACAAATGTCAGGAGAAACAAACTAAATCATATGCATATGCACATAGATGAGATTAAAGAACCAGAGAACAAGAATTCTGATGTTATTAATTTTATTTTGATACATAGAATTTTGCCTTACTAAGTTGAAAGTTAAATTTTAATCAATCTTGGGACGCCTGGGTGGCTCAGTTGGTTAAGCAGCTGCCTACGGCTCAGGTCATGATCCCAGCGTCCTGGGATCGAGTCCCACATTGGGCTCCTTGCTTGGCGGGGAGCCTGCTTCTCCCTCTGCCTCTGCCTACCACTCTGTCTGCCTGTGCTCATGCTCTCTCTCTCTCTCTCTCTCTCTCTCTCTCGAACAAATAAATAAATAAATAAAAATCTTAAAAAAAATTTTTTACATCAATCTTTATGAAGAATCTTGCATTATTTGTAGAAAATGGGCACTATAAAGTATATAAAAGTAAAATTACTAATATCCATGATACATTATGAGGGGAATAATATGGAACCATAAATAAAAAGAAATTAAATTAGTATAACATAAATGAGTCATTTCGCTTTGTAATCACTATATTCTTTTGCTTGCAAAATTATAAATGCTGCATTTGTTTCACATCAGAAAGGAGGAACAGAAAAGGTACTTAAGAATTCTATTCAAAATCATATTTATTTGTAAGTGAAGGGGATTAAGAGTACACTTATGCTGATGAGCAGTGAGTAATGTGTAGAATTGTCGAATCACTATATGGCACACCTGAAACTAATGTAACACTGTATGTTAACTATACTGAAATTAATTTTTTTTAAAAAGAACAAGTCATACTTTCTTGTTTTATTCAAGTCTTTAGAAATATATTGATTGTGAATAAATTAAAAGATGTTTAAATTTCACATCATTTATTTCTATCGCACCTCTCCCATTCTTTTTTAACATCCATAGTCAAGACAAAGGACTCTACTCTTGCAAATGAATAACCTTCCTATTATAAACATAACTGGAACCATGAGGGTATAATTTGCTAACTTGCTAATTACATTTATGTAAACATACTTTCAACACTGTAAGAACTTCGGCATGGGAGACACTTTTGCTCCACATGTTTGTGGTAACAGTGAATCAGGGGAGGTGGTATGGACAGGGAAGATCAGAGGGCTGTCCTTTATCACCCGCTCAAGTGTGTCTGCAAGGATGTCTATGTTTTAATGCACTATAATTTACTAATGCTTTTCTGACTTCAAATTCACCAAAAGTTGGGATGGTACATGTGTACTCAGGGAGGTTTAAAACCATTAAAATGATCATATCTTCTCTGAGTGCCAATAAGCAGTTAGGCAGGTGAAAGATCAAGAGGGCATCTGGGCTCTACCATCTTCTCAGAGTTTACAAACAATTTAAACTTCTGGAATTACCAATTTCCTCATTTAAATTGGAATATTATCATACTGGTTCAATCCACCTCATAAAGTTATTATGAGACCCAATTATCATCATGTTGATGAAAAGCACCCTACAAAATACCAGGCACTTATGTCATTATCATCATTAGGATGAAAACAAAATCCTATGCAAGGAAAATACTTTTTAACTCATGAAAAGCACATTTTTAAGATTGAAAAACCTCAGAAGTAGCTTTATTTACTTTTGCTTTTCAGGAATTCAGGTAACTTCATATTTAAACTGCCTAAGTGTCTTTCAGTTATTTTGAGATTTCTGATTATTTTCAATGGTCCTTACATTAGTGAGGAATTCTTAGGATACAACTTAGGGAACATTCTGACTCCCAGTGGGCTTAACACTAAGAACACTTACCATTTTTATCACCTCACATAATAAAAAATATAGAGGTCTGGTGATCTCAGGGATCTACCCATATCATATGGAATCCCAGTCTTGTGCAAACCACCACTCTTCTTAGCTTCAGTGTGGTTTTGCCCTAATACAGGCTCTTTTTTAGGGTCAACAACAAGTTGACCAAGACTGGCTCTTATGTATCTTTCTCATCCACTCACCAGCAATGGGAAGAGAACCTCCATGATAGGCTCATACTGATTACTTAACATAGAAGAGTCACCTTTATTTTTGTAGAAAAGGACCAATCGATCATCACCATATGAAAACGGAACAGGTTCAGTTTTGACCCTAGTGCCTTACCTCTTACATTTATGTTGAAAATTCCTTCCAACACTCCCTCTTTGGATCACATACATAAGTAGAGTTTTGTTGTGATGCTTACCTGCTGTTCACTCCTAAACCAGTTGTATTTTCGTCAAACTGTCTTGTAACACTAATAAGATTTAATGATTAGTCACTGAAATAACACTAAGTCATAAAAGCAGTCATCTATTGCAACATATTAAATACAGCTAGTGGTACTAAAGTATTACCTCCTCATACATTTTTTATTCCATATTATGTACCTATATGTGCTCCCTATATTTTATCTTCCCTAATCAAACATAGTGTTCTGGTCTTTTTTATTCTTTTATTTTCTTCTTTCATTAAAATTTCAATGCAAGGATATTTATTATGCACCAACTGTATGTACAGACACCACTTCATATTGTGGGCAATTAAAGCAATTTGCTTTCATCGATAATAATGGTAAATAAGAAGAATATAAGTGCACGTCAGATTCAGGCAAATTCAAGATTTCATGGTTTATTTTAAAATAAGTAATGTAGGCAATAAACTTTGATACAGTTCATGAAAGGAAGAAGGAGTTACGAGCTAAGATAAATATGGAAGATATGTAAGCGGTGACGGCCCAGGACTTAAATCTTAGATAGGTTCTGCACACTTGGTGGAAGCATTCTTTACTACTACTTAGTAAGATGTACTCTAAATGCTATAGTTTTATCTTTTTTACTAGACTATCAGCTCCTCCATATAAGAAACTGTGTTTTTTTTTTTTCATTTTTATATCCTCAGCACCTAGTATGTATTTTTTTTAAAGATTTATTTATTTGACAGACAGAGATTACAAGTAGACAGAGAGAGAGAGGGAGGGGGAAGCAGGCTCACCGCTGAGCAGAGAGCCCAATGCGGGGCTCGATCCCAGGACCCTGAGATCATGACCTGAGCCGAAGGCAGAGGCTTTAACCCACTGAGCCACCCAGGTGCCCCCCTAGTATGTATTTTTATTCATAGAATGATAAATGGATAAATGAGTGAATAAATGGATGATTTACAGTAGGACAGTAGTGAATACCACTAAGTAAAGTAGGAACAAGAATAACATGTTCAAGAAAAAGTAATAAAATCAATGAGGGCAAATAAGTTTAAAAGGCACAGTTGGAAAAGACCATGAAGCATTTCCAATAGGTCAATCTAGGAATTTTAATACCTATTTTGGAAGCTGTGGTGGTTCCTGTAGTTTCTGAACTGGGATTAACATGATGAAATACATTTTATATTTTAATATCCTTTATTTCCTTCTTCTTCACATTTATACAACTCATTTTTACACAGGTGGCCAGATTCTCTTTTCATTTAAACTAATTTATCTGAAGGGCAGTGACTGACAGACATGACTTGACGGGGCAGAGGATGACGACAGGGTGGAACGAGCTTTGAAGCTTTGGGAATTCTCTGTTCTGGGACAGAGGTGAAAGTAAATCTGGGCCTTGACTCACAATGTCATATCCAGTCCTCCTCTCTAGAATATAGTTTTCATGACTATCATGAAAACATGTCCTCCAAGAATTTAGAAATTAATGGGTAGAAAATTAAACCATGAAGGCAACTGTGTGGCTCAGTGGGTTAAAGCCTCTGCCTTCCGCTCAGGTCATGATCTCAGGGTCCTGGGATCAAGCCCCGAATCCGGCTCTCTGCTCAGCAGGGAGCCTGCTTCCCCCCCCTCTGCCTGCCTCTCTGCCTACTTGTGATCTCTGTCAAATAAATAAATAAAATCTTAAAAAAAATTAACCCCTGAGTTTTTAGGGATTATTAATGAAGTAAGCCTGAGGCTCCGTATATAGGAATGGATAAAAATTTGGAGAAGATACAGTGCTTAAAGGGCCCTCCTCTTCCCTGCTGTAATCTTAGTTTCTCCTTGTAGATTTACTATGTGATGCTCCTGCAACTCTCCTTAGATTCAAATGTGGAGATCTAGTGCTACATTTGAATGGAATTCCAAAATAAGGTGGACAATTTGAATACAGTTCAACTGCACTAACTTTGTTGAAGAAAGAGAAAAGGTAGGAAGCATATATTGTCTTTAATGAGACAGAAGGAACTATCACTGACCAACTCTTTTGAACACCAGTTTTTAAATAGGCACCTTATCTGTAGCAAACATATGTTAGCCGGGCATTTTAACCAAGCAGAATAAAGTCCTGGGAGTTGAGTGAAAACTTCCACCTTTTGCATAAATTGAATACATAACATTCACTTCACAAGTTCTAAAAAAAAAAAAAGAAGAAAAATAGTAAAAGAAGATACCTACATACATTTGATTCAAACAAGAGAGGCAAATGTTGATGTGGGGACATTCACTTCATAATCACCTACGTGTAACTAAAGAATTCTATTTTCAGTCAATTAACTACAAAGGAAATTTCTGTAAGCTTTTATATAAAGTCATAAAACTATCTAATTAAAACAGATCTGGACAATTTTTTTTTTTGCTGTCAAACACAAATAAAAATAAAAATGTCAAAACTGTAGGGAAATTAATTTCCATCCACTTAGAATGTACTAGTTTTCACTGTTATCAGTTTTATAATTAAGTGTACATATGATGCCTCACTGGGAAGTTTCAGTATATATTCTAAATGCTGGCTCACGAGTCCACAGCACATCCTTAAATTTTATATAGATGCCGAATAATGTACACAAAAACAAAGACATAAAACTGGGAAAAGATACATACTTTTACTGACTATTTAATATAATAATAACCTGGATTATTACTGTAATTAGATAATGAGGAAGTGTGATTACTTAGAAAAGGCTGAGCTCGTGGCGCACATACAGAGATTTGTAGGGTTACATTGTTTTGACTACATGATCCTTACTGAGAGATCAACGGAAGAATCAGAAGTTATGTGGCATATTTGTATCCTATATGTAGGTTTAGTAAAAGATATCTTCCCTTAGTTTTCAGAAATTTACAGTAAGGATGGAGCAGAGTGATGCATTTTGTTAAAACTTGAAAGAAATTAGACAAGGAAAAGTTAATTTTGTACACATTAATAAAAACGGGTCCATAAAGTGCACCATCACTTGTGGAATGATGAAGGGCTGACAGCAGATTCATCCTTTGCATATGAAGAACTGTTTTTGTTTTTGTTTTTAAGATTTTATTTATTTATTTGGCGGGGGTGGGGGGCAGAGAGAGCCAGAGAGAGCCAGAGAGAGCGAATCTGAAGCAGGCTCCGCACCCAGCACAGAGCCTCTGAAAAGTGGTAATAACAATAGCCTAGAGCAAATGGTTAGGCAATTAAGATCTGTCTTTTGAGTTTTCTAAATATATTTTATTTTAGGGGCGCCTGGGTGGCTCAGTGGGTTAAGCTGCTGCCTTCGGCTCAGATCATGATCTCGGGGTCCTGGGATCGAGCCCCGCATCGGGCTCTCTGCTAAGCAGGGAGCCTGCTTTCCCCCCTCCTCCCGCCTGCCTCTCTGCCTACTTGTGATCTCTCTCTCTCTGTAAAATAAATAAATAAAATCTTAAAAAAAATTTTTTTTTTATTCTAAATGTTACCACTGCGTTATCAGCTTGCTCAATTTATCCTCTCAGCTTTTGGTCGACTTAAGATGCAAAGGACGGACTTAAATGTTTTTTTTAAATGTTATTACTCACTGCATTCCACCTGCATTTTAACAGCATTTAGAGTCTTGATCTAAAATTATGGAGGGAGACAGGTGGAATTTGGGGTGATGGTCAGTAAGTGGGAGAAAATGTGGTGAGATAGCAAGGCTGCTTCAGGATTCTACATCGCCATCACCCGTGACGATGGGTTCTGTGGATTCAGCGTACTGGAGTGGACTAGGCATGGGCTTTAGAACCGGAAGTTTTGGGGCCCACTCTCATCTCAGACGCTTTCTACATATGACATCTTTGCAAAGTCACCCAACCTCCCTTAGCCTCACTGAACCATTTGTAAGGTGTGAACAGCAGTGTTGATTTGACGAGTGAAAAAGTGAACAGGAAACACACCTGATACTCTGCCTGGCCGGTAACAGGTGACCCATCATTAATTATGTGACTCCTCTCTCATCTCTACGACTGATCCTGATAGTTACATTTAGCCATGTTCGAAGCACAGGCCTACACCCACCCAGGGGTTTGTAGTTTTGATGCCCTCATTTGTGTGCTCCCAGGGATAGAGAGACCCGCATTATATATGAGGGCGACAAGAACAGAATTAAGCTAGTGCCTGGCAATGAACTAACTTAGTTCTGCCATCCACCCTTTGGCTGAAAAAGGAAGCAGAGGGCTCAAAATCGGTGTTACTATTCCACCACTGAGTGACTTTGGGAATAGAAACTCATTCATAAAAGTAAAACCTTATATTCACAATATTAGAACTAATTTAACACTTAGTAAAGTACTTGCTGTATTTCAGAGCAACAAAATTAATGCTAGGAAATAAAAGTAAATAAAGGCTTTTTCAAGTGTACCAGGATGTGCCTAAAGTAAAATTAAATATTAAAATGAGGCTCAGAGATAGTACACAATTCGTCTTTTTATCCACACATTCTACTTGCAAAGCCATATCTTATTGCCTGGGGAAAACACAAAGCTTTATGGGGAAAAAATGGCCAATTTCATTCTCACTGCTAACATCACTACATCTTCTTTAAAAGGCAAGCTACTCATTATAATTACATGTCATGAATAATATATTTAGCACCAGACTAAGATTATGGCTAAGATAACTATATTTCATATTGGAAAAACCACATAAAGCTGTATTTTATTGTTGCTTATGCAGTGAATAAAGTGCCCTGTTTTACCTTTTTTCTTAGTTGAACTGCTTACGATTTAGAAAACGTGTAGGCTCATAGTTGGCGTAATTTTATCCTTGCTTAAAAGTTCAATGTGATTCAACAAATGTATTGATTGCCTATTCTCCATGCAAGGTTTGGCACTGCTAATGAGTAGACAAATCAAAGAGGCATAAGGCTCCAACAGATTAAGAAGGGGAGACAGACGCGTATATTATTAACATAGAAAATGTCATGGTCAGTGCAGAAAGTGAGGTATAAACAAAAAAGAAAGAATTCAGTGAAGGGGCTCTGCAATTCATGAAATGTCATTCAACTCTGGAAGCACCCTTAAGTTTTCCTGTGTGTTTTCCTTTTCTTTCTTTTTATTATTTTGTTTTGGAAGGTCAACATCTATTAGTGGTTTTTAACGTCACATTCCATTACTGTTTTGTAGTAGCTTTCATTTTAGATTGTCTCTTTTTGTTTCTACTGCTCTCAGGTAAACAAGTTATTTGTAATATATTATCCCACCTGAGTTAAATCCTGAGACCTAATTTTGTCCTTGGATGAGCACAACTGAAATTGCTATGGGTCTCAGTGAATTGGTGCTTTGAAGTAAATGTGTGTTTCATCTGTAACCACATCTAAGGGTAGGATCATCTTTAAAAAACAATACAAATATAAGCTTGCAAACATTTGTGACATTAAACCGGGTGCTGGTTGCAAAATCAGATAATGTATGTGAAATTACCTCGAAAAGGATAAAAAGTAGATGGATGTAATATAACATTATCATTATTAAAGGGAAATGAGAGATCACGAACAAATGCTTCCATAGCACACACTCATTTACCGATGGGTATTTCTCTTTGCTCAAACGAAACTCAAAGAGACCGGTCTTCAAATTACCTAAAATTAAAGCCTAATAAGCCACATAGTGCATGTACAATTATCATAATTTACACTCCACTCTTACTGCATGTAATCCAACTGTATGTAACCCAACTTTTAGGATGAATAAACATTTCTATCCTTAACTGATCTGGTATTATGTGTGTCTGTGTGTGTGTGTGTGTGTGTGTGTGTGTGTGAAGTGACCTACATCAGGATCTGGCTAGGTTTGGAGTCAGGGCGGCTCGATTAAAAAGACATTCACCGGGGGCACCTGGGTGGCTCAGTGGGTTGGGCCTCTGCCTTCGGCTCGGGTCATGATCCTGGCATCCTGGGATTGAGCCCCATATTGGGCTCCCTGCTCAGCGGGGAGCCTGCTTATCCCTCTCCACTCCCCCTGCTTGTATTCCCTCTCTCACTGTGTCTTTCTCTGTCAAATAAATAAATAAAATCTTAAAAAAAAAAAAAAAGACATTCACCAGATGATGCCGATGAAGAACTTGCTAAGTAATCCTCAACAGAGTCACACTGCTAGTTAACGGGAGCTCCTATCAAATAGTTTCTGATTCTGAAAACTTGTACTCCTGAATATCAACTACATTTATCAACTTCAATATGTGCAACTACAGAAAAGGTTCCTGAGACATTCATTTAACTTCTCAGACAAGTTCATGTTTAACCCATTCTTTCCTCCTGTGAACAGTTTTGCATGACTACCACTGAGCACATATTGTCCCTAGAGAGTAAAGCAATATATACCCCACATTGAAGAGTCAGGCATGTCTACAGTTAGTCTACAGGACTATAGCACATATGCTAATAGGAATATGAAAAGATTCTTAAACAAACATAAAGTAAAAGCACCTAACAGTGGAGTCTTAGGGGAATGGGGGAGAAAGGTCATTGGTCATTTAAACTGAACCTCAAGCAAGGAGGTCATTCCTGGCAGAGAAAACAGTATTAATAAATAGCAGGAAAAGAGAGTGATTTATTTTGTTGTACCTGGACCACCAAAATATGGAGAGACTTTTTAAAATAAGTGTGAAAGGATAGTTTAAACTTTATCCAAATTTAAATATTTGAAAGAAAATGAGCAATTAACATTGTTTGTGACAATGAAATAATTTGTGAATCGTTTCATGGACACACAAGCAGGCCTTCAGGGGAATCTTTAACAGCTAGACATTGACAAGAAGCTTCACCCTCTGCAAGTGCAAAAGATATTATGGGGCAAAGAGTTGGCTGCGTTTGCTCATCAAGACGAACAGCTTAGTCGGTGAGAATGTAGTCTTAAAGCCTGGGCGATGGCCAACCCAGGGGCCAACTTTATATGGTTATAAAGAGTATTTTCACAGAACAGGAAAATTAAAATGACCAAGAAATCATCTAACAGTAAATCCATGTTTGGGGTTCTTTGGTGTGTGTGTATGTGAGAGAGAGAGAGAATGAGATTTAGAGGTGCAACACTTAACATAAAGAGCATATGTCTGTCCTAAAATACTGCTCCTTTTTAGTGTACATCGGAGAAAACAGGCCTGCTACACACGGGAACACCATGAGCAGTTATCCTTAAGCTCAGAAGTAGGGGAAGCTGCCCTTCAACAGGTGACACATGAGATTCAACCATAATGGGACACGCAGAATTGCTTTGTGCACTTCCAGGTGAAACGTACCTGGACAGCAACCCTACTTGTCATATAAATAGAGGCCGGGAAGTATCAGCAAAAGGGAAACAGAAAGAGGAACATCAGCAGGAAATCTCAACAAAATGTGTTCCAGAGCCACTGGTGAGATGGGCTGGGCATGGAAAACCCAGCACACTAGATGCTCGCTGAGTGCAGGGACATTTTATCGGAAGGAAAGAGCAATTTAAAAATAAGCTGCCCTGAGTTCAAATTTGGGCTCTACCACTTACTATAACCTCTCTGGGAAGTGCACTAGATCTCTCTAAGGCATTAAAATAGGCAGATTTATTTTGAGGATATATAAAAGTATAAATACCGTCTCAGACTTCATCATGGCGTGAATGAAAATTATTCCCCATCATTTTTCACAACATTTACTGGGTACTGAGTGGGCTTCCCAGGTAGAGCAACACAAGGAAAGGAGATGCCTTTGATAGAGTATAAACATGCCACTGATGAAGTATGAATTAATGGACTGGTTTTTCAGTTCTATACGTTCATCTCATGTGAATTTACTTGGTAAGACAGTGACATTTGGAATGCTTGTACCTCTGGGGCCTTTATCATCAAGTCCTACCTTCAGGGCCCAAATGTCTGATGACCTCTAAAGTGCAAAAAATTTATCAAGGCAAATCCTCTTTAGCGCAGTTGAACTGACTGGCTGAATTCCCTACCAACTGCATCAAGGTTATGAAATGGTGCAGTCTAAATAAAGACAAAACAAGGCTGCTGCTGATTTATCTGCAAATTTACCCTGAAGACACAAATACACTAAAAGTCTCTGGATTCTGGGCATAAAAAGCCTTTCCTAACAGTAGCTGCCCAGCTAAAATCAGCTAAAAAAGTACAAGACATGAGAAACCTTTGCAAATCAAATCACATTCATGGGACCTACTTGACTTTTTAAAATATTTAAAACCTGCAAATAAGCCAATTAAATGATAATTGTTATATTTTGAAGGAACATTTCCTTTTGCTTTGATAAAACTCAGCTAGTTTTCTATGTTCTCTTCAGAATATTTTATTCCTAAGGACAAACAGTTATCAGCTTTACATGCAAATTCATAATTTGTCAAGTTAGGCACTTCAATGATAACATTAAGTGTATGAAGGACTTTAGATTTCTTGGAGGGAAAACATTAAAAATACACCACCACTTAAAAATACCTTATTGGGGCGCCTGGGTGGCTCAGTGGGTTAAAGCCGCTGCCTTCGGCTCAGGTCATGGTCCCAGGGTCCTGGGATCGAGCCCCACGTTGGGCTCTCTGCTCACCAGGGAGCCTGCTTCCTCCTCTCTCTCTCTGCCTGCCTCTCTGCCTACTTGTGATCTCTGTCTTAAAATGAATAAATAAAATCTTTAAAAAAAAAAATTAAAAAAAAAATACCTTATTGTGGGGCACCTGCGTGGCTCAGTCAGTTAACCGTGCTACTCTTGATGTTGGTGCAGGTCATGATCTCAGGGTCGTGGGACTGAGCCCCTCACTGGGCTCTGTGCTGGGCGTGGAGTCTGCTTGAGATTCTCTCCCTCCACCTCCCTTTGCCCCCCACCAAAACACTTTACAATACAGACCCAGGAAAGGCCCTTTGACACGGTGAGCCTAGCCCTTCACTCCTCCTGTCCTTTTTCCCTACCACTTTGTCTTCCGAGAGCCCCATCCGCAGTCTGGCCTGCCTCCTGTCACTTTTTCTGTGTATCCCCACACACACATGCACACTAGCAAACACTAATGATCACAGAGTCATAAAATAGAACTTATGCAGTTGTTTTTTTCTTTCTGTTAGCCTGAAAGGCTGATTTAAGATGCTGATCATTATGAAACAACTCCACTGGGATGCTTGTTGTTCTTTATAATGTTTCCAGTTCAAATTTGATTTAAAATACCCTACTATTTAAAATTTGAAAAGAACTCTGCTGATCTAATAGGCTTTAATAATACACTACCTCACTTCTACCAGCTAGCTGTATGAAGCAACCACCTCTCTCTGACTTATTAACAATACAGAGGTAATTTACTTAACAATAGAATTAAAAACACTCCTTTTTCCTGTGTTCTGTATCTGCTTAGAAAAAAAAAAAATTCAGAGTCGGTTGCCTTTGCCCTGGAAAGGTAACTGAGACCATCACCCTAATCTTACATGATTCTGCGTATTTTCAACAGTTGAGAAAATAAATACTGAGAAATATTTCAGAAATGTAACTGAGACTTTCCAGTGAAGAACTCCCTCTACATAGAACTCCCACCAGAGTCTGCTGTAAGACTCAGAGCAGCTGCAGACTAGCCTACTAGTTTCCTACCTTGTCTGAGAGATGGGGTCACAAAACTCCTAGGATCTTATAAACCAGGAAATGATCTGAAAATCATCTGAGAAGGAGGTGATCTACTCCAGCACCACACATAGCACAAATCCACCAGAAGTGGTTGAGGAGATTATGGGTGATAGATGGACCTGATGGTAGAAGATGCGGGATTTGGACTTGGTAGCCTACACATTCCTCCTTTCTAGATGAAGCATAAAGTGAGAAGCCGTGACCAGCCCCCCTCAAACGTTATGAGCCAAAGTCAATCCTCTTGACATGTAGCTCTAGGAATGTTTTTGATAAAGGCAGGGGCTGGTCAATTATTTAGAGAATTTTATTGATGGACAAAGTTTTTTGTTTTTTGTTTTTTTTTTTAAATTTGAGTGTTCAAACTGATCATAACTAGAGCCACCTGCTGTCCCGTGAACGTTACATACACATCCGAGAACACAACCACCATTCTAGAGAGGATGGAAGGTTAAAATATGGTTTGTTTTACCTGAAAGAAGAACTGATGACAGGAATATTGAGGGATTCCAATAGAGACTGTGTGATATGCAGTGACAACAATTTGTAAACAGACCTTAGAGTCATTCCTTCTTATGGGTAGGACTTGCTTTCTGAAGGTGGTCTCTAAAATTTTTTATATTGTACCCCCTAAGAAAAAAGCAGTAGCATCAGTTTTCTTTCTCTCTTTCTTTCTTCCTTCCATCCTTCCCTCCTTCCTCTTTTTCCCCTCTCTCTCTTCCTTCCTTTCTTAGAGAGAGAGAGAGAGAGAGCGTGGATGTATGTACACACACAAGCCGGGGTGGGGCAGAGGGAGAGGGAGACTCTCAAGCAGACTGCTAAGCAAGGGGAACTATGCAGGGCTCGATCTCATGACCCAGAGATCATTCCCTGAGCCAAAATCAAGAATCAGACTCCTAACCAACTAAGCCACCCATGCACCCTTATTTTTAAATTATATTGTACTATATTATATGAACACAAAAATAGAAATTATAAGCAAATAAAAGTTTAAATATTTTATTTCATTTCCCCAATTGCTTATCTCCTGGGGCACACACACACACACCACTTAGAAAAACACAAAATTGAAGGAGGAAAAAAACCCAGTTGAGCTGATAATAACACGTGGCTTGGCACTAATCATAAAGCCGTGCTATACTCACTGCTGAACTGAGAAGGAAATTCCATGGTTTGTTCCACAGAATTCTGTGCCCTTTCCCACAGAGTTCTGGAGAATTGTGGGAGGCTTTTAACTATGGTTGACACAGTCCGACTCTGCATTTAATCAGGACACAACTAACACTGGGGGCCTCTCACTGTGGGAGCAGAGACTCAGAACTGAACAGTGAAAGGTCTGAACTGGATAGGTGGTATCCTGAATTCTGATCCTACATCTGTCACCAACGACTTCCATGATTTCAGAAAGACACGTCTTCTGGGCAAGCCTGATTTTTCTTACTGATTTATAGACAGTTTACTGGAAGGGTTCTAAGTTCCCCTCTCCATGTAAAATCTGCAGGAAGGCATTAACTGACAATTTTCATCTACAGGTAATGACACAAATTTTCTCTTGACCATTTTTACTTCCATAATGAAGGGGTGAGAGACTTCAGTGAACTAAACCAAATCCCAAGGACTCAAAGGCCTAATGAGGAATGTTGTAACTATTTGACTGTTCTTTTCTGTTTAACTTCATTTTCACATAGTTGTGCTTAAATAAACTTCCTTCAGGTACCTCCTGTGCTAGGTATGCTGCCACAATCACGTGAGCAACAAATACAGAGGAAATTAAGCAGCAAAACTCTAAGATTTGAAATGTGACCACAATCCAGTGGGGGTATGACATCCTTAGAAACTCCTCAATTGTACTACAAATAATACCCAACAATATCATCATAATTAGAGTTCAAGATCTCCCATATCTTTCTGCTGAAATTAAGTTCTTTTCACATTACAAACAAAGGTCAAATGAAAAAAACTGAACTTAGTTCTAATTCTTGACACTGCTCTATTCTCCTTCACTCTAAATGCAAGCTGAAAATGTGAGGAAAATGACAGAATCCTCAGATCTGCCCACGAGATGTTTAATTGCTCAGCACGTCCCACTGGTCCCCACTGCTGTTTATTCCTTCCTTCTTCCCTTCCTTTCCAACTAGTATAATGGGATACAGCTGCTAAACTTTATTTCTTCCTCTCACGTTTGTAGAGCAATGACCTTTAGATACTAAATGTTAAGCCCCATGTTGGGAACAATAAGGCTTAATTTAATAATATGGGAGTCAAGTAATTCATGCTGTGAAATCTAAAATATTATGATACAATTGAGATGATCGGCTTAATTTCTAGGAAAATAAGTATTACAAAGAAAAATGTTACCCTCAGCTAAATAAATAATTTATTTCTATTTTAACTTGACTGCTTTGATCATAAGATTTCTTAAATCTCTGTTTAACTTTAAATGCTCAGATTAAAGCCTCTCATTGCCATTCTTTTGTTCAATCATTTATTTTCTTTCAGGGCTCAAGAACTCCTGATGATTTTGTTTTCTCTATGATAGTGGATTCTTTTTTACTACCACGCTGGAAGCCAAAAGATTAATCCTCTGGAATCTGAACGAATCACCTAATTAGTAACTTACTAAAAATGAAATAAGTTAATTACGTGTAATTTCTTCATAAAGATCAAATGACAGGCAAATCACTTTCCTAAGGCTATCCTCTTCATTTGTAGCATAAATGAGAAAAACAGAAATCAAATAAAGTTTTTACTGGCACTGATAGCACCACAATACAGTAATAGATTTCTAGGTTATTCTATTAGAAGCATCAGCTCAGCATGAGTCCTTGCTTGTTTGTCAGTATTTAAGAAAATATCCTATCCCAGAAAAAAAATGATGGATATACTCCGCAGCCAATTCACTAAATTACACAACAACTCTCAAGCTAATTAAATTCAACGACTATTACGTACCTACTAAGTACAAGGTAGTACGAATTCCTGCCCCGCCACTTACTAATTAGGTAAGCCTTGGCAAGTCACTCAAACTCACCCAAGTTTTGATTTCCTTGTTTATAGAATAGGAATAACACTATGTGGTAACTTAGAGGAGTATTGTGAAGATGAAGTGAGAAAAAAAATGAGTATTTGGTATAAAAAACGCTGAAGAAATGTGATTTTTTATGAAACAACACCCATCATGAGGGAGTAGACATATGTAATCAGAGGACCTCTACGTGCATCTCTGCTTCACCAACACTACGCTGGATGTGCAACTAGCCCTTTCTAGTTTCCACACACAGAGACGCTGTCCCTGACGGCACTGCGTTCAGGTGGTTAGAGCTGCTGGAGAGGAGCTGATCGAGTGAAGGAGTCACACTGTAAGAATCATGACCTTCTGTCATTTCTCTGAGCTCCTCAGTGTCCCTGTGCTATTTTTTTCCTCTAGAATTACCCCTGGCTCTCCACAGCATTCAGATCAATTCATTTCTAGTCTGATCTCCAAAGGGACCTAAGTAAACCCATCAAGATTTTTCAGATGAAAAGACCAGTCATGTAACAGTTTTCATCTTCTACAGGAAGTATTTATGGTTATAAATAGCATTTTTTTCTTTTTGCAAATAATTATTTTTTATTATTAGAGATGATAGTAAGAGAACACAATGCACCTAGAAAAAAATAGTGAGTGGAGGAAGTGCAGGCAACTGATATACTGAGTTCTTTTCCAAAAAGTTTCACCCATGAAGTAATGAAAGAGATGGGCTGTTACCATCAAGGATGGGCAAGGTCAAAGGCCAATCTGGGGTTTATTTGGTGTTTGTAGATTTCTGGCATTAAGAAACCAGAATATATTAAAACTAGGAGGGGGCAGAAGGAGGCAGATAAATTAACTGCAGGAGATTATCTTCTATCACAGAAGAGAGTAGAGCAGAACTTTTCTTCGAGAGGACCAGAGTTAGGCCTATCACCCTTTCAGGCAGAAGTGAAGATGGAGAGTAGGAGTAAAAGAGTAAAAATGTTAGGAAGGAGTCCAGTGTAGAGAATCCAAGCATAGGGCCCCTTTGAAGCTTTTTATAGTTCTGGCTTAAATAGAATGATTGAGTCTCATCTCAGATCCAAGGCTGCTTTGATGGGAAGGTATATATGTGTGTATAGATACACACATGTATGTATGTTTGCATGTATGTATGTATGTATATTATATATTATTCAGCCATAAAAAATGACATCTTGCCATTTGCAACAACATGGATGGAGCGAGAGAGAATTATGCTAAGCAAAATAAGTCAGAGAAAGACAAATGATCTCACTCATACGTAGAATTTCAGAAACAAAATAAGCAAAGGGTGGGGGGTGGAGAGAGAAACTAAGAAACAGACTCAACTACAGAGAACAAACTGATGGTTGCAGAGGGAAGGTGGGTGGGAAGGCAGGTAAAACAGATGATGGGGATTACAGAGTGCACTTACCATGCCCCAAATAAAATGAAACGAAATAAAATTATTTATTTATTTATTTATTAAAGATTTTATTTTATTTATTTGACAGAGAGAGAGATCACAAGTAGGCAGAGAGGCAGGCAGAGAGAGAGAGAGAGGAGGAAGCAGGCTCCCCACCGAGCAGAGAGCCTGATGTGAGGCTCGATCCCAGGACCCCAGGTTCATGACCTGAGCCGAAGGCAGAGGCTTTAACTCACTGAGTATTTTCCTCTTGCTACAAACCCCTTCACACAATTAATTAAAGTCTCTACCATGGGGCTGCTGTTAGACCATAACCCCATCTTCCTTCTTCTTTCTGCTCCTCTTCCTACTTCCTAGATCAGTGTCCCAAAATGTGTACTGGGAAGTACTAGTACTTAAAGATGGTCCTTTTTAAAGGGCCAAATAAATTTGGGAAACTGAGTCACTTGCACATTCACATATTAAATACTCAGAGGAATCCTGCAGCAAGAAAGCTGTATGTTTTTAAGCCAACATTTCCCAAATCTACGTGTCTGTGAAAATGTGTTTGCAAAAAATCTACCCTCCAAAATTAAGTAGAAACCACTTTGATCATCATTGTACTAGAATTATTTTTCTCTCTCTTTCAGCTATTTTCTGTGTTCTGCCCAGGAGGCCCTGCTAAAAGTTTTTGATTGCTGATTGGCAGTGCTGAACTTTTCCAGAGGTCAAGCAGGCATCTGCTGAGTGGTCTGCGGAGCACTCCATACTTTTAGGGGAATGGAGAAAGAAAGCAGAAGGGAGTTTTCTGTTCTGAAAACTTAGCCCAATTGGTTGCCATTATGGATATTTTCATCACACACACGCACACAAAAAAAGCAATTTACAGAACATTTTTCATTTCACCCTATTCTTGATACATTCAAATGGATTAATTTTCTTAAAATCTGGTCCCCAGAATAGAACATGACAGATATAGTTTAACCAGTACAGAAGAAAATACAGCTATTGTTTTTCATGTTCATGACTCTCCTCCACTAACACAGCCTAAGATCATCTGAACATTACATTTGAGCAGCCTTGTTGCTCTAAAGACTAACATTTAGCTTAATGCTAATAACAATAATCCTTTCTTATTAGGATTTCCATATGAAGTACTGCCAAAACCACATCACGGTAGACCCTAACAAGGGTTCTTATAAGGCGTGTCAGTCTCATGAGAACAGCAAAGCCAGAGGCTTGCTGGACAACATCCTGGGATACTGAGGCAGCTGATAAGAACACTTCTAAATGGCGATTCACAGACCTGGACCCCTGGGGCTAATAATACATTATATGTTTATAAAAAATTTTTTTTAATTTAAAAAAGAAGAACACTTCTAAGGGACAGTGATCTTGGAAAAGTCTTGGAGAATTGATCAGTGCTTAATTCCCAGGGGAACTGAAATGCCGGAAGAGTAAAGACTGGAGCACATGCTGGCCAGTAGTCAAAGACACCTTTCTATTTATCCGGATGAGTCTTCAGATCAACCCTAGCCAAACTCTACAAATTCTGGGTTCTCTCTCCTCCTCTGGTGGCTTTGACGCCCTGGTGCCCTCTGGTGTTTTGCCAGCAATTCTACCTGCTTCTAGTAAGTCTCTCATGGGGTTCTGTCTCCTGTGTCCATTCCCCAAAGTCGTTGTCCCATCCTACTCGGGTACTGGTTCTCATTTCCACATCGATCTACTCTCCATCCGCTTTCATTGGTTTGTCACTGTCACCACTGTAAAGTTATGGTGGGGACTCCCACATTATCCTTTCACCCAAGTGTTTATGAGACGTTTCTACAGGAATGTCTGAAAGAAATCTCTTATCTGATATATGTGAAATGTTATCTTTGCTTCCAAACTTAAACATCCTTCTCTTTGCCATCCTGATGGCTGTGCCCAGTTTCACTGGCCGTCCAAGCTAGTCACCCGGTCACCATCCCTGTCCCCACCCTGCACTCCTCGCCAGGCCCTCCCATTCAGTTTGCTACCAAAGTATATTGTGCCTCTCGACAAACAGATCTTCAGTCTCCTCTCAGTTCCTAGCGGTATGTGCAGTTGCTTAACTCACAGAATCTTACTTTTCTCAACTGTAAAAACATTAAGGCCAACCAGTTAGTGTTAGAACCAGAGCTCAAACATGGATTGTCAAAATTCTCTTTGAATTTTTTTAAACAGTGTCATTCTGCTCGTAGCTATTCCTCCCAGGTTTGTACCATTTGCAAATTTGATAAGTTTGGTTTGATTTTATTATTATAGTCTTTGATAAAAAATGTTTCACAGGAAAGGGGCAATAGTAATGGCTTAGGGTTGCCTCTTCAGGCCCTCACTCAGTTGACTATTTCTACAGCACAAATGCACCTCTTCAAGCTACCTACAAGGCAGAAAAAGATGATAGAGCTGTAAGGAAAGTTCTGAGGTAGTAACGAAAGAAAAATTATCAGAGATATTAAGAATCACATGTCAAGACCAGGGTCTGGAAGTCAGAGAAGTTATAACAGAAGATCTATGAGTGGGCGGTACAGACTCTCCCTCCTCTGCGTCCTACCCCTGGCAGGGGTGACTGCACCTTCGCACCCACAGCTGGGAGGCCAGCGTGCCGCCAATTCTACCCTGTGTTACAAACACAGTGCCAGCTGCTTGCAAAGTTTAATAGCTCTCCCCAAGAAAGAGTAGCTTCACAGATAACTTCTACCCTTATTCCATTAAAAAAAAAAATTATGCCTTTTGTAACACTTATAGTTCACTTGCCTTCATCTCAACCTACTCAGATACACTGTTATCTCTGGTCAGGGCAGAGGATTTCATATACGTACCTCTGTGTATGACAAGTCATCAGAGAACTTATTTTTTCTCAGCTCCGTCTTATTCTGTTTTATTTTTCTTCCCAGTTTCAAGGTAGGGGAGAGGTCAAAATCAGGAGACTTTATGAGGGTAGGACATTCTCCTTTTCTCTTGGTCTTTGTCTATTTAATGTGGGGTCAAAATTGCATACTGAAGGAAGAGCTAGTGAACTTAATTAGGGTTTTGCATTCAAATCCTGATTTTCCTAGAACAGATTTTGCCAAAGGCCTTGTTAAATCAAGTTCAAGTTATAGCATCTATTGGGTTCTCTGCCATGTTTGCCCCAAGACGACTGAGGGACATGGTGCACTCCTGCAGGCTGCCTTTATTTCAGTAGCAATTTTCCAATGTGCATGCGTGAGGATGGGCACTTTTCCTCCAATGACTATCATTTACCAATGAATATCCTTTGATCTTTCAAACCTATCCCTCCTATTAAAAAAAGAAAAAAAACTTCTCCTGGAGTGATTTGGTCTTAGTAAGACACTTGATTGCTTTAGTAATTACTAAGTATTGATAAAGGAGTTTAATCATCAATTTTATAATTTTTACAGTGATTAAAATCAGGCTTATGCAGATCTGGGGTATCTGGAATCTGCTCTCTCACTTTATTAATGGCCAATAATGGTAGCCATTACTATACATTATACACACATTATACATACATTATAAATGGTAGCCTGTCATTTTACATCTGTGACTGAGAATCCCCCATCGGAGCAACCGGGTATTTTCACTGAGCCTGAGTGGTCTGGAGACTCAAAAAATGAGGCTAGTCACAACTCTCAACTACATTAGTTGCTGAATTAGTAGAATGCATGATTTTGCTTTAAATGACACTTTAAAAAAAGTTATATCACTGATCTGTATCCTTTGCTCAGAGCCCCTTTCAGGAACAAGAGCTCTTCTTTTCTTCACCTATTTTATTTATTTTTTATTTTCTTTTAAGATTTTATTTACTTGAGAGAGAGAGAAAGAATGATCAGAAGATAGGCAGAGGGATAGGGAGAGGAACAAGCAGACTCCCCACTGAGCAGGGAGCTCAACCCCAGGACCCTAAGATTATGATCCAAGCCATGGTCTGATGCTCAACCAAATGAGCCACTCAGGTACCCCTCTTCACCTATTTTAGATTCCAGTGTCCTTTCTCTGATACTTGTTTTTCCTTTTTCCAGTATGAAATCCGTGTTCTTAGGAAAAGAACACTGCCAGAACAAATGAGTGGAGTAGCCCACGCTGCTTCTTTCCTCTTGTTTGTTAAAATGGCACCACATTCTCATCCTGACCCATCCTCTTTGGTTTTGTCCCAATATATTTACATTTTCCCCCCAAAACTGTAGGTATTTTTCATAAGCTCCAGCTTATTTAAGCCTACTAGACTGTCAGCTATTTTTCTAACAGTTCCTTCTCTCAAGATCCTTCTCTTTCTGAACAACTCACTCTGGCTACTGTTGATGGATGATAAAGTCTTCATGTATCAACTTTTTAGGAGAGCATTTGAATTTTCACAACTGCTTTCAATCCCTAACCCGAATTTCAAGTATTCCTGCAGAGACAATAAGGAAAGAACTTTAGAGGAAGAGAGTATTTCCTAAAGTTCCACTAAACGCAGAACAAATATACACTTCTTTATACATAAGTATCTCATTCCTATATATAAGATGAGAAAAGTTAATAAAAGAAAGTGCAATGCACATTTATCTTTGAAAACTTCAGATGGCTATGAAGTGAAGGTAGGAGAAGCTTCTCCATGCCTTCGGGGACTTAAAAATACAGCTAATCTGACTCATCCCTTTTATTCTGATCTGATCTATTCAATTTGATTAAATTTTAATATAAGAATGTTTTGTGAAGCATTTAAAGCAATGATTATAATTTAACCTGGGAAATAATTAAGAAAATGCTAACTAAATGCAGGCATTCTAATGAACAATATATTATGTTGGTTAGAAGGTTAGTGTGCAGCATCAGACAAACCTAGATTCAAGTCCTCACTCTGACTCTTAGGAGCCGATGGCCCTCAGGCAAATCACACAACTGGAGGCTTAATTTCTACCTTTATTAGATGGGCATAAGGATCATAGTCCCCCGATACAGGGCCATCATGAGGATTAATGAGATAAATTAAGGAAAAGGCTAACAACAGTTCCTAGAACATAGTAAAAAGCCAGTGAATATTACTATTCAGAGTGCATATTTTTTCAAGTAGAAAAACATGGCAAGACACTTCAAGTCAGCTTTGGAGTTTTGGGATTCCTGAAGGTTTCCATAGCTTGTCTATAAAAGGAAAATTAGCAATTATTTCTATAGAAATTGTAAAATGCATTGGTCTGTTTCTTCATTCACTCATGTTTTCTTATATTTTACTCATCCATTGTCCCATTCAGCATGTATTAAACACTTATTATATTAAAAGTTAAAAATAGCGGTAAACAGGGGCACCTGGGTGGCTCAGTTGGTTAAAACCTCTGCCTTCAGCTCGGGTCATGATCTCAGGGTCCTGGGATCGAGCCCCATGTCGGGCTCTCTGCTCAGCAGGGAGCCTCCTTCCTCCTCTCTCTCTCTGCCTGCCTCTCTGCCCACTTGTGATCTCTCTGTCAAATAAATAAATTTAAAAAAAAATAAAAAAATAAAAATAAATAGCGGTAAACATTCTTCCCATCCCCAAAGAACTTACTGTCTAGTCTAGTTGTGTCATTGTAGAACAGGAGAGAGACTAAGTGTAAAAGCCAAGTGTAGAAGGACATCTACTTCACCACATTTCATCTCACCATTAACAAAATCAATCACTTCATACCGATTTGGATAGCTTTTATTAAAAAAAAGAAAAAGAAAGAAAGAAAGAAAGAAAGAAAAAGAAAGGAAGGAAGAAAGGAAGGAAAAAGGAAGTAAAAAGGAAGTAAAAGAAAAAAAAAAACAGAACAAGCTTGATCAGGATGTGGTGGAACTGGAACCCTTGTGCATTTTTGATAGGAATGTAAAGTGGTGTAGTCATGGTGAAAACAATACAGAAGTTCCTCAAAAAATTAAAACAGAATTACCATATGATCTAGCCATTCCATTTCTGGGTTTATACCTCCAAAAAGTGAAAGAATGGACTCAAATAGATCATTTGTACACTGTATATGCATTACTCACAAGAGGTGAAAACAACCCAAACTCCATTTCCATTGATGGATGAATGGAGAAGCAAATGGATAACACACACACACACACACACACACACACACACAGGAATAGTATTCAGCTATAAATAGAAATGAAATTCTGATACATGCTACAATATGGATGAAACTTAAAAACAATATGCTCAAGAGTGAAATAAACCAGACACAAAAGGACAAGTATCATATGCTTCCATTTACACGAGGTCCCTAGAATCAGTAAATTCAGAGACAGAAAGCAAAATAGTGATTACTAGAGGGGGGAAGGGGAATGGAAGTCCTTGTTTAAGGGAGTCTAAGAGTCACAAGGTTTCAGTTTGGGGAGAGGAAAAGTTCTGCACAGGAATGACAGTGATGGTCATCCAGCCACAAAGTGAGAATACTTAATGCCACTAAACTATACACTTAAAAATGGTTAAAATAGTAAATTTTGTTATGTGCATTTTACCACACAAAAATTACAAATTCTGTGAACTCAACACTGAATATAGCTGGAAATTGTGACCAATTTTTGTAGCTAGAAGCTGTGACTAGCATAATTTTCTTACTATAACATAGGGAATTTTAGCTGCTACCTGACTGACTGAAAAACAAATCCGTATTTAGACAGCAATGACAAACAACGGCTATATTTGCTTGCTAAGTTTTTTGTAAGTGGGGCAAAACATATGCATCCCCTCCCTAATTCTTGAACTCTCCTCCACTGAGATACAGTATTCTCTTGCCTTAGCAGAGGAGCAGAAACTGGGGTGGCGAGGAGACAGAATGCATGGATTTCACCCACTGGGCTAAATCCAATTGTCTGTCTGGTTTGATGATGTATATGCTATTCAGAAATATCAAATCAACATTTCATACCATAGTCAATAAGTTATGTTTAGTTATTTTTAAGAATTCTAATTTCACTTCTCTAAAATCATTTGAAATGTTGATGTTCTAAAAATCTGGAGACTACTTGCCCACTTATGTGCCATTATCTACAGCCACAGACAGAATTTTAACAACCCATTTTCCCTATGTGATATTTGCATTATTTCAAACAGGACAATACTGAAGTGTATCTCTGTTGAGCCAATTAGGTTTTTAGTAACAGGAAATTAATAAGTATTTAAAAAATAGTTAATTGTTTAATATAGGGGGTAGTTTAAATATTTTTTCTTTGAAAAACAAATGATACATCAGGAAAATGCACCTTTCTAAGGGACTATATAATCTTCAGACATTAAAAAAAAAAGTTTTAGAAAGATTTAGTGAAATTCACATAAGGAAAAAGTAGAGATATTTATTAAGGGGAAACTCAAGTGTTGTAGAATACAGCTTTAACCTTTAGAGCTGATGTCTAAAGAAAGATTATGCCTTCCTACAGATTACACTTTAATGCCATAGTAAAAGATAAAAATATAAGGTACAGCACAGTATATCTTATACTTTTTAAATAAGAAGAATACCAAAAAAAGGTTTAAAATGTATATACAGTTGCCTCCTAGCATAAAATGACATAGAATTCTAAGAGAACAAATTTTTAATGACATGGTTAATCACCCTTAGTAATTCACTGAGCAGATGTATAATGAGCACCTTCTGCACATCAGGCCCTGTAAAGTATCTTCGTAAGCTGGGACGAGCAAAATCAAGGGTGTTTCCTGCTCTCTTGGAGCTAAAGATCCAGCTGTCCACTGGATACACGTCACTTCTTCTTGAGGTATAGACAGTTTCCTAAATCCAAAGGTATGTTTTCCTGGTCTCTTAATTTCCATTTCTCTAGACAAAACATTCATGATCAAATTTCTACCATCCATGAACTAACAAATGTACAATCATTTACTTTCTGAGTTAAAGAAAAAAGTTCGTAGATAAAAATCAACATTAATTTCAATAACTTCTAATGTTTTGAGGAATGGTCAAATAACTCTCCCTTAATTTAAGAGGAAGGAATTTATTGAATTAGGCTTTTTATGGGGAATAGAAATATGATTGGGGATGACAGAGATATAAATACATGATTAGAGGATGTTCTATTGCTTTTTAAAAGCTATTTAATTTTACTACTCTAAATTATTTGTTATAAAAAGCTTCAGGCTAGGATGATGGATAATTGAAAACTTGGAAAAGAAATGAATCCACTTAAATGTATTTCCCAAACTCAGTATCTTTAGATTAAACAACCATTCACAGATTTTCAAAATTTGCCCAAGGAGTGAATAATAATATTGGACATCACTTTATTAAATAAAATTGGGGGCACAGACTATAATCAAATTCAAAGATAATATCAAACATTTAATATTAAACAGAAGAGTTGTTACAGAGACTGCTAATTACCCTCCAATTATTAATTTTTTCCCCTCTTGCATAGATATAGACATTTAGCTGGCACTGGGCTACTCAATCTCCCCTATGACCATGTGACCATGTAAGTTTCAGCCCCTGATGTGTTTCATACATAATATGGACTTCAGAAAGTGGCCTTAAAGAAGAGAGCCCAGACCCTCTCATTCTTTGCTTCTGCCTGAAAATTGGATATAATACCTGGAGCTTAACCTATCCTTTGAAACCACAAGGTGAATACTAACTCTTTTGAATGGTAAAGGCAAAAGACAGAAGAAGCCTGCTTCCTGACTCCCTGGAGCTCTGCAACAGCCTTCAGCGTTTACCTTCAATCTTCTTTTATGGAAAAAAAGAAATACATCTCTAGCTTGTTAATCACAGTCTCTGCCACTCAGAGCTGAACCTAATCCAAACTAATACTACATTTGGTACTATATTTAAAAATAGGGTACTAGGGGCACCTGGGTGGCTCAGTGGGTTAAAGCCTCTGCTTTCGGCTCAGATCATGACCCAGAGTCCTGGGATTGAGCCCCACATCAGGCTCTCTGCTCAGCGGGGAGCCTGCTTCCCCCTCTCTCTCTGCCTCTCTGCCTACTTGTGATCTCTCTGTCAAATAAATAAATAAAATCTTAAAAAAAAATAGGGTACATATTTATGGAATTGCCTTTCGTAGAACATGTTTATGGAATTGCCTTTAGTAGACACCAGGCCCTGGAGCCTGGGCTAATACGGGCTTGGAAAGCTGGGGCCTTTGGTATTTGTAGCAAAATATTTGGTCATATTGTGAACTGCTATTCCCTGGAAGGCAAACCAGATGCCAACTGGGACTTTTAAAATTAGAAGAAATATTCGGGAGTGCTCAAATGCTGATGTGCTTTGGCTCCTTCTTGCTGTGTTCAGCAGTCTTCGAGAGAGAGACAAACTCGGTCTAGGACTAGCCAGCCTGCAGGCTAAGATAAAAATAAAACCACTTTAAAATGGCAGGTGTTCTCTGCTTATGTTGACAATCTGAACTGAAGGAGAATCCCCAATTTATGAGCTGGAAAAGATTAAAAAAAAAAAAGAAAAAAGAACCTATATCCTAAAGTACAGTAACTATAAGCCATAGCTGCCAAGAGGTATCCTTAGAAGGGAGTAACACTGTGGTCCAAAATGTCTTTTATTACCTTCAAGTGTTAAGCTGGAAAAACAATTAAAAAAAAAAAAAGAGTTGCAAGAAATAGGCTTCTTATCAATTAAGACTTGGTATATTAGGATTTAATCTGTACTTGATGAAAATACATGATTTCTAGAAGAATTCTGCCAGGTACTACATAACCATGGATAATAATAAATGAAAATAAAACAACAACAACAACAAAAGAACTGTCTACCAGACAGTGGAAAACAGCTCTATGGCAATAATCAGACTTAGGCTGTTGTCCTCCAATCAAGGGTTATTCTTTCTCAAGGCCTCAAGGTATAAACGAGGCATTAAGTTGAAAGTCCATAGAGAGGAAGAGATGAGGGGAGATCAGCAAATTCTCTTGAAGAGAGATCAGAGTGGCACAGCTCTGCTGGGAAAGTGGCAGGAAACAGAGCTAAGTAGAAAGATGGAGTCACCAGGCTTAAAGCTACATCAAGAAAAGAAATTTAGATGTGGTTCCTTGCCCAGAGAACCACCTTAAAGGAAACAGATTAGAAGACTACAGTGTTTCTGAGGAATTGTGTTGCCAAGGAAACCACAAGCATGACCCACAACAATCTGTGTCCGTTCAAGGAGTAAAGCAGTCCCTAGGCATCCACCTCTGTATCAACAGGACGTCAACTATGAAAGCACGCAGCCGGGGAGGAAGGTCTCTTCAGAGATGGCCGGGGAGAACAACAGACAAGGAGGCTCTCTCAGAGGGTGAATCCTAGGGGTACGGAGGGCATTAGGAAAGGGGTCGCTTGCTCTTCCTGACTAACAAGATTTAAAAATTACTATAGACCAGAAAAGGCTATGTTTCTTATACTTTTATTTTTCATGGAAGAAATGTATATTTGAGTTATTGGTCTTCAGCCTGTACTTCATTCAACCAGAAGGAACCAAATCTCGACCGGATGTAGAGGGCTACATAACATCCAGAAATAGAGATTTGAGCTGGATGTAATAACTAATGAGATTTTGGATTGGTCTCACTCAAAGAAACATAAAATGTTCTATGTATGGGAAGAAGGGCGAAAATGGCTATTTCTGTATACTAACAGTGGTAAACACTGCCAGGTTTTCCTCACTGTCTGTTTTCAAAAACTATGATTGACTAAAACTTCTGAAATTCTTCAGGCAATAAGCAGCTTTCTTTAAGCGTATCTGACACAGCACATTTGTGGACATCCTATTCCAGAAAGCAAAATGTGTCTAACACAGAGCAACAAACTTCTGTCAAATTAAAAAAAAAAAAATGGTGGCAACTTTAAAAATAATGTAATATATAATTAAACACAGGTGTTACGTTAAAAGACTGTTTAGTTTGTTCATTTGTACTTTTAAAAATAAATCCTGACAAATTTTATTATCTCTCTCCCATTACCTCACCCTGATGATTCTCATTTTGTTCTTGGGTCATTTACCTCAGCTCACATCTCTTCCACGTTACCTGTGAAAGTGCTTCCTTCTGAAATTCGGTTATGCTTTAAAACTTTCTTTTTATAAAGAAGTCCCACTAAGACCCACTTTGTTTTTCCTGTTATTTTCTCTCTTTACCACCGTATAAGAGCATTTTCTTTAACCCTCGAGATTGTTTCTATCAGGATTAAAAAATACTTTGTTTCTTTTCTGATTTTTGCTTTTGTACTTCTCTACTTGATCTTAGCCAAATGGCTGAGAAGCGATGCTTTCGTATTTCTGACTTTCCACTAATGACATTAGCCTCACATCACTACCCAGTGTTTTATTATTTTCTAATGCTGCCTATTCTCTTTCTAATCTTTGCCTACCTTTGTGGAATTTAGGATTTTCATTATTTGGACACAAGAAATACCTCTTTTTCCTCCTGCATTCTGATCCAAATCGTTACTTAAATTAGTGTTTCTTTAAGTATGGAGAGAAAACTGCAGGCTTGAGATCACTCAGGAGAGAGTGTGGGAGGTCAATAAAATATAACTACCATAAGGCTCAGTAATTTCACTCCCAGGTATATATTCAGGAATAAGAGAAACCTACGTGCATGCAGAAACTTGTACACAAATGTTCACAGCAGTATTATTCATAATAGCCAAAGAATGGACACAATCCAAGGTCCATCAACTGAGGAATGTCTGAAAAAAATGTAGTATACCCATACAGCAGAATATTATTTGGAATAAAGGAATATAGAATTAGGAATTAAAGGAATTATTAGGTGTAAAGTAGTGATACATGTTAAAATTGAATAAACCTCAAAAACATTAAGGTACATGAAAGACGCCAGGCATAAAAGACAACCTATTACGTGATTCCATTCATATAAAATGTCCAGGGGTGCCTGGGTGGCCCAGTCAGTTAAGTGTCTACCTTGGCCTCAGGTCATGATCCCAGGGTCCTGAGATCAAGTTCCACAACAAGCTCCCTGCTTGATGTGGACCTGGCTTCTCCCTTTGCCTACTGCTCCCCCTGCTTGTGCTCATTCTCTCCCTCTCTCTTTCTTTCTGTCAAATAAACAAAGAAAATATTTTTAAAAATAAAAAGATAACATGTCTAGAATTGGCAAATCTGAACACAGAAAGTAAATTCACAGTTGTCGAGGGCTGGGAGATACTGTAGGAGATTGCAGACTGGCTCCTAATGAGTTTGGGTTTCTACTTGGGGTCCTGAAAATGACCAAAAATTAGCCTGTGATGATATCTACACAACTCTGAGACTATACAAAAACCCACTAAACTGCATACTTTAAATGGCAAATTCTATGGTGTGTGAATTATACCTCAATAAAGTAGTTAAAAAAGGGAAGTCATCCAAATGCTTGGTTAAAATGCAGATTTCTGGGCCTAACTTCAAACCTACTGAATCGAACTTTTACTCAGGATGCAACTCAACACTATCCTAAAAATCAAACAACAAAAGAAAGGAAGGAAGGAAGAAAGAATAAATAACAAAAAACACCCGAGAAGATTATTATGCATGATAAGGTGGGAAATCTTGTTTTATTTTTATTTTTATTTTTTTAAAAGATTTTACTTACTTACTTAGAGTATGGGGGGGAGGGGTCCAGGGCGAGGGAGAGCGAGAATCCCAAGCGGACTCGCTGCTGAGGGTGGAGCCCGATGCAGGGCTCGATCTTAGCACCCTGAGATCATGACCTGAGCCAAAATCAAGAGTCTGACACTTGACTGAATCACCCAGGTGCCCTGGAAATCCTGTTTTAAAACGTGTATTATCTTAGCAAATAACAAATCTCTACAGGTCAGTCTTGGAATCAATGGTTAACTTTTGCACTAGCCTGGAAAACAGCGGAATCACTCCTACTTCTGAGCTTCTACACAGCAGATATCCCTCCCCGCTGACTCAGCCTGACTGCTCAGCTTTCCATCCTGAAGCCCAACTGAAATTTCTCCTCCTCATTTTTCTCAAATGTTTTTTTCTGCATATAACATTAACTAATTATTTTCCATAAGCCATTCTTCTTCTACATGAATTTTCCGCCCTTCAAATATTCTTTTCTTTGAAATATTAAACCTAAAACCATATATACACAGAACATTCTGGAGTCACATCACTTAGCTTGTTCAACAGCCCATAAATAATAGGAAAAAATCTGAAAGTCTTAAAAATTTTTTGTTTTGCTGATGATTTTCTGGGGCATCTAGATCTTCCTGGTAGTAATATCACATAGTCCACTGATGGCAGAGAACATTCTCATTCAAATTTCATATTTTCACACTGTTTGATCCAATAAAGGTCTGTGAGGGCAGAGAAGGTCTCTTCCCAACTTCAGGACTCTGAAATCAGAGTGAATTTTGGCTCATTACACATGAGGTTCGCTAAGAGGATGGTGCTATAACATTTTTGGTACTAATTATGCTTATCATAGGGACGGAAGATCTGGAGGACCCAGATATTGGAGTAGTTTAGGGCTGTTTTGATGAGGAGGTACTGAAATGATACAATCTTTGTGTCAGACTGTGAAGTCAGCTCACTTGAATGCTACTAGCACGGTCTCTGGCCTAAACTCCTGCATCTTCTCTCCTACACCTTATACCCTAAAAAAGACTTGAAATTTCACCACTGAAGATGTAACCTTTATAGGGTCTTGAAGGCGAGGGAGCCTTAAGGTTCCTTATTATTGTAAAATTCCCTTGGGGAGTAAATAACGATTCTTAATTATTTTAAGGATAGATGGTTGCTGAGATGGGCAAGTGAAAAGCCAAAAGAAAGAAGAATTAAAAAAAAAAAGTGATTGGCTTGGAGGAAAAAAAAAAAAAGTGAGAATTAAGCAAAGGCTCTTTTTGATTGCTTCCCAGATGAGCCAGACAATAAAAACTCGTTTATTTGAGTCTATGATCTTCTTTTAAAATCTCAACAATGGAAAAGTGAAAAAGGCACAGACTCGGAAAGAATTTACTTCCTCATTCAAAGGGAGAAGAAGTTGGTATATAAATAATCGAATGACCAAAGGAAAAACCAAACAAATGGGCAAACAAAACAAACACCGACAGACCTGCACAAGCACAGGCACCGGCTCCCATTTCAGTCTTCTTCCTGCACATACCAGGAGTGGTATTATTTGAATTCTCAGCAGTTTTTAAAAATACATACCCTACAATCATTTCTTCTCTTTATTTTGCCATAGAGAATTAGGAATGTAGACAGAAATACCAATTATATTGGGAAGAACAAAAAAGCACACTTTTCTCTGGTTTGTAAAGAAATACTATAGAAGAACTTCTGAACTATCTTTTGTTTTTACTTATACTTGTGGTGGCCAAGGAGGGATGCTTGTCTCATCTTTCCTGTTTGACGATCAGGGTTGGCTGTTATGAGAGTCCAGAGATGCCCTTCTGCGGAGGTCCCCGGCCTCCAGCCTGCTCTAATCAACTACTAACTAGAGCAACAGGACCAGGAATCAGCCATTTCCATTGGGTGGTGGATGTTAACAGGCAGTTTTGCAAGGGACCACGGCCAACACTGCCAGCCCTATGGGGCTCTTCCACTCAATCCCCTTCTTCCCTCTCTCCCTCCTCAGGTATCAGACCTGCTCTTCCTCTTTCATTCCTGTATGCTTCAGAGGCATTCTGTCTGGTAAGTCTTTCCAATGTCTAATTCCATCCCAAGCCCTGCTTCTTAGAGTATCTAAACAGACACATTACTCTTGGGGGAAAAAAAAAAAAAAAAAAAAAAAAAAAAATATATATATATATATATATATATATATATATATATGAATTTCTTCCTTTTGTTTTTGTTTGTTTTGATAAAACACTGCAAAATCAATGATTAAAATAATGTATAGAAACATTTATGTTCCTCAAGTTGTAACGACGCGTATCACATATTTGTAGCGGATATATAAGCCAGCACAGTTTTAAAATTTGGCTGTTATTTTTCCACTTAAGAGCATTCTAGACAAGAAAATACTTTCCAAAAACTACACAGAGAAATCATATTTAACCTACATATTTATAGAGTTATCTATATTATTTCCACAGTCAAAACACTGTGTTCGTTTAGTCTACTGATTTTAATGTAGCAAAATTAATGTAAGAAGGAGAAGATGCCAGGGATAAAGAGCCGCAGCATTAAGATAACTCTTGCAAGTCAAGCAGTTTTTATAATTCCATGATTTTCTCCTTTGAAAAACTACTTACAGTTCTGCCTTAAATCTGAATATTCCCAATGCAAGCCATTCACAGAGCCAGAAAACGCAAAGGCATATAGAATATCACAATAACTCTAATTAGCCTGAATCCTAGGTCTAAGCAATTTTTACTTCTAGAGATCTATAAAGGACTTCAGAATTTGGGGCTATGTAATGAATACTTTCCTATCTCCAACAGAGAAACAGTTTCTGATGAAGTTAATGTATTCAATTTCATTGTGCAATTCCTTTCTTCTTCTTTGCCCTTTTCTTTTATTCATATAATTGGAAAACAAACTAATACGACCAAAAGTACTCTGGGAATTAGACTGAAAAAGAAATGTGTCTCTCCTTATTAACGTTCTCATAATGGAAAGAAATGCTTAAAAATGTACTTTTTTAAAGTGGGGGATAAATTTGCATAGAACAGCAAATAATTGATCTAAATATTTACATGGGCAAGTAGTTGTTTTTGTACAATCAAATCCTTTTTAAGAAATTAGTAACTGAGAAAGTTTCTAGGTTAACTCAGTACAATTAAGGACAGATCAACCCGCTGAAGCTAAAAAAGAGAAAAACAATATAATGTTTTAAATAATATAATAATATTATAATATTGAACCAGGGTAAAAGAGTAAAAGCACAAAAGAAAAAAAATGCATATATAAAAAAATATGTGTGTATATATACAAAAAATCTAATTGATGGGTTTAGAAGCAATAAAAAAATGAATTCCAATTATAACATAATATTAGCCAACCCAAATCAAATAAAATATTAATAATTTACAGGAATCTCTAAGGTTCTAAGATGTGGTTTCCTCATTTCTCATTCTGAAGTTTCATAAATTGTTAGGTGGCCAGAAAAAGTTGTCTCTTGCCACTTGCAATACTAAATTAGTATTCCAAAGAGATGCATTTTACACAAAAGGTAGGGAACTCAAGTGTTCCAACATTAATAACAAGATGCAGTGCTATGTAGATATAGATGACAGTTAGGTATCATTTTATTTGTAAAAAGACAATAAGTAGTTTATCTCCTAACCCTCTTCAACCTCGGTATAGTTGGACCATGGATGCAACAAAGACCAGGAGAAGACTGCAGTTAGGCCATACCTTCAAGATGGAAGTACATCTATCCAGAGGTCATATGTGAACTAACATTTTTAAAAGTCATTTTATCCTATAGCAGCTGCTTAGGTTTGAGTCAGTGTCCTCCACTTGTCTATTCCTTTCTTTTTTATTTTTAAATTAACATATATTATTTGCTCCAGGGGTACAGGTCTGTGATTCATCAGTCTTACAGAATTCACAGCACTCACCACAGCATATACCTTCTCCCATGTCTATCCCCCAGCCACCCCATCCCTCGCACCCCAGCAATCCTCAGTGTGTTCTTCCTGATATCAAGTCTCTTATCGTTTGCCTCACTCTCTGGTTTCATCCCATTTCATTTCTTCCTCTCTTCCGCTATGACCCTCTGCCTTGTTTCTCAAATTCCACATTATCAGCAAGATCATATGACACTTGTCTACTTCTGAGTGGCACTGTGGTCTCTAAATCAGAGACTGATTGGAATTTTAGTTTACAAGAGCCAGTTTTAAATCAGTAGACTTCTGACCTTGTTATACCCCGTGGGTGATAGAGCAAAAAGAGCCTCTGGCAAAGACTTGAGAGATTTGAGAACTGAGTCAGATCCCATCCAGGCAAACGAAGAGAGAGAGGACACAAGGGAACATGAAAGTGAGGGGGTTAGATCACAGGTCTTTTGATTTTGAAGAATGGATGACAGGTCACTGCATGGGACAAACACTGTCAGTAGTTTATGAAGCACAAGTCAGAACTAAGTTTTAGGGAAACACTGCCAAGTGGACCCCACAGTGTAGAGGGGGAAGGAGGAAGTGTGGAATAGGGAAAGGGTAAGCGCTAGGCTTTCTGTAAAGCAGACTGACCCCTCTTATCTTTGACCCCTGTTTGTATATCACAACCCACATCCCACCAGTGGGCAAGTCATGTTGGCTTGACTTCCAAGAACGGATTCAGACTGGATCATTTCCTACTTGCTCTGCTGCTACCACCCAGTCTCCACCTTCCTTTATCTGGATTACTGCAATCATCTCCACTGTATACTTTTCTGAAAACAGCATCCAGAGAGATCATTTTAAAATGTAAATTAGATTATGACACTCCCCTTGTCCAATCTTCAAATGCCTTCCCATTAACTGCATTTTCTTTCCTCTCTTCTCCCTAATCTCTTCACCCCATGAGCTCTTTGACCAAATACCATCTTCTAAATGGAGCCTTCCTCTGGCCAACTTATGGTTAAGAGGTAATTCTCAAAACACCTTCCTAAGCATTCCCATCCTCTCCCTGATTTACTGACTCCACAATACACTCATTTTACCAATTTGTTATTTCGACTGGAATGTAACTTTTTGAGAGCCAAGTATTCTTCCTAACTTGTTCACTGTTCTAGTATGAATAATAATGCCAGGTTTTAGTAAATATTCAGCAAACAAAATTATCTAAATCCTGTAGAGACAGGATTAATAATAATGACTTGTTAGTCATAAATGTAGTACACTTAAATAAAAAATTGCATCTGGCATAATAAACAATTATTTTATCTTCAAGACCCTGGGAAGTTATACCTCTCAAATATGATAATGGAATATCATAGGCTAGCACAATCAGTATCCCTTACCTAAATTTTTTGGGGGTGTGGGGAATATGGCAGAAACTGACAATCTATGTGGGAATAAAATGTCCTGTAGCCCCTCGTGCATATAACCATTAAATATATCCATGAGGGACCACTATTTATTCAATGAATAAATAGACATTGAGAACCTATTTTGTGTCAGACATTTTTTCTAAATACTCAAGATACATTAGAAAACAAAACCAATATCCTTGCCTTCTTTGTGCTTATATTCTAGGGGAGATTCCAACAGTAAACGATCAATACAGTAACTAATGAAGGATGGAGAATGTCAGAGTGTGATTAAGTGCTGTGGCAGGGGAGGGAAGAAAGCAGAGCAGGCAACGGGGTAGGGTGTGGGGGAGGGGCGGTGTGCTAGAGCAGGAGGAGAGGGCCCAGTTGTCCCCCTGGAGAAGGTGAGGGCTAGGCGAAGTGTCTAAGGAGAACTACATGGAAGAGTCAAAAAGCAAACTGCAAATCCACCAAAAATGGAAGGGTCTAGAAGAAGAAACACAGGGGTAGAAGCAACCACATCAATGGTTGCCTGGGCAAAGCAGGAGTGGAAATTGACTGCAGAGGGGCAGGAAGGGATCCGGGGAGTTAAAGGAATGCTGTTTGAGCTGGATTCTGGTGATGGCTGCAGTACTGTATATACTTACTAAAACTCACTGAATCATACACTTGAAATAGGTGGATTTTAGCATTTGTGAAGTCTTCTTATCTTAGTAAAAGTATTGAAAAGAGAAGGGGGAATAAAATAAGTAACATTAGAAAGTATAGAATAAGCAGAAAAAGAAGCCTGTAGAAGACTTGGAGATTTTAATTAGGAAACTGTAAAAGCAGTTTCTGGTATTCCTTCATCTGTACCTTAAACCTGGTGTCTGATTATAATTTTATGTGATATCTTGAATCCAGGATATATAAAACTCTATGATGGGTAATTCTGTGTGTCAACTTGGATAGGCTATAGTGCCCAGTTACGCAACCAAACACGACTCTAGGAGCTGCTGTGGAGGTATTTTGCAGATACAGTTAATGTCTCGATGGACCAACTTTAAGGGGACAATCCTTCACAATGTGAGCCTCATCCAACCGGATGGCAGGTCTCCAGCACAAAACAGAGGTTCCCCCAGATGGAGCTCAGAGTAGCTATAAAATTAGTAAGAGAGCCATACAAATAATATAAATGACAACATTAAGCCTGGGTTATACTAGGGCTCTATGATCTCTGGATATAAATGAATGAACTTAGATCCCAGTTTTAAAACAGAAAAGATATATGAAACCTTCGAAGTATGTTTGGAAGGAAAGTCCTTCTTGAGAGCAGCCACCCCCTTCCAGGAGCTCTGAAACTTTCTTATCTCTTCTCTTCAGCCCACACAGCCCACAGTTCCTTCTCCTTTCAAAGGAAAGCAAGAGAATTAAAAAGAAAAAAATTCAAAGCCTGAAAAAATTTAGAAATTTACAAATTCTTCTATTCTCTCACGACCATGGGCTCTGGCCTGTATCAGAAAGCCTATTACCAGGTAAACAGTCAATAAATAAATTTACTTTGATTATTAAAATTAACAAAGTCTTATCAAAAGTAATTTCAGTTGGATTGTAGAGAGAAAAAATTAAAGCAACCAAAAGAACTGTTGCTGAGGGAACACCCCAAATGAACAATCTCTTTCTTTCTCTGTTTATTCCCGAGAAAGAACAAGACAAAAGAATTCTTGGTGCTTAAACATCTGACCAAGAGTGTTCCGGAGGAGAACTAAGACCTCGGCTAGGATTAGCAGGATGCAGGCACGGAGAGTAAAGCTCCACGCTGGTAGGACACAGCCACAGAGAGTGGAAGCTACATGACCGGGAATTTACTCCAAAGGAAAGGGAGTGTGTACACGTCTGAAGTCTGTAATCAAGTACACAAGGCCAGCAAGCCTCTAGTTAAGGCTGTCACCTGGTAAGAAAACAATTTGTTTTTCACCAAGGAGGAAGGAACGCTTTGATTTGCGGAGAAGTTGGTCAGATGCTTTAGATGAGCACTTGGTCTGAAATCTCAATTCTTCCTTGGAAGGGGCTGTCCTTGATGAGTTAAATAAAGACTCCGCGCGGACTGGAAAGGGAGTCAGCGCTTAGCATCCCGGGGAATCAGTCCCCGGGCTTAATAGGTTACTCTGGTAATGTTCACACCATTATTTAACTCTACTGCCTTTCAATGGATGAAGAAGGTAAATTATTAAAATGATCTATCAACTAAGTGAAGCCACGATCCCAAGCCAGGAGTGTGTGTTTCAAAACTCATATTTTAGAACAAGTCCATTTTCTTTCCACTCTACTAATGTTTAAGATGTTTTTATTACAGTATCTACAACTAACTTAAAGCTTTTCAGCACAGACTGTAGGCAGCTGTGTGTGTGTGTGTGACTTATAATCTAGAGACAGCGAGCTTCCACTCTGCAGCCGCAGGTCAGAGGCAGTCACGAGCCGCCATTCCAGAGGCAGCTACTTCAGATTTCTGCTGTCTGCTCCTCTAATCAACTGGCTAAATGCCAAACTGGGTTTTCTTTGGTGAAATGAGTGCCTCGTTAATCAGCATAAATGTTAGATAGATGTTAGGAAAGATATCTCAGTGGTGAAATGAAAGATATTTAGGATATATAGTTTGACAAAACATGTTTTATAGACACACACGGCCTGTGTGTAGACAAGATAAGGCAAGTGAGGCCGGTGGCCTGAAGCCTTGGACATGGTTCTGGAGTATCGACCACTTAGTGATCCGGTGCCAGCCATCAGCTTAGGAGACTTTCTGTTGCTTGGCACTGGCTGCGTGTAGCTGAATCCTGCGTCTAAAATACTGTGAAAACTGCCCGAAGAGAACATTTAATTCAAGGTATAGCAAGTCAGAGAGCTAGGACTTCACTGAGCTTACAGAAGAGTCTGTATTAACTGCATTGTGCCTACCTGCTAATAAAAATGTTCATTTAATAAATGTCTGTATGTGCACCAGACCTTGGCCCTGTGACTTCCTTTTACTGCTTCACGGTGGCTAAGCTACATGACAGTGGCTAATTCTTACTTATCTCACTTTTTGGTGACTGACATCTTTCAGAAGAATCTGAAAGCTGTGCATGCAAATTGGCTCGGATTAATCTATAATTCTGTTCCTCTGATCATTTGTGCCAGAATAACTTAGAGCTTAGAATTCTTTCTTTCCCAGCATTCTGCATTGAGTTCTAGGAGTGGGAGCTGAGAATTCTGAAATGTAACAAGTTTCCCTGGTGATTCTCATATATTCCAAGGATTCAGCTAATGAAGATATAACCAAAGCAGCATCATGATCATCTGCTGACAGCATTTCCCAATGGCAGACAAAAGACCTAAGAGGGAGAAAATATACTCCTAACCACTGGGTTTAAAAACCAAAATCTATAAAGCAATAGTAAATAGCACACTATGAAAACTTCACATCCCATTAACTGTGCCTTAAATTTGTTGGTCATAGCTACAAGGCTACCCATGTAGATGGAAACAGACCAAAACTAGCCTTAGGCATTCAGTGTGTTCACCGATGGCCAAAGGTATTCCACTGCCATTTGGATGGGTAAGGATTATCAATAGCTTTCCAACTGACTACTGTGATCCATTTTATATGATGGCAATGAAAACTGTTGGCCAAAAGCCCATCATATTAAATACGTTTTTGCAGAAAAATCAGTTGGGCTACTGGGTTACTTCAAAATCAATAAGCCCCAGTGTATTCACTTATGAGACCTCTCGTCCGACCTTCACCCAACTCATCAAATATTTATTGAAAGCCTTTTTAGAAACATGTAGTTTTTAACTTCCAGTGAACACAATGTAAGATTCAAGACAGTGAGGTCTAGCTCAGGTCTTTGGTCTCTGAGTTATCACTCATCATACCACGATGTATAGCGAGAAACACCTGGCACAGAAGTCCGAGGTCTTGAGCTCAACTGATGGTATAAACTCAGTGGCAGGTCAGTAAAGCACTGTGGGCTTCCATTTCTACTTTTAAACAACTGGGAGTAAAATGTTTGCTCTTACTTGTTTTTCTAAATTTACTAGTTCATTCCTATTTATTGGTTATCTACATTCCAGGAATTTTTCTAAGACCATGGAGGATACAGTAGGGAACAAGATACACAATACGACTGCTCTCAAATAGGCTTATTCTAAAAGTAGAAATATATATAAATATACTGATATATAAAAACTTAAATAAGCAAATAAATAAACGTGAATATTAGTAAATGTATTTTGAGAAACAGATATATGTACACATTTGTTTTTAAAGTTTAACAAAACCTTTCCTAAGGATGCAATACTATTTTTTAGATCTTATATTCTGTGATTTAGGATGAGGAAGTCAATAATCTAGTGACAGATATACTGATTCAAACAATACACCAAACACTTTAATAAAAAGATGTCCCTACATTTCATCAATGATAAAAAAGATTCTGGCAAGATACATTTTTCAAATTAAAGAAAAAATGCTCAGGTCCCTGTGACATTTTTTCACATATAGTAGAATTTATTGTTTTAAGAGAACCTTCTTTTTCACTAATTCTTTCACTACTTAAGAACCAAGTATATATGATAAGATGGCTTTCCTATAAGGCAACGGGTATAGGCAACCTCAAAGATGTTCTCTATGCATGTCTTCTCATGTAATCCCTTTCATTTAAGTGTGGTCTGCATTTAGTGACTCACTTCTACCAAACTGTGTATAACTGAAGTGATGGGATGTCACTTCAGTGACTGTGAGGCAATGTTTGTTGTTCTAAGCCACTAAGGTTTGGAGTAATTAATTACACAGCAATAGGTGATCCATGGATCTGCCTTTGAGGGTAGTATTATGATAATCAGTGGATTCAGAATCTCAAGCTTTATACTTTGAATATTTGAATTAAACTAGAAGGATATGGTGGCATCATAAGAATACTTTCATCATGAAGAAGCATAAACTTGCCACTCTTTAGCTCATGGAATAAGAGTTTGGTGTTTTCCCTGAGAAGTGCTGAGTCTACTGAATCAAATATAAATACTTCATAATCAAACTTCACTGAAACTCTGTTTTAACAATGTACTAGTTAACCAATAAAAAATGGTAGTCTTACCTCCAAAAAAGTACTTCTCGCCAGTTTTAACTTGAAGAGGACTATTAGTTCGAACAGCTGAAGCCTCGTCCCCATCGATGGTGAGAATGGCAAAATTTTCCTTAGCTAGGAAACGAACTTCATGCCACTGTCCGTCATTCAGTCCAGAACCTGTTAAGAAAAAAATTTATTTTCTAAAGATGGTACAGTTTAAAACAATTTTCAATACCAACAAGGTCAGAAATTTGTTGGTAAAAATTAGTATATTTCCATCGAGAAAAATTCAGTGCTACTTGCAACTGATAGCATGTTTCTTTGATGTCGTAAGTGGTTCTATCCTCCATTGGACAGATAAGGCATAACAGAACCCAATAAAGTAGGTGAATAATCATTAATGTGCCATTGGCATACCTGGGAAAATGAATGGAGTGAATAAAGCTGTTTGGGAGGTGATGATGAACTATTTTAATTTAATTAATTATTTTATGATTAGGTTTCCTAGAAGCCACTCTCCAATAACAAAATGGATTTATGACTTTTATCTAACATCTCTCTCAATTATTAAGAACTTTTTGGTACTATTATTTTCTCTCAATAACCATGTCTGGCAAGGTTGCAGAAACTAAGAACTAACGTGCTAATTAACCACTTATAATCATTGGAAATAATACCAAGGTTATCTGATCATTTATAAATAAGGTATCCTTATAATGAATTAGGTTGTATTTAAACATATAAACCAACAAAAATAAATCAATAGCTCTCACTCCTAACAACCACATTAACTGTGGCTTAGTACAAAAATCTTTGGAAACAAACATTCTTTTAAACTCTCCATTAGACAGATAATAACTTAAAGTTTTTGTTTAGTGTGTGCTCATTTTGTAAAGAATAGAAAATTAAAGCACAAAGAAGATCAGCCATGAAACATAAGCACCCAGAAAGAGTTTAAGAAACACTAAGAGAGAGACAGAGAGAGAAGTCTAAGAGGGTCAGAGTGGCTTTCTTTGAACTTACAAAGGTCTATTCTCTTGCAAAGTGAAGGGATTTTGTTCTAACCCAGACAGAATAATTTAGAATCCACAGATTACTTGAAGTTACTTAAAGACACATTTCAGATTCACAAATGAAAGAGAAGCCTAGCGAGTAAAGGTAGCTAAAACTGAAATGAGAGCAAGTCAATGAAGCACAGATGATGCTCCCAGCCTCTGAGCGGAGGTCTGCAAATCAGTTTATAGGGCAAGCCTGGCCTGCTGCCATCTGTTCCTGTATGGTCTCAGAGCTAAAAGTAGTTTTCACATCTTGAAATAGCTAACAATTAATACTAATACTAATACTGATAATAATAATAAATGACATATGAAAATTATATAAAATTTAAATTTTAGTGTCCACATGAAGTTCTGCTTACATAGTGCCTTGCTCCAGAGTCAAGTTGTTGTTACATAGACTTGTTAAAACTCACAAAGCCTGAAGTATTTACTGTGTGGTCCTTTACTGAAAAAGCATAAACTTTTGGTTGGCTAAAACTATTAAACAGAAATACTATCTTAATGGGAAAAAAATTAAAGCCTGTTGAAGCTTGTAAGATTGTCACGTACATGGAATATTTATCAGTGTTAGTAAATATCACTACAAATAACCACGCCTCAGGTATTTTCTTAGGATTTTCAAATTTTAATTTAGAAATACGTACTTAGCACATTTTATATCAACAGAGGAAAACAAAATCCCTGTTCTAAAGTAATACTGAATAACCTCTAAGTTACAAAATGTATAATATATATGCACAATTTTGTACTGTGAAATTACTACATAAATGTTAAGTCTTATTCTAAAATTAAAATCAGTTAGCAATCACACAAATACTAGTGTTTACTGAAATATTTCCTTCTTAAGTAGGTTACATCAGGGTTCTCCCACAGAACAATGGCACAGAAGACCGTATCTTCATGGTAACATTTTTCTATAGACACAAACTGGGTTTGTGTAGTAGGGTGTGTTTCTGTAGACACAAAACTGGGTTTACAAAAAAAAAAAAACAAAAAAACTGGGTTTACTGTTGATTAGGCATAGAAGTGCATGGTTTTGGGTTTTGCCTTTATAATGTGATAGCCCCTACTTTGAAATGCAATTTTGGTGCACAGATCCCAAGGACATCAATGTTAGAAATGTTCAATCTCCAAATCTAATTCTAAATAATCACACAACCAGAAAAGGTCACTTAACTGACAGATCTTTCTGTTCTAAACAGTAGTCCAGAATGTGTTTCTAAAAATTCCTGTGAACATTTCTCCATCATACAATTAATTTTTTATTTTTTTTAAAGATTTTATTTATTTATTTGATAGACTGAGATCACAAGTAGTCAGAGAGGCAGGCAGGGAGAGAGGAGGAAGCAGGCTCCCCACTGAGCAGAGAGCCCGATGCGGGGCTCGATCCCAGGACCCTGAGACCATGACCCGAGCTGAAGGCAGAGGCTTTAACCCACTGAGCCACCCAGGCGCCCCCATCATACAATTAATTTATAAACGAATATCATCAGCTTAACTGTTCATGCCAAAAGGTCTATTATTCCAATCAGATAAAAATAAAAAGGTGACTTTATTTTTTTTCAAGAAACTTAATTACCAGAGAAATGAAAACTCAGATAAAAGCAGGCTTGTTAATAGCAACCACTGCTGCAGCTGAGCTTAAACTGTGATTTCTATTCATTTTAATTCTAATTATTATTTTGTACTTTTAATCTTCAAGAGGTATGCCTTAGCAACCTATGATAGGAATGGCTCCCAGCTATAATGAAGTTCAATTCTTCAATGGGGAAAGAATGATCCACTTGCTCACAAGAAAATACACTACTTTTCAAAAATTTTTTTCATCCATGTTATGAAAAATAATCCTGAGAGTCTTTTTCTAGAGCAGAATCTAACTGCAGTATTCCTGTACGTGGATATATTTAAAGATAGTGTTCTAAGCTCTATACGCTACTCACTCTGATAAGTCCTTGCATTTGATTCATATAATTCACACTAAATGCTTTAGGAATTATTGCTTCAAATAAATAAGTGAGAAAACTGAATCTAATATAGTTTAAGCATCGCAAGGTTAATAAATGGCAGAAGTGAGAACTAAAATGCAGATATATCTGGCTGCAGAGGCTCGATTCTTACAAACAAGAAACAAAAACAAACCAGACAACAACAAAACCCATTATATAACTTCTGTGCATCCATGATCAGCGTTCACTTACACTATTGTGTGCACACATGCACACTTGTACATACACAGACACTCACACACACAGACACACACACAGATTTTCATTGCCACCACACCAAGACAGAGTGCAATTTGACAATCTGGAAGAAATGGATGCATTCCTAGAGATGTATAAACTACCAAAACTGAACCAGGAAGAAATAGAAAACTTGAACAGACCCATAACCATAAGGAGATTGAAGCAGTCATCAAAATTCTCCCAACAAACAAGATCCCAGGGCCAGACAGCTTCCCAGGGAAATTCTACCAAGCATTTAAGGAAGAATTAACTCCTATTCTCCTGAAACTGTTCCAAAAAATTAAAATGGAAGGAAAACTTCCAAACTCATTTTATGAAACCAGCATTACCTTGATCCCCAAACCAGACAAAGACCCAGACAAAGGGCAAAAATGAGAATTACAGACCAATATTCTTGATGAACATGGATGCAAAAATTCTCACCAAAATACTAGCCAATAGGCTAGTATTAAAAGGATTTTTTACATTAAAAATATGAATAAAAGGATTGTTAAAAGGATTATTCACCACGACCAAGTGGGATTTATTCCTGGGCTGCAAGCTTGGTTCAACATCTGCAATCAGTCAATGTGATACAATACACTAATAAAAGAAAGAACAAGAACCATAGGATACTCTCAATCAATGCTGAAAAAGCATTTGACTAAGTACAGCATTTTTTCTTGATCAAAACTCTTCCCACTGTAGGGATAGAGGGTACATACCTCCATATCATCAAATCCATCTATGAAAAACCCACAGCGAATATCATTCTCAATGGGGAAAAACTGAGAGCTTTTCCCCTAAGGTCAGGAACACAGCAGGGCTATCCACTATCACCACTGATATTCAATATACTACTAGAAATCTGAGCCCCACAATCAGACAAAAAAAAAAAAAAAAAAAAAGAAAGGAAGAAAAGGCATCTGAATCAGCAGAGAAGTAGTAAAACTCTTACTCTTTGTAGATGATATGATACTTTATGTGGAAAACAAAAAGACTGAACTCAAAAACTGCTAGAACTTATTCAGGAATTCAGTAATGTATCAGGATATAAAATCAATGCCCAGAAATCAGTTGCATTTCTATACGCCAACAACAATATTGAAGAAAGAGAAATTAAGGAGTCAATCCCACTTACAACTGGACCCAAACCATAAGATATCTAGGAATACATTAACCAGAGAGGCAAAAAATCTGTACTCAGTAAACCATAGAGTACTCATGAAAGAAACTGAGGAAGACACAAAGAAATGGAAAAATGTTCTAAGCTCATGAACTGGAAGAACAAATATTGTGAACTTGTCTATGCTACCTAAAGCAATCTACACATTTAATGCAATCCCTATCAAAATACCATCCATTTTTTTCAAAGAAATGGAACAAATAATCCCAAAATTTATATGGAACCAGAAAAGACCCCGAATAGCCAGAGGGATGTTGAAAAAGAAAACCAAAGTTGTAGGCATCACAATTCCAGACTTCTAGCTCTATTACAAAGCTGTCATCATCAAGACAGTATGGTACTGGCATAAAAACAGACACAAAGATCAATGGAACAGAATAGAGAGCCCAGAAATAGACCCTCAACTCTGTGGTCAACTAATCTTTGACAAAGCAGGAAAGAATGTCCAATGGAAAGGAGACAGTCTGTTCAACAAACGGTGCTGGGAAAATTAGACAGCCACATGCAGAAAAATGAAACTGGACCATCTCCTTATACCACACACGAAAAGAGAGTCAAAATAGATGAGAGACCTCAATGTGAGATAGGAATCCATCAAAATCCTTGAGGAGAACACAGGCAGCAACCTCTTCGACCTCAGCTGCAGCAACTTTTTCCTAGAAACATTGCCGAAGGCAAGGGAAGCAAAAATGAACTCTTGGGACTTCATCAAGATCAAAAGCTTTTGCACAGCAAAGGAAACAGTCAACAAAACCAAAAGACAACTGATAGAATGGGAGAAGATATTTGCAAATGACATTTCAGATAAAGGGCTAGTGTCCAATATCTATAAAGAACTTATCAAACTCAACACCCAAAGAATAAATAATCCAATCAAGAAATGGGCAGAAGACATGAACAGATATTTCTGCAAAGAAGACATTAAGATGGCCAACAGACCAAAAAAAAGTGCTGACCATCACTCAGCATCAGGGAAATACAAATCAAAACTACAATGAGATACCACCTCACACAAGTCAGAATGGCTAAAATTAACAAGTCAGGAAACGACAGTTATTGGGAGGATGTGGAAAAAGGGAACCCTCCTACACTGCTGGTAGGAATGCAAGCGGGTGCAGCCACTCTGGAAAATGGTATGGAGGTTCCTCAAAACGTTGAAAATAGAGCTACCGTATGACCCAGCAATCACACTACTGGGTATTTACCCTAAAGATACCAATGTAGTGATCTAAAGGGGCAAGTACACCCAAATGTTTATAGCAGCAATGTCCTCAATAGCCAAACTATGGAAAGATCCTAGATGTCCATCAACAGATGAATAGATAAAGAAGATGTGGTATATATACACACAATGGAATACTATGCAGCCATCAAAAACCCCTGAAATCTTGCCATTTGAAATGACATGGATGGAGCTAGAGGGTATTATGCTAAGCAAAATAAGTCAATCAGAGAAAGATAATTATCATATGATCTCTCTGATATGGGGGATTTGAAAGCCAGGGCAGGGGGTTGTGGGGTGAAGGGAGGGAAATATGTAACAAGATTGGACCAGGGGCGGGAGACAAACCATAAGTGACTCTTAATCTCAGGAAACAAACTGAGGGTTGCTGGGGGGTAGGAAGGGAGGGATAGGGTGGTTGGGCACTGGGGAGGGTGTATGCTATGGTGAGTGCTGTGAATTGTGTAAAACTGATGATTCACATGCCTGTACCCCTGAAGCAAATAATACATTATATGCTAATAAATTAAAAAATAAAAATAAAAATGCAAGCAACTCTCAAAAAAAAAAAATTGTGAGTCACAGGGGCACTGGTGGCTCAGTTGTTTAAGTGTCAGTCTTCAGTTCGGGTCATGATCCCAGGGTCCAGGATTGAGCCCCACATTGGGAATCCCTGCTCCAAGGGGGGGGGGGGGAGTCTGCTGCTTTCCTTCTGTCCCTTCCCATTTGTGTCCTCTTGCTTGCTCAGTTGCTCACTCTCTCTCAAATAAATAGATAAAATCTTAAAGAAGAAAAAAAAATTTGTGAGTCGTAAATAACAAAGAACACATTAACAAACAGGATGAAAGCAGCACTTTTCAGTTGTTAAAGACATGATACTCCTCTACTCATTGTTCTAGAGCCAATGAATCTCCCAGGAAACAGAGACTCACAAGGGACCTATACTCCTGGAAGCAGGGGGTCTTGGTGGCTGCACGGTGGCTCAGTACCAGATCAAAAAAGAAGGATGCTAGTTACTGATACTTAGAAAAGAACCCCATGTCTCATCTGGCTAGCACTTCCTAAGATCCACGTTGTGTTGGGCTCTATGTGCACACACTGTGTATGTAAGTGTGTTGACTCTTGCCAACAGTGAGCAGCAGGACAGCAGGATGGAAAACAGCATGAAGATGAAGAGGACTGGTCCCGGGCCCAGGCTGCCTGCCTTTGCTCTGTCCCTTGCCAACCTGGCCACTTCACTTAACCACTCCGTGCCTCATAGCTTGTCTAAAATGAAAATAACACTATCCACTTAACAGATTGGATTTGAGGAGTAATTATTATTTCTATAGCATTAAAACACAGCCTGGCACCCAGAAAGCAGTATATGTATATCCGTATCATTATGTCAAAAAAAATTTTTTTAAGTTTGATTAGTCTCATTTCACAGAGAAGGATGGTAAGACTTAAATTTATAATTTTGGGGGGAGAGTTTCGATTATAAATATTGTAAATTGTAATATTGCTGTAGTTATAAGTAAGCTCACTAAACAAGACAGTGATAAAATAAGACTTCAAATGTGGAATCATAAATACACACATAGGGGACAGCTAGAAAAAAGGTATATCTTAGTATTATGCTAGTGGGCACTTGAGGCTTAGAAAAATAATGTCCAGTATCCAATGACATTAGATGTGAAAAAAAAAATCCTGTGTACAAACAACTTAGAGGTGATGATGATCTTTTCTGAAAAAATATATTAGATGACTCACAGTTATGACAGACACCAATGCTGAGGCTGCATCTGAAGAAATTATAATGCAATTATTTCCAAAAAGTAAGAGTAGACAATAAACTTCCTAAATTATTTGTGTATGTAATTTTAAAAACACATAGTAACTACGTAAATATTATACATATATTTAAACTAAAAGTTTTTACATGGAAGTTAGTTAAAAGGTATTCTTAATTATCTTGTTGGGAAAATGGGGGACCGCCAGATACTTGGGTTCCTATTCTGCTCAGGCACACATACACATGCCCTCTATGAGACTGGGGAACAGTTTAGAGCCCAGGAGTGTCTCACTTACAGACCCACCCTCAGAAGGGCAGCCTACATAATGGAGGAAGCAGGGATTCGGAAGTCAGACCCTCTGGGTAAAAACCTCATTTCTGCTCACTGAATAGCCAGACTGTCAGCAATTCAGCCTGTTTCAGTTCTCTTACCTAGTAAATGGGACTAATAAAAGTATATACCTCATAGGGTGTTTATGAGGATTATGTGTAAATATGTTATCATTTAGAGAGGTGCTTGACACATAGTTAGCACTCAGTAACTTCTGTTTCTTATAAGGTCAGTTAGCCCAGCTTTCTAAATATCAACTTGGGTTGTTGTTTAATTCTATAAGCATTAACTGATATGAAATGATTAAAAATTGGTTTTGTTTATGAACAAATCTCCTCCTCCCCATATAAATTCAATCATGCAATATCAATAGTGAGGAATTTAGGGATTTGGCAGGGTAGCTGATTATATCTCTTGTTAATATCAGGGTCAACAATTGTTAAGCTAATTTAAGCCAACTTTGAGCTATTCTTCCATAGTTAAGGTCTGCTTTATCCTCCCCAAATTGTGTGTGTGTGTGTGTGTGTGTGTGTGTGTGAACTAGATTATTCAATAGATAGGATTTTTTAAAAATAATGATAATAGTTTGCTGAATGTTTGTGAAGTATTTCCAAAAATTAAATATAATTCCAAGTAAGGACTTCCCATGATGACTAATTTTGAGAAGACTGATACAAACTGAAGTACATACTTTCTAAAATATTTGTGTTGTTTTTTTTTTTAAGATTTTATTTATTTATTTGACAGACAGAGATCACAAGTAGGCAGAGAGGCAGGCAGAGAGAGAGGGGGAAGCAGGCTCCCTGCCATGCAGAGAACAGGGCTCGATCCCAGGACCCTGGGATCATGACCTGAGCCAAAGGCAGAGGCTTTGACCCACTGAGCCACCCAGATGCCCCAGTATTTGTGTTTTAAAAATATATCATTTTGATGTAATTTTACTCTTAATGGTTATTTGATATTACTTTATAATAGATACTTCCAGTTACTAATTCATAACAATCAAAACTTTCCAAGTGTATATTCTAAAAGGAAATAGATATTTTTACAAAGAGAGTTTTTAACCTAAAACCAACATCTTTGAAACCATTTTACAGCTTCTGGTCATAATTTTTTTTCATAATTAAATTGTTTTATAATATTTTCATTTACATTTCTCTAACTTAAAATTGTTAGAAAAACTTGTTTTGCATGCAAATGTAACATGTTAATGAAGCATATTCTATCTGGGCTGTCTTTCTAATGGTATTATTTTTTAAAGTAAGGCTCTTGAGGTGGTTGCACTAATAGAATAAGAAGAAACAGCTGTTTCTCTTATTAGAGACAAGAAAAAGAGACCAGTTTAATGAATACTGAAAAAAGAAAGTATTTAAAATATAGTAGCAAACCAAGATGCAACATCTGTTTGAAAATGCTTCAGATAAAATTACAATGACTAGAATTTCAAGTCTTTTGCTCAGTATTCAACCTTGAGAGAAAAATTAACTAGGATATGAATCCATCTTTAGGCAGTTAGAGTGTTCTGATGTGCTACTGACAGATCTCAAAAATTACCAATTATCTATGTATGTAATAAAAAGAAAAAAAAAGAATCTATCTTTTTATAAATAGGCCAGGCACTATTATATATTCTATAAATTCCGTATCATAAGGACTTGATCTCATTTAATCTCGCTCACTTTTATGTGCCAATACAAACCACATTGTAAATATCACAAAACATATAATAAGGTGCTTGGGCAGGCAAAAAGTTCTTTGGTTTTTCTCAGCTGAAGAAACTGCCAAATGCTGTCCTCTACAGGTACAGACAAAAAGTCACTTTGAAATATCACTTTGTCTTGAAAGGGCCACTTGAATGGAATCTAAGATAAATACACGGAGGAAAGCAAATTACATGACTTTTTTATTACTGCGTTGTTAGGCATCAGGGAAATTAAAATCATAATGATATACAATTTTCCACGCACTTCAGGGGCTCAAAACTAACAGAACTAGCTAAGATCAGGATCCATCTGAATTCATACACTGTCGGTGAGATGTAAAGTTGTATAACCACTTTGAAAAATTCTTTGGCAGCTCAGTTTGGTTTTTTCTTGAATAAAGTAAAACATACGCTAATCCTATCACCCCACAATTCCCCTCCTAAATATTTACTCACCCTAATCAAAATACACATTGCAAAAGTATTTGCAAAGAAGTGTTTTGGCAGCTTTATGACAGGCCTAAACTGAACAGGCCTAAACACAGTGTACATTCATACAAAGCAATGTTGCTAACTAATAAAAAAAAGAATGACCTAGTGGTACAAACAACATTGTTTGCCTGAAGGAAGGCGGACACGAAAAGTAACATTGAATGAATCCTTACATATGAAGTTCCTGAAAAGTAAAACTAACCTGCAGTGATAGAAATCCGGCCAGCAGTTCGGTTGACTATGAGAGAGAGGTGCAGGTGGGAATGGACAGGGGAGTGGCAGAAGGAAACTCTCTGGAAACTCCCTGAGGTGATGAACACATTTCATATCTCGACTGGAGGCTGGCGCGTTGTGTATGTGTATTTATCAGGACCCACTGAACTGTACATCTTAGATCTGTGTATTTCACACACAGTTGATTCTCATTCATGGAGTCTATATTTGTGAGCACACCTACTTGCTAATATTTATCTGTAACCCCAAGCCAATACATGCATTTTCAGGGTCATTCGTGGACTTGAGCATGCACAGGTTGGGTAGAAACTGGAGCCATCTGGCACAAGTCCCAGCTGAAGCCAAAAAAGGCAGCCGCTGCCTAGTTGGTTCAGCTCTCATCCTGTTACCAGCTATTCTTTTCCACTGCATGTTTAATACCATGTTTCTCCCATTTTTGTGTTGTTTGTTGATTTTGCTCTTTGAAATGGTCCCTGATGGTAAAATATGTGAAGAGGATGAAAGAGTACACTTACCGTGATGAGCACTAGGTGACGTATAGAATTGTTAAAGCACTGTATTGTGTACACACACACACACACACACACATCAACCAATCAGCAAAAATAAAAAGGTCCCCAAATGCAGTGCTGCAGTGCTAGTGTTCCCAGCTTTGAGAAAGCTGCGATGTGTCCTACAGAGAAAAATGATGCATGTTAGACAAGCTTGTTCCAGGTACAGATTATAACGCTGTGGGCCGTGAGTTCCATGACGGTGAATCAAGTCTATGTAATAAACGAGAGAACTTTAAACAGAAACACACAAGAAACAAGGTTCTGTACTGATCAGTTGATGTCGATGTCGTGACCAGAGGCTTGCAGGAACCTAACCCTGTATTTCTTGTAGGAGCAAGAGTTCAATACTCACTAATTCAGTGTTTGCAATGACCATAGAGAACATAACTACCACAAATAATAAAAAGCAACTGTATATAATTTTTACCTAAAAAATATGCAGAACATTTTTTGAAATAATTGAAGTAATAGTGATACTCATTTTTAAGTTCAACTGAATTTTACTTGAGGACTGTTTTTTGCTTTGTTTTCTGAATTATTGAACAATGAGAAACCCAACGTATGCCATTAGTTGCTATTAAATAAAACCCAAATACAATACATATTGTAATAATATGTTAAGCTTTTAGAGGACAATATTTTAGGATGTTAAAAAAAATTAAGTAACTACCCCAGGACTACAATTTCATATAAAAATCTCTAATAATTATCTTAACCATTGCTGATTCCCAGCCAAAAGTCAAATACCACTGTACTTCAAAATCTCTTATTCAAAGCTTTATAATTATTCTATGGTCACTTTTCTCTTGAGATAATCTTCCAAAGAACATATCTTCAGTAGGAATATGGCCAAGTAAATACTGAACTTTAAAAAACCTTATCAACCCAGGACTCTAGTTTATGCACTAATTTTGACTCATTCATTCAGTCATTCATTCATTTGAGTATTTGATCCTGCCTTGAATACAAAATGCAATACAAGTTACTCTGAAGAAGAAGTTATTGCTAATTTCAAGGAAGGTTTCCATTCATAAGATTTCTGATTAATGCACACATAGATATAACACCAAAGATACAGTGTGATTCTGCACTGAAGAGTCTAGACGTCACTCACACATGAATCCAAATGCCAACAACACTGTTCAATTTATCCATAAATACTATTTCCCAGGCACTCAGTTAGCATTGAAGATAGAGGGGTGAGTAAGTCAGAAGTGGTCTCTGTTGTAGAAAAATCTAGCTATTTTATTTTGAGGCAATTACTAAGCCTCTCTGCAACTTGGTTTCCTCACTTTTAAAGGAAGATACAGCACTATGTCAGAGAGTTATCAATAATTCATGAGCCATAGTGTGCGTGAGTCACCTGATGCTATCAATAGCTAGTAGCAGTTTCTATTCTATCATTATGATTTTTGTTATACATGTACAAAGACAAATACATGTATGTATAAAGAGAAAGTACTTCCAAGGTTTTACAAAAGGCATATGTCACATTTTGTGGGTTGTATGTGTATCTGCATAGGGCAGATAGAGACAATATTGAGGAATGGCATCTTACATGAGTTTTGCATCATAAGTAAAGGGTTTTTATAAATGTTTTTCATCTATAAAACAAGATGTGCTGAAGAAAACACAGAAACTCACAAAAGTATACTGGAGGGAAAAAAAAAGATTCATATCCCCAAGAGACATCACACTTAATATCTGGTGTATTTTATTCTAGTTTTTACTATAAAAGTTACAAACCTTGTAGATTACTTCGATGTTATAGTTGAAGAATGGAGAAATGCATAAAAGGGACAAGCAGCAACAATCATCCTCTCCTCAATTCTCAGGTTTTCCCTTGATGGGGGAAATCTGGCAGTCCTGTCTTCTCAGCCTAACTTTTCAGAATTTAAGGAAAATAACATGGAGATGTACCCCTACCATCTCAAGCTCTCCTAGAGTTGCACTCCAAAGAGTTATGTTCATTCTTTCACTCATTTATAGTTCTCCCGTGGCATGACTGGCATTGTTTTAGGCACCAGGATGTAACAGTGAAGAAGACAGACAAAGTCCTGCCCTCAGGGAAGACAGATCATAGGCAATAACTAAGAAGGTGACAGTACAATTTCAGGTATGGTAAATGCTGTAACAGAAATAAAACAGATGTCATGATGGAGAAAATTGTGGGACTTGATAAGATTGTTTGATAAGGAGAGAAGAGGGCAGGATTGAGGAAATGAGAACAAATAGGCAGAGGTATGATAAGTAAGGGCCTTGAGAATTGTAATTACAATATGAACTATTAAGTGTGATAGAAAACCTTTGCTATGTCTACTGTGAAAAGTGCTATGATTCTGTTTCAATTTTAAGGATGTAGTCTAGCTACTCTAAGGTGAGTGGATGTGGGGAGGCAAGAGTGAAAGCAGGGAGACCTACTAGAAAGCTCTCACAGTAGTTAGGAAAAGAGATGATGGAGATGTGGACAGGTTAGCACTGGAGAGAAGCTAGATTTGTCATATAATTTGGAGATACCATTGACAGGTCTTACTCATGAACTAGTTATCAAAAGTTTGAGAAAAGATTTGTGGCTGAAGCACTTAAGTGGAAATGAATGCCATTATGTAATGGGATTCTGAGGAAGGGAGGCAAAGTCAGGTGCATCCATTAGACATGTAAGCAGAGATGTCAGGCAGGTACTTGCATATTTTGTCTAGAGCTCAAGAGAGAAGTAACGTCTGGGCATAGAGATTTGATGTCGTAGGCATAAGGCATGAGACTAGATAAGCCTACCTAGAGAGAACACAGAGATAAAGAGGAGAGTTTGATCTGAGTCTTGGCAGGCTCTAAACTTAAAAGTTGGAAAGAGGAGGAGAGGCCAGGAAAGAAGACTGAGAAAGAGTAGCCAGTAACAAAGGAAAGAAATGAGGAGAACGTGCTATTAAGGGAAAGACTGTTTCAAGAAGAAGGGAAGCTTCATGGAGAGGATGCCTGTGAGCTATCAGGTAAAATGAGGACAGGAAGTGGACACTAGATTTTGGAGTAATGGAGTTCAGTGGTAATTGGAGTGGGCTGAGGAGGACATGACGGGTGGAGTGCAAAGAGGGAACATATAGAATCCTTGAAGAGTGGGATACACAGAAGGAGAATTTTGAGTAACAGTCTATGCTGAAAATCTGAAGAACATTATGAATCCTGTCCTAAGAAAAAATCCTTACTCATATATCCAAAATTTGTTTATAATTTCAGGGGTTTGCCTCCTCTTTCGGGCTCATAACATGGTTTATATAATCCATCATCTTTTAATTGCATCATTGACCTTACTGGGCAATGAAAATACTATCAATTCATTTATGCTTTTCGGATTCATTACTTTTCTTACATTCCAGTTTTTCCATTTAATGGCTTATTGGTGATATTTTTGTTCCTTAATTTTTAAAATAAATATGTCAGTTAATTGATTTTAAACTTAAATATTATTATATTTGACTTAAATAGAAAGTTATGGTTGGGAAATGATTCCTAAGTGAGTTATTTTCATTATTATTATTGCAATTTATTTCTTAAGTCTAAATTGACTAAGTTCTATTTAGTCCTTTATCTTTGTTCCACATATGTTTCAGATAAACTGCAATATCCTATGATTTTCTCTAAAGGCACAAAATCATCCTTGTTTATAGGAAATTGACACTGTCCAAATGGCAAGGACATTCAGATCAATTCCTCTTTTTCTGAGGGCGTTCCTATCAGAAACACTGTACCTGATAAAAGAACAAACATGATGACTCCTGGCCTCAAGCAGTGTGCCTTATCGTGCCAGCCAATGAGATTTAAATATCTTTACATATATTTTTATAATTTCTATGACTAGTTTCCCTCTATCTTATAAACTAGAGTTGCATGACACAGGGAAAATAAATAAATAAGAAGTGAGTAGGGAAGGAAAAGTATAGCTGAGATGATTTTGGTACCCAGTTGGGGATCTTTAAATAAGAGGTAATCCCAAGTGCAGGCCTTCTCTTGTTTTCATAGTCTAACTGTAACATGTTCTTCAAAGTCTATTGATTCCCATCTTCCTGGATGGCACAGCCCTGTTAGACAGGTTACAATGATTACAGAGTGCCTCATTTCTTCCATGTCCCAAAGGCATATAGTTCCTGTCCTCATGCATATTAAGGAGAAAATATTGCTACACGATGCTATTGGTTAATGACTGTTTGTCTATTCTGTCAAGTCAGCATTATAGAAGTAATGCAAAAAGAGTATCTAAGAGAAAGAATAATAGGGGCCCATGAATGCAGATAATAATGGCAATTTAGCTTAGGCTAATCTCTGAGTCCATTTTCTCATTTTTCCCCTAAATTTTGATAACAAAACAAATTAAAAGCTTAAAATTAACATTGCCAGAATTTAAGATTGTTTTCTTCAAAATTAGATACATCACAAAATTCCTTCTTTCCTTCTAGATATTTTTCCATGTCTTGGCTCTGTAACAATCATACAGAACAGTGAATTTAAGTGGCTTTTATTAAAATAAAACCTTTTTACATCTGTGTCTGCTGGATAACTCCAGTGAGAGAACCACTTTTAAATTAGAGAGGTTATCCAGCCACACAGAGGCTCAGAAATGCCTGAGTTCAGAGAATAATCATGATCAGAGTCCTGGCATGAAATAGACATCTTAAAATATTCTGTTCAGGAACAATCCTTTATAATTTGAACATAAACCATTATTCTTAAATTGCATCATAAAATGCATAATAAAACCATAGTTTCTCATGTCAAGTAATTCTGCATTACCACCCTTTAACTGTTTTTATACTTGCCACTGAATAGTTTTCCAACCTTTATTCAAAGACTAGATAATGTACCTCAGTGATAGACACAGGCAAAAATTCAGTCTCTACCCTTTACAAGGAGTTATTTTTCTGCCAACCTCTCTACTACTTGTTTTACTATATGATTCCTAGTGTAAGAGACAGCCTCTGTGCATTTCAACTCAACGGTGCTTCCTCCAACTGGACTACTAATGAGCACTGAACCACGAAGGGCACATCTCCAGATATTTATGAACTAGTCTCTTCTGCAATTTTCAATTCAACAACAATCCTTTTTAAGTGTCAGCTGCCTTTTGGTAATTTTTCGCATTCTTAGTGGCAAAACTAGGAGTGGGAAAACGCTACAGGTGAGTGTATTAAAATAATACTTATAAAACTAAAATTTTATATATACTTAAGGTTATGAATTTATTCAATTTATCCCTTCTTGTGAATTTTAGCCTGTATGTAATAGGCATCAGAGAAAATTAAAAATTAAAACTAATGTGTTAGAAATAATATTTTTATCAGGGCATACATTTTTAAAGACACTGATTTAATTTTTACTATGCTTTCGGGACTACTATTATGTACATAACACCAATGTGTGGGCCCTTGTATATATGTCTGCACAGATATGTGATATTTGCTACAAGATACACAGACTTTCAGTGCAGTGTGATGCACTAAAATAGAGCAGGGTTTGAATTTGGATAGCATGATAGCATAAACACTATTATTATGTGAGCAAATAACTGTAGCTCTCTGGCCCAGAAATTATCAGTAAAATGAATGATTCATACCTGTAGATTACAAGATTCTTCTCAGCCTTATACACTGAAATACTTTCAGCATACATGGATATAGAGGGAATAGAGAAACCAGTGACACTGTATCTATTAAAAAAAAAACACTACATAGATGATACATAGAGCACATTAGTAAAATACATACTTTAAAAAGTTAGTTGCATATTTTAGTCCATAAATCTTTACTTGCTCTGCTGGATAACTCTAAACATTAAACACAACAATCATAGAATACCCAAAGTAGATAAAGAGACTTCACTTGAGCTATACAGAGAAGAATCTATGCTGAATATAGGGAGATAGTCATTTGATTTTTGTGCTTTAGATAACAGAATTTTATACTACAGATAGAAGGTGGGAGCTACAGGTAGCTTCATGGAATCTTGGGGTAAATGGACAAAGGACCAACCTGGAAGGTAGAGCATGTACCATAAAAAGAACTACGACCTTTTACTGGTTCAAATCTGAGAGGGAATTCTTTGCCATTTCTGTGAGAAATCTGGAGTCCCAGAAAGTGCTGGAAAATTGCACATAGAGGTAAGGTTTTTAGCAGGAGCATTTACTCCTTATTGCAGACATTTTCTAGACTGATAATGGGTTAGGAAGATGTTAGTCAGTGGTATCCCAAAAAGGGAATTACCTTAGGGAATTTATAGTAGATTAAATGCCTTATAGCACTAAAATTCTATGATATAGATGAGCATTTTTTACTGTTTTCTTATTAACAGGGCATGTCCTAGGTTAAACATAGTATTAGTGAAATTAATACGTAGATTCTCTTTCTTATAGCACAACTGTACTTTTTTAGTAGTTATTTATTAAACATTGCTTAGCTTTAGTTCTAGATAGACAACCCTCTGTTAAAATCAATTACTAAATTTGGAAGCAATCTGGATATTGGTCTTGATTTGAGTTGGTTACATTGGAGTGTATTCAGTTTTTCAAAAATGCATTGAGCTGTTCACTCATGATCTGTGCATTCTTTTATGTACAGTGTATTTCAGTAAAAATTAAAAATAAGAAATGGGTTTATATAATATGTAACCTAATTAAAATATCTTAAAAATGTAGAAAATGCTGAAGGCACTTTTATCTTTAGTGTCAATACACAGATGTGTAGAGAAGCCATCAAAAACTTATGATGTATGCACACAGTTGCAGAATATTAAAACAATAGTAATTAAGAAAGAAAAACCTCATAGCTGTCAATGCCATTAATTTAACATGAATTATGGTGCGTAAGAAAAAATATTACTGGGATCTATGAGAAACTGTACAAAGACTTTGTACAGATTCTGAGGGGGGATTTCAGGACACTTCAAGAGCTTTAAAAGGTAATGACACTTCAAAAATTATGTTTCATCCATTTCTACACTTGAAGATTTTCCCTTCTTTAATTAACTTATCAACTAAAATTATAGCCCTTTCATGTCCCACAGATAACAGGGATTATAAACTGTTTTAATTCATAGAGCATAAAACCCCAAAGAAACCAAAACCAGAAACAAAAAATTTCTGATATAAAAATATTTACTTTTTTTTTTCTTTTGCTGTCTCTCAAAGTTGTATATCGTCTATCATCTTCCCTTTATTTAAGATTTATCTCTTAGGTTTCCTTCATGTCCATTTTTCTTGAGCTCAGCATGTCTATACCTCCTAGATAGAAAGGTATAACCAGATGATTCGAGTATCCTAATGCTCAGATCTTGCATGTTCACTACCACTGTTGTTCATTTAGTTGGAAGGTTCTCAATATTTTTCCTGCTCTCAAATATCTGAGAGAGAATATTTTCATCAGAAATCATGGTTCACAATGGGAGTGACTGTCCGTGACAGATCAAGACCTTCAGTGGCCAGAGTTACACATTTGAAAAAGCATACATCGCTCAAGAAAGGAAATTCATGTGACTGGTAACTGATTTATATAGAATATATAATATCTATATTATAGATAGACATATAGTATGTATTCTACATATTATATTCCCATTAGAGAATATATTCTAAGACTAACAGCCAAAGCCAGTGCCCCCTCTGTACCTAGCTCAATTTTTAACAGTGTACTAAGTATTCACACCCAGTCACAAATACCCAAAGTAAAGCCACAGAGGAATAAGAAGGCACAGATTTCAGGGAGAAGAAGGTGAAACAGTTTGCCAGCATTAGCTAATTAAGTAGCTCTTGGTAGACTCTGAAGAGCTCTAAAGGAGACTCTGGCCTCTAACCTCTCTCCCTTTGAAAGAAGGGATCCTGTCCCTCCTTCAACAGAGATTTCAGGAGAGGACATCTGTGTCCACGGGTTTAGAAGGTGGTGAACTCCAACTGCCAGTAGCCAAACTGCCAGTGATCACGTAGGTCAGAGCCCAGAGAAGGAACTCTCAGTCAACTCACTAGAAACCAGTTCTTCGAGAATAATTATCCAGAGAATCAGTTGGTGAATGACTAATTCACCAAATTCACCAAATTAACCAATTTATCAGGTAATTGTATTAAGAAATAGTCTTCTTGAATATATTCTATGATTATGAATAGGTTATCCTTATGAATATATTCATGAATATATTTATGTTAAATATATTCAATAAGTGTGAATATATTAGTAGTATCTTAAAGATTGTTCAATTTATCAAAAGCCAAGGGTCATGGGTTTAATCTTTTAATGAATATATTCATGAAGAATATAGTTATGACCTAAATCATCCCATGAATATAGTAAAAGAGCATATATTCAGTAAATTCTTTTATTCTTTATCCAGTACTATGTGCCATGCAAGGTCCTAGATACTAGGGCTATATCCAAATCAAAATTTCTGACCTCAAAGAGCATAGATTCATATTTATTATCTTTAAATAAGAATGATCTTTAAAATAAGATTTTGGCAAATAGATTTTGTAAGTTTGGTGAATTCACCTGCGTCCAAGGGAAATATTCGTGAATGATATTGGGGACTGCCTACAGGGAATGCTTATGATTTGTTATAAAAATCTTGTGCAAGAGGTCTATCATATTGGTCTTCACCAGCTTTTATTTGTTGTGAACTTTGAAAAAAAGCTACACCTAAACATTTTAACACAAATAACTAGTTACCTTGGTTAACCAGAACTACTTCCCACTTTGAAAATAAGCAAATGAGCAAATCAAGATTCAGGAAGTTAGAAGACTAGTAAATATCAACTTTGTGGATTTCAAGACAAAGATTTTCTCCCACTTCCCAGAGATGCCACTTATCAGTATTACAACTTAAGATTTTGGTAGCTGACTGTAGTACTGGTTTTTCATCAAATTTCTAAAATAACAATGATACTTTATGTATCATCAGATTTATATTACCACCAGCTTTATCTTTTTTGAAGCAAATTATAGTTGAACTACATCAGAGCAACTTCTACGTTAAAGCGTGAAAATAAGGTTAATGGGAGTATAACAGTTATTGTCACTAATTCTTATTTTTATTAAGCAATGAATAGCTTCATCAAGTAATACATTACTCTTTTTTGTTAGCTTCATGACAGAGAAAGAACAATGAAACTGCTTGAGTTAAGCGCTGTGTGGCTTTAAAAAGACAAAGTGTTCATTCCCAAAGGGCACTACCAAAAAAAAAAAAAAAAAAAATCTAAGCTGAACATTGTTATTCTCTGAGAAAGTCATCAAAACAAAATGAAAATGTTGGCATTTTAGTACATCCGTTTGCACTTTACTGAACACTACTGCCACCAGTGATTGCTGTGGTTTCTGTAAAGGATGCTTGAATATGAAGCAGATTTGCTAGAGGGTAGCATGACCCCTGTTTCTGTCTCTGAACTTTGCCAAGACAGAAAAGGCTTCTGTTACTGGTTTTCTGTATCCACCTCCATTGTTTATTTCTTCCCAGGAAGTTCTCAAAAGGAACTCAAGCAAACAAAAATTAGATACTAGGCCCCTCTTTCCATTTTTGATCTTCCTGTTTGTTTAAACAGAGGTTTTTCAACTTGAGCAAAGTCTTAGCACAAACAAAATTAGGGTTACACAGGAAATGGTTTACAGTTAGCTCTAGTCTTTGGAAATAACCAAACATTACTTATATGATAGGAAAGGAAGAAGAGTCCATTTGAATTCATGACCACTTTTTTTTTTCATGTGGTGTTGAATTAGTTCAATATGCTATGCAGACAGATTTTAAGAACAAATACTATCCTTTTAGTTAGGCTGGGTCTACACATATGGTGACAGATCTCTTGTAAACATTCACATTTTCCACCCTGATTTAAAAACCTGATTTAATGAGGTTGTCACCACAACAAAGAAGGCATAAGTGATTCATTCTTAGAGCATTTAGCATTTAAACTGGCTTACTGCAGGGTTGACCCAGTGCTGCAGGGAAACCACTGGGAGCTGGTGGATGCTGCTTCTTAGGGTGAGTCTATGTAGCAATACTAAGTAGCAATTAGCCCAGCTAAGATATTTTTCTTCTTTAATTATGGACTTACTAACCAAAACTATAATATAGCTCTTAGATGTCATAGCAATGAGGTTCAAGGAAGGTAGAAGAGGCTCCTCCCTCATGGAAGTCAGACGTTAGATGAAATGTATTTCATGTGAATATTATAGCTTATTGGCATACATACAAGGACTAATGACAATGAAAAAGTGAGGTGTTGCCTAATTTCAAAAATATTTACTAGACATCTATAAGAAAGACATTCTTTCTCAGCAAGAGTTATCATCTGGCTTGAGTCAATGTTTTAGGAGTGAATGAGAATCTTCACCTGTAGCTTAAAAACTTAAGAAATGATATTTTACTTTTTCCTTCTGAAGATAATTTTTAACTGATAGGATACTTTTTTAAATATTCAATGCAGAAATTTGTAATGCATTATCTGAAATTCAAGTATATCTATCACTAATAAATTTATGTAGATTACAACATGTTGAAATTCAGATAAGTATTACTAACATTTGGCATAATATTATAAAGATAAGGTTCAGAGTGATTAAGCTTAGAGTTAGTTATTTAATCATCTTCATTATAATTCTTATTTCAAGTATGTATTTCTGGCTGTATCTAGCAAGCTATGTATAATGATCTATATTCAGAATAGATGCTAATTTGTATTTATTTAATTTTATAGTAAAAAAAGTAAGTTATTTGTTAGAAGTGCAAAGTTATAAAACCCTATCATACATGAAAAATTATAAATTTTATTTATTTATAATTTTGTAATCATTTTTAAAAGTTGTGCAAGTTTTATTACTTAATATTTTATAAAAATAGAATGAAATAATTTTAAATAATTAGTTATAAGAGATTGGATTAATGGTAAGTAAAAACTGTATAGCTATATTATGGAGAAAATCATCATGGCTTTATTAATTTTCAATAGGAATATTTTATTTTCCCTTATAAAAATGAAAATGTAATTCCATCTAAAATCATAAAATATGTGCCCAGAATCTTTTGAAAGTAAGTTCTTTTTTCATTTCAATCACTGAGTCATTTGGTTTTGTACCCACTGCAATTATGGATGATAGAAATGGTAGCTTTTTTCTCCTGTATCTGTAAGGAGGTGAATGATGGGAGGAAATAAGAATGGTTCTGCCTCCAAGCAAGCTTGAGTGGTTTCACTCACTGGACAGGTCTGTGATTATTCTGTAGTTACAAATTCTGGTGATTGTGGGAGCTAGGAACTATTTGGAACATTATCCTTGACTTCAGAGATACTTACTGATTTCTTCAGAGAGTATGTAGAAAAGTATTAAAGTAAGCAGACATTGCCTACTGCCAAAATAAGAAATTACAATGAAACATGGAATAGAAGGTTTATTTATTTATTTATTTATTTATTTATTTATTTATTTATTTTTGAGGATATCAGGTAAAACTTCATGGAAAAGTTTCCATTAATGGAGGTGGATGGTACTGTTATGTGAAATGAAGGTGTTGGTAAGAATAAAAGAATGGAAGTTTAGGAGATCATGTATTTGCATGGTTTCTGCCCCTTTCTTTGCTCCTTGAACATATAATCGCATAACCTAAATTGTTTATTTTTACCTTTGAATCTCCGGGCTGCAAATGCTCAGTATGTGTTTGCTGAATGAACAAAAGGATTGGGCTCTTCACTAAGAGTTTTTCACTCGGGAGACAAGGTAAGAAGCACTGGTTAAAGCCAGCTCAGGAAGGACTCTGAATTTCAAGTTTAAAATTCTGAACTTCATCCAGGAGAAATTTATGGAATAAAAAAGCAGCATAATTAGAAATTTCTTGGAAAGATTAATCTACCAGCTATCAATTATGTGAACATGTGTAAAATATAGAGACTTTGTGGTTTACAACATCCCCACAAATAAAGATGTTTATAATGTGTGTGTTCAAATTTTTAAGATAAATTTACTAAATATTTATTAAATATTATACCTGGACCTAAATCATCTCCATGCAACAACCAAAAATCGGAGGGAAAAGACTCAAATCAGAAGTTCAAATAGGATTAAATTAGGAATTTTTATTCTTATTTTGGTATTTCATCCCATAATTTATTTCTGAAGAATTAAATTTATCCAGTCTTATCCTTAGCTATGTAATATTAGGGCTCTTCTCTTTTTGGTCCCCATCTAGTTTTTACTCCTTTTCTGAATTCCTCAAACATTTACCAAGGCTCGTTATTACACATATCTGAACTCTCCTGCTATGACTATATGCATGGAGAAGTCAATTGGAATTTGAGACAGTCTTAAATGTTCCTATTTATATTTTGGCTACTCATGCATGAACTTGATTACAAATTATGTGTACATAGCCGTAGTTAGTGAATCCCCAAAACATACTGCAAGCACATCATATTTCACTCACAGGAACAACAGAATACTGGCTGTCATTGGTGTTTTATGAAGATAAATTATTGAACCACAAAAATCATGAGATGAATTGTAACACAGCACTTGCATTTTATCCCTGAAGGCACCATGGTCCTGTCAGTTAAACACTGGTGAGCACAACTTAGTTTTCATTTCTAACAACATTATTGTCACTACTGACAACTCTACCCATCATAGGAGAAGAGGGTTCTTCCCAGGAAGCCCACAGGGCTAAACTGCATGGCACATTCTGCTCTTATCCACAGCATCTGTGCCTCATTTATGGGTTTTTTTTCTTTCGTCAATTGAACTCATCATTTAAAGGAGTATTTTCTTACAAACACAAATGCATATACAAAAGTGTGTCAATACAAAAAAAAAAATAGTCATTAATATTGCCAGATCTGTTCTCCAAACACAAAAAGAGTTTGTGAACTCCTGAACACACTTATATTTTAATGAAGTGTCCGGTTGTTACAGTAGGAAACAGTGCTTCAGTCCGAGTAGGATACAAAGAGAAACTGTGCCTGTATTAAGACCATTATTCTCCAGTATGAGTTCCAAACCTTGCACCAAATTTGGTTTCTCACTTGTATGTTTTCACAAGCCGTGATATCTATAACACAGCTGAGACAATGGTTGTTTCTCTCATGTCAATTAACACGAGTAAGGGATAAAGAAGAGCTATTTAATTCAACTTTCAAACATTTTATTAGTCTTAATTGGGCTTAGAGACATGTACTTGTTCTGTTAAAAGATGCTGTTCATCAATACATATGGCTTGCAGCTTCAAAATCAGAGCATTCTACCCTGATGGTTCGTTTTCAAATAAGAATGACAGAGCACTAGCTACAACAATGCCACCAGAACAAAAACCATCTGACCGAAGACTGCAAATGTTAACAGGATGGCGACTGTCAGCGGGGATACAATCTTGTCTTCCAGTTGAGACTGTTGCCCATGGCAAGGCTTCCACAGGCTAGGAGTGGACAAGGAAGCAGTACAGAGGACTCCAATGAGCTCCAGTGGCATCTGAAACTCCAGACTCTGTCCTTCCTTAGTTCAACATAAGCTAGGATCCAAGGAGCATACGAGGAAGAAGGCCAGATAAAAAGGGGAGTGTCCTTAAGGCTGCTCTCTAAGGCCTATAAATCACATATCATTTTACAAACTAGCCTTCCAGACACAAGCAAATGAAAGCATATTATAAGACGGGTCACCAGATGGTGAATGGATCTAGATCACACCGTATAAATGGAGGTTGGAGAAATTGGGAGTATGTAGCAAGAGAAAAGTCACAAGGTGGAGACACCAGAGTTGTCTTCAAAGAGAAGTATGAATTGAAATCCCTCCCCTCTAGTGCTCGCTGGTGAGGAGTAAGTAGGACTTGGAACGACTTGGAGTTCAATCTAAAGTAGAGCTAGGTGAAGGATACTCTCCAGAGGATGTGGGGAAGGTTTCACAGAGTCGGGGAAGATTTCACATTTGGGCAGGGTCCCAGAGAGGATGGCAGTTTAGTAGATGGAGAAGGGTTCTAAGAGTCTAGAATGAGGAAGTGCAAACTGGTGGAGCGCGAAGAAGGATGGTGTGCATTGGGGAGAGAGTGCGCAGGTGGCTGGTGGGCAGGTGGCCAGGCCAGGAACAGACTTCTCAGATACTCCTGGGCTTAGGCAGGGCCCAGAACGTGAAAGTCTGCAAGCCACATAAAGACATTTGGGCATTAGGCTACAGAGTTTGAGAAAATTGTAGAGGTTGCTTGAATCTATTTAATGAAATCAATAATCTCCATGAAGCTGGAGTTATATCAAGGGGAGGAGGGGCTCTTATCCCTGCTGTTCCTCAAATGAATGATATTTTAAAGGAACATTAACTTACTTAGCAGCGAAGACAAGGATCTATTCAATTTAACAAGGTGTTATCATGATCTCGACAAGTTGTTCTTTCATGAAGTGACTTAAATTTCTATTTTAAAAACTTAAGTTCTACGTGTGATAATGTTACTCAAAATGTAATGAGCTGGTCCAAGGTCCTGCACAACTCCACACAAAGACGACTTCTGAAAAATCAGTCTATAAAAAGCAGTTCTATTTCGGTCATTGGCGGGGGCATTCTAAAGGGAGAGAAAAGCCATAGAGTGCAAAGAATCTGCATTTCCCCGATGGAGGGAATCCAGAGTGAGGCCACCATGCTAATAAATACATTCATAATCGAATAAATCATCTGATTTCAAAGGACAGTCACACGGTTTGTAGATCATATTCAGCTGATACATTAGTACAAACACCCCCTTTTGGTATCTGCCCCTCTCCTCTATAGGATTTGAGAAGACAGAGAAGAATTTCAGTTAAAGAAGAAGACATCTAGCCTTTCATATATTTATAAAAATATAAGCTTATATTTATGCGTTTCTGAGTACCAATATAATTTGGCTTTCTGGGCTGCATAAGGAATCATTATTTTTCTCAGACTCTAGAAAGACTGGTCCTTTTGTTATTAACAGCCCTTGAAATAAGAGCCACTTAAAGAGTGCACTTGAAAAGCAACCATAAATATCCATGACCATTGAAATCAAGATAAGGAGATGCCTAAATCCAAGATGTTTTATTAATTGGAAATAAGTGTCTCTGAAAAATAACACATGGGGAGCTGCATGTTTGTCACTGCCTATCTAGACCTATCTCCTTCCAAATCAGACTTCACCCCAAGTTCACACTGGGAGTGGGGTAGGGCCTTAGATGGCCATGTTCATACTTCATGAGCCTATACCCCCTCAACACTGAGGCAGAGAGAACACAACTGAGTCCCAAAGGCCACTATTTCTGTCTGGCAAGCAGGTGCACTGTGGTGTAGAGACGGAAGAAGGCACTAGTCACTTCTTTTTTCCTGTTTAAATGATCTCGCTTCCATCTGGCATTTATCAGCCCCAACTGCCATTGACAGCAGCCTTACTGGCAAGGGACTTACAAAAATGATGTTGCACATAAACCTATCACACACAAAAAGATTCCTGGAATCTTATTCTAAGATACAGCATACCAGAAGCTTATGGGGGGATAAAAGCAGACACATATCCTATAATACATGCATCTGAGTCCTGGCATTCCTAGCAGCAGCCTGTGACCACCTGTTACAATCACTGGGGTTCTCTGTCTAAAATGCAGACTCCCAGCCTGAACTCGGAGAGGTCCCCATGCACTAGGTGTGCTGTGAGGTATGTAGGTAGTGGCAGACACACAGCCAGGCCTAGCTTCCCTGCTCCAGTGGCACTGGCCCACAGAAATTTTCTAGTAGCCACAGTCAATAAAGGAAAACAGAAACCAGTGGCTTAATTTTAATGATATATTTTATTTAACCCAATAATACTCAAAATATTATTGTTTCCACATGCAATTAATATGAAAAAGCTACTAATAAGATATTCTTTTTTTTTCCTCATATGAAGTCTCTCACATCCTCATACATCCTAAGTAGCTGACAAGCGGAACGTATCTCAGCGTGGACTGGCCCCATTTCCAGTGTTCCACAGACACATCTGGCCAGCGTGGCTGTATTGGGACAGCACAGGCTTAGAAGGAAGAGTCTCGAGGTTCTGCTTCCACTAAAGCTAGTATAAATCATAAAGCAGCCCAGCTTCGTGTTACCATGAGACACTGATCTTTGTTATTCTTCCCTCTTTATTAACCCCATGACTTGAAACCCATCCCTACCACTTTTACCCAGTATATTCTCACCATGCTCAAATCTCAGCTCAAACAGAACTTCCTTTTTCTTGATTGCCCTGATTCCTCTCACCTCACTACCCCACCAAAAATAAAATGAACTTAGCAAACAAATGCGTAATGAAAACCCAAGGTTCCGATTCCATGTTTCCTGCTGCGTGCTCTCAGAGCGCTGCGGCTCCCTCCCAGCACTTATCATAGCTGGTGCTGTATGTATTCATGTCATTGGTAGTTACTGATTAGCCCCTTCTCCATGACGGAGAAGGTCCATATCTGGTAGAGGGTTTGGCTCATAGTACACATTCAAAATAATTACAATGAACAAGTAAATGAATTCCCAGTTCTAGAACTGAGACTTCCTCCCTACTTGAACTGGCCTGAGAGGGTTTTGTCCTTTGCAACTACAAAAGCCAGAATACGACATTTTCTGTCTAAAAGTTACCCTAGACATGCAAACAGGAGGCAGAGGATAATAAAAGTACATTTTGGAACATTCTTATACCTGTATATAAACACACTGAGTATCTCTTTTCCAAACCTTAAGGACCAACGGGGATTTATTATGAAGCTCATTAAATTTAGGTTTCAGCACTCCTCACTTAGGAGGCCATCGTAAGACAGGGAGCTGCTAGGAGTTCCCTTCCAGGGAGGGGAAGCCCGGTTACATTCCCAAAGCATCTCTGTATCTGGGAAATTGCCTAATGAGATCTCAGAAAATAAAGGACCTGAGACTGCAGTAATTTCTTGTGTTTTTTTCTGACTCTAAATAAAGATTCCATTTTGTACCTAATTATGTATTTGTAATTTTGTATTCTTTTTTTGTAAAGAGTTACCCCCATCTCCAAATTTTGTTAAGAGAAGCCCTAGGTCCCACAAAACCTGGCGACAACATAAAACATTTTGTAAATTAGCAAAAAAAAAAAAAAAAAAAATCCTCTTCCAAAAATTTGGACTATATTGCTGACATATTTATATTCCTTGTTAAAGCAAAAGGGTCAGCACAAAGTAGGATGCATTAATGTTACGAGATTTCAGGAGAGCATGAAAGGGAGTGTGCATGGTGGGGGGTGTCCCCCTACTTCATACCACAACCCTACATACTGATCTGTGAAGACCAGAAAGATTATAGAGCTGATGCCAGAATGTCCTTGGGCAAATTGCACTCTACTTCATTTCTCAATCATGTATTACCATTGATATGAAATCACAAGACAGTATTAATAATTTTTCTTTTACCTTAACTGTTATCTTTTGAATTTCTGTTGTACTTTATTGAGACTTTATAAAATATTATAGAGATATGCAATGTATATAGACATAATACATATAATTTTTATAAGAAGAAAAGTATTAGCAATGTAAAAGACATTCTCTTTCAACTATTATAAGGCACACATTTATTCTATATATCTTTTTGTGTTCACCCTTCATCTCTTTTCCTCTTGGCCCAATGATCAGGAACCTGGGATTAAAGTGAACAAAAAAGTCAGGAGTCCATAAGAAATCTCTTAATGAAAATGAAGGTTGAGTCTAGATGGGTTTGATACAGAGCCTTCCATGCCCCTGTTAATCCTCACTGTTAAGTAGCTTTAATTTCAAATCATCTCTTCTTTTTGCCTTTTAACCATAATGCTATTTCAGAGTGCTAAACAGCTTTTGCCGGCCAAAAATGAAATAGTTATTCTATAACCTTTAGAGACATAAAATGGGAATACACAACATGCGGAAAAACAGATAAGTCAGAAACTTAAATAAAGAACTAAGGTTAGAAACTGAATTTTGCTTATGATAAATGACTTAATAAAAGAGATTAAAAAAACAACTGTTATAACTACTCCCACACCCCCAGTTCTGCCATAAAAATAATGATTAAATCCAACAATAGGCTCAAAATCCCATTTTATTCACTGTAATAACAGATATGGTTTTAAAATCTTTTTTATGAAAGCACAAATTTCTCAGTGAATAGAACACTGCAGAATTTCTCTCGGGCTGCAGAAGTGTCTTTACAGGACTTTGTTCTTCAGACCACTGGCCTCAGAGCCCCCAGACTCTGGAGCTCCTGCAGCACAGATGTAGTAACCTGTCAAAGATCCAGTGCTGCCTCACCTGCCCAGGTCCCTGAGGAGGATACATCACAAAGGGAAAATGACTAACTCAAGGCTGCCCCTACAACTCTTTGCAAAATCAAAAATTAAAAGGAGATGGCCCACTGGCCTCATGGCTTGGTCATTTTAAAACACATTTGTAAACATTAAAAAGTAGTGACCCTTCCTTTGGTTTCCTAACCCTGCTTGGTAGGGGCTGGATTTCAATTCTCACTTATCCCTTATGTGACAGTCCTTGTGCAGTGATCATCTATGCAACTGTGAGGGTAACTTTGATCTCAGATGCCTAAGAGATAGTGCCCTTTCTATAAACCAATACTTGACTCTTCAGGAGTTTACCTATTGAACTTTGCAGAATGCTCAATCAATCAATAACCCTCTTCCCTATTTAGAATTTGGAATCTCTATCTAGAAAATGGGACTTTTATTTTTTTGGATCTTAAGTTGTCTTTTGAGCTCTGCCTCAGACAGCTCAGAGATGCGTAGGCACAATGGCATGATTAAACAGGGGAACACTCAGAATCTGTAGCTCTCTTGAAGTTCTCACTGATGCTTTAACATGTCTTGCTTCGGCCTTCCATGCTTGGAGTCTTTCGAACAGTGTGACCTTGCCATCGCTGTGATTCCTGCCCCACGAGTTCTCAGGGTTATAAGGACAGTACAGCAAGTGCTCCAGGCTGAGCACTTCAAAAGTCTGCCAGGTAAAAGGCCAGTGGTCTGACCTGTGCTGGCGGGCACAGGCTCTGCAGGAACCGTGAATGACTGCTCATCTTCCTGCCCCCTGCTGTTTACCATTCACTTCCAGATATTTTGTCCCCCACCCCCTTTAAATTATGTGGAAGATTTTTTTCTCCATCCCCACCTCATTCTGTCCCTCTACGCTACCTCTTCCATGAAAAAGAAAGTCTAAAAAACTAATTTGTACCAGATGCCTGCATTTCAAAAGTTGCTTAAGAAATATTTCCTATAATAAATGAATATCTAATGGCAAAATTTCACACTTTGGGGGAAATATTTTGGATGATGGGGCTTCCCCAACAGCCTTGTGTCAGAGCATGAAAACAGCTCTCTTACTCTGTCTGATCATTTTCCAGTCTCTACTTCTTTGCTTCTGTTTATCTTAACTGTGACCTTTTACAAATAGAGTAGGTTCACCCCATATCCATCTCTGTCATACAGACATCAATCAAATAAAGCAAACCCATCACTTCAATCTGTAGAGCTTCCTGTGCTAAAATCCAAAGGCCTCCCTTGATGGCTGAGATCAAGCCACACAATCCCCTTCGAGTCTTGAGTGTGTCTGGTGTGGCAGAAGCTAAGTCTCCATACATCCATACATTCTAATGCATGTGTGTACTATCTCTCCCCCATATGTCTTACTTGGCAAACTGTTTTTCATTTTATTCAACGTAATTGCCCAAAGAATAAAACTTATTTTTAATATTTTAGGGGATGGAGAAGTAAGACAGAAGGTCATATTTAAATATCAAAGTATCCATATGTATGACTCAAGCTGAATCTATCTGTACATAGGATTTCTCTACCTCAACAGCATGTGGTCCCTTGGCCTAACTCACTCCTGGGTACGACACCTTCCGAGTGAAAGAGATAAAAAGATTGAAAAACAAAACAAAACAAAACAAACAAAACATAACCTCAGTCTAGCACTACTTAATATTAGGTGTAAGTCTAAATATTCAGGCAAATCTTTGATCTGGTCCCAAAAAGACAGTAGACTAGTGCAGTGGAGTAGAGGTGCTCCTGTCATTAAGTTCATGTACTTCTTTTAAGGAGAAACAATGTTGACTTGTACCAGAGGTTAAAAATCAGTAATTTTTAATTTAACACATCACTTCTTAGAAGATTTCATAGACTCCCAGATAACCCCCATAGTCAGAAGCTACTTTTTCTGTTCTAATGAGCTCTTGCTGCTCTATCCAGTTCATTGCCCGTACACGGGGAATTACTAACCGTATTAGTTTGCTAGGGTTGTCAAAACAAATTTATTTTCTCCCAATTCTGGAGGTTGGAAACGCAAGGTCCAGGTATGACACATTTACTTTCCCTGAGGCCTCTCTCCTTGGTTTATAGATTGTGGCCTCCTTGCTATGTCCTCACTTCTTCCCTCTGTGTGTGTGACCTTCGTACTCTCCTCTTTTTCTAAGGACACCAGTCATTTGGGATTGGGGCCTTGACATCCCCTTTCTGACTGAATTACCTCTTTCAAGGACTATCTCCAAATACAGTCACACTAAAGGTACAGGGGGTTAGGACTTCAACATGAGTTTGGGGGAGACACAATTCTGCTCATAACACTAACTTATATTCAGTTCCCTTTTAATGCCTGAGGTTTTACATTATTATTCCCCAATCTTCCCTCCAAGTGAATTCCAGTAGTCTTTTTTTCCCCCTGTAGTCTTTTAAACATTTCAAACTGAGTCATAAGATTCTTTAATAAACTCTGCATTTACTTCTACTACCCTCCTCTACCCTTTGCTTAAGTCCTTCGAACTCCTTTTGGATTGCCATCCTCAGTAACAGTCTATGTTTTATAATAAAAGCTTACCCTTTCTCCGTAGCTTCTGCTTAGCTTTTAACAGTGTCCTGCTCATATTAAGCCCTCAAGTTCTTCTTTAAATAGGATGAGAGTAAAATATTTTTTTATACATGGTTATAATAATGTGTTATACTCCTGACACACAGTTTGTTGTTATGACTCTCAAATCATCTCTTGCTCCACCAGTAAATAATCATTTTTACTTGAACAAATGCTTGCCTGTCTAGTGATTCATCAAAACCTTCCAGTCATTGTCCTACATGACAAAATTCTAAGTAACTGAGATTCTCGAATTTGAAGATTTAAAGCAATTGGCTCTTATCATACCCTACCTTTTTTTTTTCAGCATTACAGTATTCATTGTTTTTGTACCACACCCAGTGCTCCATGCAATCCGTGCCCTCTCTAATACCCACCACCTGGTTCCCCCAACCTCCCACCCCCCACCTCTTCAAACCCTTTAGATTGTTTTTCAGAGTCCATAGTCTCTCATTGTTCACCTCCCCTTCCAATTTCCCCTAACTCCCTTCTCCTAACTCCCCATGTCCTCCATGCTATTTGTTATGCTTCACAAATAAGTGAAACCATATGATAATTGACTCTCTCTGCTTGACTTATACCCTACCTTTTTAATATTAGCTTTTGCTAACCATTTTGCATCACTGAATATTTATGCATCATTTCTGCATTTTTCCTTAAAAAAATAATTTTAAAACACCATTTGAAAATCAGTGCTAAAAAGCCACGTCTCTGACTTACTGATCAAAAAGTACAATACGTAACATTCGAGATGACAGGACCTTTTTTTTTCCCTTATTCCTTTACCACTTGACAGGAGCCAATACAGAGAGATCTCTCTAGAGCTTAAAATACTAGTACTGGTGTTGGCTGTCCAATATACATGTGGAGCCTTTTGAAAATGCAAAATCCCAGAAACTGTCTTAGACGTATTGAATCAGAATCTCTGAGTATGTGTCAGTATATGTCAGAAGCTGAGTAGGTAATTTTTATGCACAGAGCTGAAAACTTTTGCTTAATAAGGAAATGGTCCTTAAGCTGAAATTACAGGGGGAGCCTTAAAGCAAGTTCATGCTTGAGTTTCACTCCACTGCCTGGGCATTAGGATATTTTATACTTCCCAGGTCATTCTAATATTGAACCAAAAGGACACATTCATGAGAAGTCAGAAGAACAATACTAGCTATATATTTTTTAAATACATCATTTGAAAGTTAAATGTATAACACTAGGAGGGATTCTAGGTATCACATTTATTATAAGTAGTTAAATATGATTTGTCAGGGACTGTAATCATGGTCACAGATGGACCTGGTCATGCCTCAATTCTGACACAGACTACAGACGTGGCTCTTCAAAGTACAGCTGCATCAGAATCCCCTGGAAGGCTAAGGATAACATAGATTTGTTGGACCCAACTCTAGATTTTCTGACTCACTAGTTCTGATGTAGGGCCCCCAAATTCACATTTTTTTGCAAATTCCAAAGTAAAACTGATGTTGCTGGTTCAGGGACCACACACTGAGTTTCTACTTCCATAGGGAGGTGGATATCCTTTCGTGTAGGTGAGACCATCAACCCAAAGCATGTGTACTTGCCTTCAACAAACATTCTGAAATATGAGCACTACAAGATGGTCTCAGAGAAAGCCACATTCCCTCCAAAACCATGGGGATAAAAATAGGAGTAAGCAGAGTCTCTGTTATCCCTTACTATTATTTTTTCAGTCTCTAAAATTTAATAACTAGTCAATTAAATAAAGCGTGGGTACTACACTTAATTTCCATGTACCATCTCCCACTCTCTAGAATATTCTCAGATTTCCCCTCTCAGTTCTAATGAATGGTTGGAATTCAGTTCAAACTGCTGAAGATAAAAACACAAACTAAAGTAATTATTTTGTATTAATTTTTCACCATAATATCACAAGTATTTTTTATTTTGTGACTCAGTAATAGACTTCCAAACTGTATCATACCATAGGCTTTTACATGAAATATATCTTGGAGACTTAAAAAAAGTATTTAGGTTGTCTTATTAACCCATATATTCACTGCTCTAGGAGATACTTCTTCAATCCCCTGCTACAAATATATGGAGTATATTTTCTTAGACCTACCTGAAAGAAACTTCACATTAAATTTCAAACTAGAAAACTGTGATCTCTGTACTTTTCTTTAGATATAGTTTATTATTTCCTTCTTCTCCAAGGTTTATACTGCCTCCATTCTAGATCTTTTCCATGGTTTCTTGAAAAAACACTCTCTGTTTAGCATTCCATGCTACTTTCCAAAACCACTTTACTTGCTGCTCCTCTCAAACATATCTGACTCAATAATCAATCTGACCTTTTGTTTTTTGGGGAGTCTGGGGGAGAGAGAGGGGTAGGTGGGAGGGTATGGAAAGATACACTCAACTATAGATAAAAATACTAAACAGTCTCAAAATTGTGTTCATATTTAGGGAGAGGACCCTGTATAACCTAGAATGTTATATAATCTAGCCTCTTATAAAAGCCTAATCGAGAGAAGTCATATTCAGGTTAGATGATGTAGAGAACACCACATTCCTCACATCTCTAGCTGTTCTGTATTCAAGCCTTGCTTTGAACTGTCCTAAAGTACAGGAAGCCTACTCCTTAGAACAGAAAAGCTTCAAATATTGGGATTCACTTTGAAGATTATGTACTTGGCTTCTATTGAAGTCTTTTTGAAAAACAAACCACAAAAAAAGTCATATAAATACTGCTTTGTATTTACTGCCCTCCACGTAGGACTCTACATAAAAAAGTTCTCCTGAAGTTTACCCTGTAGGAATCTTCTGAAAAACTTGCATTTATTTGCTTATTTATTTTTAAATATTTATTTATTTGGGACAGGGGAAGAAGGAGAGAGAGCACCAAGCAGACTCCTCGTTGAGTGTAGAGCCCAACGCAGGGCTTAATCTTATGACCCTGAGATCACGACCTGAGCCAAAACCAAGAGTCTGATGCTCAACTGACTGTGCCACCCAAGTGGCCCCAAACTTGCATTTTTAAACATGTTTTTCCTAATATTTCCTCTTTACCCAGTTAGGAAACTCAAATGTTTCCCCCCTTCCTTTCTTTAGTATTATCTTCATATAAGATAATTTCTCTATTTCTACATTACTGGATTATTTTAAGAAAAAAAAAAAAAAAGAAGAAGAAGAAACATTAACATTCCAAGAAAGTGGTGGCAACTCTGAGAAAATTCTGTTATTGAACCTTGAGCAAAAATAAAGAAAAGGAAAGAAAAGCACCAAGCAAAGAGCTCCATGATTTTCCATATTTTTGTTTTGTGTGATCCTCAAATCCACACTGATGCTGGACGTAGTCATCACTCAGCTGATGCCCAGGAAAGTAAAGTGATGTGCCTCCAGCCACCACATCAGGGAAAAGGTTCAAATGCATGTCTGACTGTAGCATTCATGCTAAGTCTTTACTAAGCCACACCAGAAGGAAACTACTAGAAACCATACTCAAGATATACTTCAGAGGTTAGCACCTCCATGTTACCATATGAAATGATTCCATATATCCCTTTTCTGTATACACATAGGCAGGCCATGCCTCTTCTTCCTGCCACTATGAATCCTTAGAAGTTTGGCATAGAAATGTCTGACCCACGGCGCCTGGGTGTCTCCGTCAGCTGAGCATCCAACTCTTGATTTCAGCGCAGGTCCTGATCTCAGGGTTGTGAGATGGAGCCCCATGTTGGGCACCCCACTGGGCAGGGAGTCTGCTGGAGGATTCTCTCCCTCTCCCTCTGTACCTCCTCCACCCCTCTAAAAAATAAGAAACGTTTGACCCATGCAAGAAACAGTAACAACAACGACAAGCAATTGTAGAAAAGGGAATGCGGAAGCACCTAGGGGAACAGGGAGAGTAAAACCATTTACCTTTTCACAGGAATTACTGGAGCCAGCACGGAGAGTGATAAAGCACTGGACTTGGAACCCGAGTCCCCAGCTGTCACCAAGGACCCACAAGAGCTTCGGAAGTCATTTAACCTCCCAGGGTCCCAGGCCCCTCATCCATAAAATATGGAGTTTATAACAGATCCTCCTGTATGTCCTTTGCAGTCCTAATACTCTGTACTGTCTGCTCTTTGTCCATAAGCTAACTGTCCTAGTTTACAGCTGGAATGAGATGGTCCCATACAACTGTGGGAGAAGCCTCCCCATCCAGAAGTCTGGATGTCTCCATAAGTTACGGGAGAACATGCTAGAGGGGATACAGTAGCTGCAGTAAAAGCTGTATACAAGCAAAAACGCTCTGATAAAAAAATTCAGGATGCCTGACAGAGCTGTGCAGAGCATTAACTGAGACTGGCCCATTAAAATATATTTATTCAATACCAACTTTCTCCACAGTCCACAATCTGAGTGTTTTCACTAGTGGTGTTGTATTTCCTGTGGTTTCTTGTCATCTATCACCTTGCCTATTTCTTTCTCTATATTATTTTTATTTAATTAATAAGACATTAACATCATTGCACGGCATCCATCTAACATCAAGATACTGAACTGCATTCATTGTCTTATTTAACTATTTTTTTTGGATTTTTAAATTATGATTTAAACAACAACCAAAATAAGCAAAAACCAAAACCATTCACCCATGTCAACGCGCTTGTTATTTTAATCAGACAGATGCTTCTTGGGTACTGACTGCCCACTTAAGACTGTGTTAAGTGCTGGAAGAAACATAGGATGCGGTCTGTACTGCCATCTCTCCCCATCCCCGCTGAACCTGCACTACTGAACTAGTCACTCAACCTACTCTAATCCTCCAAGCTGAACACGATTCTTCATGCAGTCTGGATCCCACGCTGAACCATTTCATCTCTGACTTTGTCATCATCCTACACGTATGGGGTCCTTAGCTTTTCTCATGTCATCTCTGACTGAACACCTCCCAATCCCCATCATACTTTTTTTTTTTTTAATAAAAATGCATTGCACTGGATAAATATCAATATGTCATGAATGCCTGAAGGCAGTTCCATAGCTCTGGGCCCTAATGAGTGTAGTAACTATTACAGCTGGGAGAGTTTCACATCTAGAAGACTTTGATTAGAGATAATATCCACTGCAAAAAGGAGACTTCTAGCACAGGGAGCTTCTGCATCCACCGCTATGAATTTCATCTGCCTGCACCTGGGCTGCTATTGAGGTAGGATATGGGGTTAGACTACTGAGTGACCTGCGGCAGGGACTCTCACTGAAAGGGGTCACCTGTGTGTGTGGCAAGTCTGCCACATTTCTGAGTAAGTTGGTGCCAAATGTGACCCCTGATCACCTTCTAAGTGTCAGTGTCTAATTAGACCTGAAAGACTGCCTGGTGGGTGCTGCACTGCTGAACTTCTGTAATTAGTCATTTATTTCTGGTTAACCTAAGCAACTCCAGGACTCCACTAGAACTATTTTTTTCGAAAAACAACAGTTATTTTGTTGTTGTTGTTGTTCAAACCAAAGCCTTTTCCATTCTCTCTCTTTTTTTCCCCATTCTCTTGACACCCAAGTGTTCTGATACTTCTCAGTGTCTCATCTTTCATGAAATTCTTTTTTTTTTAAGATTTTTATTTATTTATTTGTTAGAGAGAGAGAGAGAGAGAGAGCATGAGCACAGGCAGACAGAATGGTAGGCAGAGGCAGAGGGAGAAGCAGGCTCCCCGCCGAGCAAGGAGCCCGATGTGGGACTCAATCCCAGGACGCTGGGATCATGACCTGAGCCGAAGGCAGCCGCTTAACCAACTGAGCCACCCAGGCGTCCCATCTTTCATGAAATTCTTAGTTGGGCCTGATGCTTCTTTTCTTTTTCTCCTATCACCTCTAATCAATTTTCTGTTTCCATGTCTGGCGGGGAGGAAGGGTCAAGGAAGAGAGAGAGACTTGGCGCTAAGCACACAGCCTAATACAGGGCTTGATCCCACAACCCTGAGATCATGAGCTGAGTGGAAACCAAGAGCGGGACACTTAACGACCGCATCATCCAAGTGCCTCCTATGACTTAACTTCTTTTATCTCCATTTCACTTTGCTCTCCTGTCTCCCACCAAGACCTATTTTCATTTGGTTTTGCTGCTGTTGGCCCGGGGGGAATGTGTCCATGATGGGTCCCATTTCCCGCCACTCTCCTCAAACAGGCAGAAATGTCACCATCTCCGCAAAGTGCACCTTCAGATGTCAGTCATCAGGCTTGAGACCCAGGACTCATCTGTGACACTATTCTCTGCTCCTGTAATTTTATGTGGCCAGGCATCACGTCCATGTTCCCCTTTCAGATCTACTTCTCCCGCCCTTTAGCTTTAGTCTCATTACCACCACTTAGTCCAGGTCATCACTCTATGACGCCAGTCCCTTTTAATATCCTGTACATGGTACCACATTTTTCATCCCTAACTCACTTATCATACCACGTTTACGCTCAGTGACCTATGCTAATATGACAAAGAGAATTGTAATGTTTTATGTCCCTAGACAAATGCAAGCCCCCTTTCAAATGTAGTTATCAACACCCCCTTCAAATAGCCCTTTTAAATTTTACAACCTAAAAACAATGAGATCCATCTTTCTCATGCTCAGAATCAGGTTTCATTTTCTCCGTCTAGGTTACAAAGTCTTTCTTCCCCATCAACCAGAGAGCTTGTCATTTTAGAGTGTATGAAGGAAATGAGATGTGATGCTTGTCTAGCTACTAACTAGTATCTCCCTTTTTCCTTACTCCAATGTAGTATACATAAATAACAAATTTTAAAATATTTAAACACTGATTGCATGGTGTTATTTTTTAAAACTCATGTGACACATCCTTTTCTCCATTTAAATACATACTGAGAGTTTTACCCATCATTTATATGCAATTGGAATGAAAAGTGGTCTTATCATAAAATGTATCATGGCATTAATCTTTATTTTTTGACAAGTCATGAAAACTTTATTTACCTCGAGTTATAAAATTCTAGAATAAGTACAAAATTAAACATAATTAGGATTCATTTAAAAGATATATAGTACCCAAAGCAGACAATATATAGTATTCAACACTGTAGGCAAACGTAGGTGCTGAAAGACAGCTAATCAGAAAGGCTAGGTCCAGATTGCTGCTGTAAGCATTTAATATGCCTAAATAAATAAACACATAAATAAGCAGAACTCACTTTTATTCGGCAGAGGATCATTATCTATGCATGCTCCCTTTTTGTTGCAGGTTTTTCTCATCATAATTTTATGTCTACATTGTTCACATGTGCTGCCAATATATAATTGTAATTATAATTTTAAAATAAAGGCAATTCTATGCTTCTTCCTTTTTCTGAGCAAGATAATTATATTTCTTTGGAATATAAATTGCCACCATTTTTAGAGTTAGAAATTCTTCAAAGAACAATTAAGTCTTTGCTGAAACATGAAATAGAAGATAGTTCTAGAGAAGATTACAGCGTTTCAATTCAGTGCTTCCAATGAGAATAAAAAAATTGGCTTAACTGTTGCCCAAAGTCAATACCTCAGATTCTAAGATGTCAGGCTGTATATTTGAATGAGCTTATATATATTCAGCAATATAAGCAAGCTTTGTAAACGATAAAGTTATTCGAGTGAATCAAATGTTTATTTTCTCTACATAATCGAAAACAGGAAAAATCATATGGTTGTAATATTAAACACAATGCACTTTTAAGTAAAATTTTAAAGCATTTCTTAGGTTTTTTTCAGTAAGAATGAATGGGAAAACAAAAAGTTTTAGTTCTCAAAATAAGGGAATAAAACATTTTTGTAGCTCTAAACTATTATCTGGTTCAAAATCATTATTTTTAAGGTGTGATTTTTTAGAACAGAATTTCGTTTTTACACTGGTGCTTAGCTATATACACTTTGGAGGGGTCAGAGCTGTGTTTTTTGCTGTTCAGACGTCGTCATGAATACTGTACTGTAAGCTGCATTATAGGAAAGCCTATAGAACCTTCTATCTGAGGAAGAGACCAGCAGCGGCAGCCTTCTGGTGATCAGAGGGTCTTCCAAAAGTTACAAAGGGTCTGAGGAGTCACAGCAGGGACAAGCTGTGCCCCACAAGCTCACTGATATCTCTCATTTTCACGAGAAAGCCGTGGAAGAGGGAAAACACATGCACACCTGGACACAACACTGGCATTAGAGGAAGCCAGTAAGATACCCCAGAGGATAGTCAGAGGTCAAGAATTCAGAGGTACCTGAGGTTAAAAGAGCAGACCCCACCACTAGATTGGAGTCAGGGAGACAGGAAGGAATCTCATTTCCCCTACTCACTGTGTAGCTGGTGCAAGTACTTAAAATACAGAGTCCTTATCATTAAATTAGGAATAATACTTCTGCTCCAGAAGATCAAGGCATGCCAGCGGAACATAGCATCAGCACAGGGCTCGACACAAAGACATCCCGAGAAAATGATACTCACATACTCAGTATCCAGAGACCACTAGTCAGGCATGAAGACTGAGGACTGTTTGCAGACAACGTATGATCAGAATCATGTGGTGTCCCGCTGCTCGGAAGGAAGGCTCTTTCCTCTTGAGCCTTGCTTCAAACAACAGGATCCCACCGTGGGGCCCCTCAAACTTGAGAAAATAGTTTGTCAGCAGCAGTCTTGTACTTACTACTTATCACTAGCACAGCTGATCATTATTTTTTCTTAACCCTCAAAGTCCACAACATGGATCCTTTCATTCTACTACCTGAGACAGTGATTTTTTTAAGCCTCCAGAAAATGTCAGGGGCTCTAAAAACATCAAGGCAGTAATATCTTCCATCCTGTGATGTTACATTTTTCCCCCCCAGGAATAATGCAGACAACCTGCTGAGAGGATGGGCAACATATATGTAGCTAGGGAACCCTCCTTTGTCAGAAGACGGGCTTCTGGGTCACTTTCTCTATCTGTTTCTGGAATAACAAGGGGAAGCTCAGTGCCGATGCTCAGACCGGGTGTAGCAGGTTCAGCCAGGGACTGAGGGCTGCCATATACATGGACAAGCGTCCAGGCGGGCAGTCAGCACACAGTGCAATACAAGGAAGTGACCTAGCTTCAGTTACCTGAACTAGCTGTTTCATTCCCTCCCACTCTTTGAAGTTCAACTTCTTTAAGGTTATCTGAGGTCCTCTGACCCCTGAAAAGGCCAACCTGATCGCTGAAGAATCAAGCAGAATGACAGCACATCCACGTGAGCAGCGTTAGAACACGGTCTCTAGAGGCAGCCTTCCTGAGTTCAAATCCAAATCCTGCCACTTACCCCTGTTGACTCTGGGCTAGTTTTTTAACCTTTCTGTCTCCGTTCTGTCATCTGTAAAATGGAGATAACTGCACCTACCTCACAGTTATCACGTGGACTGACATTTTGTAAAGGCACAGAGCATACATAACACATAGCAGAAACTGTGTAAGTGTTCGACAAATGACAGAAAAATTACATCTACCATGGGCTTGGTGTTACGGCTGGTATTGGAATCCCAGAATAGAAAATATCTTGTATTACCTTTCCCCTTTAATGCATAATGCTGATTAGTCAGTCATAGATCTTGGAAGACTCAAAAAAGATAATTATTTTTTTTTCCTAGACCTATTCTTTCATTTGGGTTAGAAATCATTTTCCCTACTTAACAGATGAAGCAATTGAGATTTGGAAAGTTTAAATTACTTACTAAAAGTGAAAAGGAAAAAAAGAAACTTAGAAGAGATGAGACTAGATACTGAGAAAACAGTTCTCTCGAACCTGCTAGGAGACAGAACATTTTTGCAAGATGCCATTCACAGGCCCTCCTGAAAAGTAATTAGAGCCCCTGAGAAGTCTGAGCGGTTTTCTAACAGACGTTCATGATATTTCAAGAACCTTTCTGGGCATGCAGGGTTACCCCCTCAGCTGTCGGTCTGGGGACTTGCCTACATCTTTAACCCATTTGTGACGAGGCTAATAATCTTTAGCCAGACATTTCCGTATTGTAACCACACTTTTTCCCCCCTACAACACGTTTTCACCAGCAGGAGGCATCACTGAGTTAGGCTGACTCAGCAACCTCTCTCTTGAGGAGGCTTGTTTGAAATAAAACTGCCATGTGAGCCCATCATCATTTTATCTGAGAAGTTGGCTTTAAACATACCCATGATTCCCAACGCGATACAGCACTACTTCCTATATTTCTAATGATTCTTACTCCCTGCTGTTTTTATTAATCCTAAAAACTCCCAGATCCATTGGAGTTGGAAGGAATACTAGGATTCAGTTAGGGTCACTTTCTTAATTGAAAACATCTGCGTGTTCTCAGCAGCAGTTACGGGGACTCAAAGAGAACTCTGCTCTCCGAATGTGCCCTAAATAAGCCATGACTTGTACCCCTTCTATGGGCTAAAACTTGCAGAGCTTTGTTTCCCCCGCCCCCCGCCCTATTTGCAGAGGGTTTATTTATTTATTTTTTCATCTTACTATCCAGGATCCAGACACAAGTAATAGGAAGCAGTTTTTCTTGCCTTTTTTTTTTTTTTTAACAAGGTAACCCAAGCTGGAGACTACTGTTAATATGGGACAGAATTTTTAACATCCTTTTGACATTAAGATAAATAAACTTCAGTATTTCAAATGATGCTTGGCCTATATTAAGGTCTTAAATATCTTTGAATGCATGAATAAGTAGGTGGAGGAAGAAAGGAAGGAAGGAAGGAAGGAAGGAAAGAAGGAAGGGAGGGAGGAAGGAATACCCATAGCATACGTTTTAAATGAAGAAAGTGACTTACAGGTAGGAAAGTACAAGAGTTTGGGAGAAAGAATAAACATAGAAATTTAATAGCGATCAAGGCCAATATAGTGCCACGTGTATGCTATTCTAGTCAACTGTTTTGATGAGCATTTTAGTTAATCCTTGTCAGCTGCCAAGGAGGTAACTTGATTCTGTCACTTATGAGCAGTCCTTCAAGGAATAAAATGCATCCAGCGTCCTATGGAAAACAGCTTTATTGGTTCAAATTTCTAAGAATTCTGACAAGAAAGAGACAAAATTCAAATAATTATTTTATAATGTAAAAAATAGTATTTAGAAAATATTGCTAGCTGGATTATTAATTTCTTGTGGATACTGCTACAGTTCCTGTACATTTAGAACAGGGCCTGACAGAGCCAGGTTGAATGTACACACAGCAAGAATGCGGAAACATAGTTAGTTGAGAGAATGTGTCATTCCGCTTAGTCGGGGGGGGGATGAAGCCGGAAATGAAGACTATGGCCAAAAGGTCTGAGGAGAGCAGGATGGGTAGAGGATTTAGATTTACTAAGTCAAAAGAGGAGTTCCCACAGCAAACAGCTGCGACTGAGAAAATGGAGTTGATTATGTGTAGGGGAAAATGGTCACAGAAATAACTGTCCATTTCTTCATCAAGAGGACGCATCTGTCTTCTTCTTTTAGGAAAATAAATCCTAATTATAAATTATTGTTTTGGTTTGTTCTTGGTGCTATCATGCTGTTAAGTTTGTAAAACCTATGTGACATAGCCCATACAGCACTGAAGAACTTGGGATATTTTACAAAATGATATGCTAAGCAGACAATGATGCTATGAAGTAAATGTATGAAATTTCTTGGTGCTGATTTTTAATAATAGTTTCTTATAACATTAATAATTTTATCTACAAATTTCTCACTGGCAAGCAACCACCGAGGGTACTGCTAAAAATCAGGACATATGCAATAAGGCCTCCAAAGTCACCAAATAGATTGAATAAAGTTGATGCACAGGTGGGCTCCTTGGGTACTCAACCACTATTTGCATTTACTTTTCCTATGATCATAAAAAATTACTTTTTTAAACCTAAAACCTCCACTCACAGATGATAAGCATCAAGTTAGAAAATGAGTAAATCACGTGGTTGAGAACTGGTGACCCTGGGGGTGTGGGTGGGGGTGGGGGTAGGAAGGAGCAGCTTGTGTAGGTCCAGGTAACCGAGCACTCAAAGGGAAGATGGAAAAACAGAGGAGTAGACCAAAAGAATAGTAATGTGTGGTATTTAACAAGGGGAAAAAGTGTGGGACACATATTTAATGTATATAATCTTCATATGTTCATGATAAGATAATAAATATTCATCAGCATGCTTGGCTTAAAGAGACATAGAATATACTCTTTCAGAAAACTTTCAATCAGATTTCTTCAAAATGTATTTTAAAAACTTTTGCTTTTAAAAGGATAAGTTTCAGTTCTCATTCTCTGGTACAACCAGGTAACTAATTATTGTATTTCTCAAAACTCCACTGCATATCACATTGAAAAGCATATACTAATATATACAACTTCTTTCTTTAGACTACTCAAGACTTTTTTTTTTTTAACTTTGGAAATAACTATGTGGGAAAAGATTACCATCTATTTAATGCCTAAAATATACCTTACCACAGGATGGATTGATTGACATGTTATATTTATTACTTTCAGCAACTCTCTTAAATAAGGATTATTATCCCAATTGTTTAAGATGATAAAACTGATACTTAGAAAGTCATTCAATCTGTCAAAAGCGAAGCAGCCAGAAGTTCATTCAGATGTATTCTCTTTTCATTGCATTATATTAATCAAAAGTGTGTTAAGACTTAAAATAGGAAAGTAGCTTAAAAAAACAGGATGATCAAAGATAATATCCTATATGTGATTGGAGGGAAAAAACAACTTAATGTGAAGGAGGGGAGGGTTGTCGTTTTATATTTTGGAGGAAGGCAGAGTGGATGAAATTCAGGGTTGGTTAGGTAAATAAAGATGAATTCCAGTTAGTCCTGTTTTTAAGTAAATCTGGTGAAATGAAGATGGAGGATACTGACAGAAGAGAGTAAGCCAAGGGAGAAACAAATAGAGACATCTGAGATTTGTTCTTAATCCGGAGAGTACTAAAGGAAACTCCAGGGTCCAGGGAACAACATGACCAAGGTGTCAGTCTTTAAAAAATTGACAGTAGTGTGCAAAATGACTTGGAGTAGGTGAAAGCTGGAAAATCTCCCAAAGATAATCTTCCTATCCCTGTGCTACAGACTTCAGGAAATATGTGGAAGAATTTTAAAGAAGAAATCCATAATGGAAGTTACAAAATTGAATGCATATGAAGAAGAAAAAAGACACAGTATTTCTTACAGAATTCTCGGTGTACATAGAGCAATAATATTCTCCTTAAATAGTCTAAATTTGGCAAAGAGAATGCCAGTAAAGTGATGATCCTGTGTTACTAAAATCCTGTTTGAGTATTTCTTAATAAACCTGTCCTTCAGGGAAGATACAATAGTAATGAGAACTTTGGATCATTCTATTTCATAAGAAAGAATAATGGTAAAAGTAAAAATGTTCAAGTAGGAAAAAAAAAAAAATGAACCAGGGCGTTGAGCAAACAATGATGGAGTTGATTGCATTATAGAAAGGAGAGAATCAACAAAGAAAAATTGTCATAAAGCAACTGAAAAAAAAAAAAAAGCCAGAAAACTAGTAAATTCAAATCAAAAGAGAATGGTTGGAAGTTTTGCATGTTACAAAGAAAAGTAAACATTTGTTTTGTTTTGTTTTGTTTTTTTTAAGATTTTATTTATTTATTTGACAGAGAGAAATCACAAGTAAGCAGAGAGGCAGGCAGAGAGAGAGGAGGAAGCAGGCTCCCCGCTGAGCAGAAAGCCCGATGTGGGGCTCGAACCCAGGACCTGGGATCATGACCTGAGCCGAAGGCAGCGGCTTAACCCACTGAGCCACCCAGGCACCCCAAAAGTAAACATTTGGACTCTGTTTTTATACAAGTCTGTTCGGCTTCCTAAAGTTGTATCAGTAATTAGAGATGAGATTCAGCTAGTGAGATTCAGCAAGTAAAAATACAGGAAACCAAGTTAAACTTGAATTGTATGAGACACATATATACCAAGTGTACTAAGTATAGCACTGTTGTTTATCTGAAATTCAAATTTAACTGGGCATCTTGTATTTTATCTGACAATTCTAAATCAGATTCACTGAGATTTTACCTCTGTTAATGGTTTTCATACCACAAATGAAAAGTTGCAAAGACAGAGGGCAATCAAAAAAGTTCAGACATAGGAATAAGAAAAATATTTTCTATGAGGAAGTATAACAGAAGCTTGTATCCAGGACTGGACCAAGGTTCCACTGATTTGCTATAAAGAGTAGAAGCAGAATGGCCCAGAATTCCAATGATGAGAAAGTTAGGCTTGTCCTTATCCTTAAAGACTGAGAGTCTGTCCCCAAGACGGAAGGTGACTTGATGTAAAGATTAAGTCAGTTTATCCTTCTACTTGCAAGCAACATCTGCCTCTAATTCTTGAGCCTAATCTCAATGGCTCAGGAAAAATTTGAGGGTCTTATGGACAGATCTTACCCTACTGGAAAGAGCTGGGCATTCTGCCTGCATTCAAATGTTTACTCAACAAAACAAATGGAGAGTGAGCACTTTACTTTTCCAATATTCAAGAAACCCAGAAGACGGCAAAATAAGACCCTCACCTCTTTCCCACCCTTGGTCCCCGGAAGAGTAAATGTGTAGATGAACAAGCCTCAAACAGGTTTTCTTTGTTGGCATGAAAAAATTCTTTTTAAATTAGATGAATCATAATGTGGAGATAATGCCCTTCTACATGGAGTTTTAAGTATTTGGTTTTTGTTTTCTTTTACAAATAGGTAATTAGGGCGATGTTAGGGCAGTAAACACAATGTTGATACTTAGCGGCTAGCCAGAGCGAACGTCAGCGGACAGCTACTGAACGCCACAGTTCAGTAACCGCTGTCTCCGGCCGGGAAGACGCCTGATATAATGAGAAAGGTGACCGCCTAAGGGGAGCTCACGCACGGGAGAGCAAGTAGAAGCTCCGTGCTGAGCAAATGTAGGTAGTATGAAATCACAGTAACTAATTAACTTCATTGTTTGCTTCAAAATTGGAAGGGAAAATGCTTGGTGCTTGGGAGGGAAGGCAGGGAAATCACCACATTTTCTTTACGCAGAGATGTAGTGAACTGATGGCTTTATCTGTTGACATCTTACTCTGTGACAAGTTTATTTGTCTGTGTTCATTTACGTGACATTGTAAAATGAGGACTCTCATTGTCCTCGTTTTATAGATGGAAAAACCGAGGCAGGAGATTTTTGTAGCTTGTCCAAAAATCTCCTGGCTAGGAAATGGCAGAGAAGAAAGAAAAATAAATGCAGACTTAGAGCTCACACCTGCTCTTCTGCCACTTCGCTCACACTCTGGAAAAATGCTTTCAGTTACTGAAGAGAGAATAAGGGTATCCCTGAAAAGTATGTGGTATTGCAGTTTCAGAGAAAATGACATTGCACTAATGGTTTGGGGTTTTACTACCTATTATGTTCTGTTTCCTTAACTTCTAGAAACAGCCATGAAAACCTTAAACATTTATTAAGCAAAATTCATTCAAATATATTGTACTGTCCCTCATAAACACAATCCTTTCATAGGCAGTTCTGTCCACGGCATTCGTTCGGTGGCTACTAAGTGTGTATGCACAATCACGAACACCTTCCCATAAGGGGGCCAAGTTTTGAGACAGAAGCTCAACAGACCAACAAAAACACTTTGGTGCTATTTTCATCAGTACACAAAATCCATGCACAGCATCCCATCTACTGACAACCAGATTCTTTGACAGGCTCTTCCATTTTATCTACAAAATTCATTCTCGCTTTTTCTTTTAAGTTGGATGGTGAATGGACTGCCCATTTCTTTGCATATTAAACTGCACTAAATTATAGCTACTCTTAAAGTTGCTCTAAATTTCCTGGTTCACCCTGAGGCAAAACTTCACCGTGAATATTGAAGCAGTAACAATCTCGAGGCTGAGAAGTTATTCTCCTACTAGAAAGCACAGCAACTGAGTAGACTGAATGACCTCCTACAGCACCTGTTACTGATTAGAGGAGGAGTAATAGCTGAATTTATATCTGGGAACAGAGGAAAGGGGACTCAATGGTTAATAAAAGGAAATGTCTGAGATCCTGAATTTGCCTATGTTAACCAGAAAATCAATCCAAATGAAGAAATATTGGGACTAAATCTCAAGGATCTAGTATGGTCAGAATCTCAGCTATACTGGGCACAGGCAAGAGCTAAAACATATTCCTAACAGGAAAATTACACCTAGGAGTTTGGTATTTATTGGCTCTCATATAAAAGAAAAACAAAATGAAAATTTTTGACGGCATTGCATACAAACAGACACTAAAGCTGCTTCCTGCTTCATTGAGATCATGATGACTGTTACGGAATTAAAGCAACTAGAGAGCATCAGGGCAGGAGGCTGGGTGTGTGTGTTTGTGTGTGTGTGTGTGTGTGTGTGTGAACTTTGATTTATATATCTCATGACAATCAATATTTAGTGTGTACAGTGCCTTCATCAGCACTCGCCTATGGAGTCTAGATTTCTAGACTTTATATTAAATTTTTATTGATTTTTTAAAAACTATGTTGAGTATTTACAACCTGACTGAATATGTTTATACAGGAGTGTTTTAATGAACAAGGGTAATCCTAACTCATAGATTTATTTTGTAAAGTGTTCGATAATGTTTCTGTTTTAGTAACGGTTTGTTAGGGATGTGTAATCTCAACCACGATTTTCTTTTACAAATGTAATCTACAGCATTCTTTGCTTTGTACAGCATAGTTACATGTGTGTATGCTCTTTACGGACTAGACCGATATTCAGACTGGGTTTCATGTCCGTCTATAACAGGAACTGTTAAGGTCCAAGTAAAAAGACCTATCCTTTGGCCTTAAGGAACTCGTACTCTCTTGCAGGGGAAGACATTCATATAAGTGTTTATACTACAGAGTGAACTGAGCTGCAGTGGAGCTGTATATAAGACACACTGGAGAGCACTGGGGAAGGAATGTCTAGATCCGGCCAAGGAAGACAGTAAGTCCTTCAGGGAAGCTAGCACTTGAGCTGATTAGAGAACAGAGGGATCTCTGAGCATGTGCAGACATTTGGAAAAGCATAGTCTGTCATGCTAGAATGCAGCTGAAGTGATGAAGACTAGGGGAAGTGACATCGTAGGAGGCTAGAGGGTCAGGCAGGAAAGAAAAAGACCAGATTATCATGTTACTTAAGGATCCAAATGGTGCGGATTTTATCATCTTAAGGATTTTGAAAAATCTGGGGTGTAGAAATCAAAGGGCAAGATCTGGTTAAATACTCCTTCGGCAGTACGGAAGACGGAAGAACTGATTTAGAACACGGACAGTGAGGATTTTAGGAAGCAGACGTGGAATAATTGGCTAATTATTTAGATGTGGGGGATAGAAATCCAACGTGAGTCCCATGTCGCCTGTATCAGATGGAAGTGACAGAGCAGTAGACTGGAGTGTTGACTGTGTCCCTAACTCCCAGCAGAAGAAAATAAAAATCTGTTTCTAGAAAAAGCACTCTCAGATAACTAAGATTCTCACAAGTTAAAAGAAACAAACCAGAATCAAAAAGTCACCAAACCAAAGAATGCTATAGTGACTAAGAAGTAAGTAAAAACAATAAGCAAAATTTAGATTCTAATGATATCAGGATTATTAGATATAGACTCTTAAGTGTATGTAGATATGTATGTAGATATGAAATACCTAAAGAAGGATAGAACTTTTTTTTTTTTTAAATACTGAACAAGCTCAAAATAAAACTACTGAATTAAAAACTCAGTTGGGGCAAGGGGAACTCAGTAGATGACAAAGACTTGAATAGCTATAATTATACAGAGAATTAGCTGGACAGAGGGAATCAGAAGGCTGGTGGGATATGGATGGCACCAGAGAATGGGGCAGCCACACAGGATATCAGAGTCTGAGCAGGTTGAAGAGGCACTCCCTCATGTGAGAAGAGCTTGACCTCCAAAGTCAGAGACTGATCAAGGTGAAGGGTGTGTCCGTACAGATGGAGGAGCTGCCGGGTGTTGGTACTGGCCTAAAAAAGGGGCGGAAGGACACAGCAGTACTGATGGGAAACTGGGGGTTAAGTATTTTGAAGACAATAGCCACCAGGGTTCTTCCACTTGGAGAAAGGAAATATAATTATGGAAAAGTGGTAAAATAGAAGGAACCCTATGGCACTAGAGTCTTGGTGTGAATTCATGGTCTTCCATATATAAAAACAAAAATCTAAATGTTGATGTAAATGTGTGTATCTACTTACCTAACACACATATATTCCCTCCCTCTGTCCACTGAGAAGACCTGGGAGCAGCAACGCGTTAGTAATGAGCACATCTAGCAACCAGATCATGGCTTCTACAAAATTATTCTCCACTAAAAGGAACAAAGACTTCCTGGAGAAAATACTGATAGAAAAAGAATCCAGTCTGGGGAAGATAAAGTACAAGTGGCAGAAAGCAGAGAACTATTTAAAAAATAATGGGAGCATGATTAAAAGACACAGGTACCAAAGTGAAAGGGCTCCCACTGGTCACATCTGGGACAACTTCAGCATCGATATAAAAAGATTTTAACCCATTAGGTAAACTCAATTTTAACCCATTAGGTAAAATAAGATACCATCTATCTGTATGTACATAAGTAAATAAATGAGAGTTTTATTAGGAGATGACATCTTACAAAGACCCTCCACAAAATACTTTTTAATCATAAAGGACACAAGTTAATAACAAAGGAAAAAGTCTTTCTGAACTAGAGAGGACTGAGAGACAAAACCTGAATCACATGATCCAAACATGGTGACATGAAACTGTGCACCACAAACCAGCACTACCTCTCTTCAGTGATATTCCAGCCAAAGACGCATATACTGAACCAACTCATGAGGAAACACAAAGCTGACTCAAATTGAAGTAAATTCGACAAAATGAACGGACACGATTCTGTACAATGTCAAAGTCCTGAAAATTAAGTAAAGACTAAGGAAATCTAAACTGAAGGAAACCAAGGATAAATGAAACTAGATGCTCCATGTAACTCAGAACTGGATCCTTTGGCTCTAAAGAGTGTTGCTGGGACAAGTGGTGAAACTCAAGTGGGTTCTGCGGGGTAGGAGGAAATCCTAAAATAATGCTGATTTCCTGGTTTGGATGGTCATATTGTAGTTATGGAGGAGAGTGCCTGTGTTTGTGGAAAACAGACACTAAAGTGTTTGGGGATGATGGGAATCAGGTTGTTGACTTACTTTCAAATGACCTTGGGTGGTGGGGGAGGAGTTCATTCTTCTGTATTTATAGCTCTTCTGTGAGCCTGAAATTGTTTTAAGGTAAAACATTATTTAGATTTCTTATTGAGTATTTTTTACTGTAGAGATTTCATAGTATTTGTCATGCTAATTTGTGCTTTGCATTTCCAAGACACAAATATAATACATATGCAGTATTTCCTACAGATTTTTTTCTAAACAAGGCACAGTCTGGAAAACAGAAGTATTTAAAAAGAATCTTTTCCTCAAAAATTATAGAGAAATATAATAAATCCTAAGTGAATTTAGCAAATAATTGCTATTATGTAAATAGTAGCAAATGTGACCAGAATTGACAGTCAGTTAATCAAAACTGATTAAAGAAAGAATTGATAATTATACTATATTAAATATTTTCTTTAACTTCAAATGTTTTTAATCACTGATATATATATATATATATCTCAGGACACATTTTTTTCTTTTTTTAAATAGGTCTCTTAATAGGATCTCTGTATAATCTTTTAAAAATAAGTTATATATTTGTGTGTGAGTCTGTACGTAATAATTCCTTTAGGGTGGAAAACTGATTACCATCAGATTGCTTTATTTTTTTTCTATCTTTATACTTTTCTTGGTCAATATTTTGCACTGTCTCATCACAATTTGAATTAATAAATTCCTCACTGGGAATCTTTACAGATCATTAAAGCAAGTTTTCATAGAATACGTTTTTTTCCCTGTCACATTTTATCGCATTACAAAAGATTTCATTAAATTGTGGCATTAAAATAGAAAGTCAAGATGGCATCAAATGTTAAGAGAACAAACATCAGAGTTTCGGAAAGCAATTCTGTTGGTAGAAGCAGCAGTCAAGCTTGGTTCGTAGGGAGCAGGCTGCCAGTCAGGGACACAGGAAGCCCACCTTATGGAGGAAATAGGAAATATTGTTAGCCCAGCCAAAATGGTCATCAGCGGTTTTTCTCTAGGGTAGGGCCTTGGCTTGTTTTGTTCTTTTCCTTTCTGCTTATTTTCGGTGTTTTTTGTTTATAAAGATACCACACTGACTTTTTAATGGAAAACCTCCCTGAAAATATAATGAGTAATCTTGTTGATGGAACATAAAAACCTTCCTTATACTTGGTTCATTTTCTTTGGCAAGCAGCCATCTGAAAGGCCAGAAGTCCAGCCATTGATGATCACAACACAGGGTGTCTAACTTGTTCATCAATATAGAAACAATCAAACTTATTTTTCTTAATATTAAAATTGAATCAGTGTGGCCACATGGCATGGTTTGGTTTACTTACTTGCCAGTTACAGATCACATAGCAATGGAGATAATTTTCAACATCTGCTCTTCAGAGAAACAGAACATGAAGGCTTACGTACTTTTGAGATCTCTAATGCAAAATAAACTCAGTAAAGGTGAAGGTAAGAACCATGAGATTTCCTAAGTGAATTTAGGATCATGACCTGAGCCAAAATCAAGACTCGATGTCTTCATTTGCCATTTGGTAAATGTATAATGCAACAGAATCATTTATTGCATGTTAATATTAAAATTGGAAGCAATATATTAGTAACTATGCTTTTATATAACTTGGTGTAACTTTTATATAACTTGGTAACTTGTACTCAGAAGCATTGCTGACCCCACCTTACCTTGTTAGCATAATTTAGATTTAATATTTTGGAAATGTTTTGAAGCTATAGAATATAAAGCATTAATAAGGCCAAGGATAGATGTCCCACTATTTTCTTTCAACCTGGACAGCATTTATTTTTGCTTTGTCATACTGAGGTTTCAATTCTGACCTGTGTTCGTTTACATGAGCAGAAAAGATAAAAAATAATCTGCTTTCACAAGTTTAATATGATGCCTTTGTCTACTTAGACAAGAAAATATTTTCAATGCAGTGTTAAGTGTGGAAGTATTGGTCACTACTGTGGAGCTCCCCCTCAGCCTGAGTGAAACACTGTCCACAAATGGATGGCCTTTTCCACCAAGTTCATTTGAAATCTGTCACTGCGTTCACACTAATATTTGTGGATACCAATTGAGACCCTCTAGAAATTTTGTTCTGGTTTGTGTAAACACTTTATTTTTGTCAGGTCAGAGTTTTCATTGTGGCTTACACAGAGATCGCAAAGCTTCTCCAAGAGGACCACCCAAGCACTCAACTGCCAAAATCGTAAAACACTTTCGAAGATTCAAAAGCAAAGAGTTTTCAAACAGTTAAAAGTCTGACTGAAATTAATTTTTGTGGCAGTTTTTTTAAGATCATTGAATTCAAGTTGTTTCTTGTACTTGAGCAAAGCTATGACTCCCAGTTCACAAATGAATGAACTCATTTACGAACTGGAGCTGCCACAGGTCCTGCCAGACATAAGGGGAAGAATGAATTTTGTGTTCCTTAAATGGGCTCCATTCAGCCAGAGACATATTTTTCCCAGGGTAATATCTGCATAGCAGAGTTTAGGAAGCTCTAATTAGTCTCTTTTCTAAGAAGAAAAATATACTTCTAAACCCTGATGGAAATTCCTCATTTTAAATTTACTAAAATTGTATGACTAGAGATTTATTTAAATAATACCTTAAATCTAAATGTGAATGCTTCTGCTAATTCTGAGACTTCACATCCATCGCTCACCTACACTCAACTTTGCCCTCTGTTAATAAGACCAACTATTTATTTCTAAGACCAGCTTCTTCTCTTGTGCATTGAACACGATCTCCCCCCACCGTGGTCAAGGAAATTTCTCCAGCAATCACATCCTTTTATCCTGCATTCTAAGTAATTTTCCTTTGTTAGTTCATTTCCATCACCATGCAAACCTGTTTCTTTCATTAAAAAAAAAAAAAATTAACCATGCTCCCTCTTCCAGCTATAATTGCCCCATGTTTCTACTCCTTTTTGCAGCAAAAATCAGTTAAAAAAAAAAATCTGTGCTCAATGACTCTAATTATTTTCCTTTCATTCTTACCTCAAACTACTCCAAATAGGCACACCAAAACATCTTTTCTCACAGTCACATGGGATCTGCCATTGCTAAATGGAACAGTCACTTTTCAGTCCCGGTCTGATATGACCCATCGGCAGCATCTGACTTACTTGGTCCCCTCCAGTTCTTTGAAACAATCCCATCAGAGACCTCTCGAACACTAGCCCTTAGCCCGTCTTCCTACATCTACTTGCCGCTCGCCTCACCAGCCACCTCGTGTTAGAGTACAAATAAAGATCAGTCCTCGGACCTCATCCCTTCCTCTTCCCGGTCTCACGTGGAAATCATGGCCAGTCTCTCAACTTCAAAAACTGTCTGTGTTGAGGATTCTCCCAGCCTCGTACCTTGAGCTCTGATGACTCCCCAACTCCAGACCTGCCTACTTAACATCTTTTTTGCAGTAACTAAGACATTTAAAACTCAGCATACCTAAAATTGAATTCCTAATGCTGACCCAAAACTTACCCTGCTTTCATGTTTTGCCCTTTCACTTCATAGTAACTCTTACCTTTCAAATACTTGAGTAAATCATGTCTGTTTAACTCATACAAGTCTGTCCCTTTCTCCCCACCACCAACTATCCATTACCAAGTCCCTTTGACAGAATCCAGCTGCTTCCTATTCAGCCCTAACAATGTCATCAACTGGATTTCTTTCACTTTCTTTCTTCCTTTTTTTTTTTTTTTTTTTTTGGAGGGGGCCGTAAGGGGGGAGAGGGAGGGAGAGAATCTGAAGTAGGCACCATGCCTAGGGCAAAGCTTGACACAGAGCTCAATCTCACCACCCTGAGATCATGACCTGAGCCAAAATCAAGAGTCAATGTTTGACTGAGCCACCCAGGAGCCCCTCACCTGGGCATGTGTAATGATTTCCTCACTGTCTGTCTTGTTTCCACCTCACTTCCTTATAGTCTATTTCCAATACAGCAGTTAGAGTGAATTTTTTAAAATTTCAAGTCCTTTCATGTCACTTCTCCATTGAGAGCCCTCAGAGGTTCCTCGCACTAGTCAGAAAAAAAGGCCAACATTTCTTTCAGTAGTCTACAAGAGTCTAGATATTCCCCATCTTCCTCCATACCACTCCTGATGATTTGATATTCTCTCTTGTAATCCAATTATTCTTGCCCCCTTACTCTTGTTAGACCCTGAAGGGTATCTTTCTGCCTTAGGATTTTTGCATTTACAGTTCCTTCTGCCTAGATTGCTCCCCCTTCTTTACATCCTCCTGGTGATTTTACTTGATTATCATTTCACTGAAGCTGTTCCTGACAACTATTTAAAACTGCACCTCTACTTCCCAGTATTTTTTTATCTCCTCTCCCCCACTTTGCTTATCCCCTGCTAATATACACAATAACTTATTTATTCAATTAATTGTCTGTACACTAAAATACAAGCTCACCAAGGGCAGGAGTTTTAATTAGTTTTATTTTCTGTTGCATATTTGACAGCTAAAATGATGGTAGGCACTCAATAAATATTTGTCATATTAACGTGTAAACCTTGAATAAATTCTGGATTAAGTACAGCAAAGTAGAATTAACTGGAAAGAAACAGGAGAGTATTGGGACAAGGAAGACTAGTTTATCGGCCTGTGGTAAGTGGAGAGACCTCTGAAAGTCTCTAAAAGAGCCAACTTGTAAAGCTAAGTTATGGGATGGGGATTACAGAGGGAGGCTGGAGTGTATGCAGTAACCGTCTTTAAAGCCTTCCTTTACCTTAATGGCACCTGCCAAAGATATGTCAAAATCAAAATGGTTATGGACAAGATCAGGAAAGTTTTCTTCTGGTGACTTTTTTTCCTGCTCTGTTTTATTGTTTTTTGTTTGTTTTTCTTGGCTCCCAATTCTCCTCCTTGACTTTCTACCACCACTAGAAGAGTCCAGTGCCACATGCCCATGCTTTGTTTCCAAGCCGTGGACTGATGATACAACTTATGTCCCAATTGCAGGATGAAGCCATGATGTGAATGGTTGCTGTGAGACCAAGTTCCCTAAACAGATCACTTTATTTTACTGAAGGCTATTAGGAATAAGGAAATGATTTTCACTGGGTCAATAAAGACCTTGATCAGATTACAACAAAAACAAGAGTGACCACCATTATTGAGGGCTTACTGGAACAGCTGTGTTACATCTATCATTTCTAATCTTAGCAAGCACACTGCAAAGAAGGGATAGTAATACTTCAACAAATAAGGCTACTGAGGCTTTGAAAATTAACTTGCCCAAAGATACAGAGAAGCTAAGTGGTACTATTAGGATTCAAGTCCCTGCTAAGAGGACCTGCATGTCTATTCTGTTGCACAAAACATGGATAATTCCTTTTTTTTTTTTTCCCTTAAAGAATTCCTTGGGGTTAAAGGAAATCCAATCTCTAACACTAGAATACTAAGGGTATGCAGAAATAAACCAAAGAAAGAAAATCCTAATGCTGTTGGATTTTAAAAGCTAATCATACACTTAAGCCAATTTAGTATATTCTTATATTTTAGATGATGCTACTAATCACAGTGATAGAGAGCAGTATAAGACGTAGATCATTCCAGAAGTACCTGTTAATCTTTCTCTACACTGAGAGAGAAGGTCAAACTGCAAGAGGTCCTTTAAACATAATTAAAAACAAGTCATGTCGTTGGGAGTGGTGACATTTATTCCTACACCAAGAAAAACAAAACTCATTTTCACTGTGTAGTCCGTTAATCCTAGCACAGTTTGGGTTAGTGAGAATATTTTGGCAAAACAATCATGTTAAATATTTACAACCATAATGCAAAGGGAGACCCCAAAAAACATTACCACTCAGTTATAAGATGGTGCATTTGATCTACATTCGCACTGTAACTGAAAACTGAATTTGTAATTGACAGCTGTACTGCAGTGAACAATATGTCACCATATTTATTTCTGTAATTATTTACGAACTTTTAAATTGTGGCTTCTCTTAGAAAGGCCTTAGGACATGGTAAACACAGCCAAGATTATTGAGGATTCATTGTTTGAGATGTTTTACTTAACTCTAAGTAATTTAACTCAAGTCAATAAATCTCAATGAAAAGATATCAAATGGCCTACACTGTGTTTGCAACATACTACGCAATGGTGGGAGATTAAAAATTGTATTAGAGTTGTCTCCACATTTAAAAACATGCTTCGATAAAGCCATTAGAGAAGCTCAGCAAGAAAGTTCAGAAAGTAAGCCCTATGCACTCCAAAAAAATTAAAAAAACAAAAAACTTTTATTAATGTATTGTTATCACATTGATTTGTGGATGCTGAACCAATCCTGCAGCCCAGGAATAAATCCCACTTGGTCGTGGTGAATAATACTTTTAATGTACTATTGGATCCTATTGGCTAGTATATTGGTGAGAATTTTCACATCCGTGTTCATCATCGATAGTGGTCTGTAATTTTCCTTTTTGATGGAGTCTTTGTCTGGTTATGGGACCAGCGTAATGCTGGTCTCATAAAATGAGTTTGGAAATTTTACTTCCATTTCTCTTTTTGGAATAGTTTCAGAAGAACAGGTATTAATTCTTCTTTAAATGCTTGGTAGAATTCCCCTGGGAAGCCATCTGGCCCTGGGCTCTCGTTTGTTGGGAGATTTTTGATGACTGTTTCAAGCTCCTTATTGGTTATGGATCTGTTCAGGTTTTCTATTTTCTCCTGGTTCAGTTTTGGTAGTTTATACAACTCTAGGAATGCAACCATTTCTTCCAGATTGTCAAACTTGCTGGAGTATAGTTGCTCATAATATGTTCTTATAATTGTTTGTATTTATTTGGTATTGATTGTGATCTCTCCTCTTTCATTCATGATTTTATTAATTTGGGTCCTTTCTCTTTTCTTTTTGATAAGTCTGGCCAAGGGTTTATCAATCTTATTCTTTCAAAGAACAAGCTCCCAGTTTCATTGATTTGTTCTACTGTTCTGTTGGTTTCTATTTCATTGATTTCTGCCCTGATCTTTATTATTTCTGTTCTCCTGCTGGGTTTAGGCTTTCCTTGCTGTTATTTCCCCAGCTCCTTTAGGTGTAGGGTTAGGTTGTGTACTTGAGACCTTTCCTGTTTCTTGAGAAAGGCTTGTATCGTGATATACTTTCCTCTCAGGACTACCTTTGCTGTGTCCCACAGATTTCAACACCCAAAGAACAAATAATCCAATCAAGAAATGGGCAGAGGACATGAACAGACATTTCTACAAAGAATACATCCAGATGGCCACCAGACACACGAAAAAGTATTCAACATCACTTGGCATCGGGGGAAATACAAATCAAAACCACAATGAGATACCACCTCACACCAGTCAGAATGGCTAAAATTAACAAGTCAGGAAATGACAGATGTTGGAGAGGATGCAGAAAAAGGGGAACACTCCTACACTTTTGGTGGGAATGCAAGCTGGTGCAGCCACTCTGGAAAACAGCATGGAGGTTCCTCAAAAAGTTGAAGATAGAGCTAACCTATGACCCAGCAATCGCGCCCATAAATACTATGGGCACCCAAATGTTTATAGCAGCAATGTCCACAGTAGCCAAACTATGGAAAGTACCTAGATGTCCATCCACAGATGAATGGATAAGGAAGAAGTGGTATATTTATACAATGGAATACTACGCAGCCATCAAAAGAAATGAAATCTTGCCATTTGCAAGGACGTGGATAGAACTAGAGGGTATTATGCCAAGCAAAATAAGTCAATCAGAGAAAGACAATTATCATATGATCTCCCTGATATGAGGAATTTGAGAGGCAGAGCAGGGGGTTTGAAGGGGTAGGGAAGGAAAAAATGAAACAAGATGGGATCAGGAGGGAGACAAACCATAAGAGACTCTTAATCTCACAAAACAAACTGAGGGGATGGGGGGTGAGGAGAAGATTGTTGTGTTATGGACATTGGGGAGGGTATGTGCCATAGTGAGTGCTATGAAATATGTAAGCCTGATGATTCACTGACCTATACCCCTGGGGCAAATAATACATTATATGTTAGTAAAAATAATTAAAAAAAAAAGACTCTCTCTCCCTCTGCCCCTCCCCACCCTCTAAAAATAAATAAATAAATCTTAAAAAAGAAAAAAAAAACAACTTTGACGTCAAAAAGGAATAGTTAATGCAATGTGAATATATTTGCTATACAGTCCTTTATCTTACTGCCTGTATGTTGTAGATGATATCATGGGTTGTATATGTATGTTTGTGAATATGTATATTTTGAGAAACATTGATACTGTTAATAAAGTCATACAAGTGCAAAATCCTAAATTCTGACTTCACCTAGTCTATAAGCTCTAGAAATATTAAGCTGTCCTTTCAACCTCATGTTGCAGCAAAACAAATAATTAAAACAGATTGTGCCTAATCTAAATATTAACAGTCCTTACCTGGAAAAACAAAACTATTAAGAGATGACTCACACCAAAATCAAAATCATTACCTAGTTTCCTAACTTGCTTTTGGGGGAAGTTTCTCTGGCATTAAGATGTTAAATGAGTAAACTCTCCAAGGCACTTAGAAGAAAGCAGGTTAGTAACTTTGTGACAGAAATCAGCAGGACACCTTGTCACCAATATTCTGTTTCCTTTAAACTGCATCACTTGTCTCAAATAACTGAGCAAGTTATTCAACCTCTCTGCCTAGTTAATTTGTCAAATGGGGGTTAAAAAAAAATTTAAGAACTGAATAATTCTTAATACTATTCCCCCTACTTGATTTCTTGGAAAATTGAAAGTTACTGACTCTAACAGTCACTGTTTCATTCAAGAATGAAGGGAAGGAGAATACTGTTATATTAAAACACTGCCCACAGCACACAGGTCAGCAAACTGTTTCTGTAAAGGATGATGGTTAAGTATTTTAGGCTTTGCAGGCATACTGAACTCTGGCATGTGTTTCAATAAAACCTTATTTGTGGACACTAAAATTTGAATTTCATGTAGTTTTCATGTATCACAAAATATTATTTATTCTTTAATCATTTAAAAATGTAAAACGATACATAAAAATTGGTCTATAAAAGCAGGTGGCTATTTTCCTGATCTAAATCACAAAACAGCTCTCATGTTTGTATACATAAAAACTATTCCTCAGGGATATAACTGCAGCTAATCATTCCTTGCTTATATGCCAAAAACACTGTCCAATATACTTAGTAGCCTATCTAAACATGTTTAATCCTCGTGTCAACCCTAAGTTAGGGATATTACCCCCATTTGACAAATTAACCAGGCAGAGAGGTTGAATAACTTGCTCAGTGTCCCACACCTATTAAATTGCAGAGCTGGAATCAAGCCTAGAGTCTGCACTTAGCCAGTGCCCTCTGTCCCTCCCTCCCCCGGCCCCTGGGGCACGATGATGTGCTATGTTTCTAGGTATAGAATAGGAGATCTTGAACTATTTAAGCTCCTTTAAATTCATAAGAGTGATGTTTTTATCTGAATGGGTAAAGGTAAATGTAAATTGTTCAAAGTTAAATGTTTAAGATTTTTTGGCAATTAGAGTATTTGAGATAAGTGATGCAGTTTAAAGGAAACAGAATATTGGTGACAAGGTGTCCTGCTGATTTCTGTCACAAAGTTACTAACCTGCTTTCTTCTAAGTGCCTTGGAGAGTTTACTCATTTAACATCTTAATGCCAGAGAAACTTCCCCTAAAAGCATGCTAGGAAACTAGGTATTGATTTTGATTTTGGTGTGAGTCATCTCTTAATAGTTTTGTTTTTCCAGGTAAGGACTGTTAATATTTAAATTAGGCACAATCTGTTTTAATTATTTGTTTTTGATGCAACATGAGGTTTTATATATAGATTTATATATAGCTTGTTTATCATTAACTACCATAAAATGATTAGATTTGTGATTTTTCAAGGCCGAACCCAAAATGTCTATGGCCTCTTTCCTTTTGAATGCTCTGATTTAGTCTCCTTTCATCTAGGTCTTTCAGATTATCAGATGCGTCCATCAGGAGAATGCAAGTAAAACAATTCATAGTACTTTCTATAAGGTCTTTCCTACTAGACTTCTATCTTTGCCTAGAGATCATCTCTTCTCCTAAAGTGAACTGATTAAAACTCTCCCTTGACCTTTAAATGCTCTTATTGATGTTGTCGTCAGAGAAAAGAGAGATAATTGAATTTTGAACAACAGCCAGTATGAAAATGTAGACTGGAGTTCTATCTGGATGTGAAATTGAACAAAATAATGGCAATTTTAAAAATCATATACAAAGCAGAACTGACAAAGGACAAAATAAGAATAACATTAGCAGGGATAGAATGACCTGGGAAAAAAACTTATGGAGACTTGCACTCCGTCTGCAGACTCCCAGAGTAAGTCCCCAGGGAAAATAATTCCTTTTCAATAAAACATTTTCTTTATCAGACAACTAAATATATGGTGTAATCATTCTGCAAAGGAGAGTAATATGCTCACTTTTTTTTTTTTTTTTTTTTTAAGAACTGATTGCTTGTTAAAGGTTTGTTCTCCCAACAATAGCTTGTGGCATCCATCTTGATAATGGACCAGATAACAGATGGTATTTCTTGAAGGACAGGCTCAAATTAAAGCACTATGTTCAGAGAAAAGCAACTTTATTCCTCTATTACCATGGACATTGAGAAAATATTTTTTATTTTATGGTTTTTAAGTTAATGAGATCTCTAGTGTAGTCACCTAGTTATTGGAAAAACCTAGCCATGAAAATTCTTACTGCTTTTCAGACTAGAGCATTTACTTTAAAAGTAACTATAACCAGAATATAGGGTAGTACCGCTGGGCTGTATAATATTTTAGAGTGTTGATTCCTAACATCATATTAAGCTCAAAATCTTAGGGATGTTCTCCAGGTTCTCTGCATGCTGCCTCAACAAAGCCTCAGTTTTTTATTGATAACCTCATTTTAAAATGGGATTTTAGGACAAGGTCTGCAATACCTAATTTTGCAGTTGGAGAAACTTCCTATCACTACAAAGTTGGAATTGCATAGAATTATGCTATGTATTATAACAATGTAGGTTGATACTACATTGCTTTGCAAACTGGTTTTAATTTAATATAGTGACTATTTTCTCAGGTCGCTGGGACAAATATGATTTCTCATGCACTGTAAAATATACATAACAGCTTCACAGAATCCCATTATATGAATATTACTGGCATTTAGACTGTTGACTTTTTTGTTGTAGTTTTATCAGAATTTCCTATGAAAGTATCCCACAGAACAATGTGTTGTATCAGTAGTTCACTACCGAACTGTCACTACATCTATATTATCACTTTTGTTAAAGGGCCAAAAGACTGGAACTAGGTATATTTCCCAGAATCCCTGACCACAGGTTTCCACACTAGATTTTGTCAATGAGAGACATTTGAGCAGAATGTAGAAGGTGCAGAATAAAGGTCATTATTGCTCTTGGGTTTGCAGTGGACAGGTATCAACCCAATTCCCTGATGCAGGGAACGATATCATCTGTAGCCATTTTACATAACTTGCCATCCATTTTCTTAAACAATTTCTCTGACCTTTGTCCCCATTCTCAATGATTTTGTACTCTGCTTCTCTATATGTATCTCATTTGTTTAAAATATCTGGGGGGCGGGCAGGTGCACCTGTGTGGCTCAGCGGGTTAAAGCCTCTGCCTTTAGCTCAGGTCATGATTCCAGGGTCCTGGGATCGAGCCCTTCATCGGGCTCTCTGCTCAGCGGGGAGCCTGCTTCCTCCTCTCTCTCTCTGCCTGCCTCTCCGCCTACTTGTGATCTCTGTCAAATAAATAAATAAAATCTTAAAAAAATAAATAAATAAAATAAAATATCTAGAGGGGTTTCTGGTCTCCTGTCAGAATCCTGACTAAAATAGTCATAAGTAAAGTAAGATATATTTTGTTTTGTTCTTATGATTGTTTTCATGGGATACGTTATGAAGATGACCATGTCAAAACTTACGGATCTTTATTACTCAGCCACCAAAAAGAATGCAATCTTGACATTTGCATGATGTAGTTGGAACTAGAGAGTATTAATGCTAAGTAAAGTGAGTCTGAGAAGACAGATACCCTTTCACTCATGTGGAATTTAAGAAACCACAGAGATGAACACAGGGGAAGGGAAGGAAAAATAATATAAAAAAAAAAAAAAAAGAGAGGAAGGCAAACCATAAGAGACTTAACTCTAGGAAACAAACAGGGTTACTGGAGTGAAAGTGGGTGGGGGCATGGGGTAACTGGGTGATGGGCATTACCTTAATGCAGTTGATGTAATGAGCACAGGGTCTTATAGGCAATTGATGAATCACAAAATTCTACCCCTGAAACTAATAATTAACTATTTGTTAACTAAACTGAATTTAAATTAAAAAAAAAAAAAAAGTATGGCTCTTTCCAAGGTTTCTAGGGTATGCCACCAAAGGGATTTCTGGAAAATGTGTGGTAGTCTCCTTAGCACTACAACATATGAAATCATATGAACATCACTGTATACCATTGTTAAAAAGTTTTGGTTAGTTTAATATGTTAAAATATGGCAACATATTTGTGTATTCTCTTCATAGTGAAGAGATGAATATTTTCTTCAGCAATTTCTATTTCTAAAAAATAATTTGGTCTTAACATTTTCCATTTTTAAAAATAACTTTTTATTTTAGAAGTTTTAGATTTATGTATATTCTGCATCCCATTTCTCCTTTTAACATCTTACCTTAGTATGGCACCTTTGTTACAATTAATGAACCAACATGTTATATTACATTTTTTTATAAAATTAGGACTACATGTCATAAATACAAGCATATGAAAAGTGATTTATGGGTTTTTAAAAGCCTTTTTAAATTTAAAATATAATTTAAAAGATTTTGTGTTTCCAAACTATTCCTTTTATGACTTCTATTTGTTTTATATAAATATACTTCTTCAAACTGAGATAACAAATATTTATTAAGTTTATTTTTTTAGTTCTTTATAAATTATCTTCGAATTATTTGGTATATATTTTAGAAAACTGAGTGAAGAATCTAAATTTAACTTCCCTTCACAGTAAAAATTCCAAGATTATACATTGAATAATTAATTTCATCCCCTTTGATTTAAAAGCAGCATTTATATAAATGTATATATAAATGTATTTTATATATACATTTATATAAATGTATATATAAAATATATAAAATATTTATATATTTTAGACTCTAAATTGGTCTAGTGATAATTTTCCATTTTTGTTTCAATTCCCACTATAATATTGATTGAATATTTAAATAAGTTTTAATGTATATTGGTACAAATTATTCTTTTTCTTTCAGAATTATCTTGACAATCTTGATTATTCTTTCAGATTAACTACTGAATCAATTCAACTTCAAAAATCTTTTTGATATTTTTATAAAAATTAAATTATACTTTATTTTATGGAAAGTTAAGAGCTTACAGTATATACTTCTATGACACCACATTTCTCTTTAAATTTTTTTTTTTTTAAAGATTTTATTTATTTATTTGTCAGAGAGAGGGAGAGCGAGAAAGCGAGCACAGGCAGGCAGAGGGAGAAGCAGGCTCCCTGCTCAGCAAGGAGCCCGATGTGGGACTCTATCTTAGGATGCCGGGATCATGACCTGAGCCGAAGGCAGCTGCTTAACCAGCTGAGCCACCCAGGCGTCCCTCTCTTTAAATTTTTAAGCCATCTTTTATATCCTTTAGGAATACAAAGTCTTTCTTCCCATATATTCTCACATCTTCTACGTATTGCATTTATTTTCAGATTTAGTTTATCATGTTGTGCTTTTATGAATAATCTTTTGTTGCCTTTTATTCTAGCTGATAATTAGTAGTAGTAGAGAGCTCAGGAGGAAAACTCTTGATAAATCATTACAGCTAACAAATCTATATGTGATATGTGTGTGTTTATACATATATTTGAGTTTCTATGTAATTAATAAATTTTACTTCTGTTATCTAATTATTTGTATATCATATCTTGATACCAGTGATAACATAAATGCAAAATCAAACACTTTACAGTATATACTTTATAATAATGCAATTTTAAATTATATGAGGAATTTATATGTATATGTGAGTATAAAATAGCATTGTTTTGGAAAAATGTTAGGATTAGTCTCATGATTTCTCTCACTAGGCAATTATAACAGTATTAAAAATAAAAATTATACTTTTGCTTTTCTAGTAATTTTACCTACATTTTTTTCCTTTTCTAATTGCATTGGCTAAAAATTCCAGAATTTCTAATATTAGTTATAGAGTTCTTGCTCTCAACTTGGGAATATCTCTTTGACCATTTGATATCCATTAGTTATTTTATTTGTTTCAAGTTTTTATTTCAATTGTAGTTTGATATGCATTAGTTATTGAATTGAGATTTCATATTCTTTATCCATGTTGAACAAGTAAAATATTCACTCCTAGGTTACTAAGAATTTTAATCAGGCATGGGTATTGAATTTCTCAAATAACTCTTTGTATCCATGTAAATATTACATGAATTATTATAACCTATTTGTATAACATGTTTTATTCCTACACAGCACAAGTTAATTTTCTTTCCTATCACATCTTTGCACTTGCTGTAAATGAATTTGGCTTGAAGTTTGGTAGAAAATTTTTATCAAACATAGGATTCAGTTATGGTGTATTTGAATATAAATATGAATATTCCATATTTTTCTATGGTTTAGAAAGTTGTATGTAGTAAAAGATTGATCTTTTCCTTGAAAGACAGACAAAGCTTACCATTTAACTCTCAGAGTTTACCCTAATATCTCTGGGAGGGACTCAATATTTTGGATCAATGGCTATTAAACAGTTTGAGAGTTTACTTTCATCTATTTTTTTACTCTATTCTAGCAATCCATATTCCCTTCAAAATAATTTGTATCACTATCTTTCAGGTTTTTTTTAGAATCATACATGCTAATCTTGTTTGTTTTCACCTTCTCATGTGTTAAATTCTGTCTCCTTTTTCTTTACTATTTTAGATTGCATGTTCTTTTATTATATTTTGGGTATTTGGATTTCATCATTTTTAAATCAAGCTAGCCAGATGTTAGACTATTTTCTGAGATTCTTTTTTGCCTTTTAATTCATTGATTTCTGCCTTTATTCCTCTCCCCTGCTACCCTAACATTTTCCCTCTCCGTTTAATTAAACATTCATTTATTTTAATTCTTTTGGGGGGGCTCATGAATTTTAACATCCTCCATGTGCTACATGACCGTAGACTTCACTGTTTGTGAGCATTTGGACAAGCAGAATTTATCTTGCAAAGTCTAAAAGGTAAAGTCCTTAGACTGTTTTTCACCAAGAAAATTCAAATTACTAAAGTCAAAATACTCATCTTGCCTGTGAGCTGAGCTGTTCGCAGCTGTTTGTAGCCCTGTTCCCAAATGACAACCTGCACATAATGGCCCAAGGTTTCCTACTGAACCATCCACTTGATGGCAAACTTCTGTGATATTCTATCAGATAAATTTTGCAGTTGATAAACAATAGCTATTTAATTAGCGTGAACTAGTTTAAAGGATACTTGCAAATACATTTAGCATTTTGAGGAGATAAACTGCATATTAAAGAAGTCAAAAAATCTATTATGGGCCGCCAGCCCCAGAGGTCTTGCCTATTAAGGTAGAATGATGGTGTCTGGTGCTTCACTTGGCTTCCCATCTGGAGAGCCATTTAATTGTGAAACGGATCCTACCCATTATTGCTTATCATACTTCTCTTTTGTGTACCCTTTATGAAGTAGAAGTTAAACTAGTCCATTTTACTCTGCTCTAGCATATGAACTTTTTTTTCCTTTAAACAAGGAAATACCTTAATTGATTTCATTGCTTTCAAGAATTTCATTTTTCCTTTTTAAAATCATTCAATTCAAACTAAAAAACAGTAAATAGACAGTAAATAAGTTACTACATATTAATATTTTCATTCTTCTAAGTATCTATGGTTAGAAATTAGCTGGGTGCAACACAGTAGCATTGAATATAGAGTTTAATTGTTGTGTAACATCTACATCATTGCATCTTGCTCCTTTTTTGCTACTACATTTTCTAGGTTTTGCTATAAGGGAAATATTTTCTTGGAGTTCTCTCCTCTTTTAATATATTACAAGGTATGTACGATACTTTTTAATCTCACCATCTCTTTCCCTCTACAAAATAAAAACCAAAACATCTTTAAAACACGACACTGTTTTTATATCCTGAACTGTGATAGTATGTAGACATTGCACATTCTGTTCTGCATTGATCTCTGTCCCCTACACCCCATTCCTAAAATTAGTGTGGCTAGTGATGTTTGCCACATTTATCTTGCAACTAATTTCTGTGATAGTGCTGCTGAGGATGTCAAAAGGTGCTGAGATCTGATTCTCTGATTCCTTCCCTATGCATCGAGGAAGCTTGTTTCTAACCATGATCCACAGAGAATGTGTTGTTAAGATCTCTTTAGACACTGTGACAGCAGAAACAAAGGTTAAATGTTTGAGGAATATGATATACATAACTAGGAATTTTTTAAAAAATGGTCATAAGAATTTAAAAAAAGAAAAAAAAACACTTTATCATGTCATCATCCTCGTATCTTATTTAGTGCAGATTTATGTATATGAAATACCAGAAATTAACAGAACTGGTGACTGGCACAGGGATAATTTATTTATGTTCTACACTGAGAATGTACCTGCTAAAGATTACAGTTCTCTGAAGGAACCAAGAGAAGCTATTCAGGGAAGAGAAAGACTTGGACCTTAAAAACACAGTCACATATCCTGGCTCATGACTGAAATTATACTAGCTTTAGGCTTTAATCTCCGTTGAACATAAACGTCCCATTGGAGAATCAGGCTTGAAGTCAGTGTTTGTGTATTTTTTTTTAGGTCCATCTTGCTTTTCCAAATATGTAAATATCAAAACACTAATGTAACCCTCAGTTGAGAATACTTCAATCATGTGATTGAAAGCATTTCCACCATTGAAGATTTTTTAGAGCTTTATATTTTATTTACAAAAATTAATCCTACGAATTTTTTTCTTTTCCCTACATATCTGGAATATTTTTATTGGATGTGCTTGACTGAGTTTCCATTTTGATCCTAGATTCCTAAGAAGACCCACCACATAGACAGGACATGGGACATACTCAACATGAGTCTGTTGCTTCTGCCCTTCCTATGAGAAGAACACTGACTGCTTTTTGTTTTGGATTTTATTTTCCAGACTGTTTAGTGAACAGTCTTGGAAGACAGAGGTGGCGGTAAAGGGTATGGGTGCTTGCTGCCCTTTAGAACAAAGATTATTTTGGAACAAATTTGGAAAGGTTTGGTTGGAGTCCTTCATTAAGGACTGGGATTTCCTAAGCTTGGGACTCTTTCGTGACACATACTCCACTGTGTGGAAAATCCTCCCCTGGCCTTCACGGTACCACCCAGAAATCAGGGCTCAAGGAACCTGTGCAAATGGCCACGGCTATTGCTGTGAGAAGTAAATAGTCCTCTGACCAGAAGCTGGGTCTTCTGCCAGCATCCATGTGGCAGACGACCTTGTTAGCTTGTAAGCAGAGTACAATCCCAGCCCTCTCGTGGTTCCTGACATTGATCTATCTGAATCCAAGTTGTAAGAAGCTTTCATTTAAATCTCTTCTTCTTGAGAACTTGTGCTACCAAGGGAAACGGGGGAAAAGAAGCAGGTGGCAAAGAATACACGGGATGCTGGAGGGGAAGAAACACAGGCACAAGGGTGAGAAAAGGATCTCGAGAGACGGAAGTTGGTGGCTCCAAAACCAACTCTGTGTGCTTCACATTGTGCCCGGGGCCCATCCTGCTGTCATCCCACAGTCTCTTGAACACTCCAGAGTGTGGTTGAGGCTGATTAACTCCCTCCTCATAAGCATCAACCAGCCCTGTTAGCATTTGTTTATATTAATTCTCACACAAATCCCCTCCTTCAAATTAAAAATGAGACAACCATCTGTAACTAATTCCACAATTCCTGAGATAATGAAACAGAATGTTTTTTAAAAAGAAATTTGCAACTAATTTTCTGACTCCTCAAAAGTAGTCAGTTTTTCCTAGATCTTAGTGTAATTTCTGTTCCCCTTGAGGAAGCACGCCAGCATAGTTGTAAGAAACTTCATTTCTCTAAGGAATCTCAGCATTCACCCACAATCTCCAAGGAACTCTAGCTAACAGTGGGGGGAAAAAAAAAATCCACCCTGAGGGAAAACACACACACACACACAAAACCCTATTCAATCAAAATGTAGAAATGGCCCGCAAAAGCACATCATGTACAAAATAATCCATTTAAAAATCAGCAGGAGATTGTTACGTGTTTGAATAATTACTAAACCAGTTTGAAACATAGAATACTATTTTAGCTTTCATAGTGTATTACCTGAAAATGAAAGTTTTGCCTTTCTTAATGTCTATGCCTCCAGTTGGATTTATTTGCATGGGGCTACATGCTGTGGAATTTTAATACTCTTAAGTATAGAGATGAATGGTCCTTATTCTGTTTCCAGGAGGAAACCCTGTATAGTGTTTGACCTTATCTCACTGCATGATGCTAACACCTTGATTAGTTAGTGAGAGGTTATCACACCCACAGCCGATCTTTCTAGTTAGATTCTGGCTCGGTTCTGGTTATCCAGGACCACCTATTTGTTTATTTCAACTCTTACATCTTTCAAAACCGTATCAGTGTGGTTTCTTGGTGTAGTGAGGCCATTATAACGAATATAAATCATTTTTCCTTGATGAAGGAGAATGACTCAGAGTCTTAGGTCTAACTGAAACAAAAATTTATCAATGTTTTATGGATCAGTAAGGCTTCTGGTCAACAGCAGGCATTAGTAGTTGAGTTTTGGGGGAAGTCAAAAGTTTTATGGGGATTTTCAACTAAGTGAGATGTTGGTGCCCCTAACCCCGGTGTTGTTCAACTGTACTGAATTCCTTTAATGACTTCAGGAACTATATATAGTTAATATAACTACTTTAGAATCTAATACAGCAATATTAAAGTGAATGTTACAATATTCTTAAATATTATGTTTAAATGTTGAGTGAAAATACATGCAAGTACAAAAATCACTTAATCACAAATATCACGTATTCCTGTAGAGTATTACTGGATATTCTAAATCTGAGAAGGTGCTTGATTGGTTTCCCGAAAGCAGTTTAGACGAGGGTAAAATGCTGTGGCCCCTTCTTGGCTTGCTTCTCTGTACACGAGTAATACTGATAACGAACAGGTTACCGACAACAAGAAACCACGAAGACAAGCATGGCCCTTTCTACTCCACTGGGTCTCTTGAGCTTGGCAATGACCCTTTCTGGCGTCCTTTCAGCTGTATATTCACCACATCATCCAGCAGTTGCTCTTTCAAACCTGATCCCTTCTGTAATTTGTGAGATTGCAGGAAAGTGACAGAGACGGTAGCTGTAGGGATGACTGGCTCCAGATGACCGATTCTCAAGTAGGCATGAAAGACTATCAGGACTGCTCAAGAGGGGTTTTATTCCTTTGTATTCAGGCAGGGGTGCATATTTGCACTCTCCACTCCCTGTGATTTGGACCGAAGATTACATTGGATTTAATGCAGTGTTCCCTCATCCTAAGGCTTTCTGTCCTCCTAATTCATCCCCCAGACAGGTCTGTGGCAAAGGTGGGAAGTCTTCACTGTTGCTCTTCGTCCCCCTTACCAAAGTATAAAAAGAAAATATGACCCTGGAATTACTATTCCCAGCTAACATCTGACTTTTAGCAAATTCAGCACACATTTGCTCCGTGGGCCTGGTGTTATCTATAGAAGAATTTCCTTGGCATGTTGTTGTTGTTTTAATTTTAATTCATAGCTGCATTTTAAAATATGGGAGATTTAAAATTAGCGTATTAGTTTACTTGGGGTGCCATAATGAAGTATCACAGACCAGGTGGCTTAAACAACAAAAACTTTTCTTATAGTTCTTGAGGTGAGAAGTCTGAGATGAAGGTGTCACCAGGGTTGATTTCTTCTGTCAGTCTCCTTGGCTTATAGATTGCCATCTTCTCCCTGTGTCTTCACATGGTCTTCGGTCACATCTGTCTGTCCTAATCTTTCTTTGGAAGGACTCCAGTCTTACTGGATTAGGGCCAACCCCTAAGAACTCATTTCAATTTAACTACCTCTTTAAAGATCCTATCTTTAAATACAGCCCTGAGACACAGGGTTCACCTGCAACCTCAATGCAAGCTCAACCTCCCTCCAGTATGAACTTTGGAGTGACACAACTCCATTACAATTAGAATTCAGATAGCTGACGCAGAAAATGTCAGAATACAGGGTAGTGCTGGGCACTCCTTCCTTCTAAATTTCAAATCCATTCTCCACACTATCAGCAGCATGATCTTGGTAAATCTCATTCTTTTGCTTAAGATTATCCCCAGTCACCCCCCTTGCCTTCTACACAGATTCCAAACCTGCCAGGGCATCAAGGTCCTTGTGGTCTTGCCTCTGGTCTGGTCTGGAAACTTGGTAGAAATGCAGATTCTCTGGCCTCACGGCACACCCACTGTATCAGAACCCCTGGGCTAGAGCCCAGGAATCTGTGTTTTAACCAGCCCTCCATGGGGCCCTTAAGCAGGCCAGCATTTGAGAACCACAGTTGTAGCATATTCCATCTTTTAAAGAATCACACCACGGCCCTAGGCTTTCCCTTTCTCCATTCACTGGTCCCTCAGCCACACCAAACTTGAAGTGTGTGGCGTATGCTGAGCTTTACCAGGCCTCCTTCCCTTCGCACGTGCAATTCCTTTGACCTGAACTGTCCTTCCCCGTGTTCTGGCTCTGTGAGGTTTCCTAGCCGACTCTTGTTGTTCTAATTCTAATGTCACTGTCCCTAGGAGGGCTTCATGCCCTGCATGGTCTCCATGCTCGCTCAGGACCCTAGGTGGCTCTAAACCATGGCTCTTAAAGAAACCAATTGAAATGGTTAAGTTCTCTGTCACTCCACTAGAATGAGAGTCCTTGAGGACCATGTCTACCTTCCCTGTGTTGCCAGCATCCGGCCCAGTGCCCCTCAGAAGGCAAAGACTTCACAAAAAATGTTAAACTAACAAACATGCAAATGGTTGAATCCACCCAACAGCTTTTCCTAGCCGGTATCCGTAGCAGCCTGTTCTGTGGACTTAGACCTTGGTTTTAAATCCAGCTCCTGCCAACTTTTAGTGATATTAACTTGGACAAGTTCCATTGCAGCTGGAAACTTGAACTTCTTTGTTTAAAAAATTGGGATTAGGGGCACCTGGGTGGCTCAGTGGGTTGAGCCGCTGCCTTCAGCTCAGGTCATGATCTCGGGGTCCTGGGATCGAGTCCCGCATCGGGCTCTCTGCTCAGCAGGGAGCCTGCTTCCCTCTCTCTCTCTCTCTCTCTGCCTGCCTCTCTGTCTACTTGTGATCTCTCTCTGTCAAATAAACAAATAAAATCTTTAGAAAAAAAAATTGGGATTAAACATACTTCATTGGGTTTTGCAAGGTTTCAAAGAGGAAAAAAAAAGCATGAATAATCATATATTCTGAGGAATCTGAATCTTAATATTTGTTACCGTTACACAATGAAGGAGCCATGTTCTCAACTCAGGCTGCTAGGCTGCTATCACTTCTCAGTACTTCTCCAAGATACCTGATGATGTGTTGGGAGACCAAGAAAACAGCAATCCTATATGAAGTATTACTTTACCCCTCTGGACTGGTTTTGAGTCAGACCAGTGCGACGGGTCTGCTGTGCTCAAGCAGAGCTGGAGAGAAGAATCTAGCGATCCACAAATCACAGCTCCACTCCCGGCTTCCAACAGCAGTTATTTGGCGCCACTAAGATCCATCCAAATGTGTAATTTCTCAGGATGCAAAATGACACTGATTAAAACTGGTGGGTTGAAAATCAAATACAGTAAGAGAAAGGAGAACAAGAACTCTGAGGAGCTTAACAGTTAAGAGAAAGGGAAGCCTAGGGCCGTGATGTGATTCTTTAAAAGATGGAATATGCTACAACTGTGGTTCCCAAATGCTGGCCTGCTTAAGGGCCCCATGGAGGGCTGGTTAAAACACAGATTCCTGGGCTCTAGCCCAGGGGTTCTGATTCAGTGGGTGTGCCGTGAGGCCAGAGAATCTGCATTTCTACCAAGTTTCCAGGTAACACTAATGCTGAGGGTGTCACGGGCCACAGCAAGCCCTGCTGGCTCAGAATACAGGAAAAGGAGGTGAAACTTTCCGGGGGAAGAATATGTAATCAAATGCTGGACAGGCTTCCTGTGACCTTCCATGAAAGACACAAAAAAGGAAGAGGAGCTTGAAAAAGAAAAGAGCCATCTCTTCCCGGGAGAGTATGGGGAGTGAAAACCAAGCTCAGACTCCACCAGAAGGTAGAGTAAAATGTTACCAAGCACTGAGGGAAAGGAACAGTGAGAGCAGGGAAACATGTGGATTCTTCTGTGCTTTGGTCAGTTCAGAGAAATGTAGTTCAGATCAAAGTACTATTGAGTTCTTTTTTTTTTTTAATTTCTAATTAAACATTTCCTTCTTGATAGATATGTATAAAATAAAATCTCAAGGGCACCTGGGTGGCTCAGGTTACCATCTGTCTTCGGCTCAGGTAATGATCCCAGGGACCTGGGATGGAGCTCCATATGCGGCTCCCTGCCCCGTGGGACGCCTGCTTCTCCCTCTCCCTCGTCAGGTACCGCTACTTGTGCTTGCTCTCCCTCTCTATGTCAAATAAAATCTTTTTAAAAAATCTCAAATTTTGGGTCATTTGCAAATTAATATTTTTGTTAATCATGTTTATATAATGTAATCATGTTTCAACCTCAAACAAACATACCTCTGTTCCACCCCCAGAAATGCTAGCAACACATCCTCCTCAGCCTAGCTTACTAACTGGCAAGAACAGGATCAGTTTGCTCTTTAATAAACAGGGTCACCATGTTATTGTTAACTTGTTTACACTTTTCTATATGTTGTAGTGTTGATTAGGTGGGGCTAAGAAATGTGTAAGATTTGGCAGTCAATTCCTTAAGGGTTTGGAGATACAGAGCTCTTCTGAGATGGCTAGACATCTAAAGGCAAATAAATAAATAAATAAATAGAACGAAAGAAGAAACAGAAAACCTAGAATTGACTGGATTGTTCTTTTCCCCTCCAGAAATAATATTTTTCACTGTTATATATAAATGTCTTCCACCAAGACCGGACAAAGCTCCAGGATATCAAATTGTTGGAGACATGACTGTCTCCTTGCACTAAAACTAAGCGTCTCCCCACAGTCCACCAGAAGAACAGTCTGTGGCCTTCACTCCTGTGCCTCTGAGTTCATGGATTCTGTGACCTAAGCCTGACAAGCCCATGGACTTTTGCCTCTACGCAGGACCCCTTTCTTTCAAAACTTTGGGATATGCTATCAGGCTTGTATAGTATTTAACTCTAACTTTAATGCAAATTTATGGAAATTTGTTTTCAGCTTATTCCCTGAATTAAATTTAATTTGCAAATACACTGTATTAGCATTTAAGTACCCGTCATTTTCTAGCTGCCTGAGGCTAGACACTTACTTTCTCTATAGATTTTGGGTTTTATCTATAAAATCCAAAGGTCAACTCCAACAGTACCCTCAAGTCTCTTACCATCCTGACTCTGGTTCTAGAATGTTCAGAGTGAGTCATTTTATATCCTTTTTTTCCCCTCCTGTTTTTTCTCATCTAGAACATTGTATCAGATTTGTATATCTTTAAATCTTCCAGGTTATAGAGTCCTGATTGTTTTTGTTCTCATCACTTGAATTTAGTACTTTAGAAATCATAATGGGCTTACACCAGGAAACTGATAATATTCAGCCCAAGTATTATATCACAATCATTCTTCTGTCTTCTGAGATCAGTTTAGTTAACATTTTTTCATATCTCTTTCACAAAGCACTTTATGTAAGTATAATGTTACAGTGAATTTAATCTGGCTAATACTGACATAGTTTAATGCTCCAAAAGTCTCCAGTTTGCCAGCCAACTGAATGCTGCAAACTAGCTGACAAGGTGATGGGCACATCACTGCTTATGGTGATTTATGCAAACTGATTATAATCAATTTTTTTTCTTTAGGAATCATCATGACCAGAATGTATATCAATATGTTCAGCCCTCAAGCCCACACCACTATGACGCTAATGCCATAGTGAGTGTTCGCCGCTGTGGAAATGATGTGCAGATAATATATGATAGTGACCTAAAGAACTACTGACAAAAATATCCTACTTTGACATTCTCACAATCAAAATACTGTAATACACCCAATTGTTTTGAGAAGCGTTGTTTTGTAACAAAGCTCTAGTGACAGAAGATAGAAAACTATATTAAAGATGTTCCTATTTTGCCTTATGAGCACACCAAGAAAACACAGTTTGATGCTTGATATTTGTACACCAGCCTCCCAAGAACTTATGCTAGACCAACTTAAATGAAATAATCAATTACATAAGAAATGACACCTTAGATTGTCTTATACCATGATATAACTAGGAAGGCTAATCCTCTTCGTTCCTGAGCCACAACGAATGGCCAAAATAAAAATGTTCTTTTTGTTTCTAGGACACTGGAAGAGAGTCACACAGCTCTATCTGTGATAGGTGATATACAAGGCAGTGAAGTGAATACTCCTGGGATACAGATAATTCTGGGAGTCAGAGACCACCTTCAATAAGTCATATAATTTGAGCAAAGACTGGAAGTTCCAGAGTAGAGAGGAAATTTAAAATGTGGTCTAGTTTTCTAAAATATTTCTCAAAATGATTAATCAACTTTTAAATATTTTTCCAATTGAGGTTAGTATTAGTACATTCAGCTGTGTATACATTTATACCTAGAGATGTATACAGAGTTATATTTTACTTAAAACTCCTACTGCACTGATTGATGTCCCTGTAATTCAGAACCACAGAATTGGACAGCAGCTGTTCAGTGCTGTGGCACTCTGCGGACTTTGGAGGCTACGACATTACCCTTGTTTGCACATTGTATCTGGTCAGCATTATAGGCTTCATGCACGCAACTCTGAATGTAATTTTCTGTGCTGTTTCTATAGATTGACTAGAAAATATGGAGGACTACCATGTTCTTTGTCCTGTGCATGCAGTATGGAAAGAAGTAAATAAAACACAATATTAGTGTTTTCCTATAATATGAGTATTTCTGCTTGTACCAGGGAAATAAAATATCAGGTATGCTTTTTGCTTTTCTTCCCTAGTGGTGGAAAATGTATAACTTTGTTCCTCAGATTTTTCTATTTATGTTTTTGTTTTTATTTGCTTTGGAGAGAAATTTCACCTATAGCATCTGTCAGAAATGCCATATTCAATATGATATTAAAAGGGAAAAAGGTTAAGTACCTTACAAGTTGTCACGTACTCTATGTTCCTTGTACAAAGTCATGGGACGCTCAAATGAGGTCACTTGAGGGTCTACAGAAAGTGTTCTTTAATCTTTGTGGAGTTTTGGGACTACTGTCACAGGCAAGACAAAGCTTCAGGTAATTTTTATGATGCTATCTTCTAAAAATGAAGCATTTACTAATGCAATTTTAAAAGAAATGCTTTCTAAAATCATTATTCAGACTTCTGCGATTTTTATTTTTCTAACTCCTGTCACTCATATCAAACTCTTCTTCTGCATTCCCATGACCCGAACCCTACAATATATTTCAGTTGCTTTTTGTTCTTATGATTACTTAATTTCATATGAGGAAGCTCCATGAACTTCCTTCTCCATTTTAAAATATCTATACATCCTGAACCTCCCTCGTTTCTATTAGTTTCCCTTCTGAGAAACAACTGGAAAAAAAAAACAAAAACAAAAACAAAATCTTCTACTATGAGCTTCAGCCTTTATGTCATCTAGGATTTTACATTTACAGAAGCACAATCTGGTACATTCTCTTAGGGATAAGAGAAGATAATTCACCCCATAATTCTTGTAAGCTATGTGGAACTCAATTTCATAGCTTTCCCTTCCTATCAGCAACATCTCCTTCCTATTATGTACCAAATAATATAAAACATGTATCTGAAGTGTATTGTAAACTACAGCATAATCCCCTCCTCGCTAGGCAGGCCCCAAATGTCTGAGCTCTACTGTTCTCTCCACTGTACTCATCTCCTCTTTGACCTATATCCTGCCCTTGGTCCTGCTCTACCTTGCTAACACACATCTATAAACCCCTGAGTCCTTGCCTCCCAGAGACCTTTCCTAAGGTCAGACTCCCTTGAATTCTCAATACATTTCTCAGGGCATTTACCTCCACTCAAAACCTTCATTTAATGAAACTGGACCTTTCTTGAGTAGTATTACACTATTTTACTCAAAACCCTTCTGGGTGAAAGTTACTCATTTTCTAGCTCCCACCCCCCCCCCCCCCGCCCCCATCAGCTTTTCTATTAGCCCATGTCAGGAGGAGGAGACTGCCTTGTCACTTAACACAGCTCTGTTCCTATCAGCATTCTACTCCCTTGTCTGAACTCCCAAGGACTTTTAGTCCTTTCTTTGGAGTCCATTTACATGGCCACACCTCAAATTTTCCCATTTAGAAAAACAAAAGAAAAGCGTAACATGCAAATATCTACCACCAATGAAATCAACACATCTGAAATCTTTAAGTTAGGAGTTCTTACTCTAAACTTGCTCAACTCCAACTTTTGGATGTCCTGTACATTTGGCCCCCCCGACCCTTGATGATCTTCCCAATTGGTATTTGCTCCTGACCCAGCTTATACAACCTGATGTTCGAATAAAATGATACACTCACTGACAACAGATTCCCTCTTCTTTTACACCTCTGTTGCACAGGCTATGACAACCTCTAAGCCAGAGAAAATAGTACCATTCATTCTATATTTTATCCACTTCTACTCTAATTCTCGAGGTAAGAGGACACAAATGATGACTGACTCCATTACAAATTGATACCATCCTAGACAATCCTTGTCACCAACTGTTGTTTAATCCCTATATAGCTCTCTAGTATAGTTCCCAGGCTGTGCTATTCGATTTTATTTACAAAGATCAACAAACTTCCTTTTTGAAGTTCAATTTGAGGGGAAAGAAAATCAGATCTTTCCCAAAATGCATGACTAACTTATTTCTCATTTTATCAATCCTTTTTCTTTTCAATGTAAGATGTATAGTAAAGGAAAATAATCTTAATATTTTAATTTTTTTCCAGTCATATTTTAATTTTTTAAACAATTTTTTCATTCATTTTTTTGCAATCATAAGATGCAACTGACATATAGAACTTTATAAGTTTAAGGTGTATAGCAAAATTATTTGACATATATATTATGAAATGATCACTATAAAAGTTTAATTAATATCCATCATCTCATATAGATACAAAGAATAAAATTTTTCCTTGTGATGAAAACTTTGAGGATTTACTCTCAACATTTTTTATATACCATATAGCAGTGTTGACTAAGGCTATCATGTTGTTTATTTTTTCTCTAGTAATTACATATTCTATAATTGAAAGTTTGTACCTTTGACTATCTTTATCCAGTTCCCTCTCCCTCTACCCATGTCTGGTAACCACAAATATGACCTCTTTTTCTCTGAGTTTGCCTGTTTATTTTGTTTTGTTTTTAGATTCCACATATATATAACTGAGATCATACAGTATTTTTGTCTTTTTCTGTCTGATTTATTTCATTTAGCATAATGCTCTCTAGTCACAAATGGCAGGATTTCTTCCTTTTTATGGCTGAATAATATTCCATTGTATAGATATGCCACATTTTCTTACCCATTCATCTTTTGGTGGACACTTCCAGGTCCTTGCTATTATAAATGATGCTGCTATCAATATAGGGGGGTGCAGACATCTCTTTACGGTGTTTTCATTTTCTTCAAATATATTCCCAGAAATAGAATTGCTGGATCACATAATAGTTACGTTTTTAATTTTTTGAGGAACCTCCATACTGTTTTTGTAGTGGCTGTAGCAGTTTACAATCCCCCCAACAGTGCTCAAGGGCTCTTTTCTCTCCATAACTTTGCTACCATTTTTTAATCTCTTTTCTTTTACAGACCAGATATCCTAATGGTATCTAGATATCCTAAGTGATATATATGTTGTGGTTTTGATTTGCATTTCCTAATAATTAGTGATGTTGATCATCTTTTCACATACCTATTGACCACTTGTATATTTTCTTTGGAGCAATGTCTTCTCAGGCCTTTTGCTCAGTTTTATTTAGATTATTGGGGGTTTTGTTGTTGTTCTTTTTTTGTTTGCTTTTGCTTTTGAGTTGTGTAAGTTCTTTATTTGGATATTAACCCCCCTTATATGTGATTTGCAAATTTTTTTCTCATTCTGTAGATTAAGCAGCTTTTCATTTTGTTAACTGTGTCTTTTCTGAGCAGAAGCTTTCAGTTTGATGTAGTCTTACTTGTTTATATTTAATTTTGTTGCTTGTGCTTTAGGTCAAAGAGCTTTTTTCCTGTTTTCTTCCAGTTTTATTGTTTCAGGGCTTACGTTTATGTCTTTAAGCCACTTCAACTTAATTCTTGTGAGTGGTGTAAGACAAAGGTCTATTTTCATTCTTGTACATATGAATATCCAATTTTCTCAGCATAATTTACTGAACAGACTATCTTTTCTCCATTGAGTATTCTTAGCTTCTCTGTCAACTATCACCTAACCATACATGCATGAATTTATTTCTGGGCTCTCCTTTCTGTTGGTCCATATGTGTTTTTATACCAGTACCATACTGTTTTTGATTACTACAGGTTTATAATACGGTTTGAAATCAGGAAGTGTGATGCTTCCCACATTATTCTTCTTAGAATTGCTTTAGCTATTTGGGGTCTTTTGTGGTTCTGTATATATTTTAGGATCATTTTTTCTCCTCTAAAAATACTGCCATTGGGATCTTAATAGGGATTACACTGAATTTATAGATGGCTTTGGGTAGTATGGTCATTTAAAAAAATGTTATTTCTTCTAGTCCATGAACATGGGATACCTTTCTACTTATGTAATCTTTGATTTATTTTATCAGAATTTGTTGTGGGCTTCAGTTTTCTGAGAGCTTTCACCTCCTCTGTTAAATTTATTCTTAAGTATTTTATTGTTTTTGATGCTTTGTAAATTGAATTATTCTCTTTATTTCCTTTTCATATAATTCATTCTAGTATAAAGAAATGCTATTGATTTTTACATGTTAATTTTGTATCCTGCAACTTTATTAAATTTGTGGATTGGACACAACAGTTTTTTGGAGGAGTCCTTAGGATTTTCTGTACATAAAATAATTTAATCTGCAAATAGAGACAATCTTACTTTTTCTTGTCCAACTTTAATGTGTTTTGTTTCCTTCTGTTGCCTGATTGCTCTGGTCATGAATTCCAGTACTGTATTGAATAGGAGTGAGGGCTGGCACTGTTGTCTTGTTCCTGATCTTATAGGAAAGGCTTTCAAACTTTCACCATTGACTATGATGTTAGTTGTGAGCTTGTCACATATGGTCTTTATTGATTGAGGTATGTTCCTTCTGTACCTAATTAAGGTGTTGCATGTTTTTGTCTTTTGGATTTTTTTAAAAATCATGAATAAATGTTGAATTTTGTCAAATGCTTTCTCTGTGACTACTGAGATGACCATATGATCTTTTTTCTTTCATTTTATTAATGTGATGCATCAAATTAAATTTTTTAAACCACCCTTGCATCCCAAGGAGAAATCCCATCTAATCATTACAAATAATCTTTTTTAATATACTGCTGAATTCAGTTTGCTAGTATTTTACTAATAATTTTTTCATTTATATTCATCAGGGATACTGGCCTATAGTTTTTGGGCTTTTTCAGCTTTTCTATCATTTCTGTCTTTGGTATTACGGTAAGGCTGGCCTCACAAAATAAGTTAGAGTGTTCCTTCCTCTTCAGTATTTTGGAAAAGATTGAGAAAGACCACCATTCTTTAAATTTTGGTAAAACTCATCAGTTTAGTCATCGGTCCTGGGTTTTTCTGTATTGGGAGATTTTTGATTACTGATTCAATCTCCTTAGTAGTAATTGGTTTGTTCAGATTTTCTACTTCTTTCTGTTATAGTCTAGGTAGAGTGTATATTTCTAAGAATCTTTCCATTTCTTCTAGGTTGTCTGGTTTATTGATGTATAATTATTCTTATGATATTATGTTCTTATGATCTCATGTTCTTAAGATCACTTGAATTTTTTTGGTATCAGTTACAACTGATAATTTTGTTGATTTGGGTCCTCCCATTTTCTTGGTTATTCTAGTTAATGGTTTGTTAATTTTGTTCCTTTTTTTTCAAAGAAACCAACTCCTAATTGTATTAATGTTTTCTATTGTTTTCCTGTTCTCTATTGTCTTTATTTCTGCTCTAATATTTACTGCCTACCTTCTGCTAACATTGGGCTTACTTTGCTATTGTTCTAGTTCTTAAGGTGTATAGTTCAGTTGTTTATCTGAAATTTTTCTTGGTTCTTAATATAGGCATTTATTGCTATGAACTTCCCTCTTTAACACCTTTTACTGCCTCCATAAATTTTGGTATGTTGCATTTCCATTTTCATTTGTCTCAAGATACTTTTTATTTCTCTAATTTCTTCTTTGATTCATTGGTTGTTCAGGCCCTATTCTATTTAGAACACAATGGATGCTAAGCAAGTTGGATTTAGATATTTTCTTATTTAATTCCTATTACTAAGCACTGCAATACAAATACTTCATTTTTATAAGTGAAGAAACAGCCTAGGGGAGATTCATTTGTCCAAGGTAACTGTCTTGCTAAGAGCATCTCTGGTCATTACCTTCTGTGAAGATAATTTAAGCACCAGCCTTCTTCTCCCAATCTCTGCCCCAACACAAATCGCAACTACTAAAAGAGTTGTAAACTCTTGGCATTAGACACAAAAGCAAAACAAAACAAACAAAACCTGATTATACCCATATTAAAGCATAGTAGTTTGATTTTGTCTTGTCATGTAAGTGTGCACATGGCTTTAACAATATAATTTTAAAAGATTTCTAGGCCACTTGAACTTAGAAATCCATGTTCTGAAGCCTGACTTCTTTTAATGTCTGGGCAGCCAAGCCCAAATGCCAGACCAAGTTAGAGCCAAGACTAAAGCAATGTGGTTCCACAAAGGAGAAGGAACAAGGCAGCCCCACAGCAATAGGATGTTTCTGGTCTCTGCAGGTGATTTTGCATCTGATGAAACCCACTGGGGAACAGTCTTCTTGTAAATTCACCAAGGACTTAGGTTGATGGGGACTCTTAGACTACAGGATGACTGCATCTGTCCTTCCCATCATCAGCATCAGGCTAGTATGCTATTTCTGGAGGGGTGAGAAACTCTAACCCTGTCTGCCTTCCTTGGTCTGAGATCTTCCCTTTAATTTCTCACTAGGTCTTTGGAGTTCTGAAGGCAGTAATGATGTTTTCTTATACACTTTTTCACACTTGGTGAGCCTGCACCTCTAGGAAGGAGGTTTCTCATTCACCTAGGAGGTCAGTAGAAAAGTCATGGAATACAGCTGTTTTACTCTAAAACCCAAGTTGTTTTTGTTATGTTGCTTTAAGGGGGAGAAATGATCACATACTGCTTTTACAAAACTGAATAAACCTACATGCCCAACAAGTGCAGTTCCATCAACCTTCATTCTTCCCTGTTCCTGCTGTACCCAATGTCACATACTACTCTCACACCCTCCAGGTGCTTCTTTCTCTTCCTGTCTTTACATAGGTGGTTCTCAGTGGCTGAAACACCTTTTCCACCTTCTAACCATCTTTTGATAATCAGTTCAAATGTCTATTTCTGCAATTTTTTTTTCTCTCTCCTTAGTCTTCTTTCAATTTCCCATGGTAGTTCACACACAATACTTCTCACTCCATATTGGAGAAGAGGTCTGCAACTTTGGTCTTCCCTCTGTGAAGTGTCAGGATAGGGAGAGGCAGTATGATAAATAAAGGAAGGGCTATGGAGCTACAAAGTAGTGGCCTGAGCCCAGCCTTTCACCCTCTGGCTGTGTTTGTTGGTTTAAATCTCAGCTTCCTCACCTTTAAAGTTAGGGCAACAATAAATACCTCAAAAGTTTGTTGCAAAGTAAATGAAATAATTTATATAAGACAAGACTAGAAAAGATCTTCCATATCATTAAAAATAATGCATTATATATATATGAAACACATAAATGGATTTATGTTAACATGTAGGTTATAAAGCATACAGTCAAATAAGCACCTCTGAATGTATCACTCAACATAATTCAAACCTTATCATTAAGATCAGTGTTACTTGTATCTCCTTCCCTTCCCACCTCCTTCACCCCAAATGAACAATTCTAAAATGTCTGCTTTCCTTCCTTTTTCTTTCACAATAGTTTCAATAACAAAGGTTGTTTTTCATATTAACTAAAACTATTTTATATTTATCCTTATTTCTGTTTATAATTATGGTCAATTCAGTGTTACTGTTGGATAATATTTCATTACATTCTTATTTCACAATTTATTTAGCACACTGCATTAGTATAATGATTTAAATATTTTGGTATTCCAAAGTTTTGCTATTAAACATTATTACTGAAGTGTATCTTACATATAACATTGTACAAATGTAAGGTGTATAAAATGTTAATTTAGTACATTTACATATTGTAATATTAGCACCTCTGTCACTTTACATAATGATCCTTTCTTTTTAGTGGTTAAAATCATTAGGTTCTAGTCTTTCAGCAAGTTTAATGAATTATAGTACAATATTGTTGTTTATATTCGCTATACTATGCAACAGATCTCTAGGGCTTAATTACTTCTCTTTATAAGGATACAAGTTGTATCCCCTTAAACAACATTTGTCTTAACTACTCAACCGCCATCTCCTGATAACTACTATTTTACTTCGTTTTTATAAATTGCCTTTTTAGATTCCATATATATCACACAGTACTTGGCCTTTCTCTGAGTTATCTCATTTAGTATAATAGTGAACAGTGTTAATATGAACATTTTGTACAGGTTTTCAATTCCCCTGTGCAAGAATTTCTCTAGGGTACACACCTAAAGTAATGCTATTGATTTGTAGATTAGTGCAAGCTCAACTTTACCAGATAACGTCAAATCTATATCCAAAGATGTTACATCTATTATTGAATACATGCATGTCTAAACTGGCCCTTAAAGAACTTACTTTGGGACTTTTAATCATCTTTTATAATGATGTCTCCTTTTACCTTTATTTTTTATCCTTTCTAGTTTCATAGGATTTATCTTACTGCTCTGTGCTTTCTTTTTTATGTTTGTTTGCTTTGTCTTCTGCATGTGTGTTTTGAAATGCTAATTTCTTTAAAGATTATTTTTTTTGAAAAGCTAATCTCTTTTTTAAAATTAACACAGTGTTATATTAGTTTCGGGTGTACAGTATGATTCAGCAGTTCTATAAATTTCATAATGCTCATCAAGATAAGTGTATTATTAATCCTCTTCACCTATTTTATCCATCCTCCCACCCACCTACCCTCTGGCAACTACCTTTTTTTCTATATATTCAAGAGTCTCGGGTTTTTTTTTTCCTTTGTTCATTTGTTTTCTTAAATTCCACATAATCATAAGTTATTTATCTTTCTCTGATGGGCTTATTTCACTTAGCATTATACCCTCTAAGTCTATCTATGTTGTTGCAAATAGCAAGAATTCATTCCTTTTTGTGGACAAGTAGTATTCCATTGAGAGTGAGTGTGTGACTGTGTGTGTGTGTGTGTGTGCATGCGCGTGCCACTTCTGAATCCATTCATTTATCGAAGAGCACTTAGGTTACTTCAGTATCTTGGTTATTATAAATAATGCTGAAAGAAACATAGGGGTGCATATATCTCTTCAAATTAGCATTTTTGTTTTCTTTGGGTAAATGCCCAGTAGTGGAATTACGGGATTATGATATTTCTTTTTTCTTTTTTTTCCCTTGAGGAACCTCCATATTCTTTTCCACAATGGCTACACTGGTTTGCATTCCCTCCAACAGTGCACAAATGTTCCTTTTTCTTCACATCCTCGCCAACACTTGTTATTTCTTGTGTTTTCTATTTCAACTATTCTGGCAGATGTAAAGACATATCTCATTGTGGTTTTATTTTGCATTTCCCTGATGATGAGTGATGTTGAGCATTGTTACATATGTCTATCGGTCAGCTATATGTCTTCTTTGGAAAAATGCTATTCATGTCTTCTGCCCAGATTTATTTGGATTATTTGTGGGATTATTTTTGTTTGTTTTTATATATGAATTATTTATATATTTTGGATATTAACCCCTTTTCAGATACACCATTTGTATCTTCTTCCATTTGGTAGGCTGCCTTTGGTTTTGTTGATGGTTCTTTTCACTGTGCAAAAGCATTTAATTTTAGTGTAGTCTTTTTTTTTTTAAAGATTTTATTTATTTTGTGACAGAGATCACAAGTAGGCAGAGAGACAGGCAGAGAGAGACCGGGGGGCGGGGGGGGGGGGGAGGCAGGCTCCCCGCTGAGCAGAGAGCCCGATGCGGGGCTCGATCCCAGGACCCTGGGATCATGACCCGAGCTGAAGGCAGAGGTTTAACCCACTGAGCCCCCCAGGCGCCCCAAATTTTGTGTAGTCTTAACAGCTTAATTTTGCTTTTGTTTCCCTTGCCAGAGGAGACCTATTTAGAAAAATGTTTCTGCAGCCAATGTCGAAGAAATTACTGCTATGTTTTCAATGAATTTTATAGTTTGAGTTTGCATATTTAGGTCTTTAATCGATTTTGAGTTTATTTTTGTGTACGTGATTAAGGAAGTGGTCCAGTTTCATTCTTTTGCATGTAGCTGTCCAGTCTTCCCAACACCATTTGTTGAAGAAATTGGCTTTTCTCCATTGTATACTCTTGCCTCCTTTGTTGTTGATTAATTGACCATACAATCATTTTACTTCTGGACTCTCAATTCTGTCCCATTGATCTATATGTCCATTTTTGTGCCACTACTATGTTTTGTGGCATTACCATGAGCCACTTCCTATCTTGACTGCTAAAACTTTGTAGTATATCCTGCAATCAGGGATTGTGATGCCACTATCTTAATGATATTTTTCAAGATTGCCCTGGCTATTTGAGGCCTTCGGTGTTTCTATACAAATTTTAGGATTATTTTAGTTATGTGAAAAATGTTGTATTACGATATGGATTGCATTAAAGTTAAATCTGTAGATTGCTTTGGGTAGTATGGACATCTTCACAATATTGGTTCTTTCAGTCTATAAACATGAAATACATATTTGTGTCCTCTTCAGTTTCTCTCATCAGTGTTTTACAGTTTTCAGAATATAGGTCTTTCACCTTGGATAAATTTATTCCTAGGTGTTTTATTCTTTTTGGTACATTTTTAAATGGGATTCTTAATTTCACTTTCTGCTACTTCATTAATTAGAGTATAGAAAAGGGACAGATTTCTGTATATTAATTTTCTGCCCTGCAATTTTACTGAGTTATCAGTTCTAGCAATTTTTTGGAGGTTTTGGGGGTTTTCTATATATAGTATCATGTCATCTGCAAATAAAAGTTTTATTTCTTCCTTACCAATTCCAATGACTTTTGTCTCTCTGTCTTGTCTGATTGCTCGGGTTAGGACTTCCAGTACTACATTAAATAAAAGTGGTGAGAGTAGACATTCTTGTCTTGTTCCTAATTTTAGAGAAAAAGCTCTCAGTTTTTAACCATTGAGTATGATGTTAGCTGTGGATATTTCCATATATGGCCTTTATTATGCTGAGGTATTCTCCTTTTAAAGCTATTTTGTTGAGAGTTTTTGTTATGAATGGGTGTTACACCCTGTCAAATGCTTTTTGCACTTCTTTTGAGATGATCATATGATTTTTGTCCTTTCTTTTGTTAATGTGATGTATCACGTTGATTTATTTGTGCATACTGTACCAGCTTTGCATCTCTGGAATAAATCCCACTTGATCATGGTGAATCATCATTTAATTAATGTCTCCTCTTACCTTTATTATTTACTTCTTTTCACTTTCATGGGATTTATTTTATTGCTCTGGTTCCTTACTTAAGATTGAAATTTATGTAACTTATAGCGTTTTTTTCCTAATCAAAATATTTCAGATAACAACATTCTCTGCAAGAATCATTTCAGATGCCTTTCTGGTTTATAGGATATTTCTGTCTATATTTAGCCTTTTTAATGTTTTTTCAGTACTACACTTAGATACTATTGCTATTTTACAGAAATGGTATTTACATGGGTGGTATTTCCTACATTTCTCAGTGGTACCGGTGCTTTAGTTTTGATTGGTAGTAGATAGAGATCACTTGCTTCTAAGTATTCTACATTTCTTTTGTAATTTATTTTGAGCATTTAGAAGTTTTAAGTTCTGTATGTATTTTCTTTAATAAAAATTTATGTATTTTCTTTAATAAATAGTTATGTATTTTCTTTAATAAAAATATTTTTGTGATCTATAGTTCATTCAATTTCATTGTGATCCCTTCTTCCTTCCTATACCCACCCCTCTCTCCCTCAACTCTCCTTTCTTCTCGCACTATGGTCTGTCTCTTCCTCCATCCTTCCCCCTCTCCTTCCTTTCCTTCCTCCAACTAATGGACTGATGTATACACTAATGTGCCCTAATATGTATAGTGTACTCATTGTAACCCAAACTTTGAGTTCTACAGGGTAAAGAATGGCTAGAATTTTGTAACTGATGCCACCCCTTCTCCCTCTGGGGTGGGATCTGTAGTCTGCTTCAGTCATTGCATTATTTACCCTGCTTGTGCCCTAAAAATCCTTCATTATAACTTGAACATTGTAAATATTCTTAAATATGTCAGACAGATCTTTACTCTCAATTCTGAGACTTTTCCAGTCTACATCATATTAGACACTTTGGTTTTTAGCAACAGGAAATCCAAATCCAGCTGGTTAAATAGTAAAGGGTTCAGGTAGTAGAAAACTCAGGAGCAGGTTAACCTTAAGAGTGATCCAATCTCAGGGGCACCTGGGTGGCTTAGTGGGTTAAGCATCTGCCTTCGGCTCAGGTCATGACCCCAGGGTCCTGGGATGGAGTCCTGCATCAGGCTCCCTGCCCAGTGGGGAGTCTCCTTTTCCAAACTCTGCCTTATCCCTGCTTGTGCTCGCATTCTCCCTCTCTCTCAAATAGATAAATACAATCTTAAACAAGAAAAAAAAAAAGAGTAATCCAATCTCTAGAGAACCATTTACCCCCTTCTTGCACTGACAAAGTGGTGGCGAGGTAATTCCTATGCATCTTTGAACAGCTAATGTTTGTCTTTGAGGGGAAGAATGTAGGAGCTGTGAAGACAGAAGGAATCCTTAAGACCATCCTTCAGGAAGTTTAGTATTTCATCTAATAATTATTTAGTGAATAATTAAATATCCTTATTTTAGCTTCCTGCAATAGGTGACATTCCTATGATGGGTGAAAAGTTCACATTTTTAGAAAAAGATGTATAAATTCTCCTTACTGTATAATAGAATCAATGCCTCCCTATTACCAACTGCCAGGTAATGACTGTTTGGCTTGATACAGGAAATAAAAACTAATTGTAATAGCCACCTCTTTACTGAGCAAATGCCACATTCCAGCCATAGTGAAACACAGCATACCGTGAAACAGAGGTTATCACTGCACACTTTACAGCACAGGTGACGATCTCCATTCAGAGATTATAGAGCCTGTCCAGTTAGCAGATGCCAGAGGAGGGATTTTAGCTGAAATAGAACTGCCTCCAAAGTCTGTGCTATTGATCATCTTGCACTAGGCTTCAGGATGAGAAAAACTAGGGGAGAGGGCAAAGTTTTAATATCTTACTAACTTGTCTCAAAAAAAACAACACTGATTTAACAAATTGGCTGAACAGGCCGATGCGCGATTCTGGCACACTGAGAGAGACAAGTAATGAAAATGAAGTACGGGCTGGACATCTGCATCATGGAAGGCTGCACTGGATGGCACAGAAAGGTCCTTCTAAGTCTGAGGCTTGCCGTGTGATTTAACTTTCTAATTATGAAGTTTAAATAGGCTTTACTAGACTATGAGCTGCTTGAAGATATTCCTGATTTATGATTAATCTCTTTTTTAGCTGCTAGCCAGCTAGTGCCTATTTCTGCTTAGATTTTCAATTATTGGTGACTTGAATTAGAATACCCAAGATGGAATTTTGACATAAAATTAAAAAATAGATTTTAAGAACTTTTTCAACTTTAGATAAGACATAGTTAAATGTTTCTCTTTTTTTTATAGCTTTTACGTAGTGGCAGTCATTATCCACAGTTACAGTTTGAACATTATTCACACTTTCCAAAGCTGCTGGCTAGCTAGGGTAACCATGGCTAGATAACACATTAACACAAATTCTTGAAACTTCTAAAAATCCCAGTGATAAAACTGGATCAAAATGAACCATTTATGACTTTCAAAACTTCTCTATATTACATTTATTTTTAAATGCCCTTATGATAGTTCTAATAGTCAGCTATTGATTGAATAATTTTTTAAAAATCCTAATAAGTATGAATGATTAAATTACTTCCATTCTTATGTATCGAAGGCATGCTCCTTTTACCAGCCCTAAAATGACTTCTATTATGGGATACAGGAAATGGAACACTAAACTCCAGCAAAGATGGATCACAAGATTACAAACAGAATCCGCCTGTTTTATTATATGAATGACAAAGTTGAGGAACAGAGAAGACAAAAATATCTTCCAAGAAAACAAAGTTCAGAATAAGCAAATTTCTTTAGTTTTGAGCTATAGCCATATAAGAGACACTCCCCGAAAAGCTACTAACTCTCCTATAAGGCAATTAATAGAGCTTAGTAAAGAACAGAAAGTAATTATGAAAAGTGTAACACGGGAAGGACTATTATCTGGTATCAATGTTCAAAAATGCAAGTAGTGTGCTTATCGTATAGTTGATAAAGGAAAAGGTGCTATTTGTGGGAAAAAATGTGCTGTATGACTACCATTCATTTTTAAGGAATATAATAACTCCAGCATCTCTATTAAAATGTATTAAAAAGGTAATTTTAAAATAGAACAATATAACTAACAGAAGTACCCTAAAAAAGTATTTATCAAGAAAAAAGTGGTTAATACTGATTTTTCCTCCTTATTAATTAATAGGCTATAGTATCACAGCTGTGCAGTGCTGGCTAATTAGAGTTAACAGGTTTTCCTTAGCCAAAGCATCTTGCTTTTGTTCTTACTTTTCCTGTTTAATGTGGAAGTTACTCTTGAGTATATTAGGCTTCAGTAATGACAAAGAGCTACATTTGATCTATAACTTTAAGTCCTTCTATAGAGAATTGCCTCAGAACATTTTATAACATTTTTTAAAAGGGCTGGATGTGAAAGTCTTGATATTCTGACAATTAAGACAGTAAAAAGAGCATCTGATGAATTTCTTAATGAAGTAAAATATCCTCCACCAAAATTCCTTTTTAGCTGCTTAAAAAATAAAAATCACCTGTTACTGAACTAATCTTCAGTGTTACTTATTATCTTCTTTAGGAAATATCAGCGATGGGTTTTATAAATTTGCAAATATTTCTTTTAATACCCTTAAATTTGTAATATTTAGTACTCAAAGATACACACAGATTTACATTTTCTAAATACGGTAAAGGTTGTAAGGAATTTTTTTTTCTTTCTTTTTTTTTTCTTTAAGACTTTATTTATTAGAAAGAGAGAGGGAGCAGTAGCAGAGGGAGAGGGAGAAGCAGGCTCCCCACTGAGCAGGGAGCAGGACTCTGGGCTCAGTCACAGGACGCTGGAATCATGACCTGAACTGAAGGCGGTCCCTTAAACTACTGAGCCCCCCAGGTGCCCAGGAATTTTTCTTTAAAAAGTTTAGGGAATGATGTAATACCTGGCTCAGTCAGTAGAGCATGTGACTCCTGTTGATCTCAAGGTTATGAGTTCAAGCCTCAAGTTGGGCACAGAGCCTACTTTAAAAAAAAAGTGAAAGCTTAAAGAATGAGAAAATATTTTTCTCTAAAAAAACAATAAGCCCATGAAAAATCTAACTATGCACTTTCCACAAGAAGGAACTGTTTCAGATATGATCCTGCTGGTTCCCACTTCTCCATTCACTTTGCCACACTCACTTCCAGCTGCATTTTCTCGAAATGTCCTGTCTCTGGTAGCTCAGGGCCTTTCTGCCTCACCCAGCCCAAACCCTTTTAGTCTGCCTTCAGGTTAATTTCCCTGAAGTCATCAATCCTGTCAGACTTCTCGTTTTTTCTAACTTATTTCAAATGGGGCCCATGGTGCCCCATGCTTATACTTTCTCCACTTTTGCAGTTTCCTCTGTTACTTCTATTAGATGGATCTTAGCCATTGTTTATGGCTATCTATGCACAGGGTGAGGTCCTGGCTGCGAAGAAGCCCCACGGAGAACTTTGCCTCAGTGCTTTCAGTACCCAGCAAGGATGTGGGAGTGTGGTGCAGGCAATGGTGACATTTTATGGGGCTCTGGTCATGGAATGTAGGCAGAAGTGATATGTGCTGCTTCTATGCTTAGCCCATAAAAATCCAAAGGCATGACTCCCAAGGCTCTCTCCACTACAGCTGGTGGGATTTTTATACCCTGAATGATTGTGCAGAGGAGGGTTCTAGCCCCTCCTTGGGTTGCCATCAACTGAACTTTCAGCTAGTGAGAAGTAAACCTCTATTTTGTAAAGCCACTGATATTTCATGTCTACCTCTTACAGTGGCCAAATCTAATCTCCTCCCATCAACCCTCAGTTGTTTCGTGAGATTAAGAGTCTCTTATGGTTTGTCTTCCTCTGGATCCCATCTTGTTTCATTTTTTCCCTCCCCAGCCCCCACAACCCCCGCCCTGCCTCTCAAATTCCTCATATCAGAGAGATCATATGATAATTGTCTTTCTCTGATTGACTTATTTCACTTAACATAATGCACTCTAGTTCCACCCACATCGTTGCATGACATTTATTATTTGGATTAAAATCCAAATTCTTTACATAATATTCTTTACCTAATAAAGTCTTGCATAATTTGGCTTCTGAATCTCTTCGCTTCCTTTTAAGTTTCTTCTTTTATTCTACCAGTAATAATTACTTTGTGAATCCATGTGACCTTTAGCAGTATGTATCATCAAACTTTTAATTGTGCCTGTTGATTACATAAGAAAATATTATCTGGCTTATTTATGTGATCTTCATTTTTATTTCTGTAACTGCAAATAATGTTGAACTTATTTTTCATGTTTACACTATTCATCTTGTCCTTCTCTGTGAAATGCTTGTTCCTCTCCTTTGCCCATTTTCCCCCTATTGGTTATTACTGCTTTACTTATTGATTCATAGTTCTCTATATACTCTTGTTACTAACCATTTGTTTGATGCATAACATCTCCTCTGCCATTTTTATCATTTTTTGCATCTTTTAAGATGTCTTTTGACAAGAAAAAATAAGTTCATTTAAGTTAAGTGTGTCAAATTTTTATAGTTAGTGCTTTGTGTCTTCCTTAAGAAATTTCTCCCTTATTCCAAATCTAGAAGATACTCATTTATACATTCTACTAAGAATTTTAAAACTTTATTTTTAACATTGAGAGATACATGTAGTATATCTGATTACTTAATACCTTTTTTTCTAACTCCATTTAATGAATAGTCCCTCTCTTCATTTCTCCCTACCGATCTGTCACCAAATAAATACTCAGTCGTTCTTCCTGTATTTCTAGTCTCTTCCTCTAGTTAAATTCTTTATCAACTGGTATCACAAGATCTTTATTTTTACATTCTTGAAATTGCCCTCAATACTGTCCTCAGGGTTGTCTTCAGACAATGCATAGGATGGATTCCTCTTTTTTTGCTTTTTCAACAATATCCTGATAGTTCTTAGTTCTCTACTGTCCTTCAAGAACCCTAGAATTCACTTGTAAAATCCTAAATATTAAGATATTGGGAAATTTTATTGGAATAATACATCTATAAATCAATTTGAACAGACTTTGCCTTTTGACAACTTTTTAATTATTCATATACATTGTATACACTCTATTTACTTTTTTTTAACGTTGTAAATGATTTTTAGTATTTTTTCCTGTGGTCTCATACACTTTTGGTTTATTCATTTATAATCCTACTATAGCTCCTAGACTTGCTACTACTATTTTAAGTTACAGTGTCTTTTTAATTATATGTTCTAGGTATTTGTTACTGTTATATGGAAATACAATTAAATATTATATATTAGTTTTATATCCAATCACTTTGTTACCACCCTATTTTCATATTTTTCCTCTATATTCTTTAGTAGTTTTCTACATGAGCATTTTTATCAGCAAATAGTGATAGTTTATTTCCTTTTTTCCCCGTTTCTATTCAGTTAATTTGATTATCATTTCTTATTATGCTGGATTGGGTTTCCAGTTAAAAGTTGAATACAACTGGGGCGCCTGGGTGGCTCAGTGGGTTAAGCCTCTGCCTTCGGCTCAGGTCATGATCTCAGGGTCCTGGGATCGAGTCCCGCATCGGGATCTCTGCTTGGCAAGGAGCCTGCTTCCTCCTCTCTCTCTCTGTCTGCCTCTCTGCCTACCTGTGATCTCGCTCTGTCAAATAAATAAATAAAATCTTTTAAAAAGGGGCGCCTGGGTGGCTCAGTGGGTTGGGCCGCTGCCTTCGGCTCAGGTCATGATCCCAGGTCCTGTGTTCGAGCCCCACATCGGGCTTTCTGCTCAGCAGGGAGCCTGCTTCCTCCTCTCTCTCTGCCTGCCTCTCTGCTTACTTGTGATTTCTCTCTGTCAAATAAATAAATAAAATCTTTAAAAAAAAAATCTTTTAAAAAAAAAGTTGAATACAAATGAAAAAAAAAAGGTTGAATGGAAGCTTATTTAGTAAGTCACTTGTAATATCCCCAACTTTAAATAATTAAAAGATGTGATAGTACTTATATATTTTCAGTGGTTTCTGTTTGTCAAGCTGAATAAGTTCTGTTCTCAATGTAATAAATTTTATAAAGAATGAGTGTTAAATTTTAACAAATACATTTCTTTGTATCTATTGAAGCAACTGTTCAGCTCTTTTAAGCTGGTGTCAATGACATTTATGGATTATTCTAATGTTAAAATGTCTTTCTACTTGAAGTTTAAACACAACTTAGTCCTAGAGTAGCATACTTTCATAAACTACTTTATTCCCTTACATTTTGTTCCAACTTTTGCATTATGTCAAGTATAACATGGGTTTAGTTTTCCTTCTCTCTAATGACCCTGTCTAGTTTTGATATTAAGAATAGTCTGTCCTGGTAAAATAACTGTACCTTCAAGAAAGTTTGTATAATGCTTGAATATTTGTACTCTAAGATACTCTAGTGTATCTTTGTTGTCTATTTAGTTGACTCCTAACCTTATTTTCATTTTTCTTTTTTCATTTTTGAGACCGATTTCTATTCCATGATGCTGCCAATTTTTTTTTATAGCATCTCTTATCTGTAAAACACTTACCTCTTGTCTCTTGTCACCACGCAGCTTATTATGCTCTCCAAAATGCCTTTCTTGGCATACATCCTCCACTAATCTCCCACCATATCTGATAATACTCTACTGTACTATTGGCTTGCTTTCTTCAAGGCATAATCATGATCTTAAGTTATGTTGTTCATGTACGTTTGTTTATTTATGATCCAACTCCTCCTACTAGACTATAATGACCTCTTGGACTTACACCTTAGTTTTCTGCTTTACTGTTCTACACCCAGCCACCAGAAGAGACTACAGTATATAAGTCATCTTAATTATTTGTTGATAAATTTTCTGAAGCTTAGCCCTTCTAGAAATTAAACAAAGTTTAAATGTTGACATTGCCAGTTCTCAAAAATATAAACAAAATACAAATCATTCTCAATGTCCATCTGTGTGTCAGAGAGAGAGCAATCCTAGGAAACTCAGTTATGATAGAATTAGTTTTGGAAGTTTCTGAGTTTAATGAAAGAAAAAAGCATTCTCCTCATTCAGTTTAGATTCCATTGTTTATCAAGCTATTAACCTTCACGGGGGCTCTCACTGTCCTGTTGTACTCTACCACCCTTCATACTCAAAAACCCAATTTGCTTAAACCAATTATTTATCCTCTCTTGGTAAATTTTTGAGAAAAATCACAAAATGGGGCAACAGGTTTAATGTTAAGTTTATGATCACAAACTTCAGTTACTCGGCATTGCTGGATAACATCAGCATTTTTTACTTTCTGAAATAACTATTTAATTACTTTTTTTCTTTTAATTATTTTTTCTCTTTTCTCAAATCAATTCTTGCATTTTCTCCCTGCTGGGACTGCTGGTCATACTGCTGTTTTTGCTGGTTCTTACATCTTTACCCAGCCATCCATTAGCTCCTAGAAACTGAGAGACGGTCTCTGGATTCCAGAACCTTTGTGTTTAGCCTTCCCCCAGTCTGGAGTTTTCTTCCTCTAACATTTCCAAGGAAGGGCCTTGGAAACTCATACTGAAGTTTGTTTCATTACAGTATCTTTTCAGAGATGCCTTCCCTAACAACTTCCAATCATTTTGAATGCAACATCCTCTTTCCTTTCCTTACTTTTCTTTTCTTTATTGCATATACCACAAATTCAGACTAAACTTAGGAGTCTTAATGCTTTGCCTTTTTGTTTCTTCCAGTACAAGGACCCTTTTGTTACTTTTCCAGCCCTGTTACATAACAATTGCTCAATACAAAATCACTGAAAGATTGATGAATTTACTGAAATTACAGGCATACAGATCATTAGAGAACATTTAATTTAACACTTTGAATTAACAAATGAGGATATGGACTCTCAGGTCAATTCACAGTCATAAGTCACACAATAGAGTTGGGGCAAGTACTCAGGTGGTTTGCTTAATTCTAGCACAGTAATCAATCCTCTGGGTTCATCTAGGGCCCTAAATTCTGTTGTAGTTCGCTTCTCACTATGAATTTGCCAAATCAGATGTTAATTTCCCATTGTAAGTACACTAAACTTTTTTTTTTTTTTATAAGATTTGATTGTCAGAGAGAGAGGAAGAGCACAAGCGGGGAGGCAGCAGACAGAGGGAGAAGCAGGCTTCCTGCTGAGCAAGGAGTCTGATGCGGGACTCTGTCCCAGGACCCTGGGATCATGACCTGAGCCACCCAGGCATCTCAGTACACTATACTTTAAATTGGGGAGGGAAATCTGCCTAATTGTGTCAATAGTTATTTAAATTTTTTTTCTAAATAAAATATTTTTATCCTTGTAGTTGCAGAGACCTAAGCTCTGAGCTAATGAGAACATTAGGGTAGCTGTTCCTAGATGTATAGCGAGTAAGTACGTAGGAAGAAGTACTGCTCTTTCCTTTCTTCTTAACTTTGTTTATCCAGTCAGAAACCCAAACTCCAGAATGTTGTTTTGGATGGTGTGTTACTTTTCTATTGCTGCCATAAAAAATTACCAAAAACTTTATGGCTTAAAACAACACAAATTTATCTTCTATGGAAGTCTGGCGTGAGTCCCACTGGGCTGAAATCAAGGTGCCAGCAGACCTAGTTCCCTTTCTGTAAACGCTATGGAAGAAGCTATTTCCAACTTCTGGATGCAGCCCATTTTCCTTGGCTCTTGGCCACCTTCTTTTGTCTTCAAAGCCACGATGGCAGACAGTCATCAGGTTTTAAATTACTCATGCCCCTGCTTCCTTTATCCCATCATTCTTGGACCACAGCCAGGAGCACATTCTCACTTTAAAAGACACATGTGATTACTTTGAGCTACCAAGGTAAAGTGGACAAACTCCCTATCTCAAGGTCTGTATCCTTGATCACATCTACAAAGTCTCTTTTGCCATGTAACATAACACATTCATAGGCTGCAGGGATTAGGATATGGATTTTTTGGGGGGGGTGGAGGGCAGTGGGCATGATCCTGTCTACCACACACAAATGTGAGAGGTAGGAGGTAAATTAGTGTATTTTCTACAGTAAGTTTTATAATCAGATCAGATACTGCTCCAAACAGTATTTTCTGGATATAAGGTATTTCAAAGTTTTTAAATGATTTGTTTGTTTATCTGAGAGAGAGTGTGTGAGTGGGGGGAGGGGCAAAAGACGGGAGAAGTTTCAAGTAGACCCCCCGCTGAGTGTGAAGCCTGATTTGAGGCCCATTCCCTGGACCCTGAGATCATGACCCAAGCTGTTACCAAGATTTTCAATTTTTATACGTATGGAGCAAATGAGCAAAAGATAAAGATCTCAACTCGGTTGTTCAGAGTTGCACTAAACGACTTCCTTTATGTATTAGTTTTGAAATAAGAGCTATGCACATTAGCCTACCCGCTTACCTAGCACGGGTTTCCTCAACCTTCAAATGCATCTAACATGGTGAAGTACAAACGGACTCAGCCTATTAACAAGTGTGTGTACCTCCCCACACGTTTTGGGTTGAAAAGAAAAAATGAGATTAAGTACATGTTTCTAATGAGGGAGAAAGAACATTATCTTAGAGTTTAAGAAGAGTATATACCTCCAAATCACTGAACCTGGGAATCAGAGATTATTATTATAAAGTGTTGGTTACCCTCAGTAGGTGTAAAGAAGATACAGTTTCTAAGAAGGAGTAAAATAACGTAAGAGATCAGATTGAGATGAATAAATAAAAAAATGATTCTAAGACACGTTTATATACATGATGGTCTCCTTACACGCATGTCTATGATGAACTGTATGGTGATCTATCTTGTTTATTTCACACAGCTAGGAAACGGCAGAACTAGGACAGCCATGAAGAAAGCATAATGTGCTATACATAGTATAGGTTTACTATTGTTTTTGTTTTTTGTTTTTGAGAGAGCACGCATGCGTGTGAGCATGTGGGGAGGGACAGAGGGAGAGGGAGAAAGAGAATCCTACCCCGACTCAGGCTTGATCTCATAATCCTGAGATCATGACCTGAGCTAAAATCAGGAGTCAGACACTTCACTGACTGAGCTACCCAGGGGCCCCACAGGTTTCCTATTTTTAAGGATCTAAATATTTTGACTTAAGAAGTCTTTATTGAACACCCACTTAGCACAATGCCTATTTTACTTAAGCATTCAGTAAATGTCTTTTGGATGATTGATTAAAATAATTACAATGATAGATAAGAGGGAACTTTTAGAAATGCGTATTAAAACTTAGTATAGGCATTGCGGAAGCACCAAGGGCATCAATTTTAATTATCCTTTTATGTTGAGATATACTTACTTTCCAAGTGTTGAAGTGAATAGATCTTCATTTCCTACTCATTTATGTCTTGAAGGTGATCCAGGGTAGATTTTCTGACCTTTCTTTCTGACCTTCAGAAAGATCCTCATTAAACAGAATCATTACCCTGTAAGAGGCTCCTTTCAGGTCTCGCTATCAGGATGAATTTGGGACTTCTACTAAAGGCTGTAAGCAGCCAGATGAAAGCTTTTAGAATCCCATCTTAGGTAGAGGCATAAAAAACTTCTCCAAGTAACCTCTGATAATAGGATATATTGGACCTATCACTGATTCAGGTGTTCATGTCCTCCTATGATTAGCTTGTGAAAAAAGCTGGGAAAGTCTGATAGAAATTTGAAAAACAAATGGAAAGGCAAATCATCCTACCACCTTGTCATCTAAGAGGCACTGTTACTGCATCTTCCCTCCTAATTCATGCCTGCAATGCTGTGAGTGGACCTCAGGGACAAGTCTGGGCTTCCTGATGATTTCCTTCTCTGTGCCCCTCCCCCTCCTATAATGTTACTTCCTACCTCTTAGAAGTTTCAGGGAGGTGGGGGGGTATATTCTGTACATGGAAAGGAAGACGAATTGATACATGTGTGAACATATACATAAGAACATACAAATAGCTTAAAAGAAAAACTGAGTAGTAGCATGTAATAGGAAAGTTATGGCTCATTATCAAATGAACATTTAAGACAAAATCTAAAGAGTGCTGATAAAGTACCTCAGGCTAGAATAGTCCAGAATGGTTTAAAAGCAGAATAATTTCAAGGATAGGTGGGACTTTGTGGGGAGTGGCAGTGGGGGGAGCAAACCATTACATTAGGTGAGCTGACTAGACAAAAATCTTTGACTTTGGAAGGTTTACTCCTGGGTGCACTACAGCAAGTACATTCTAGAATTAATACTTAAATGTTCTGTACACAGCTAATAAAGTCCAGCCGTTAGTCTACCCACCCCTCGCAGTGGACCAGCAATTTGGCCCCTTTCAACTGTAGACTGGTTTTACACATAACTTTATCTGTCTCTCCGGAGGGAATTTTTACTCCATTAAATGATCTCTAAGATACTTCCTCACTGTGATGGAATTAGCAATGTGGTTGATGTGACTAGTATTTCAACTTCAATTTCAGGGGACCGTGACACTTTTCGTTATCAATGCTTCTTACAGCATGATCTCTGGTAAACTTACACTTAGGATGTTCCCAGTATTACAGAGGAGTAGTACAAAGGGTTATAATGTGCCTTGTATTTATCATCTTTTATTTCTGTCATGAATTAAATTTTTTTCTTTCCCTTCCCTCATTCCTTCCGTTCCCCTCTTTTTTCTCCCCGCCCGTCTCCATCCCTTTCCCCCTTCCCTCCTACTTCTTCCTACCGCCTTCTCCATCCCTTTTCTTTCCTATTTTCTCAATGGTAAATAACTGGTATAAACGGTCCAGAGGCCCTTCATATTGTCAAAATGGTCCAAAGTCTAAAAATCTGAAAAGCACTGTTGAGTCAGTATACTACTATCACCATAAGTATATATATATGTATATACATATATATATATATATTCATTGTGATAATGTGATTTATAAGAATTATATATTCGATCATTCATATCTGCTCCCCATTCCCTTGGAATACCTTGTGTGGTAAGACCAATGGGAACGTCTTTTGTTATAATATTTGGTCTCTTATCTCCAGTCACTGAAATCTCTTCGAAGCCAGGGAAGTGAAATAGGTATCTTATTACTTATATGAGGCCCCCTTCCACTATAACTGGGTTTATGTTAATGAGGTGAATTTTGGAAAGCCACTAAGGATGGGGCCTGGTCACTAGAGAAACTAATCTTGTAATTAGAGGGTTGAAATTTGATCTCCAGGAAAGAGAGGGCTGGAGGTTAGATTAATCACTAATAACTACTGATTTGACCAACTATGCCTATGAAATGAAGCCTCCATAAAAACCCAAAAGGATGATGTTGGGAGGGCTTCCAGATTGGTAAATGGGGAGATGTGTGGAGAGTGGACATGGAAACCCTGCATTCCTTCCACATACATTGCCCTCTGCATCTCTTCTATCTTTCTGCTTTAGAGTTATATCCTTCCAAAATAAACCAGTAATCTGAGTTCTGGAAGCCCTCTAGCAAATTAACTGAAGTTGAGGGAAACAGGTCATTGAAATTTCTAATCTATAACCAGTTGGTCATAGAGGCTTGGGTGACAACCTGGACATGTGTTTGGCATGTTAAGTGGTGGGAAGGCAGTCTTTAGGACTGAGCCCTTCACCTATTGGATCTGATGGTATGTCCAGGTACATGGTGTCAGAATTATAAGACACCAAACTGGTGTTGAAGCACTGCTTGTTGCTATGGGGAAACACTTCCCCACAGTGGAATTGGGTGCAAAATCCCTAATTATTTACGTGGATTTTTTATTTTCACTATTATTTCACAGGGCTACTTTGTATGTCATGGTTCCTTTCTCGTATAATATATAAACTTATTTTTATAGAAAGGAAGTATCAAGATGCAGAAAACAGATTGGATCTTGTCTGGTTTGTAGTACTGAAAAGCATAGACAGGAATGACATGATCAGAGTTGTGCTTTGTTACTAAGAATAAGATCATATCGGATTTAGAATGGATTGAAAGGAATGGTATCTGGATAAAAATAGAATTTGGAAGCCAATTCACTTATTTTATTAGGAGGCAATAAGAAATCAGATTATCATCATAGCCACGGGGAAAGATGGTTATGTACGCCAGGAATCTGGAAAGGAGTTAACAAGTAACTAGATGTTGGGAAGAAAATAAAAGGCTGTTTTGTTTTTGTTTTTGTTTTGACTCAGTTTCTAAGTCTAAATGACTGTAATATGATGTTGCCATTAGTACGATTAAGGAGGTTAGCAGGATGAACTGCAGTTGGTCGGGTCTGTTGTGCTGATAGAACATTTCTGAAGACACAGTTCAGAGTAAGAGTGTAGAGGACCCATCCATGTTTTAGGCAAAATTAGTTCTCTGTACCTGTTATTGATGTCCTTGAATTACAGAGTACTTTATAAAATCTTATGCTTAGAGGCTCCTGCTTTCCTGAGATGAAATGTCCACTTGTTCCATTCCACCCCCATTTTCTTTTCAATCCCGTGCATTATCTCTGAATGCAAGCTGGGAGAAGGAACAACTGAGAGGCCGGAGACATCACTCTGGCTACTTTAAGAAGTCAGCATCCAACAAACAAATGACTGTCTAGTTTTAGGGTGGGTATGACCAAGAATTTATAAAGCAGGGGACAGAGAAGAGATACAAACTGTTTTTCTCCTACTTCCAGGTGCTCGTTTCAGGCCTATTTCTGGCAGCAGCATCACTGAATGATCACCATTTGTACCAGTTCGAGAAGCAGCAGCATACTACATGTAGGGAGAGCCAAACAGCTGGCGACTGGGATATTTTAAAGTTTCAAGTACATAGAATATGGTCAGCTTTGCCATTTAAATAGATTAGACTACTAGTTGTCTGGAAAATAAAATAATAGGAAGATGAATAAAAGCTAGCAGTTAACTACAGATGGGAATAAACAGTGGTCCTATGAATAAGAAGTAGAATAGCCAGAAATAGGGGTAAAACAAAGAGGAAAAAGGTTGGATTAAAGAACATTTTTTTTAAAGATTTTATTTATTTATCTGACAGACAGAGATCACAAGTAGGCAGAGAGGCAGGCAGAGAGAGAGGAAGGGAAGCAGGCTCCCTGCTGAGCAGAGAGCCCGATGTGGGGCTCGATCCCAGGACCCCGAGATCATGACCTGAGCCGAAGGCGAGGCTTTAACCCACTGAGCCACCAGGTGCCCTGGATTAAAGAACATTTTAAGAGACAAAATCAGGAGGCACCAGGGTGGTGCAGTTTGTTGAGCCTCTAACTGTTGGTTTCAGCTCAGGTCCTGATCTCAGGGTCGAAATCAAGCCCTGCAGAAGGCTAGGCGTGGAGTCGGCTTGAGATTCTAATTCTCTCTCCCTCTGCCTCTCCCATTCATGCTTGCTCTCACTTGTACACGCTCTCTCTCAAATAAATTTTTTTTCTTTGTAAAAATAAAGGAAATCAGGAGGCCTTTAACTTGATAACTGGGCAGTGAAGAGAGGGAGAAATCAGAAGACGGCTGTATTTCTAGCCTCAGGGACAGGGTTATAGGGATGCTGCCCAACTGAGATTAAAGGAAAAAGAAAAGAAGAAGAGGAGGAGGAGGAGGAAAGGGAATTAATCTTAAGGATGGAGGAAAACTCAGTTTGGGGCATTATAAAATCGAGGTGTGTAAGGAACTTCCAGCTGTAGCCATAGCAGGGAACTAGGTACAAAGCTAATGACCTGGGTGGCTGGTGGGAAATACAGTGGAAGTCTTCTGATTGTCTCGTTTTGTTTTTATTTTTTATGGAGGTATATATTATATGAGTATCAGGTATATAGCATAATGATTTGATATTTGCACATACAGGAAAATGATCACCACTATAAGTCTAGTTAATATCCATCAACAGTTACAAAATCTATTCTTATGATGAGAACTCCTAAAACTTAGTACCTTAGCAACCTTCAAATATGCAATACAGTATTATTAACTATAGTTGCATACTGTGTATCACATCCCCAGAACTTGTGTATTTTATGACTGGAAGTTTGAACCTTTGGACATGTTCAACCATTTTGCCCAACCCTCCCATCCCCCATCCTCTGCCAATCACTAACCTATTCTCGGTATCTACAACCTTGTGTTTTTTGTTATGTTTTTATTTATTAGACTCCACATATAGTGCAATCATGTGGTATTTATCTTGTCTTATTTCTTTCACTTTGTATAATGCCCTCAAGGTCCTTCCATGTTGCCACAAATGCCAAGAGTGCCTTCCTTTTTACACCTGAAAAATGTTCCATTGCATATCCACCATCTGCTTATTCATGCACTGATGGACACTTAGTGTGTTCCATATTTGGCTCTTGTAAATAATGCTGCTGTGAACATGGTATCGTGGCCTAGATTTTTTTTTTTAAGTTAGTGTTTTTATTTTCTGTGGACAATACCCACAGAAGTGAAATTAATGGATCACATACTCTATTTTTATTTTTTGAGGAAACTTCATACCGTTTTCCATGGTAGTTGCACCAGTTTACTTTCCCACTAACAGTGTACCAGGGCTTCCATTTCTCCATATGCTCACCACACTTCCCTCACCTTTTTGACAGAGTTGTCCTAGGAGGTGTGAGGCACCACGGGGTTATGATGTGCATTTCCCTGATGATCAGAAATGCTGAACACCTTTTATCTATCTGTTGGCCATCGGTCTGTCTCCTTTGGAAAAATACCTATTCAGATCCTCTGCTCATTCTTTTAAACAGATTTTTTTTTTCTGCTGAGTTACTTATAGATTTTGGATACTAATCCCTTACCAGATATGATTTGCAAATATTTTTTTTTCCAATCCAGTAAATTGACTTTTCATTATCATGATTGTTTACTTTGTTGAAGCTTTGTTGCTTGATATAGTCCCACTCACTTATTTTGCTTCTGTTCACTTTGCTTTTGGTGTTCACTTATTTTGCTTCTGTTCACTTTGCTTTTGGTGTCAAATCCAAAAAAGTTTCATTGTCAAGAACAATGCCAAAGAGCTTACTACCTAGGTTTTTTTCTCGGAGCTTTACAGTCAGGTCTTATGTTCAAGCCTTTAATACATTTCAAATTAGTTGTTATGGATGGGGGTCCAGTTTTTGCAACACCATTTAATAAAGAGAGTGTCCTTTTCCCCATGGTATATTTTTGGAAGCTTTCTTATAAATTAGTTAACCATAAATGTGTGAATTTACTGCTATAAAATAGAATTTACTTCTATTTTGTTTCAGTGATCTATGAGTCTGTTTTTATGTCAATACCACACTGTTTTGATTACTATAGCTCTGTAATATAGTTTGAAATCGGGGAGTGTGATGCCTCCAACTTTTTTTTTTTTCCCCCTCAAAATCTCTTTGGCTATTTGGGGTCATTTAAAATTTTTACAAATTTTACAAGTGTTTGTTCTATTTCTATGACAACTACCATTGGAATTTTGATAGGGGCTGTACTTAATCTGTACATTGTTTAAGGTAGTTAAGGGCATTTTAACAGTATTCTTCCAACCATGAGCATGGAATTATCTTTTCATTCATTCGTGTCTTCCTCATTTTCTTCCATCAAGTTCTTATACTCTTCAGTGTGCAAGCCTTTTACCGCCTTGGCTAAAGTATTACTAGGTGTTTTATTCTTCTTGATATAATTATAAATGAGATTGTTCTCTTAATTTCTCTTTCTGATAGTTCATTATTAGTATATAGAAACACAACTGATACTTGTATACCCATTTTGTGTCTTGCAACTTTACTGAGTTTGTTGATTAGTTCTAACAGTTTTCTGTTTGTTTGTTTGTTTGTTTGGTGGGGTCTTTAGGGTTTTCTATACGTGTCATCTGCAAACAGTGACAGTTTTTAATTCTTTCTGATTGAGATGATGTTTACTTCTTTTTTCTTGCCTCATTACTCTGAACTTCCACTACTATGTTGAATAAAAGTGGTGCAAATGGGCATCCTTTCCTTGTTTCTAATCTTTCACCATTGAATATGATGTTAGCTGTGGGCTTGTCCTCTATACAGCCTCTAATATGTTGAAGTACATTCCCTCTGTACTCTCTTTATTAAGGGTTTTTATCATAAATGGTCGGTGAATTTTTTTTTTTAAGATTTTTATTTTATTTATTTATTCGACAGACAGAGATCACAAGTAGACAGAGAGGCAAGCAGAGAGAGAGGAAGGGAAGCAGGCTCCCTGCTTCACAGAGAGCCTGATGTGGGGCTCGATCCCAGGACCCTGGGATCATGACCTGAGCCGAAGGCAGAGGCTTTAACCGGCTGAGCCACCCAGGCGCCCCTTGGTCGGTGAATTTTAACAAATGCTTTTCTACATCAACTGAGATGATCATATGATCTTTATCCTTCATTTTGTTACTCTAATGTAGCACATTGATTTGTGGATGTTGAAACATCCTTTCAATCCTGGAGTAAATCCCACTTGATCATGGTATGTATTCTTTTTAATGCATCATTGAATTTGGCTTGCTAAAATTTTGTTGAATTTTTGCATCAGTGTTCATCAGGGATATTGGCCTGTAATTTTCTTGTGACATCCTTGCCTGGCTTTGGTATCAGAGTAATGTTGGCCTTGTAAAATGACTATGGGAAACTACTCTCTTCTTAGATTTTTTAGAAAAGTTTGAGGATGACTGGTATTCTTATTTACATGTTTTGTAGAATTCTCCAGTAAATATGTGTGGTATTGGACTTTTGTGTGTTGACAGGCTTTTGATTTCTGATTCAATATCCTTACTAATGAATTGGTCTGTTTAAATTTTATATTCCTTCCTGATTCAGTCTTGGGAGACTGCATGCTTTGGAATTAATCCATTTCTTCTGGGTTATCAAATTTGTTGGTATATATTTATTCATAGTAGTTTTATGAGATCCTTTGTACTTTTGTGGTATCAAATACAGTATCTCTTTCATTTTCTGACTTTGAGTCCTCTTTTTCTTGCTGATCTGGAAAAGGGTTTGCCAATTTTTTACTCTTTTCAAAGAACCAGTTCTTAGGTTTCTATTGCCTTTTTAGTCTCCCCCCCTCATTTATTTCCCCTTAGATATTTATTTCCTTCTTTGCACCAACTTTGGGCTTTGATTGTTCTTCATTTTCTAGTTCCTTGAGGTGTAAAGGTAGCTTATTTGAGATTTTTTTTTTGTTTCTTGAAGTAGTCATTTAACACTGCAAACTTTCCTCTTATAAGTTTTGGTTTATATTTTCATTTTCATTTGTTGCAAGGTATTCTGATTTCTCCTTTGATTATTTCTTTGATCTGTTTGTTTAGTAGCATATTTCTTAGTCTCACATATTTGTGATTTTTACGGTTTTCTTCTTGTAATTCTAGCATCATAGTGCTATGGTCAGAGAAGATGCTTGATATGATTTCAGTCTTAAATGTATTAAGACTTGTTTTGTGGCCTAACACATGATCTATCATGGAGGATGTTCCATGTGCACTTGAAGAAATCTGTATTCTGTTCCTTTTGGATGAAATATTCTGTACAAATGTGTTAAGTCCATTTAGTCAACATGTCATTTAAGACTCATGTTTCCTTACTGAATTTCTTTTTTTTTTTTAAAGATTTTATTTATTTATTTGTCAGAGAGAGAGAGGGAGAGAGAGCGAGCACAGGCAGACAGAGGCAGAGGGAGAAGCAGGCTCCCTGCTGAGCAAGGAGCCCAATGTGGGACTCGATCCCAGGATCGCTGGGATCATGACCTGAGCTGAAGGCAGCTGCCTAACCAACTGAGCCACCCAGGCGTCCCTCCTTACTGAATTTCTGTCTGGATGATTCTCCATTGATGATGGTGAGATATAAAATTCCCTATTACTATTGGACTGCTGTCTCCCTTTAGGTCAGTGAATATTTACTTTGTATATTTAAGTGCTTCTGTGTTGGGTACATAAGTATTTACATAGTTATATCCTCTTGCTGGACTGATCCCTTTATCATGCTATCTGATTGTTGAAATTATGAGGCTGGAAGGACAAAACATAAGACAATGCATAAAGTTAAAAGAGTGGTGGGTGGAAAGGTGGAAACCACAAAGAACAGCAACATTTAAGGTAGAAAATGGGTATGATATAGACCTAGGAGAAATGATCAGAGTATCATGAGAAGCCCAGAGCAAGGCATCATGGAAAACAAGGGAACAGAGAACATCAGTTAGGTAAAAACTAAATAATTTCCACTGGATTTGGGTATAAACGTGATAGTATTAACTTTTGAGAATTTCCATTAAAGGGTGAAGACAGAAACCAGATTTCAGTTGTAACTCAAAAGTTAAAACATAAATTCAGCACCATATTTTTAAGAATTTTTTTGAGAAGAGGCAGACTGCTAAAGGTAAATAAAAGCTACTCAACAATAAGACTAGTTTAGAGAAAGAGGGATCAGAAGTTGAAAGAATGAGTTTAAATAATCAGAAAGTTCTATACCTGTGTCATATTTTTTTAAAAGCCCTCATTGGATTTAATTTTATGTCCTTGAAAATGCTATGTTATTGAAAATAATTCCCACTTCCCTACCTTAAACTTTAAGTGAGAAGTTGCAGAATTTAATGCCATCCAAAAGATTAGTGATTGAGTAATGGTTTTTCTTGCTTATGAGACCTATGTATCTTTTTTGTTTCTTTATATGTCCTGGCTGACAAGTGTAGCATTACATGTATCAAATTATAGAAAGTATGTGAACCCTATTAATGTAGGTTCTTTCTTCTTTGGGTCATATAATATCCAGTGTTAAGTTACAAGACATCCTGAACTCTGCTCTTATTTTAGACTCTTGTGTTCAATTCTAAGACATCGTACTAGTTCTACTTCTCAGTCACAATTGCTCCAATAAACATTTTTGATGGATTTTTTAAAAGTCAGTAATTACTTTGTATCTATGCCTAGTTGTACATAATCACCTGAACAATGGGATATCTTACAGAGCTTATATTAACATAAATTGACAAATTACAACAACAAAGTTATAAATGACTAAAATATATTTTGATCCAATTAAATATTAGGATCAAAATCAAGAGGTAGGTGTATGTCAAAGAATTGTATTGAACAGTGGAGTAAGTGTTAAAATCAATATATTAGCCAATATCTGAAATGAAAAGGGAATGCGTAATTCATCATTCCCTAGTTATAATTCAGTCAATCAACTCAATGCTGCCCTATAGAGAATCTTACCCTTCCTTTGACATTTTTTAATGTTAAATATTGCCTACTTGGAATAAATTTGATTTAGGTAACCTTTCATGGAGTGCAGGTACATGAGATGCCATAAATGTCAAGGAAAGAATAAACCTTTGTCTCTACACAAAGACATAACAGAGAATAAAGGTGTTATTGGTACATATTAGACAGTCATTAGAAAATCTGCTCGTCTTCAAAAGCATCAACAGAGAAAAGTGTCATTAAGAAAAACAATAAAAGTGGAAATTAAAATGAACCAATATGAGTGAGAATCAGAAGCACCCAGGGCAGAAACATCATTTTAACCAGCTCTGTAATCCAAATAATGTCTTGAAAATTCCAGGCATTTAGTAGGTGTGTACTGAACGAATGGAATTTTGAATTAATTGCAGGTATACCTGTCTCATCCTCCCCTCCCCTGGCCAGAAATATATTTCTTATCATGATCATGAAACCTAATTTATAGTAATTAGGAAATAGAATGAATAATCTTTAACTCTGTTTCCCAACACTATTTTAATAAAAACTGGGTAGCCAAACTCCTTGTTATGGACTGAATGTCTGTGTTTTCCCTAAATTCTTATGTTAAAACCCTACCACCCAATGGGATGGCATTAGGAGACAAAACCTTGGGAAGTAATTAGGATTAAATAAGATCATGAGGGTGGAGACTTCTTAAATGGGATCAGTGCCCATATAAGAGTCATGACTATAACAGTCATGAGGCAGTTTGTTTCCTTTCTCCATTCTCTCGCCTGTTAAGAAACTGGCTGTCTAGGTTCCTGCCTAAAGCAACACCCACCCAGTTTAAACCCACCTACCAGCAGTCAGCATAGCCCTTGGACCCTGACCCCCAGCACTCCCCTATAAGAGCTCTGTAACCCTGCTCCCCAGGCCCAGATTTTCAAGTGTGAGCTGGTCTGTGTCCACAAAGGTAATATAAACCCGAGTTCTCCCACTTCCCCGAGTCTCGCTTGATTTCTCACAGGTCTGTAACTGTCCCTCAGAACAATGTATTACTTAAAATATAACTTACAAGAAATTGTACCAGTCATCTAAGCATGCTTAAATATAACCTTAAAGACAAAACAAAACAAAACATGGGACGCCTGGGTGGCTCAGTTGGTTGGGCGGCTGCCTTCGGCTCAGGTTATGATCCCAGCGTCTTGGGATCGAGTCCCACATCGGGTTCCTTGCTTGGCAGGGAGCCTGCTTCTCCCTCTGCCTCTGCCTGCCACTCTGTCTGCCTGTGCTCGCTCTTGCTTCTCTCTCTATGTCAAATAAATAAATAAAATCTTTAAAAAAAAAAGAAACTGGCTGTCTATAAACCAAAGCTGGGCCCTCACAAGAATTTGACCTTACTGGGATGCTGAAATCAGACTTTCAGCCTCCAGAACTGTGAGAAATAAATGTCTGTTTAAAAGCAACCCAGTCTACTTTATGTCTGTTACACCTTATTTGGCTTCTTAAGATATTTTGCATGATGCATACCACATACACAGTTGGAGAAGGCAGAAACAAAGTCATTAAATAGATGTTCATGACAGTTATAACCAAAGTGAGTCAAAAACCACTGTGCCTATAAACTGAAGATACCAGTTAGGAGCCAACAAACCGATCTCTGTACCGACCGGTCACTAAGCAGAGTCTGTTCTCTCAGAGGCAGCTTCACGCACTGGTCAGTGGAGCAGCTGAAACTAAGGCAACTGCTCTATCTGGACTTCTGTGCAGGTATCTATGCTCATATTTCTGTATTTTTCCTTTTTTGAAGCAAGAATTTCACATTTAGTCAATATTTGTCATTTAATAACAGACTTAGCCAAGTATACTAGTTTCCTTAGGCCACAACGGTTTCAATAGAGTTGTATAAACAAAAAAAAACAATTTGAATCTAATTTCCCACATATATATATATATATATATATATATATATATATATATATATGTTTTTAATCATTTTCCATGATTATGCATTTTACATATGATGGAGCTATTTGAAAGAGTGAAGATAATCCCACCTCACATCCTCCCACGGACACACATCTACAACTACATATGGAATAATCTCCTCTGCAAAGGCAGGCAGGAACCAAAAACCAACTGAGTGATTCCTACATTGGGGAAACAAGAAAACACACACACACACATACACACACACACACTGAAGTAGGAAAGGCTGAGAAACAATCTCACCATAAGCTCTACCCCTGGTGTGGTGACCCACAATCAGAAGGAAACTCAAAACCTGAGTTTCTCCCTAAGGAATGAAGAGTGTGGACCCCATATTAGGTAACCCAACTTTTAAGACCAGCACATGAGAGACAAGTCCCCAAAACATCCACCTTTGAAAACCAATGAGGCTCATGTCCCACTCACAAGACCTAAAATGAACAAAGAAATTGTTCTTAAAGGCTTGCATGCTCAAACTCACTCTCCCCAGACCCAGGATAGAGGCAGCCTATTGAAAGGTGCCCAGACTTTAAGCCTCTCACATGAAGTGTTGGTCTGGCATCTAATTTAATATACATCAAGGGGCTGTTAGGATGTTCTTTGGGGATGAAGGCTGGTGAGCACCATCTTTGTACTCGCCCTCTGCCTCACTCCAGCTCACTGGTAAGCCTTGGAAGTGATTTTCTATCCTTGCCCAAAGCCCTTTGTGGCTGCCACCAGGAGACACCTCTAGATCATCTCTGGCCAGTGGGGTTTATGCTGATGGGTCCCACAGGACTGCAATCAACACAGAAAGTTCTTAACTGGCTACCACCCTCAGGGCACAAGAAGGGGCTACAGAGTAAGGTCCCCAGTCTTACTAGGAAAAAGGACTATTGAACTTATCTTCATTGCTGTGGCCTGAGGATAGACTTCTAATTAAAAACATATCTAAGGTCTGACTATAATCCTGCTAGAGACCTCAGGGGGCAAGCACAAACTTCACATTCTCCATCTGCCGGGTTCTAGAGCACCAGTATTTCCTAGAAAGGAGTTTGTACACATGTCCAGTGCCTGGGCTTTTTGAAGCAAAACATACCTTTATTATAAGGGAATATTAAAAATTCTTAAATACCAAAGCCAATTTAGGGGAAAATTTGGCAATTAGTTAACTTCTCTCATGTTTGAATTAATTAGGAGGAAATCCATATTTACTCTAGAAACCTCTCCCATTTCAAAATCTGACATACAAAGTTCTTAGTGTCAATAACTCCTCTACATCATTTTTCATGTCTACATTTGACATTACACACAGATGACATTTGAGAAACATCCTTTAATCTAGTTATACACATGTATTTGCGGGGGGAGGGTTTCAGTTAGTGTTATAATTGCATTCTTCTAATGAAGAAACTAAAAGTGATTACACATGTTAGAGAAAAATCAACTCCATTACATAAATTTCACCACCTGATATCAGAAGTAGAATATTACCTATAGCCATTCTTCTGGGAATCCTGGCAAAGATTATGAAGATTCCTGAGTTTAAAAGCATAACAGATGTGAGAGGAAAAAAAGCTGAAGACACTAAGCGTTAATATAAAAGTCAAAGGTGTGCGGAAGAGAACAGTTGAGGAAGGGAAATGTTAGGTTCCATATGATGCATCTGATTTTGCCAGGGTTGATAAGAAGAAAAAAGAAGGAAAAAGTAGTCTTACAGTGGTGGGGCATTTGCAGATACAGTAATAAAACCACAGTTAGATTTGGTTAAAAACTGGGTTCACCCTTTGGCTATGGATCCTAATTGCCTTAGTTTTGAAATAGAAAGGCTGAGCGTGATCAGTGTTTTTTAAACGGCGTTCATATGCGACCCCCCCCCCCCCCGCCCCGCAGAGCTCGTCCACGACATGCACACTGGCAGCCAATCAGTCTCCTTGGAACAGCAAGGTCAAATAATTGCCTAGTAAGATCCACTTTTTCACTGGCAAGCAACTCAGGTAATGAGACTAGGAAAATGAAAAAATTACTTTCTTACAGAAAGAAATCAAAATGATTCTGAAAATGCCAAATTTTCTTATCAAGCCTTCAGTTTCATTTGAATTGCTTAAAGCAGCAGAAGGGAGCAGGCCTGAAGCCCTCAACGGAGCAAAAACTATGGAAGGCACAATTTTAACCAAAAGTTGATGGTGTTCCCTCATTATGAAGAACAAAACTAAAGTTAAAATCCACAACAAACGGAAGAGAATAAAGTTCAAACTGAGAAATACTAATCTTGTAACCTTTCTGGACTTCAATTTTCTCATGTTTAACAAGAGCATTGCCAGACTACCAGTCTTAAATTTCAGCTCCAATTCTAAAAATCTGTTAGACCAAATGTTATATTTATTTAAATATTACTCATCATAATTAACTATATCTTACAGTAAAGAATAAATTTTTTATTTTTTTAAAGCACATTTAAGTAGGAATGATGTCTTTGATACGTCTTTCTTAGCCACGTTTGGAGCAAACCTAACCATATAACAAGTATCTGCTTACCCAAGGCAGCTGCTGGCCGGTATCTGAAAATAAACAAGCAGCCTGTATTGGGCCTGCTTTGTAAACTCGGTCCTTTTAAATAATGGCAACTGACACAAATGACTTTCAAGATTTGAGAAACAGTTACAAACAATCCTCTTTTGTTTCATAATTTACTAAAATCTGAAATCTAACAAGCATTCTTTCAATTATGCTTTTCCAACATAAGCATGCCAAGCTCACTTGAGAATAAAATCTTCCATTTATCCGTGGAATACTTCAGGCATAAACACCTGTCCCATAAACTGCTGCTACCAAAAAAAGTCAATATGTGTCTCTCTAGTTGTGGAGGGATTTACAGAACAGATTTTCATTTTCTCCCTGCATTTTGCTTTATCTTGAGTTTCAGGATGCATCTTACTTTTATAAATTCAACCTTGTACAACTGAATGATTCAGAAAAGCTAAAACAATTTTGCTGAGGAACAGGAAATGAGAAAAGGTGGGAGGGGCGAGGGTACAGTGTAAGGGTCTTACACTGTTCTTCCAGTTGAGATATCCAATTTAGAAATCCCACAAACTCCTACATTTCCAAAGCTGGATGTCTGTTTCTGTTATTAAGCATGCGCGCACACGCATACACACACACATACACACACTACATTTTCTCAGCAAATAATGACAAAATTACTTCTGGAGAGGTACAGAATTAAAGGAGAATGTTTTCGAACTTCAAAGTGATTTCTAATACACAAAATAGTGTGTTAGCGATTGTATTTTGTTCAGTGTTGCTCACACTAAGCATTCTGCATATATGTTGTGATGAAAGCATTTCTTAACTAAACAGTGATGTTGATACTCCTCGACAAAACTTTCTTCAACACCTAACTTCCAAGCATTCTTAGACACCAATGAAGATCTAAGCCATTTCCTGCTCTAGAGAAAGTTAGAATTTAGTCAGAATGATGAAATATCTATATTTAAAAACTCCATAGCAAGATGAAGCCCCAAAAATTGTATGCTGGGATAATAAAGGAGTTTTGATAAGGTGGTAGATCTTTCCAACCATAGCAGACAAGAGAGATTAATAAACACTCTGGACAGAGAAATCTGTCGAGCAATTAAGAGTTTAAAAGGGCAATAATAAAACTTTCAAATTAATTAAGGCAATAAAATAGCACACTAAAGCTTATGTCACACCTTCTAAGTAATTAATAATGGGTATTATAGTATTTTTCCCAGTTTGATAGGTTTCAGAATCTTAAATTTTAAGGAAATGACTATTAAGATACTGCTTTTCCCCCCTTTTCACTTTTTTACGCTGCGTTTGGCAGCTGTCCATTATTTTCTGACTTTCAAGACCTAAGACTTGGTCCTCTCCTTCCTGGCTCCTGGCGCCACCACCCACCGAGACGCCACTCAGCTTTCTTGCTTCTTGTGGCTATGACCCCCTAAGGGACAGCTCGACAGTGTGAATTGAGTTTTCCTGGCTCCCTTCTCTCACTTTCAGTTAAAAGACTGTCCTTGTGTGATCTGGCACAGGGTACTGTGGGTCTCCCACCACCATGAAAAGGGCACAGCCTGAAACCCACTGGTCTGAAGATGAGATGCACATGGAGCAGACCTGACTCCAACCCCAGGTGATGGGAAATCTCAGGAGAAGAGTGTCTGTGGCTATAAGCCTCTGGGTTCATGTAACATGGGTGTAGAGAGCCATCAATACATATGCTTACGGCAGACAGCGGGTGGCTCTTCTTTTCCTAAAGACATATTTTCAGGCTTACTTCACTCAGCTGACGTACATTAGCCACAACTACAGGTATTTGTGCTTCAAAATTTGCTGAAACTGAGTAATGACTTGAAGGTACTTGTTAACTATGCCATTAGCTCCCAAACTTGATATGCCATTCAACCTACTGACTGAGGGGTGGACACAGAAGTAAAGTGGACAGTAAATACTGTGTATAAGGACTATCATAACTAAAGGTTTCCAGCATAATTACATTCATAGAAGACATTTTCAACGGCTAAGTTTATACCTGTCTACACCCATGTGAGTACATGGAGAGATGCTGGATTGTTCTTGACATTGATGATGGATTGACTAATTATTAACAGATCAGAAGCAGAACAACTATTAGCTTATGAAAAGTTTTTATTTTGTACTGCACATTATTCATAATAATAGTTACAAGACAAATTACTTTTTTCTCTTTCTAAATGAGTTCTGCAGATAATCTTAAGATTAAATTTTAAGCAATGATATATGGTTTCACATAAATACCAAGCTACATAGGAATATAGATGGGACATTTAATAGACCAGCTATAAATGGGTGTTCCCTCATGCCTCAAGTGCAAAATTGACAAATATTTACTACTGAGAGACAGAACATTTCTGGTCTACAAAAGGCGAACAAGGGGTTGCCCAAGTACTTTTTGCTTTATGGGGATAAAACCCTGAGTATGATTCTGGTTGTTGAACTGTTTAAGAGCAAAAGATTCCATTCAGAATATATGCCCTGATTATATATACAGAGCAAATCCAAGTCCCTGATTAACAGTTATAATACAAACTCCTTCTGTACTTGCCTTCTTTCACTTTGGAGCAAGAAGGTCAAAGCAAATAATTTACAAAAAATGGAAATGGCATTAGAGTTTTTCTTGATGAAAAAAGGAATAAATACATTAAATCTATAACAATAACATAAAAGAAAGGGAATTCTTGAATCGATAGATTCACAGGAAGTGGTTTCAATTTTGTGTGAGGTAGAAATAACCTCTTCCAATGGAGGACAAGGTCCTAAGAGAGGGACAGCAGATGCTCCCATGAAGATGCCAGTATTTGCTATGACAGAGAACAGGGAAGGCTGTGTCAGCTCTCCTCTTTAAAAGCAGGCTGTGAACAAGAGAGCTTGTGCAAGACACTCAGAAAAATCCCTCTCATGGAATGAGCAGACCCCCAGAAATATTGAATGCATTGGTGCTGAGTTCCTATTATGAGCCGGGCATTGCAGTTGGCCCCAAGTTTACAGTGATAAACAGAAAGACATACCTGACATGCATAACAGTACACATGTATATGAACAGGTGCTCCGAGGATACACTGGCTTAACAGTTATTACCCAAGATATGAAATATACTCAACAAGAGGAAGTTTACTTATCTTTATCCCATATGCCAATGTCAGAAGAATTCACATCATCCTACTTTTGCTTGATGCAAATCTGAGTATCCAAGTGGGCCTTCAAATACTTCATATCTTAAACTGATTCATTACCCCACATATCTGTTTCTTCTTCTGTATTTTATATCAGCAATGATCAATATTTTCATCAAGTTATCCAGATGTGGAGTCAGAGCCCTCATCAGTTCTCCTGCTCTTGTTTATCTGCATCTACCTAATTAGTCACCAAATCCTTTAGAACTTACCTGCTCACTACCTTGTGAACCTGACACCTTCTTAACATTTCTCTGATGCTAACAAATTGATGCTACTTCTAAAAATCTTCTAACGGTTTTCCAGAGCTTTTAGGTGATAATCCAACTCTCTTTATATAAAATGCAAAATTCTAACACAGTCATCCCACTACTCGCCCAAGAGATTCATGCTGCTGAACCAAAATTGTTTGAGTACCATCATCTTGGAATTTGGGCATTCTCTCCCCACTAAAGGCATTACCCTTCCTCCTCCCAAGTCATCCATGCTTATACACTGTTTTGGCTTATACCTTAACAAAAATAACCAAATTTTTAAAAAACCATAAATATTTAGACTCCCCTCTTAAAAGATTTAGTTGCCTCTTTTACATGCATGCTTATAATATTTAATGCATCATATTGCAAATTTATATCTTGTTTATTAAATTTTGAACTCTCTCGGGATTTTGGGTGCGCTTTTGGCTTTTTTTTTTTTTTAAGATTTATTTATTTATTTTAGAGAGACAGAGAGAACCAGTGAGCACGAGAACCACAGGCAGAGGGAGAAAGAGAGAAGCAGACTCTCTCCTGAGTGGGAAGCCCAATGTGGCTGGATCTCAAGATCCTGAGATCAGAACCTGAGTGGAAATCAAGAGTCAAACAACTGAGCCACCCACATGCCCCTAAACTCTTTCAGGATTTTAAATCTCTATTTCCTGTGGCGAGCACACTGCATACAATAAAAGCTTCTGTCATTCAATATATATCTTAATAAAGGTAAGTAGCTGTAGTAATTTAAAATAGCTATAATATAAATTTAAAATGAAATCCTGACAGCAACAGAAGCATTCACAATATGGTTTGTCACTTAGATAATATTTCTGTAATTATGAACTCCCAAAAACTTTTCTCTCCTCTGAGACAGGGGCATTTTATTCCATATTCCTACAACTTAATAAATAAATTAGTTCCCTAAAAGCATGAACATAAATGAGAAAAATGGCCTGGATATAAAAACTGGTAAGTATCCATCAGCATCACTAATACGAAAGGTCTGTATATTGAATATTTTATATTAATTGAAATTATCTTAGAAATACTTCCCCGTTTTATGATGGTATTTAAGAAAAGAGCTATCTTGGCTTGTGATTACCCGTGATACTGACAAACCAATTTGTCAATCATAGCGGTTCAGTGACTAGGTAGCTCAAAATAATGTTAAACTTATCCAAGCAAACCTTTTTACATTTGTAGGGTCTTAGAAATTATACTTTCTCAACTACTTCAAGCCAGGTAACTAAAACCCTTGGATAGCTGGTGTCATTTCTGTGCTGTAGCTTCTGTACCAAAAATATTTGATTCTTATCATGTAAAGATCTATGATTCATAGATGGACAACAGATATACTAAATTCTTAGTTAAAAGTTTTGGGGCGCCTGGGTGGCTCAGTGGGTTAAGCCTCTCTTTCGGCTCAGGTCATGATCTCAGGGTCCTGGGATCAAGCCCCAAATCGGGCTCTCTGCTCAGCGGGAAGACTGCTTCCCCCCACCCCCGCCCTGCCTCTCTGCCTACGTGGGATCTCTCTCTCTCTATCAAATAAATAAATAAATAAATCTTTAAAAAAAGTTTCTACAGTTATCAGTTCAGGTAGTAGTGACATGCCTTCATTGCATATTCTGAGTTGTGAAACATGTCTATAGACAGAAAACCCAAAATGATGAGAGTTTATTAGATACACAATTAGTTGTAGTTTGATTTTTATAGCTAATCAGTCATACATTACAAGTGAATTCACAAATATGAAAAAAAAAATCTGTAGGTCATGCACTGACTCTGGTCTTCAGAAATATGCTTATGAATGAAAGTAAGTTAGTATACTTTATTTTATGGTGGTAATATGAAGACTGATAAATTTAATCAGCATTGAAAAATGAGTACAGTTCATTATTTGTCTTAAAAAATGTTCTTTCTTAAAAAGCTTCAGCCAAATTAAATATATTTGGACATCATGGGTAAATAGTTTTATCTGACTTTGTAAATGTACTTTTTAAAATATTTCTCCATCTTATCCTAACCTAATCTCATGTGTAGATAATAACTCATATACCTTTAAAACACTGACACCAAGAATTAAACATTACCAGGAAGTCACATTTCTGAAATGCGGATTTAAATCATATAATTCTTTTATTTATATACTTCTAATAAAAACCTGCAGAATATAATCAACGTTCTCTAAAAAGTCACACAAGACTTCCCAATTTGAATTAATGTAAGAAATTTCTGCTCCTTTTCAGTTCCATTCATATGCTCCAGACACCCGCTAAAGTTCCCTACAGACATTGTGCCATTTCGCACTTTGAAAATGCTGTTCCCTTTGCCTGTTTAAACCAACTTACCCCCCTGCCTAAATCGAGATCTTTGACCTTTCCTTTATGTCTCAAGATCAAATGTTATTTCTCTCAACTCTCCAATGAATCCCCCAGGAAGCAAGCTGTACCATTGTTTGTTAGCAAAACAACATCATGCATTATTTGTATGGAATTTATTACGCTGCATTGTATTTTTTTTGTTAGAAATCCATTTCCTCCTTTATAGCATAAACTCTTTCTAGTTAGGGAGCCTCTCTCATTCCTCTGTATATCTGCTAAGTGCATTGCTTGGTGCATAGCCTCCAACAGATGTGCAAAAAGGACAAAATTCATTCTGGCACATGTAAGAGGAAAGAATGGTAGAGACAGAAAACTCCATTTTTCAGTTTCTGCAATAGATTTAGGCATTGCCAATGCTTTTTAATATTGAAGAAAAATCATCCTGAGACACAAAAACTTACATTTTATTTTAAGATGTGCCAATGCTTGCATTAAACCATCACTTTGTCCCACCTTATTCACAACTAATGAACAGGTTAATTGTGCTCAGTGTCAGGTCAACACAATACGATAAGGTTTAACTTAGCAGTGTGAAAGTGGCTTCCTTTCACAAATACATGCAGCACATGGTCCTGTTGTGCATGTAATCCGTGGTGCAGAAATAAATCTTCTGAAGGATTATTATCATAAATAGCATTATTAAGGATGAGCTAAACTTAATTTTTTTCAGCTATCATTCAAAATGGATTTATAAAAACATAAAAGGTCTTTTAAGCTTGGTGAAAACTTGTTCCATTAGAAGCTGATGTGGTTATTATTGAATGTTTCCATATGACTGTTTTCAAGAAGCCCATGAAATTTTAATTTACTTGAAAAACTAAAATGCAGAGTTATTTGTTTTGACATGTTTAATCACTTTTCCATTTTAAAGCCAAAGATGAGAAATCACTGGGGAAAGTAAAAAAGAAGACAGTGTCAATATGAGCACAAAAAAATTGAGAGATTTGCAAATAAACTTCACATTATTAAAATGTCATTTAGCTGGAGTGTTTTTATTACTTTTTTAGAACATGAAAGCATATAAACCATTTTTGTTACTGCTGATTTAATGTGAAACTATTAATGTACTTTAAAAAATATAATGTCCCACTATGTGCCACTAATCGAATTAGTGATAATGAAACATAAATATATAATATAAAAATTGGATTAAAATTTAATAATTTATTACAACTTTTCTGGAAAATACAGGGCATTTATATTAAGATGGAACAAAAGGATCTGAGACTCATTCATACTGTTTATTCCTGCATTTGTTCACCTGTCTAGTCAAGTGCACTAAGTATGTGTATCTGTGCCAGGCACTGGACTTAGCCTTGGGAGAAACAATGTGGAACCGGAGATGTGGGATCCCAGTTCTCAAAGAGCTTATGTCAGTGGTAGAGATAAACCAACAGATAAAAACTGAAGTAACACAATCACATAGTATTTTTAAAAGATGATAAGAAAGTAATCACAGTTCACTAATAGAAAATAAAGATCAGCCTTGAATAGAATGCTCAGAACGAGCATCTTGAAGAAGTGCCTCAAAAAGGAGATGGAAAAGAAAGATGGTGGCTGCTCTGAGAATGCTGTTCACGGGAAGGCACTGTTCTTTATATAACAGTTATATCTGCTTTCCAGCCGGGCTACCTTCCTCCCTTTACAGTACCATCTCCCTCCCAATCATTTCTCATACAATATTAAAAACAAAGTGGGGAAAAAGATTTAAAACTTCTTCCAGAAATATCTGCACTTTAGCAGGGGTCAAAATCTCTGTTCATCACAATGAAAAGAAAGTAAATTCTGAAACAGATGTTTCTGACATTATGTGCTTAGTATACTCTGGGGACCTCTGGATGTGGTAGCAGTGACTCCCTCCACCATCCAAAAATGAGACCAGGAGGCAATAAATGAAGTTCAGCCCTATTGACAGTTTCTTGAAAATATTTGTTTTTCTTATGCAGTTTGGGAAGCACATCAACAAGCCACACTCAGAGACAAAGCAGAGTGAGTCAGGCTTGTTTTTAATATGGGCTCTCCGGTCTTTCTGGGTTTTACTTGTAGGAAGAGAGCAAATGGAAAAAATTGAAAACAAAACACATTCTTTTCCTTTCCTGCGTAGTCCGTATGGGGCTAGGTGTATGATATTAAAGGTGATGTGTGGTTGTGTCCACACTAATGTAAAGGTAAAACAATGATCTCCTCTAGGGAGGGATTCTTTTAAATCTTTTAATAAAGCTGTTACTCCATTTGTACACGGTATGATGAGGCCGCATATATGGTCACTCCAATGATTAAAGCACAGAATTTGGGCAAGAACTATAAAGCTTATCTGGTCCAAATACAGACAGAACCTTTACCATATCTTTGGCATACATTTCCCTCATACACTGTAGGTTCTAAATTCAAATAAACAACCACAGAAACTTTTTTGGGTTCATCAATTTGTTCAGTACTGGAAGTGGCAACTAAACGTGGTTGTTATGTACCAGTGGGGCAAAGCACACAGAGGACAGTCTGGTCAGATCCTAAGCTATTGCCTCTCAGTTCAAAACCTATGGTTGTATGTATTTTGCTTTGTGATGCTGGCTATGAAAGAGACTCTGAAAACTGCACTTTTCCTTTTCCAGCTGGCTCTATGTTAGATTCTACAATCCGGATGCTAGAGGAAGATGGTGAGGCAGAGAAGGAAGGAGCTTGTTCCTTCCTCTTCAGTTTGCTGCTGCTGTCAGCATTGCCACAAAAACAGCCCTTTACCCCATGTACCTTCAACTGGTGCCAGTAGCATCAGGTGCCATTTCTAGATCTTCCTATACTCCAAGATGTATCAGCACACATACGCAGGCACCTGTAGAGGTCTGATCCTGGATCCACAGGGTCCCTTTTCCAATCTCAAGGTATCAACACAAGTTGGGCAATGGAGGTTCCCTTCCCTGCTAATAATGCACTACTACATACAATTCCTATATAATATAAACTATGTGTTATGCATACAAATCATAAAATACACTAAGGTAAGCATGTGCATGACCGTCTTGATAGTGCATAATACGTATCCTAGAGTAGATTTCATTGTGCACAGTACTACTGCCTCTACAAATAATTATATAGGGCATGAAATCCTTAATTGTGAATACCACTTTCTGTTCCCAAAGTCCTGTCAACATTCAATATTCATATCACCTATGCAGAGGTCTAGTTTCCAGTTCTGCATGGGGCCCCCTTCCAAACCTCTGTGCTCCAACAACCCCACTTCTCCCCTGTGTCCCTCAGCAGTCACTGCCCTGTGCTCCCTCAGCATTCCTCCCTTCTTTCCCCTTCTCCTCTGCCAGCGTCCACGTAGCCTTTTCTCTCCAGCGAACTCCTGTTCCCTACCCGGACTTCGACAAAAACCACCATAGATGATGGATCTAGGACATCATTTAAATCCATCCGAAACCATATCAGAAACCTATCAGAAACCATACCATTAGATACACTTACTTATAGTTGTAATATTTACAACATCCAGCAACTAGCAGTTTGAAAACTCCTCGGAAACAAGGGTGGTTTTAAAACGTAACTGATTTTAGTTCAACATCTTTTTTTTTTTTTTTTTGAGATTTTCTTTCTTATTGTACTTAATTTACAAAACCCGGCGTATAGTTTTGGTTTACAGCGCGCCTCCACTCAGGCTAGCCTCATTTCCGGGGCTCGGTAGCCACCGTGGCTGGTGCTGCCTTGTCGGGGGAGCACAGGCAGCTCAGACGTCTACCATGAGCTCAGCACACCTTCAGTCCAATTCTTGAGTGTTTTATAGGCCCAGCTCTGGGCAATGCGAAGGTCATCAACATGATTGGGGGTCAAACAATATAAAGGCTAACACAGTAAAAGACAAAGTCTGATAGACGGAGAGACAGATGGTTTTAGTTCAATATCTTTTTTGAAGGCAGTTGAAAATACAGCCTTCCATTTTGGTGCATGTTATACACACAGTTTCAGTTTTCCAGAAGCAGTAGTGAGAGAGGGGATGGGATAGATTCTATTTACTCAGCTACTAGAGTACAGAAATAATTAAAATAAGAATGAGGAATTAAAGTCAATAAATATTGTCAATATGGTGAGTATATACAATTGATTATGATACTTAAACTTAAGAGCAACCCAAGTAAATTTAAAATGTTTTGAATTCTCGGTGAAAATCAACACTCCTTTTAAACAGGTTTACCTTACCCCGACCTAAAAGAGGCTAGAAGTGCTCCATAATTTGGTACAACATAGAGGATCCCTTCACCGCCAAACAAACTTTCTTTTAACTCAAAAAAAAAAAAAAAAAATCCCAAATTTCCCCTTCAGTGACTCATTTTTTTATGCAAAATTCCTCACGTGATATGGCTGTAGTCCTAATCTCCAATTCCTGTGATCTGACGCATCCTTGTTCTTGATTAAGCCACGCCAGCAGGTGTCACCTCCACCTGTGCCTAGAGCACTGGCTGTTTCGTCTTAGCAAGGTCGGGATGGATGTTACCCCTTGATGGCCATGCTCAGTCCTTTTCTGGTTTGACATCCCAGTGGCATCATACGCAATGGATCACTACCTTTTCCTTGAAATAATTTCTTTACCTCTTTCTGAACAATACATTTCTTTAGGAGTTACCTTTGGCTTTGTCTTTCCCCTACACAGCCACCCCTGTCTATCAGGAATTCAGTGTTCAATTAAATCCAGAATCAAACTACTGCTCCAGGCTCTAGACTTCTACTACCCGTGGTATGTTCTTAACTGGATTTTAATAGTTTCCTCTGTTTCTACAGTTGAACTTTCAAGCTTTTTTAACACAGCAGCCAGGATGATCAATTAAAATGCAAAAGAGATAATGACGCTTCACTTGCTTCCTATTTCACTACAGGTCTTACACGTGCGGACACACCCTCACTTTTCTCTTTCACTACTTTCCCAAAAGAGAACACTTCCTCTACTCTCTCTCAGAATCACTTTTTCTAGAAATATTGACCTCTTTGCTTCACACATTCAAGGCATGCTCGCATCTTTGAGCCTTTGCTTTGGCTGTTCCCTGCCTTAAATTGTCCTCCCCAATACACCCACTTGGATTGCTCCCGCACCTGCTTGAAGGTTTGTCTATTTCTATCATCTTTAAGGCCTATGCTGACCTATTCTGCACTGCTGTGTGCCCACCATGCACCCTGCTCTTACCCTACTTACTCCCTTGCCACAGCACTTTCACTGATCTCCTAACACACTGTATCATTGCTGTATACTTTATGTTTTACAATCTCAGCTATTTGTCATCTATGACCACAATTTAAACTCCAGAGGTCAGATATTTTAGTTGTGTTCCCTGATTTCTATCAAGTATGCAGGAAACGGTAAGCTTGACATGCAGTAAATATTTTATAAATATTTGGTAAATGAATGTAGACATGCCTGTAACCACTCAGAGCTCCCTGGCAAGTCTCCGCTTCCCTCAGAGGGCTCCCGGCTGTTCTAGAGAGGAGACAGTACTTACCTGTCTACCTATGCTCTCACCTCCTAAAACTCTTCCTTCACCTAACTACATTGTGAAAGCACTGCAAAGCTCTGCTACATCTTCCAAATTTTGTAGGACCTTCCCGAATCCCCATTAATGACGTGACCTCCTTTTTCCAATCTGCAGAACCAGCATGGACCAATGGAAAAAGCCCAGGAATGATGTCAGAAGTGAACCCGCCCTGGGTTGTGTGTAATAAAGCAGAGCAGCGCTGGGCTGATCTTCTAACCTCGGAGCCTCGGTGCCTTCATTGTTCTAATGAGCCAGTGGTACTGTCTGATGGGTTAGATCTCTTTTGATTCTAATTTTATATGATTATAATTCAAGCACAATGTCTATAGTATGTATTTATCTAAAAATCAAGCATTATAAACTGGTGTCATTTTACCATTAATTAAACATATTTTCTTAAACTCATGTTAAGTGTCCATTTAGCTACTTATCTCTCCAACTATATTATAAATTGTTGGAGATATTGACTCTGTCATCTCTGCTTCCACACTACCGAGACTGGTAACAATAACATAAGCAACGGCATAACCTAAAATTTCTATGAGCAAAGGGCCCTTCTAACCACTGCACATTTAATTCCCATGACCGGCCTAGGAGGCAGACCATTATCATCTCATCACGCCACACCACAGATCAAGAATCTATGAGTCAGAGGGACTAAGCAGTTGACTGCTATGGAACAAATAGTAGATTGGAATCTGTGCATTCAGGTTCTATAATCTTGACTACCACAACTACTGCCCCTTACCTGGTCACTCAAAACATTTTCATTATTTGCATGAGCAGAAGTCAGAGAACAGAATAAATACGTAGGTATTTTTCTGATGATAAAACTGAATGCAACTGGCTTCATATCTAAATTTCTGCAGGGGAGTCAATCCCCTGGGGACATGAGTCAGAATCTTTGCTACAAACTGCTTGTGCTAGCTACTTGCAACTTCAACACTGTCATAATTATTAAATTCAAGATGCGTATTTGGGGGTATGAGATCTGATTCTTCCTACCGTCTCCCATTGGCAAAAGTCCAGGGCAATACAGCGTCTCCATGGCTGCACCAGGGAAAAGAAATTTGGATGCATAAGTACATCGAAAATTCAAAATTAACAAGAGAGGCTTCCCAAAGACAGTTCCATTTCCAAATTAGTAGATGAAAGCCAAAGAAAGACCCAGCTGCTCTTTCCAGCTCTGCACTCTGGTAGCAGCACTCAGTGGCAGTGGAGACATATTGGAACAACGCATTCAAAGAAATCCTAAAAGGAACCATCATCTTTTGGATTCACAAACAAAAGAGACTGCCAAATACACACGGAATGAAAGTTATGTTTTCTATGTGCATTTTTTTTTACCCTTTAGAAAATGCTTTCCATCATATTACTGGCAAAGAAATGAAACAACTATGTTTACACAGGTAAAAGTGAAGTAAAGAACAGAAGGAATGAACCGAGGCGACCAAAAAGGGACTTTTGTCTGAAAACATCCAGACAAGAGGTAAGTTTTTGAGTTATGTCTAGAAGTGAAGTCATTTCTATAGATCAGCTGTGTCTCTGGGACAGCTTGGATGCTAGATATATGCTGATTTCATAATTTTATCTACTTCCCCCTTCTCTTCTTACTGCCTAACCCTACAGAACAGCAGCTATATGCTCTCCCTGACCATCTTCCTTACACCAGTGCCCTTACCAGTCCTTCTGATTTCCTTGGTATCCACACAATTTCCCTACTTTTTGGAACATTTGCCACTTTTTTTTTTTTTTTTTAACTAGAATAGGGCACTAGGAAGCATATTAGTTTAAGAAGAGAGCCAAATTTATTTCAAACACCAACTTGGCCACTTTAGAACTTAGAGAATTGGTATAATCCTTACAAGCTTTGGCTTTCACCTTATAAAAGGGTAATACACATTTCAGAATTTGTTACCATTATGTGAGCCAAGACATACCAAACACCTCTATTTGTCACAGAGCGCCCCTGAGTAGATCTTAGTCCTATTCTATCTGCTTGCTGTTTTTCACGAAACAACACTGTTTTGGTTGACTTCCTATTACTATTATGGTCTGCTAGGCATCTTCTAGCATTTAACCTTCTCCTCTCATCTCCCTGCAATGATCATTCCAAGTATTTTCAATTTATTTTCCTTATGATACATTCTCTCTTATTACTCATTTTTGTCTAAATTTGTTGTTGTGAGTATACTTACTGTGACTGATGGGAGGTGGGGAAGAGGAATGAAACACAGAGTGCACAGGAAATCAACAATGATAATCCTAAAATATAATAATATTTTCCATTTTTCAAATAGCATTATGTTGGCTTTGCTCTATCCAGTGGAAATGGTATCTGTCCTGGCTGAGCCTTCCACAAAACCAGTGAGCAGCAGAGGTGGGAAGAGAATTCTCATCCTACTTTCAACTTTACCTTGCACTTAGGCAAGTGCTAAGTATTCATTTCTTATACAGTTGACCACTTAAGCTTATTATGTTTTTTCTTTTAACGGTTCAACTATTGTTCTGGAGGAACTCTCCACTTGTGATTTTGGACACCACACTCTCTCAAGTTTTTTCTTACTTAATTATCCATTCCCTCTTTGTCTTCTTATGGACTTTCTCTCCTCTTGCCAAATTCTGAAGAGATGAAGTTTCTTAAGGCTTGGTTTGCAACTCTTCCTTTATCTGTCCTTGTTTACCAAAGGAATCCAGTCCTATGGCTTCAAACACACCATCCTTATGCTGAAGATGCCCACGTATGTAACTGCGGCCCTGACTCTTGTCGGAGCTGCACACGCATATCCCTGACAACTTGACTTATTTGCATACATATGTAGCAAACATCTAAAATACACCCCAAACCCCAAACAGAGCTGGACTTCTCCAAACTCTTTTTCCCATTCGCTTCCACATCAGCCAAAGGGACTCTTACCTAGCCATCAAGGCAGGTACCGCAATTCACTCTTGATCACTACCTTTATTCCACACTTCACACGGAATCTTTTGCCAAGTTGTGAGAGGGCTTCACCTTTGAAATATCTCTAAAATCCTATAAATTCTCTCCATCTCCACCGCTGCCATCTTAGTTAAAAATACGATTATCTTACTCCTGGATTATATAATAGATTCAACCTTGTCTCTTTTTCTTCATTGTTGCCTGTATATAATCCCACTCTATAATCAATTACCTATTCTATGTATCTATCTAATCTATTATCCGCAGAGGACCCAGAGAAATCATTTAAAAATTAGATCATGGTATTCACTAGAAAGAAATCCTTCAATGAGTTTCAGTCCTAACTTTGTACCATAGCTTATTACATCTCCCATGATCTAGCGTCTACCACCCTCTCCACACTTAGTTCATCTTTCTTATCACACCCTGCCTTTCTTTTCACATTTACTGAACTATTAAGTGCTTTCAAACTGTAGAACTCGTAATTCAGGTTTTTCTAGCCCAGCTTGACCCTTCCTTATCTTTTATGTCGGAATCTAATTTTAATACCCTCTACTTTCTACCGCATAGCTTTATATCCTTTATAGCTTTCATTCCTCTAACTATATATTTATTTAATATCTCTCATTTCTCATTACAGTATTAGTATGAGGACATTATGTTCATATTCCCAGTTCTCAGCACACACTAGGTACCCAATATGCAACAGTGAACGATCCAGGAAAGGAAGGGCTGTGTGAGAATCCGTGAGAGTGTGTTTATTTGCAATCTGCAGGTAAGACTGAAGTCACATAGATGTGAGATTATGGAGGACTGTGACTTTTTCCGTGTTACACTGTAATTTCTCTATTTTGTGATTCTCACATAGTGGTATGTGGATTGTTTTGTGCAGATCACAGACCAGGGAAATAATGGGTAGTAAAGGGAGATAAAGGTAGTGAAGTGAAGGCTGGCCTCCCCTGCTCAGCATCAGAGAAAACATGCAGCATCCCAACTGCCATGAGTCCCAAGATGAAAAGAGGCTCACTTGGGCCAGTAACAGCACGGAGGAGAAGCTTCTGAGCTGGATACCCACAGAAGATATGAGGCAATCCTGGCTACCACTTTATACTGAAAAGGCTGGACTGATGCAGGAGAAAGGTGTTCTGCGCTCTCTTCCTTGCTCTGTCTTCCGCTATATCTCTTGTCTCTCAACTTGGATCTCTAAAGGAACACACTTTGAAAAACAACAGATTTCAGTTAGGGCTCTTTTCCACTATAAAATTCTTTTCTTTTCACCATTAATATTTTTAAGTTTCTGTAACATTTGAATCTAATATTAACCATCATTTTGACTATTTAGATAATTATCTGCCTGATGCCAAATGTACATATAGATATATAATTTGTATATTAGTGCCTGTTACTGATAGAAATGGCAGGAACAAGTTATGGTGAAGCAAGGTATGAGAGAGTTCATGTACTTAGAAAAACAGAGTTTGGAGTTTGTATAAGAAAGAAGAAAATAGTAAACACGGTTTATAATAGTGAAGAGTGCTTATCAGGAAAGCAATCTCATTGTATGATTTGTTCTGACCACACAGAGATGAGTCAACAACATATCTTCATTGTTTTGAAGTAGACAAGTTTCACAAAGAAAGCAAAAAGGGAGGAGTCTGGAATTTCTCAAAGAGTGTGTGTGTGTGTGTGTGTGTGTGTGTATACACAGAAAAGAAGGAAGCTCATAACAGCACAGTACAAAATGATAGAGAAAAAAAGACTCTAAATGGACCTCAAAGTAACCTCAGGAATAAGTCTGGGCCAAATACACCCTAGCTGGGGAGGAAAGGGGCCATCCTATACTTAGCAGCATCTTTGTCCTCTATCCTCTAGATGTCAGTGGCACACCACACACACACACACACACACACACACACACACCAATTTGTGTCAACCCAAAATGTCTCTAGATGTTGCCAAATATCTCCGAATGATCAAAATCACCTCCAATGGAAAACCAGTGCTTTAGAGGACCCATCCCTCAAGATTTCTTCTCCCCACCACTTCCTGGTATTCATGTCCATGATTTTATCAAGAGGGAAAAAAGAGAACCAAAATGGCTAGAAACTGTTGTTTTTGTTACTTAATAGTAAATGCTCAAATGTTTGAGAAAAGAGCATAGAAGAAACCAAGCACTTTACTAAAGCTCAGGATGACCTATAATTCTGACTGTTTAATGTCATACACCTTACTGATTAAACCTTCTCTGTTCTAAATCATTCAAGTATGGCAAATGGAGACATTACAGTGCTCACTTAAAAGCAGAATTACTGAATTTTAAGGAGGTGTTCTCTTTTATTCATATGCATACACACTTAACACACATTCACATAACACCTACCATCTGTATTCACTACTGGAGATGCACTCATTCAGTGACAGAGCAAACACTCAATTTTTTTTTTTTTTTCACGAGTGATGTCCATTGGCTGTTCTATGAAATATACTGCACTGTGTATTATAGAACCACTCCAGGCAGTCAAACAATACATAAAGATATATAGCGTCCTCTTTTTCTTTCAGTTTCCTAGGGAAATATTTCTCACAGAGGCCATCAAGGGTTTTATATCCCTCATCAAACTTTTTATGAACAAACCATTTGCTATGTATGCCTTGCATGAGATAGACTATGCGGCTCTATCGTTAGAAAAGGTTAAAACTTACTACTAATGGATCCAGATTTCACATTTTCTTATACAGCACTGTATTATAAAGAATATATGGACATGGATGGAACTAGAAGGTATTATGTTAAGTGAAATAAGTCAATCAGAGAAAAACAATTATCATATGATCTCAATGATATGTGGAATTTAAAAAACAAAACAAGGGATCATAGGGGAAGAGAGAAAAAAATAAAATAAGATGAAACCAGACAGGGAGACAAACCATAAGAGACTCTTAATCATAGGAAATAAACTGAGGGCTGCTGGAGGGGAGGAAGTGGGAGGATGGGGTAACTGGGTGATGGACATTAAGGAGGGCACAAGATGTAATGAGCACTGGGTATTATATAAGACTAATGAATCACAGGTCTGTACCTGTGAAAGCAGTAACACATTTATGTGAATTTAAATTAAAAAATGATTTAGAAAAAGGAATACAGGAAAAGGCAGAGGGTTTATTAGCTCTCTTCTTCTCATCGTAGCTGAATGAAGTGTGCTCCAAGTGTAGTAAGTATGTGCTGTACCAGTCTTGGGTGAACGAAGATAAACAGGTGCCTGTGCTGGGCTCAGGATGGAGGGTGGGGGATGTGCCATTCATTCCTCTGTGTCCATGTACAATGTCTCCCATGAAGTTACTCTGAAGTTTATGTTTGAGTGTTTAGTTATCTAATAGAGGAAGGGTTATTGCCTGGAGACACCAAATAAAAGAAGTCAGAGACAACATGATTTGATCATCCAAGACACCTTTTCCCTTGACAGAGTATGTCAGACTAGGCTCCTACAACAATTGGAAAGTCTGTTTTAAGCAAGTGTAGAAATGACTGGAGATCAGGGGCCTTAAGTAGAAGGTATAAAAAACTTTGATTCCCTTATTTCCCCTGGAGTTACTATGTCAAACGCATTCCCAAACCTGAAGAAGAAAATAAAGCTAAATTAATTTTAATCACGCACATCTCTTTTCTATATTCTGTGTGAAAAAATAAATACAAAGGGAATATGACTAATTTCAAGGTTTTACTTCATGTCATGCTCCTCAGAATACATTTTTCAGCAAAGGTATATATGCTTTTCTTTTATTCATATAATAGTTTACCCAGTAGAGCTTTAGGCTCTGATACCTTAAAAAACAACTCTTCTTTCCATAAAAATATCACATCAAAATTCAGGTCCAGATCAATTTCACACACATTAACCTCCAACAGTTAAGCAATTATTTCTTCTGAGATACTTGCTACTCTCATTTCACAATGAATTTGGCTCATATAAATTGATGAAGACAACAGAATTATAAAGTTACAACTCATAACACCTTGGTATCAGTTTTAAGAGGAAAAAAATCAATCAACCGGATATTTGAAACCATCCCACATGTAAGACATTGCGTAGGTTCAGTGGTAAACAGGCAGAAGAAAGAAGAGAATTAATGTCCTCAAAAAAGCTTCAGGAAATTTAAGCATTTTCAACCAGAGTACTCAAATGTCTGAACCACATAATAAACAGTATCAGACAAGTGACAACAATAAGGATGATTTAAAATTTTAAAATGGATTTGAGATCATGAGATAAGTGTTCAGGACTTTTGTGAAGAACACATTAAGACTTAATCTTAAAAATTCAGGGCTTCAGGGAAGACTTTTCAATGGGAATATGACATTTTGGAAGCAGTCACTTATGGATTTTAAAGGAGGCAATGTATGGAGTGGACTTTTTGAGAGAGGAGGCAGACAGAAGAGCAAAAACACTGCCTCTGTCTAAGTGCAGACCCACCACAAAAGTCAATGATGGAAATACTCATCGTCTCCTCTCTGACAAGTGTTAGGCGAGTTTGGGGGGTACAGGGACAGGACAGTGGAGGAGTCTGTAATTTAAGATGGAAGAGAGGAAAATATTATTCCAGATATGAAGCACTATACTAGAGGATGACTGATTATTCCCTGGGGTTTGAGAAAGGAAATGATACTAAATTGATATAAATGATACTAAAGTGAATCTTGAAGGATGAGCAGAATTTTTTCCAAAATGGCATACAGAGGAGGGAATTCCCAGCAAACGGTTTAAAGTAGGAGTACATGGTGTGAAGTGTGAAAAAGGAGACCCAGTCCTCCAGAGGGGCTCAGTTTGTCCATGCTCTTCTGTGGCATGCTAAGAAATTAGGACTTACCTTTACGTATGGGAAATAAAGTATTTTCCTTGCATTTTAGAAATAAAAACTTGGATAATGTGAGAGAAAATTAAGAAACAATAAGGGTGATTTAAAAGGCTCGTAGGAGAATCTCAATGAAACATGATACGGATGTCATCGGCGTTAGGTGCCACATTCAACAAATATGTCACACGAGTCATGTACAATACCAGATCGTGTGTGAATGAAAGACGTGTTGAACGAAAGAGAGGGGCAAAGCATAGAGCTGCCAAGAATGAATGTAGAATGATTTTAGACTCAACTTCTCTGGACTCCTTTCTGAACCTGCTATCTACGAGCTGGAGGAGTCTGGGTGAGTTACTGCAGGTCCATGCCTCAACTTCTTCATTTATACAATGCAGATAATGATGATCTCTAACCTGAGGAGTTCCTGAATTCAATGACTTATATTTATGTACATGAACTCTGTTTAAACACTGACTGGAACAGAGAAAGACCTCAATCAGTGTTAGACAGTAGGTAGTGTGGTTCCATTGTCCACGGTTTTGACTATGTATAAACAATACACATAGAAGAACTATGATAGAAAAGACACATTCTTTTTGGTTATGAAGATGCCCTTGACTATGGTTTCAAGCTATGATTTTTTTAACTAGGATAAGAAGACGATGGATGGATGGATGGATGGATGGATGGGGCACTTCAAAAGAACTGGTGGTACTTGCTAAGTCATAACATGTGCTAGACAAAGATGGAAGAAAATAATTGATTCTTCTCAAGATTTTGAGTCCCAAGAGAATGATTTTACCCTTGATAGAAATTATTAAGAAAGGAGGTTACAGGGGCACCTGGGTGGTTCAGTGGGTTAAGCCTCTGCCTTTGGCTCAGGTCATGATCCCAGGGTCCTGGGATCGAGCCCCATATCGGGCTCTTTGCTCTTTGCAGCAGGGAGCCTGCTTCCTCCTCTCTCTCTGCCTGCCTCTCTGCTTACTTGTGATCTCTGTCAAATAAATAAAATAAATAAAATCTTAAAAAAAAAAAAAAGAAAGGAGGTTACAAAACAGTACCCAATTCACAAGGTCTTTGGAACCCTAAGCAAGACAATCAGTGTAAAGGATTTAGCAGAGTATAGGCATGATTTAAGTCTTCAGCAGTTGTTAGTTATGACGACAGTCTCGGGAGCAGATGGGACTTTTCTGGACAGCCCTGGGGTCTCATTTCCTCCAACCTTTAGTTCCTTAGCAGAAGGCTACATCAGCAGATCTGAGTCAGCACAAAGGAGGAGTAGACTTACATCAGCCACTGTACACCAGGGGCCTCCCTTTCCTAACAAGGCAGCTTTTCTGACTCCGACCCCTATAACACTGTAAATAGTAAAAGCGCAGCCTCCTCTCTACTGGTATCTTGGCTATGGTATCACTGACCATCTCTGCCCTGGCAGAGCTAAGAGCTTGGGAGATTGGGTGCACTTTTTTACTTCTCTGCCTATAGTTCTTACCCACCCCCAATTAACTGTATGTTATGTCTGCATCCCCAAAGACAATAGAAATTTGATGACAGAGAAGACAGAAGGAAGCTGAAATTTGGGACAGATCTGCACAGGAATGACAGAAGCATTTCAGGTTGGGAGATAAAAACTTCTGCCCAAAAGGATAGAAAATACTTGTAAGCAAAGAAGTAGTAGGTCATGGCTTAGTCTCAAGTCAGCAATGTCAGGGTTAAAGAAAAAAACAGGAGAAAATTGGAATGAGGGGAAGGGAAGACTGCTCTGAAATCAGAGTGAGCAGTGTCCCAACAGCTAGGAAGGGAACTGTCGCGGGGGTTGGGGAAGGTGAAATGTCCAGGGATAGCAAGATCCTAGCCTCTGGACAGTGGTTTATTAACAGGGATCCAATCTCTGGAAGGATCCCAGGAAGACTACCAGTGCTAGAAGAAAGACTGACTGGACATACAAGGCAGGTTATGAGCATCCTTCAGAAACTATCAGAGGTTAACAAGTGCTACAGTGGAGATCTGTGCGTGGCTGTACTTGTCAAGAGTAGATCATAAAGAGTAAGAGGAAACAAGTAGTGGCTGGAAAGTAAGAAGGCTCAGTGATCTAAAGTAGGGTCTGTGCTGGGGTTATACAGGCCTCAAGGGAAATGTGTCAGAATAAAACACATCATAAAATTGAATAATGATTACAGTTTGGTCCCCGTAATTATTTTCTGATACAATATTATCAAAAGCAAATACTTTCTGAGAGGCACCAAGGGAATCATTCTTCAGGATGATCTCAAGTCAATTTAAGAAGTCCCATGTCCTACCCTACAACCCAGCAATCTCACTACCAGGTATTTACCCTCAGGATGAAAATGTAGTGATCGGAAGGGGCACGTGCACCTGAATGTTTATAGCAGCAATGTCCACAATAGCCAAACTATGGAAAGAACCTAGATGTCCACCAACAGATGAATGGATAAAGAAGACGTGGTGTATATGTATGTATGTATGTATATATATATATACATACATACATATATACATACATATATATATATATATATACATACAAATACATATACATACATACAATGGAATACTCTGCAGCCATCAAAAAACACAAAATTTTGCCATTTGCAATGACATGGATGGAACTAGAGGGTATGATGCTAAGTGAAATAAGTCAATCAAAGAAAGACAATTATATGATCTCACTGATAAGAGGAATTTGAGAAACAAGACAGAGAATCATAGAGGAAGAGAGGGGAAAATGAAACAAGATAAAACCAGAGAGGGAGACAAACCATAAAAGACTCTTAATCTCAGGAAACAAACTGAGGGTTACTGGGGGCAGATGGGGTGGGAGGGATGGGGTGGCTGGGGGAGGGACACTGGGGAGGGTACGTGCTATGGTGGAAAAAGAAAAAAAAAGAGGTCCTATGTAGCTCTCCCCCAAAACCTGTGGGATCACTTTTTCCAAAAGGCTCATTTCTATAACTAATTATAATAAAGCACCAGCTAACTCAAAAGGCTATATTGTTCACAGACGGAATGGCTCAAATTGCTTAGAAGTCACGAAAGGAACAAAGATAGATAAATAATTGTCAATGGTACTATCTCACAGTCCCAAGTCTCTGGTTAATTATCCCAGGTAAGCATCTTCATGAGGTTAATGAAAGGAGGGAGGGGGGACTGGAGGGGAGGTTATAATCCAATGATTTTATTTTGTGTCCTTTCTGATTATGAAAGCAACCGATCTCCAATTACTCCATGCCAAAACTATTTTAACTATTTAAAACAAAATTATATACTCAGTGGAAAAATACCTAAAATATCTAAATTTGATGTGATGGCTCATTTTATGCATCAACCTGACTGAGCCACAGGGTGTCCAGATGCGTAGTTAAACATTATCTGGGTATGTCAGTGAAGGTATTTCTGGGTAAGATTAACATTCGAATCCAGAGACTGAGTAAAGCCGATTCCCTCAATGTGGGCCAGCCTCAACCAATCTAATGAAGGCCTGAACAGAAGAAAAAGGTGGAATGAGAAAGAATTCCCCCCTCCGACTGACTCTCTTTAAGCCAGGACACTGGTCTTCTCCTGTCTTCAGACAGAACTGAAACATCAGCTCTTCAGTCTTGAACCTATGAGCCTTGAGTCTTGAACCGGCTTTCAGACTGGATCCTAGACCACAGGCTCTTCTGGGTTCTTGAGCTTGGAGACAGGTTGTGGAACTACACCACAGGCCCTCCTGCGTCTCCAGCTTACGGCGACAGATCTTGGGACGCCTGAGCCTCTGTAACTGTGTGAGTCCATTCGTGCACATCAATCTTTCTCTCTTTATACATCCTATCAGTGCTGATTCTGTGGAGAACCATGGCCTATTATCAGCAGATTTATTATCTCTTTACTACATAAATCTATATTGGTTAAATTCACCAATTACTCATCCATCAGAGAAGTTTCAGTCCTTAAAACTTTTATGAAAGGCAAAGAAAAAGGGCCTTAGGCAAAGCAAGTTTGCTCCTGTGCCCTCTCTCCTCTTGTTTTGGAAACATCTTCAAATATATCCATATATAAAGTTTGGGGTTCCAGAGCTCTGTTCTCTGCTGGTCTGGCATAATTCATTTTTATTCTTATAGTCTGTAGAAGTAATATCTGATTTTTTCCCCCTTTGATTAGTTTATTTGTACAGTAAATTGAAGCTTTTAAAACATGACCTGGTCCCTATTGGGAATTTTTACCTCCATTTTATCCACCTAAGCTTACTAGATTTTATCCTCTCCTTGCAATTCTTAAAAATTATTATACACACATACACATAATCATGTTTTATTCATCTTCCCTGAAAAAGGCACAGAATATTTTAAAAGGCCCAGAAACACTGTAGAAACTAGAGTAGGTATGGTATCCTGGAGTGTGATTATAAATTAAAATGTCCCCTTTGCTTCCTAAAGAATAAGTCAATACCTAATACCACAAAACTTTCCCCCCAGCCTCTTTGTCCTTTCATGTCGGAATATAATGCTTCTATTGATGTGAAAATGCACCAGCATGCACTGAAGTATAATTAAAGGTAGATTTCCACTCAGTTTGCATGATGATAGTACAGCCACGTTGGGAATTGAAATATAATAAAAAGTCAGCTAGGTGAAGCTACCCAGAAGCGGCATACCATTCACTCAAATGCTTTTCACTTGGTACCATGTGGCTCTCGCAGCCAGTCTACTTGTGAATTTGGGAGAAAAATATCAGCAAATGGTGTTTAGATTTGTCCAAGGTTATCTATATTTAATCTATAGATCTGTATCTATATACCTACATCCTTCTCACTTTTGTCTTTTACTTAACAAGAGGAGGTGTGCTGGCCAGGCACAAGTCTAGATTCGGAATCAAAGTGAGCACAGTGCTCTAGGAATCAGCTCTCCCCATGCTCCAAGCTTTCTCAGAATCCAGAGCCATATTGTCTTTCACAACAGTCCCCATTTGTTACGTAAATGCCATTAAGGGAATTAAATTGGAGCTCACTGTTTGAGGACAAACTTTTTAAAAATCGACTAGCTGCTTCTAATTAAGTAGAGAAACTAGAATTTTTGAATCGATATAACTTTGTCTATGTAATTTCCATTCATAATGTGGTTAGCCATTATACCTTTTGGAATATCATTTTATCCTCAATTATTTTATAGTACACCTTTTTTTTATTTTTTGTTTTAACAGTAATTGATATTTATTGTAGAAAATTTGGGTATTATGGAAAATGTATTAAGATGTTAGTAATGGGAACACAATAACCCACCAATTAGATATAATTAGTATTATTAAGATTTTTTTTTCCATTCTGAACTGCTTTTTAGCTATCTATATATTTCTAATAATAATATTGGGATCATATTCAATACAAATTTCATTAACATATTAATTCACTATATTATATTTCCAGTGGTATTAAATTTTATTTGAGAAACATGATTTCTAATGACATAATAGTGTTCCATTTGACAATACAGCTTTTAAAGGCATCTCTTCATTTAAAACACCTAGTTTGTTTTCTATTACTTTCATTATTTTATATATGTTGTGATAAATATCTCTGTGTACTTCTTTATTTCTTTAGAATCAGAATGATATAAATTTAATACTCAAGGTGAATGACATTTTTAAGGCTTCTATTAATTATGGTTTTAATTTGAATTAAGGAATATAATATACACTACTAAATAGGTCTCCAGTCATTTTGCATTATAAAAAATAAATCACTTAAAGTATGTGAAGTATGCCTAGAGAAACATTATTTAATTTTTAAGTTGTAAAAATCCCTTTTTTTTTTAAAGGTTTTATTTTTTTGACCGAGAGAGAGCATGAGAGCGAGAGTGAGCACAAGCAGGAGGAGTGGCAGAGGGAAAAGGAGAAGCAGGCTCCCCGCCGAGCAAGGAGCTTGATGCAAGGCTCTATCCCAGGACCCTGGGATCATGACTTGAGCTGAAGGCAGAACCCAAACTGACTGAGCCACCCACGTGCACTGAGTTGTAAAAATTCATTTTAATCTTTCGAGGCCCTGTAATTGGAATGAGTCCACTTTAAATCCTTTAACGAGGATCCATTGGAGGGCAAGTCTGGTGCCAGCAGCCGTGGTAATTCCAGCTCCAATAGTGTATATTAAAGTTGCTGCAGTTAAAAAGCTCGTAATTTTTATAAAAAAAAAATACATTTTAAGAACTCTTGAAATAATATCTGCAGTTGGAAATCAGAGAGTTGAAAATCATATCTCAATAAGCAGAACACAAAAAACAGTACTGCAAACTAAACTTTTTTCTCCTTATGTGATGAAAAAGAAACCAACCTCATGACGCAAGTTATCACTGAACGTTCGAAATTGGTATGAATTAATTCTTTCCAGAATTAATGTACTAACTACATTTTCAAATGTTCATAAAATCAAGAGAAGAGATACCCTAATTGCTTAGGATAGAGTGTGCCAGGAGCAGTTCCAGGGAAATGCATTTGCCAACAATGAACTGGAAAAATGCCAGTATTTACCACCCAGTTCCCCAGCTCTACCAGAAGCCAAGAAAATGTCTACTCCTTCTGTTACGTTCTGAATGTTTGCATCCCCCCCCCCCCCTACAAATTCATGTTGAAATTCTAATGGCCAGTGTGATGGAATTAGCAGGTGGGGCCTGTGGAAGGTGCTTAGGTCATGAATTGGAGGCCTCATGAATGGGTTAGTGTTGTTACAGAAAGAGACCCCACAGAGCTCTCTAGCCCCAAAGACAGCTAATGAAAGTAGCAGTCTGTGACTTGGAAGATGGCCTTCTTTAGCAGAATTCAAGTATGTCAGGGAATTCAACTACATCAGCACCCTGATGGCAGGTTTCTATCTTCCAGAACTCTGAGGAATAAATGTCTGTTGCTTAAACCATCCAATCCTTTTTGGTACAGGAGCCTGATTAGACTAAGACATCTTCCCTTAAGACACCCAAATGCAACTCAAAAGATATACAAAGGACACTGTAATAAAAGAAAAATAAAACAAGGCCTTACAAAGATTTTATGTAGAGACAGAAATACAAACAGAGATGATCTTTACTGAATACAGGTTTCTGAGGCCCTGCAGATGCTGAAAGTCATTCTAAAATGGAAGCAGTAGCTATATAAACAAACGAGGTTCTAATACTTCAGCTAGAAAACAGCTGATTTAGAAGCAGTGTATTTTCTGAATGCCTTTTCTAAAAGGCTTTGTTTACATGGATAGAAACTGATTTTTTTTCAATAAGAAAAATAATTAATAGAAATCACTTCCCTTCCACTATATAAATGCTGAGTCACATTTTATGACCTTATTAATATGAGTAGATCACAACATTAGAGTATTATTGTAAACACCTGTGCATAATTTAATGGCATAAAATTTAGGAATTTTGCAGTAAAAACCTTATTTTAAATGTTAGGTAGGGTTTTTTTTTTTTTATATACATCAAACATACATTTTACTACCATTATAATATTGCAATATTGTTCCTGGAAGATACATTTAGTTTTCAAAAATGGACTGACAGTGTAAATACCTCCAAGCTTAAACGCTTCAGAGAGGAGTCAAAATGGCGGAGAAGTAGCAGCTGAGACTACTTCAGGTAGCGGGAGATCAGCTAGATAGCTTATCTAAAGATTGCAAACACCTACAAATCCAACGGGAGATCGAAGACAAGAAGAACAGCAATTCTAGAAACAGAAAATCAACCACTTTCTGAAAGGTAGGACTGGCGGAGAAGTGAATCCAAAGCGACGGGAAGATAGACCGCGGGGGAGGGGCCGGCTCCCGGCAAGCGGCGGAGCAACGGAGCACAAAATCGGGACTTTTAAAAGTCTGTGCCGCTGAGGGACATCGCTCCAGAGGATTAACCGGGGTGAAGCCCACTCGGGGTCAGCATGACCTCGGGTCCTGCAGGGTCACAGAAGGATCGGGGGTGTCTGAGTGTCGCAGAGCTTACAGGTATTAGAATGGGGAAGCCGGCTGCAGAGACAGAGCTGAGGAGTGACTCTCAGCTCGGGGTTACCTTGAACCAGTCGCAGGCTTGGTCAGCTCGGAGCGCGGCCGGAGGCCAGGGTGACGGGAGTCATTGGGCGCTGTTCTCTGAGGGCGCACTGAGGAGTGGGGCCCCGGGCTCTCGGCTCCTCCAGGCCAGAGACCTGGAGGCCGCCATCTTCATTACCGCCCTCCGGAACTCTACGGAAAGCGCTCAGGGAACAAAAGCTCCCAAAAGGAACCCGAGCAGATTACTCAGCCCGGCCCCGGGTAAGGGCGGTGCAACTCCGCCTGGGGCAAAGACGCTTGAGAATCACTACAACAGGCCCCTCCCCCAGAAGATCAACGGGAAACCCAGCCAGGACCAAGTTCACCTACCAAGGAGAGCAGTTTCAATACCAAGGAGAGCAGCGAAATTCCAGAGGAGGAGAAAGCAAAGCACGGAACTCATGGCTTTCTCCCCATGATTCTTTAGCTTTGCAGTTAATTTAATTTTTTTTCTTTTTCAATTTTTTTTTCTCTTCTTCTGCTAATTTTTTTTAACTTTTCTTTTTTTAATTGTTTCATTTTTTTTTTCTTTCTGAACCTCTTTTTATCCCCTTTCTCCCGCCTCGTGATTTGGGATCTCTTCTGATTTGTTTAAAGCATATTTTCCCGGGGTTATTGCCACCCTTTTAGTATTTTACTTGCTCCTTCATATACTCTTATCTGGACAAAATGACAAGGTGGAAAAATTCACCACAAAAAAAAGAACAAGAGGCAGTACCAAAGGCTAGGGACCTAATCAATACAGACATTGGTAATATGTCAGATCTAGAGTTCAGAATGACGATTCTCAAGGTTCTAGCCGAGCTCGAAAAAGGCATGGAAGATATAAGAGAAACCCTCTCAGGAGATATAAAAGCCCTTTCTGGAGAAATAAAAGAACTAAAATCTAACCAAGTTGAAATCAAAAAAGCTATTAATGAGGTGCAATCAAAAATGGAGGCTCTCACTGCTAGGATAAATGAGGCAGAAGAAAGAGTGATATAGAAGACCAAATGACAGAGAATAAAGAAGCTGAGCAAAAGAGGGACAAACAGCTACTGGAACATGAGGGGAGAATTCGAGAGATAAGTGACACCATAAGACGAAACAACATTAGAATAATTGGGATTCCAGAAGAAGAAGAAAGAGAGAGGGGAGCAGAATGTATATTGGAGAGAATTATTGGAGAGAATTTCCCCAATATGGCAAAGGGAACAAGCATCAAAATCCAGGGGGTTCAGAGAACCCCCCTCAAAATCAATAAGAATAGGTCCACACCCCGTCACCTAATAGTAAAATTTACAAGTCTTAGTGACAAAGAGAAAATCCTGAAAGCAGCCCGGGAAAAGAAGTCTGTAACATACAATGGTAAAAATATTCGATTGGCAGCAGACTTATCCACAGAGACCTGGCAGGCCAGAAAGAGCTGGCATGATATATTCAGAGCACTAAACGAGAAAAACATGCAGCCAAGAATACTATATCCAGCGAGGCTATCATTGAAAATAGAAGGAGAGATTAAAAGCTTCCAGGACAAAAACTGAAAGAATTTGCAAACACCAAACCAGTTCTACAGGAAATATTGAAAGGGGTCCTCTAAGCAAAGAGAGACCCTAAAAGTAGTAGATCAGAAAGAAACAGAGACAATATACAATACAGTCACCTTACAGGCAATACAATGACACTAAATTCTTATCTCTCAATAGTTACCCTGAATGTTAATGGGCTAAATGCCCCAATCAAAAGACACAGGGTATCAGAATGGATAAAAAAACAAAACCCATCTATATGTTGCCTACAAGAAACGCATTTTAAACCCGAAGACAGCTCCAGATTTAAAGTGAAGGGGTGGAAAAGAATTTACCATGCTAATGGACATCAGAAGAAAGCAGGAGTGGCAATCCTTATATCAGATCAATTAGATTTTAAGCCAAAGACGATAATAAGAGATGAGGAAGGACACTATATCATACTCAAAGGATCTGTCCAACAAGAAGATCTAACAATTTTAAATATCTATGCCCCTAAGGTGGGAGCAGCCAACTATATAAACCAATTAATAACAAAATCAAAGAAACACATCAACAATAATACAATAATAGGAGGGGACTTTAACACTCCCTCACTGAAATGGACAGATCATCCAAGCAAAAGATCAACAAGGAAATAAAGGCCTTAAATGACACACTGGACCAGATGGACATCACAGATATATTCAGAACATTTCATCCCAAAGCAACAGAATACACATTCTTCTCTAGTGCACATGGAACATTCTCCAGAATAGATCACCTCCTCGGTCCTAAAATCAGGTCTCAACCAGTATCAAAAGATTGGGATCATTCCCTGCATATTTTCAGACCACAATGCTCTGAAGTTAGAACTCAATCACAAGAGGAAATTTGGAGAGAACCCAAATACATGGAGACTAAACAGCATCCTTCTCAAGAATGAATGGGTCAACCAGGAAATTAAAGAAGAATTGAAAAAATTCATGGAAACAAATGATAATGAAAACACAACGGTTCAAAATCTGTGGGACACAACAAAGGCAGTCCTGAGAGGAAAATATATAGCAGTACAAGCCTTTCTCAAGAAACAAGAAAGGTCTCAGGTACACAACCTAACCCTACACCTAAAGGAGCTGGAGAAAGAACAAGAAAGAAACCCTAAACCCAGCAGGAGAAGAGAAATCATAAAGATCAGAGCAGAAATCAATGAAATAGAAACCAAAAAAACAATAGAACAAATCAATGAAACTAGGAGCTGATCTTTGAAAGAATTAATAAGATTGATAAACCCCTAGCCAGACTTATCAAAAAGAAAAGAGAAAGAACCCAAATTAACAAAATCATGAATGAAAGAGGAGAGATCACAACGAACACCAAAGAAATACAGACAATTATAAGAACATACTATGAGCAACTCTACACCAACAAATTTGACAATCTGGAAGAAATGGATGCATTCCTAGAGACATATAAACTACCACAACTGAACCAGGAAGAAACAGAAAGCCTGAACAGACCCATAACCAGTAAGGAGATTGAAACAGTCATCAAAAATCTCCAAACAAACAAAAGCCCAGGGCCAGACGGCTTCCCGGGGGAATTCTACCAAATATTTAAAGAAGAACTAATTCCTATTCTCCTGAAACTGTTCCAAAAAATAGAAATGGAAGGAAAACTTCCAAACTCATTTGATGAGGCCAGCATCACCTTGATCCCAAAACTGGACAAGGATCCCATCAAAAAAGAGAACTACAGACCAATATCCTTGATGAACACAGATGCAAAAATTCTCACAAAATACTAGCCAGTAGGATTCAACAGTACATTAAAAGGATTACTCACCACGACCAAGTGGGATTTATTCCAGGGCTGCAAGGTTGGTTCAACATCCCCAAATCAATCAATGTGATACAACACATTAATAAAAGAAAGAACAAGAACCATAGATACTCTCCATAGATGCTGAAAAAGCATTTGACAAAGTACAGCATCCATTCCTGATCAAAACTCTTCAAAGTGTAGGGATAGAGGACACATACCTCAATATTCTCAAAGCCATCTATGAAAAACCCACAGCAAATATCATTCTCAATGGAGAAAAACTGAAAGCTTTTCCGCTTAGGTCAGGAACACGGCAGGGATGTCCGTTATCACCACTGCTATTCAACATAGTACTAGAAGTCCTAGCCTCAGCAATCAGACAACAAAAGGAAATTAAAGGCATCCATATTGGCAAAGAAGAAGTCAAACTATCACTCTTCGCAGATGATATGAAACTATATGTGGAAAACCAAAAGACTCCACTCCAAAACTGCTAGAACTTGTACAGGAATTCAGTAAAGTGTCAGGATATAAAATCAATGCACAGAAATCAGTTGCATTTCTCTACACCAACAACAAGACAGAAGAAAGAGAAATTAAGGAGTCCATCCCATTTACAATTGCACCCAAAACTATAAGATACCTAGGAATAAACCTAACCAAAGACACTAAGAATCTATACACAGAAAACTATAAAGTACTCATGAAAGAAATTGAGGAAGACACAAAGAAATGGAAAAATGTTCCATGCTCCTGGATTGGAAGAATAAATATTGTGAAAATGTCTATGCTACCTAAAGCAATCTACACATTTAATGCAATTCCTATCAAAGTACCATCCATTCTTTTCAAAGAAATGGAACAAATAATCCTGAAATTTATATGGAGACAGAAAAGACCTCAAATAGCCAAAGGAATATTGAAAAAGAAAGCCAAAGTCGGTGGCATCACAATTCCGGACTTCAAGCTCTATTACAAAGCTGTCATCATCAAGACAGCATGGTACTGGCACAAAAACAGACACAAAGATCAATGGAACAGAATAGAGAGCCCAGAAATGGACCCTCAACTCTATGGTCAACTAATCTTCGACAAAGCAGGAAAGAATGTCCAATGGAAAAAAGACAGCCTCTTCAATAAATGGTGTTGGGAAAATTGGACAGCCACATGCAAAAAAATGAAATTGGATCATTTCCTTACACCACGCACGAAAATAGACTCAAAATGGATGAAGGACCTCAATGTGAGAAAGGATTCCATCAAAATCCTTGAGGAGAACACAGGCAGCAACCTCTTCGACCTTAGCCGCAGCAACATCTTCCTAGGAACATCGCCAAAGGCAAGGGAAGCAAGGGCAAAAATGAACTATCGGGATTTTATCAAGATCAAAAGCTTTTGCACAGCAAAGGAAACAGTTAACAAAACCAAAAGACAACTGACAGAATGGGAGAAGATATTTGCAAATGACATATCAGATAAAGGGCTAGTGTCCAAAATCTATAAAGAACTTAGCAAACTCAACACCCAAAGAACAAATAATCCAATCAAGAAATGGGCAGAGGACATGAACAGACATTTCTGCAAAGAAGACATCCAGATGGCCAACAGACACATGAAAAAGTGCTCCACATCACTCGGCATCAGGGAAATACAAATCAAAACCACAGTGAGATATCACCTCACACCAGTCAGAATGGCTAAAATTAACAAGTCAGGAAATGACAGATGCTGGCGAGGATGCGGAGAAAGGGGAACCCTCCTACACTGTTGGTGGGAATGCAAGCTGGTGCAACCACTCTGGAAAACAGCATAGAGGTTCCTCAAAATGTTGAAAATAGAACCACCCTATGACCCAGCAGTTGCACTGCTGGGTATTTACCCTAAAGATACAAACGTAGTGATCCGAAGGGCACGTGCACCCGAATGTTTATAGCAGCAATGTCTACAATAGCCAAACTGTGGAAAGAACTTAGATGTCCATCAACAGACGAATGGATAAAGAAGATGTGGTATATATACACAATGGAATACTATGCAGCCATCAAAAGAAATGAAATCTTGCCATTTGCGACGACGTGGATGGAACTAGAGGGTATCATGCTTAGCGAAATAAGTCAGTCGGAGAAAGACAACTATCCTATGATCTCCCTGATATGAGGGAGAGGAGATGCAACATGGGGGGTTAAGGGGGTAGGAGAAGAATAAATGAAACAAGATGGGATTGGGAGGGAGACAAACCATAAGTGACTCTTAATCTAACAAAACAAACTGAGGGTTGATGGGGGGAGGGGGGTTGGGAGAGGGGGTTGGGATTATGGACATTGGGGAGGGTATGTGCTATGGTGAGTGCTGTGAAGTGTGTAAACCTGGTGATTCACAGACCTGTACCCCTGGGGATAAAAATATATTATATGTTTATAGGAAATAAAATTTTTAAAAAAATCTAAATTAAAAAAAAATTAAGGAAGGCTTAAAAAAAAAATTCCAACTCTTCAAATGAGAAGACAGATCTGTAGGTCAATGTTTTCTAAACTATAGGTGACTTGTTTTTCGGTCATAAAATCAGTTGATGGGTCATGAAAAATTTAATGGAAAAAAAGAAAAAAAAAACCATAAAAACAGTAAGAGTGCATCTAAAGCAGCAAACTGAGTTTCAGTAGGTATTACGTGCAATATAAAATGTTTTCTTGTGTTTTCTGTGTTTTGATCAAAATCATTTGAATCTGGGACTTCTTATGCTAAATGATATAAGCCAGTACACAAAGGCAAATACTGTATGATTTCACTTTTATGTAAAATCTGAAAAAAGGAAAATTCATAGAACCAAAGAGTAGAATGATCGTTACCAAAGGCTGGAGCGTGGGAGAAATGGGAAAATGTTGGTCAAAAGGTACAAACTTTCAGTTACGAGAGGAAAAAGTTCCAGGGAATCTAATGTATAGCAATGGTGATTATACTTAATAATACTGCACTGTAGGGGCGCCTGGGTGGCTCAGTGGATTAAAGCCTCTGCCTTCGGCTCAGGTCATGATCCCAGTGTTCTGGGATCGAGCCCCACATCGGGCTCTCTGGCAGTGAGCCTTCTCCCCCCCCTGCCCCGCTTTGCCTGCCTCTCTGCCTGCTTGTGATCTCTGTCAAATAAATAAATAAAATCTTTATTAATAATAATAATACTGCACTGTATACTTGAAATTTGCTAAGAGAATAGGTCTTAAGTGTTCTCACTGTGCATGTGCACACAAACACACACATATACACAAAAGGTATTAATTAACTTGACTGTGGTAATTATTTCACAATGTATTATCATACAACTTAAAAAAATCACATTGTACAATCTGTACAACATGTAAATATATATAATTTGAATTTGTTAATCCTACCCCAAAAAAGCTGGAGAAACAAATTTTAAAAACCCCAAATAATTTTTTTTAAAGATTTTATTTATTTATTTATTTATTTACTTACTTATTTGACAGACGGATATCACAAGTAGGCAGAGAGGCAGGCAGAGAGAGAGAAGAGGAAGCAGGCTACCTGCTGAGCAGAAAGCCCGATGCGGGGCTCGATCCCAGGAACCTGGGATCATAACCTGAGCCGAAGGCAGAGGCTTAACCCACTGAACCACCCAGGCACCCCAACCCCCCAAAATTTTTAAAACACAGTTCTAGGGCGCCTTCTCCAGGGTTCTGATCTGAATGTTAAACAGTATGTTGAACGAACACATTATCCATCCGACCCTTTTAGCACTTTTCTTCCCCTTTACTACTTACTTAAAGCCAAAGGAAAAGCATAAATCTAAGTATCATTCTAAATAGAAATAAATATAATGGGATGTTTTATAAAAGTTGATTATTGTGACTTGGAAAATATTTTCACAGAAAGATAACCCACTCTGCAAGGTCAAGGTTACTCAGAGTTTGACTGAGTTTTACAAGCTGAGTCTACTGTCAAAACTAGAGAGACCTGAAATCAATCACAACATAGAGGGGAAAAATACAAGGAGGGTGAAAAATATATTGAATACTAACTTATAGGCTTTAGTTTGACTTTATCATCAAAGAACAATGTTGTCCAAGACAGAATAAAAAGCCTTTTGAACCACTTAAATTAGCTTCATCTCGGACCACAGAACTTACTCACTAAACATAAAACTAAGTTACAAGTACGTACTGACAGGCACTACCTGAGTGTCTCTATAACGACTTCTCGATACACTACTGAACAGTGTTTACGTGTACATGTGTGCTTTGTACACGGAAATGCTAGCAGTGGCTGCTTTCCTCTTCTAAATTTTGTGTATCTTCTACATTTTTACAACCAAGCTATTTTAAAATAAAGTAAAAAGGGACTGACAGACCAGTGTTTATGCTGCTGCTAAGAATAAGGTAGACATAATACAGAACTATTTCCCTTTGTTAAAGCAAACATTAGTGCCCTCAGTTAACTTAGCTTTCTAAATTATTTTCTCAGTATTGCTACTTACACTAAGTTACTCATATATTTAATTGAATTTGGTAAAGTACCTTTAAATACAGATGAAAACTGCCTTCTATGGATTCCATTTGTATTTACAGGATGGATGAATGAATGTAGTCATATATCAGATTCCTTTGTTCTTTCTTTCCTTTATTTTTTAATAAACACAGTATAAATGAATATAAGATATAACTTTTAAAAATGTATGTGCATCTATATTTACTTATAAATCTTTCTGACACTTGAGCAATGATAACTTAAGATCATGGTTTCCACTCTGTGTATAGGAAAAATAAATATTTGGAACAGTAAGGTATTTTCATTAAAATATGTAAAACCAAGGTTACCGACATGTTGAGATTTCCTATCAGTTTCCCTTAATTTGCACAGATTCTTAGCTAAATTAACAAAAATTTCTCAAGTCCAATTTTCTCATACTTAAGCAAATCTGTTAAGGAAAATTAGTAATTGCATATTAGATTCCTTTCTTCTTTCTTCCTTTTAGTTTTTCATAAACATAGTTTAAATTAGATGAAAGTATCTTAGAGTCTTAAATTAGACCAGATTAAATTAGGAAATGTTTATTGATCTCAATATTTATGGTCCTATTATTTCCGTTATAATGGTTCCTGTTACATGGAAAACCACCAGGAATTTGGGTTTGTTCAGAGAATGTCAAGAGGGAGGGAGGCTTTCATACTTATATTTTTATGTTTTTAGTCATCAGAAAAGAATCATTAATCATAATAAAATCTAACGGGATGTTTTTCAACTGTGGTAAATATTTGTATGTGTATTTGTTTTATGTGTTTTTCTGGTCTCTCCAGATATTTTCTATTTGCTCTAAATCTCCCCAGGTGAGTTTATACTGGGAAGCAGTGATAAAATATGGTTGATCAATCATTTTGACTCCAAACATTCAGGGGAAAGCAAAACTAACAAAGCAAAAACAGAAAAAGCAAATCTCTAGGTACACAATGGCTTTTGAGTTCAATAATTCAGACACATCTCTGATATCATGGTCCCTATACCTTCCTTGAATCCTTCTCAGTAATAGTCTATACAACCATGCCCTAAAGAAACACAAAGCCTATTTCATGCAAGGACGCATATCCTTCAGCAGGAAATATTCTGTTAGTGAACACCAGTTTAAAGGGCCACAATGTTAACTCCACAAACCTTCCCAGAGCACCTCTACTATACCAGGTGCTCTTCCATATGCAAGAACAGAAGAACAGGCAGAGCCTATGCCCTCAAAGAGCTGACAGCCTACAGGGAAATGACATGGACACAGACAGTGTAACGTGCTAGAAACCTTATCGAGTTTCTAATGGTGACCCAAGTGAACATGGAATATTTCGACATCAGAGTGAGCAGCCATGCAATTGAGAATTTTTTTATTATGAACTTCCTCTCTCAGTATTTGGTACATTTGCACAAGCTGCTCAGTTAATGTTAATTTTCTCTATCTTCTAAGTAGTTCTTCACAAAATAAAAACATCTACTGCAAGGAACATCTAAAGACATTTGATGAAAACTTTTAGTCTTTAAGAGTCCCCTGTCATGACAACTTTTTGTCTGCAACATCTCACTTTGCTATCTCATCTTTCTTTGTATCATATCAATCAAAGGATATCCCAAAGTTGCTACGTTTGTTCAATTAACAATATTACCCAAGCCTCAGTTTATTAGACCGCTGTGAAGTCAATTTTAAAAATTACCCTGTCAAACCAAGACAGTCAGTCTTCCCTCAGTTGATACATACATCGTTTCAATCCACTTTGTACTTACCTCTTGTTGTTGTTTTTCCCAAAAATCTACATAAATTTAGAAATCACTTTGAGGTTTTGATTCAAGCAGTTGCATATATCTTTAAAGTCATAATTAAATTAATTTATACTTGCTACTAATAGTAAAAGGTATTTGAATGTCCATAAAGTCAAACAGTACCAGGCACTCTTATGTCCGTAAAATAGACATTCTTTATAAACATAAAATATTCACCTAGAGTAATGTCCATGGCCCTATTAATGTGAACTAGCATGTATCAGCAAGAGAAGATCTTGGTGCTCTGAGACAGTCTCAACCAACTTTCTTCCTCGCCCACCCCTCACCCTCTGAGCCAGTTTTCAAGATTCTCTTATTCAATCAATACTCCGGGCAGGCAAGTAAGAATCTCACCGAGTCTGAACTCACACAACCTCGAGCACGCAACACCAACAAAACAAAAGCAATGTTAGCTGTGGAAATCCTAACAGCAGTTTCAGAAGCAAACAGCAAACCAACTGCACTAACCTGAAGAGATATCTATTTGGCTCATCTTCGTCTGCGTGACATTGATGTGAACACCAACTTTGCTTTCCGTGAGGTCAATCTCCACATTGCCCAAATTATCTGCAAACTGACTGAAAAGCAGGAGACCATTTGGGTTCCAAGTCCTGAACTGGAAACTGACTGAAAACAGGTCCTGGTTAGGTCGTCCTGGTACCTCCAGGTAACTGGTAGCATTGAAAAAGACAGGCACTGTGTAGGGCTCCACACACGAGAAACTCAAATTTCCCTGGAAAACAAAAGAGCATGCTTTGAGACAAATGCAAACAAAGCTAAAGGCTATGGATGTCAGTGCAGAGCCTGAGCTCGTGCCAAACTCGCAAACGCAGCACCATGATTTAGGTTCGACACCCAGATAGGCCGGCATCACTCTACTTGCACGGTATGTCTAACAGGGCTCAGCAGCTGGCTGTCAAGATGAGGAATTAACAAGAACCATCTACCATGGAATCAACAGACTGACAGCCTGATGGGATGGGATGTGTCCCTGTGTGGTGGGCGTGTGAGTGTGAACCTCTGGACCTTCTAAAGACGGCAGAAAGCTGACAATGCCTCAGCCAAGAAGGAGATGCCACCATCGTCTTCTGGATGGCCTATGTTCAGTGTTTATTCATATTATTACTAGTCTCACGAGGAACTACGGTCATTTGGTTGTTATTTATTCATTGATAATATGGGATAAATATTCTTGGTTTTTATCCCCATACCTAATATATATGAATTAATATTAACTGGGTAGCATCAGCATAATTGTGATTATTTCAGATTATTGTTATATTAAATTCCCCTGAAGTGTGCATACATTATAATGAATTCATGCCTCTGAAAATAGTAGTATGAATGTACAAAATGAAAACAAACTTGTGATAACTGAAGCCTATTCCTTTCTTCTTACTCTCTCTATTCTGTTCCCCAAAAAATCTGATTTTCCATTCAGACACACTAAATGTTGTATTCCAGTACGTAAGTACCTTCCTTTTAAAGGTCTGGAAATCTAGGTTTGCTTCTGACTTCTTTTATCCCACCGTAGTATTCTGAGCAAGACAATTTGTTCACATTTTCTTCTGGTCCTTCAATTACTTATTCACAACAACACGACACCGCACGATATCTAGGTTTAGACGGACTGTTCTTGCATTTCAGCACATTGACCATTACAGCCAAGGCAGGCTGTCCCTCTGAATTAACATTCAAACTAAATTTGCATTGTAGCTTCACAGGTAATTATTTTTAACTACTTACTTTTACTGATGAGAAGAACTGCCTTTGCCTAATAATTAAGATGTTATAACTGACCACATACCCATGTTGTGGGGAATGTCTCCCAACAAAATTAAAGGTCCTTTCTGGGTAACGGTGCTGACTCAGAAGTCAATGTATAATGAGGTATTGGCGGAGGTCATCAAGAAGACTTTGACTGCCAGTTAACCTGTGGGCAGGACTCGGACAACTGGAGATTCCTCTGCTGTCCGCGAAATGTGTGTTCCCCACACCAAGATACAGGCTTGAGCTGGAGATGTGGTGTTGAAGCTATGTGACCTGGTACTGAACTGGTGATGGCCTTCTGTATCCATAACTGAATCCAGGTAGGACCTCTACACAAACTTTTAAGACGTGGCAAGCGAGTGCAGAGATGTACTCATCTTGTGGCTTCCCAGGACAAGCCTAGAAGTTCCCTTGCTTATTAAACCTGCCACCTACCAATGTGGGATGGTAGGTCTCTTTCTTCTGTCTCTTCCTGCCTCTGGATGCTGGTTGCAGATTACACCCAAATAGCTGTCCAAGAGGCTGTGGACAAATATTAGGGAATGGTGCGTGCATGGAGATGAGTGCAAGATGAGTGCTGAGTCACTTTCACTGAAATACAACCACCTGATATTTTTAAAAATATTTTAATTATTTATTTGATAGAGAGAGAGATCGCAAGTAGGCAGAGAGGCAGGCAGAGAGAGAGGAAGAAGCAGGCTCCCTGCTGAGCAGAGAACCCGATGCGGGGCTCGATCCCAGGACCCTGAGATCATGACCTAAGCTGAAGGCAGAGGCTTAACCCACTGAGCCACCCAGGCGCCCCAACCACCTGACATTTTTGAAAGCAAATGTTCTTCATAAATATTTGTCCTTGTACAATTGCTTACAAAATGTCCCACTTTTCTCTAGTCTGTCTAAAATGTTAATATGTACATATATTTTTGTTTAAAAGTTTATTCTAGGTCTGCTTATTCTATTTCAATAAATATGATATAGATAATTTATGCTTTACTAAATATCTTTGTTATTCAAGCTAAAATAGCACTTACAACCACAATATATTTTGCAGTTAAAGTTGCTCTAGGATTGAGCCTCCATAGTAAAATTCTTCATAATTCAGGTACCTAATGAATGCATCTCAGGACCAACTGGGAGGTTTGGGCAGAAATAACATTTTACCTCTTCCTAAAGGTGCAAAAAATAGAGAAAGTATTCTGATGATTTGGATTCTGTACCTTTTTATCTTAAGCAATGATTTCTGAGAAAACTAAAAGACCTGGTGCCATTTTAGCCAAAGCTTAAAAGAGTGTATGTATTAATACTGCTCTAGGTAAGAAATAACATAGCATGTAAGGAGACAATGACCTCGGGGGTCATACACTGTGGACCCACTCACATTCAATCATCTTGGAAAGTTATTTTTCCAGGCAAAATCTCAGGGTTTGTTTTGTTTTGTTTTTCATCTACAAAATGTGTATAGCATCTCTACTCACTTTGTAGTACTGTTCTCAGATTGTCATAAAAGTAGTATTCCTAGCACAGTGCCTGCTGCCTATAAATGGAACGATTACTATTTTTCTCTATAGCCAATATATTTTATGAGATAATTTCAAAGTTCAACATTTTATTCAGTACAAATTTATTATTTTGAAGAAAAATAATTAAGCAAAAATTTCATGTTAAATTATTATTTTATGCCTAATAATTTTCATACCCAGCCTGAACTCCTGTTCATTCATGAGGGGATTTCTATTTATCCAATCATTTTGTGAAAACTCTAGGCTCAAATGTGGGCAACAGACCATCAGAGCTCTTTGGGAATACAATGCAAGCACTCCTAACATTATCTACTACCAGTGGCTCTCAAATGTGGGTCTGTGGAATCCCAAACTCTCCCAAAAACAACACTTGTAGGTTGAAGTTAATTCCTGTTCTTGCAGATCCATGGGGAACACATACTGAACTTCTCAGCTGTTATCTTTCAGTGATCCTAAGAAGTGTCATAGGGAGGCAGGTATGCTAGAGTGTTCTTCAATTTTTGCTCTCCTGTTTGAAATAGTTAAACCTAGGAATGACTCACAGCAGAACTAGAAGAAGATCACTATTAAGTCTACGCCACGGCTTTCACTATCCAATGGTAGTCGACTCTTACCCAACTGCCTATACTTAGTATGTTTTGGGCTTTCACAAAAACTGTATTTATCTGGATGAATTATCTTTGGAAACAAAGAAATGAATATGGCAAAGTTCCTGGATATAACAATTTTAAAATATAGAATTAAATGACAAGAAGGGGAGAGTCATATATGACAAGACATCTGGAAACATGACGCTGCCAATTTACAGGCGGAACTTCAGGAACAAAACAGACACCGAGGAATGCCTGAGCCATGTCCCTCTGATATGGGGAATCCAGAAACACTGGGTCAAAACCCTGTGCCCATCTAAGTAAAACTTACCATCTACTGTAAGCTAATTTAACTCAAAAAACCATTATTTACTTCCAGAGTATATCCACTATCTACTCTTTTAGGCTATTCTAAAGTTAGTTTTACACTATGAAGCCAATATAAGCATGATGGCAAATGCTATGACGACATTGTTGTTGTTCAACACTCCAGAAAAAAACAAAATTTCTTTGATTGTTCTATGAACCGCTATTTTGGAGTGAACAATCTTACCACATTTGAGGGCTCTAGTTTCTTCCTTCTTGCGAGATCAGTTATGTTGATACCATTGTAATTAATGCTTTCCATGCAGCCTTTGAAGTTCTTTCTACCACTGGAACTTGGCTTCCCAGAGAAAGGTATGCCTCCAAAGGTTATCTTTGAGAAAAGAAAAAAATGTAAATATTCACACTGTATTCGACTTAAAAAAATATTCACAATAAATTAGACGAAACTATTAATATAACCTAGGTCAGTTATACAACCAACGTCTGTATATCTCTCCCAGAATATACAGACAATTTTTTCTACCTCCAAAATCTGTTGCATATTAATTGTGCTGTTATGGAAGTATACAACAGTATCATTAATTCTATAAATCAGACTATTAACAAGAAAATGGCAATAATCTTTTGTAGCCACTCAAAAGCATTTCATAAATTTTCCTGAAATGTTTTAAAAGATTTTATTTAGCAGCCTTCTTTTATTGCATAATACTAAAAACACATTTTTATGAATATCAAAGACACACTACTCATAAGTGCTTCTAGTCATCATGAGGTAAACCAGTACTAATGTAATACAATGATAAACCCTATGTACTATGTAGACCTATTTTAATCTAAATGACCATTAAAGTCAAATAGTCACTAGACTAATTTTTAATATAGAAAATAGTTCAAAAAGTCTCATTATTACGTTTAAGAACATATTAGGAGATGGGGGCTTTATTTGAGCACTACAGGCTTAGAGATATCATAGGTCTTCTGAATCCTATGGAATAAGGTGCATGCCCTTTACTGTGATTCTCTGTCTACTATCACCTATAAACAGAGAAGATGTCTTTTTCCTTATATCTTTGGCCAAATTACAGTACCATAGTGTCAATTTCCTATAATACAAAATTATATTTAATATACGTATTGCCATAATGACATTTACTGCTAATAGTGAAACAGTGGTAAATAAATCTAATGCTAACCAGAGCTGCAATACCAAGATATATAAACCAGATGTTATTTCTCTTTTAATTATTATTCAATGTTACCATTATCAACTTTTCCTATAAAGCTTTGAAAACGAAAGCAATAGTTAACACATTTTTGAATGTCAAGACTTCATATTTGAAACATAGGCACAGATCTTTGTGTTTTAGGAGGCCATTAGCAAATTATGTTCTTTTATTTAGTGTCATGGCATTTTAGATGCTTAGTTTTTGTGAAAAAAAGCACAAATTAATGATAGTTTATGAGATAATATAAAATAATAAAAGACCTCACTTAAAATAAGATTTGTTAATAATGGTTAGTTGAATATGTATTGTTTGCCATACATATATATGAAAGTTTATATATGAAAGAAGAGAAAACTGAAAATAAATATATAAAAAAGAATTAAGAAATGACAAAAGGAAAATTATACAGTAATCTAAAGTAGTAGAATTATTAGGAAAATATTTTCAAGGGGCACTAAAATGAACTTATTAGGTACTCAATAAGTATACATAATACCAAAGGTAGGAATTATTGATAATTTATAATTATGTGGAATGCTTTATTTCCTGCCTACAGTTCATTTTACCAATTCTTTCCCAGTTGATGGTAATAAAAATCTACGCTTAACAACATGCAGCATCAAATTTTAATTATTACTAAATACCAGTTTAAACATACTGTCTCATTCTTTCTCCATGTGCTGTCAGGATGATGATTAAAAACACTCCTATGTTCCCCTGCTTTCAGCAACCCTCAGCACAAGTCCTACATCACTCTCAGAGGTGCCCTAGTGAAGCAACACAGGCTCAGTTTACCAGATTTCCTGACAACTAAGAGATGTGGGTTCAAATCCCAATTCCTAATGCAACTAATCCTATGAAAATAGGTTGTCGCTTCTTCTGATTACGTATTCTCATCAGTAAAATGAAGTATCTGGGCCACAAAATATTTCCTGAAGTTATAATTATTCAGAAAAAAAAATTGTTGCAATTGTTAGATTACTCACCAGATACTCATATAACTCATACAACTGGCTTATTAATGATATTATCATTCAATAACAGCCCTGAGTTTAATGAAATAATCACGTTGACTATTTTGTTAGCTACCAAGAGTTTACAAAATGTGGCAGAGATGGCTAGATACTTCTCAATGTCCTTTTTCCCTACCTTCTTTAGGAAAACAAGAATGCTTTTCAGCTATGCACACTGCAGCCAGTATACCACATTTACCAACCTCTCTGAATCAAGTTTTGGTCTTGTGAGATTGAAGTAGTAAGACTGTGTGACTCCAAAAACTATAATTAAAAGGGAAAGGGAGCACAACCTTCTTTACTCTTCTTCCCACTGGAATGCAGGACGGAATGTGAACAGTCATCTGGAGAGTGATTTGCGATGGGACTGGAGCAGCAGCAAGGTAAAAGGAGAATGGAGTCTTAATGACCATGATGCTGCCATTTGAGCCAAGGGCTCCCCACCTACAATTACCTTTTATATGGCCGAGAATAAACAAGCATCTGTTACATGCGGTCTAATTAATCATAACTGATACATATGGTCATTTCTATTACTTCCTATCGCCTTCTCATATAATAATGCTATGACAAATATGCTATTACATTAATTTTCCAAAAGGGGACTATAATGTGTCCACTGTCACACAACCAGTGAGGAGCAAAGAGGAACTCAAACCCAGGACTTCTGTTCAAGTTTGAGCCATGCAATTGATTCTCTACAGTCCTCCCTAGTTTCTTTCTAAAATCCTAGCCTAGTTTTACAACTATCAAGGGGCATTTCATTCCACTACCTCCCAAGCAGAAATGTATTGCAAAGGCAATGGCATAACATCCACAGGGTCTATCCTGGAATTTAGCTGAAGAAAAGTGAGAAGCCAGGCCAAGCATCAGTGGGCGGTTCTGCCCTTTGGCTGAGAAGAAGGATGTGTATCTGTTTACCTTTGTACCCTTCTCAGGGTACCATGCCGCTAGTAGCTTGCCTGCCCATGGCGTTTGGCACACTTTGCAGTATAATTGGGCTCCAGGAGGTGATAAGGTGAACTCTTAAGCCACTTTCCACAAAAGACGCCCACACTGAGTTAATTCAAAGGAGCAAACTTGTTTTCTACTGCTTCTTTCATGATGTACATCTCTAGGAATAGTGCTAGGTATTAACTTACCCCTATGGTGTGCTGAATCCTGCTCATACCAGCTCATGAAAACAGACAGTTCAACAGAGCCATTGTTAAAGACAAATTACATAGTTTCAGATTACATTACACAAGTAGTAGCTACTAGGAACTCATCTCTATATTTTCATTAGTATGTACAATCTTGAGATTACTTATATGTCTACATATGACGGGAACCCCCTATCACAGTGTGGTATAATATATTTGGTCTTTGTTCCCAGTTCCTGGTACAGAGCCCCTAAAACCCTTGGAATGTCCTGGGCTATAGGAATGTTTTCAGTTATTCATAACAAGCCTCCTTTGAGGTCTGAGTCTAGTTACTACACGGACGAGTGAAAGAGGTGTGTGTGAAAACACTGAGGGACTGACTCAACTTAATGGACTCAGGATTCTTTATTAGTAAATCTGACTTTCTTCCCAGGGTCTCCCTCTAACAACGTCTCAGGCGCTGTCATCTACAGCTCAGGTTCTCAAAGGTGGTATGTATATTCATGGCCTTCAAAGTGTCCATGAAACTGCTGACCCTGAGTGTGTGCATGAATATTCATGAATTCCATCACAAACTCAATACAGTCTATGACCCCAAATTTTTAATTCTGTTTTTTGAAAATTGGAATTGTGTTTGCCCATTGCTAATGTTCCAGGATCTCTCATCTGTCCTATGGTACTTCAAAGTTTATTAATGGAAGGTGAATAATTCATCTTTAAGTTCTCTCATACAGTGGGAGATAAGCCACCTAAGCCAAGAAAGGTACTAATTTAGAAAAAAAATAAAACTTCTGGGATTTTCATATTCTTTCCCTTGCAACAATCATTATGCTTTAAGGAGATTTTTTGGGAGGTAAAGTTATTTTCTGATAAGCTTAAATTTATTTTAATGTTAAAATCTCAATATCAGGGTTTATAAAGCATAATCTATTTTAAATTCCTATTTAGGAATATATATAATATATTCACCTCACAGAAAATTTAGAAATTATTTAAGTATATAAAGAAAATAAACACAGTTGTAAATCCTAACTTTTTCAATTATCTTATCATAAGCCTATTTCACATCTTTAAAAATTCATGTAAGATACTGATTAACGCATATACGTGTGTACATATACAAACAACTTCAAAAGTGGGGACAAGGCACACTGAGTTTGCACAGGAAATTCATAGGGTCACAGCCACCATACACTTTCTATTTTTAAAGGATATGCAAAATATTTGACACGTTCTGGGCATTATGGGAAACACTAGCTTGAGCTAGTTCACCATTCCAACAACCTGCTACACTGCTTTTAATAATTTCCTGTCCTAGTGAAGGTGGGTTTTTTTAATCATTTCTCTCATAAAAACATGTCACATAAAAGTAAAAGTGGAACAGAAGATGAAGATGGCAGTCAAATCTGATTCCAAAATCTGAGGAGTTGTACCATCAGGGACATTCAACCCATCAGCAAGTAATCACTGTTATTTTAAGAACTAAATAAAATATATTTTTCATTTATTTTATCTGTATTTTTAAATAGCTACCAAGTTGTTAAGACATAAATATTTATTAAGTTGTCTGACTCTAACTATTACAGAATGGTCTAGGACAGCTGTGGAAAAATTAGTAACACCCTGAGGGTTCCATGGAGGAAGAAAGTTTAGAAACCCCTTGCTAACTAGTATTTCATCCTATTTATTTTCCTGCTATGCTCTTTTTGTTCATTTAGTGTTATCCTTTTTCTCTTCTAATATATAACACTGTGATGAACATCTTACAGAACTCTTATCTCTATATTTGATTAACATTTTTGGTGGGTATTTTAAGGTTGAACTGCTCTCTAAATAATTTATTAAAAAACCTGAAATGCCTATCTGTTTAATACAGGAATATACAGTTTTTAGGGGACCAATGTGATTATTTTTTGACCTTTGATAATTTGGAGGATAAAATATGTCCTTTTACCTATGGACAACCTCTTAAAATATTCTATATTTTACTTTATTTCTTCTATGATAATTATATCCGAGAAAATAGAACCCAACAAAAGAACTATCTATAGTCATGAGGTCATAAATGACAATATAAATCAGAACTCAGGATTTCTTAGTCAATATTTTGTAACAAATATTAGGCAATGCTGTATTTATAATATACTATCTATTCTCAAGAATAATAGATGATTTATACCATAATTAACTACCAATGGAAAGATTACAACTTATATTTGTTCTGGACTTAATAAACTGCCCTGCTGACATGATAAATGGTCTGCTCCCTTTGAATTATTACTTTGGTACCAAGATTTTTAAAATATTTCAAATACTCATAATTACAAACTTAGAAATGAATAAAATGACAGTGTTAATAGATTAGGCCCTCAAGTTGAAAGATAATTTTTCTTTGGAGAATAAAACAAATGGGGCAGGCAGGCATGTGACTGACAAGAACACGAAGACCCAGTAGGAGACTGAGGCAGCCACTCAAGATGAAGGACAACGACGCGTCCCCCAGCTCACCTCGTAGTCCAGGTCCAGGTAGTCGAACTCTCCGTTGGTGCGGAAGTGCTGCACGCCCCTGTCCAGGGTGAGGTTAATGCTCCGGCCCTGGCGCTCAATGACCACGGAGTGCCAGTGGTGATCATCCAGCAGACTTCCAGTCGTCACGGACGTGTGGCCGTAGATGGGGCCGAGCTGATTGCTTCCTGAGCCATGGAAGGAACAGAAACGAGGCAGTGACACCACAGCGACCCTGCGCAGCGGCCAGCTTCCATCACAGCCATGGGCTGGCACTCCACTCAAGTCCTGTCCACTGACGCTAGCTTGGGGGAACAGGCATGTAACTAGGCTTAACAATAGTTTCATATTCAAAATACATAAAAGCTGCTAAAGATGGAAAACATCTCCTTTAAAAAAAAAGAAAAAAAGAGTATGAGTTTTTGTTTTGTTTTTACTGTGCCATGAATTCTACTGAGTTTGACAGGGTCCTTACAAAGTCAGTGTCCCATGGTTCGGGAGCCCAGTGCCTGGACTCTCAGGCTGACTCACGACTGCCTTGCCCTATGGTCACAGGCGAGCAGGCAGCTTCTGTGAGCTTACGCTGCCTCATACAGGAAATGGAGAAAATCAGGGACCAGCTTTACAGGGTTGCTATGATGATTAAAGTAATTAGTACATGCAAAGAACTTAACCAACTTCTTGGCATACAGCAAACATTAGCTAAAAGTTACCTGTTAACAGGCTTTTATTGTTGCTATTATTTTTATTTTTGGTCAAGAAAACACAGCATGACACTTTTCCAGTTTTCACTGACTCCAAAAGCAATCATTTTAACCACGATGTAATATTTAACGGCATAGAAAATTAACTCAAGTTATATTTTAAAATAAAAACTTGCAAAAATATGTATGAAGCATTATCTAGCTTTGGAAATAGATTTCCATGGCAACAAGACTATAAATGAGAGTGAAAGGTTGTGAGAATCCAAAATGTTTACTAAGGTCATCTCTGGAAACTGTTTACATGTTTTATACTATCTTCTATTTTGTCTAATCAAGTATTGCTTTTCATGGACAAGTAAATTTAAGTGCTATAAAAATACAACACAGTTTCAGAATAAATAGTATCACAGAAACAGGAGAAACACACAATTGATTAAGGCACTGAATTATTTCCTCTTTTTTTTTTTTCCACATTTAGGATACTAATGCTGCCTATACCTGACATTTTCTATGTCTTCTCTCGATCAGATTTTCTTCCCTTCTGATGGTGAAACCAAATGTGCCTGTGACTGGGACTGTGATTATGACTGTCTGTTTACATGTGGCAGTGGGGCAGAGAGGGAGAGAGAAAAGTAGGAATAAGTCTAAATGAAAGTATACACTCTATTTTACTACTTTAAATTACTTTAAATGACTAGAACACAAAGTAGCAGCTAGATATGGCTGATATTGAGGTAATGGCATTTTAAAAGGCACAATGGACGTATGAATGAGTGCATTTCCATGACTGTCATAAATTCCAATCAGTCAATAAAACTCTGTAAGTCAATTGCTTTCCAGTGAAACGGTAATGACTTTTCTCTGAGGTCAAAGGCTCAGACACTAGTTTCAGAACAGTAATGTCATACCTATAGAAAGCACGGTGGCTTTTAAAATGTTCCTCTGTGTGTTTCACTTTTTTAAAAAAAAGGAAAAAGGTTTGAGAGAAAGTAAACATCCTTAGATATAATTCAATTGCTCCCAGTGTGTATGCATATTTTTTGTATGCATGTTTTTAAAAAGTACTTACATTTTGTTTTCTGATATCTACCCCCAAGCCTCCTATTTCTCCTTATCTACTAAGAATCCTTCAAAAATGATTTAGGGCTATTTTTTCCCCAGGCAATACATGAATACCTATACTAATTATAATAGAGAATTTTATGAAGAATTAATAGGCACAACATTCATCACTCATTTCCACCAGTAAACATAGTTTGGTCTATTTCTTTCCAATTTTTTTCCCCTATAAATATATTTAATTATATACATATATAGTTATGTGTGTATATATAATCAATATAAAATATTGAGATATTATTTATAATATTTTATACTACAGTTTTAATTTAATGTTTTATGGTATTTTCTATAGAATTAAAATTTTTCACAGACATTCTAAATGCATTATCAACATATTTCTATATGCTTAGCTTTTTTTGTTTTTTTTAATTTTTGACATTGTGATCAATATTGCCAAGTATATCCTTGGACTTAAACCCTATAGCCATTTCTCATTATTTCCTTATGACTATTGGGCCAAAATATACAGGCAATTTTTTAGATATCTGAAGACACTGTCAAATTGTTTTCCTGAAAATATTTTCTGATACAAAAAGCAATACAAAGAATCTTGTCACATACTCAATATTTATATGATTTTTAAATTGATTTACTTAACAAAAATTAGTCATTATTTTATTGTCCATTAATTTCATAGATAGTGCAGTTGAGCATCTGTTGTTCATAGAATACTAACAATTTTTCTTCTATGCATTACCTTTTATGTCCTATGCTTACATTCTCAGGGAGTGGTATAAATTTTTACTCATGAACAACATTAAACTTCCGTATTTAACATTTGCGTTTTTCAAGTTTCACATTCATTATGACTTTAATGTAAAGAATCCAATATTTTTGTGTAATTAAATGATCCAGCTTTCTCTGTGATTTTCTTCATTTTTTTCTTATAGAAACTATAATTTCTATCAGATCTGAAATGAGTTCAGTTTTATAATAAAGGGTAAATATTTATAGATACTGTATCAAGTATTACCAACAACAAAAAAAAAAACCCTAATGAAAACTGCACTTTTTAGTATAATACTAATTCTCAAAGTAATAAAATTTAATACATAGAACACAAGCCATATTCGGGAATGTCTGGACCATTCAGACTGATTAGCAAGTCAAAAAGGCAGGATCTGTTTTTGCATTCTTTTTTTTTTTTCTTTTAAGATTTTATTTATTTATTTGACAGAGAAAGACAGTGAGAGAGGGAACACAAACAGGAGGAGTGGGAGAGGGAGACGCAGGTTTCCTGCAGAGGGGCTGGATGCAGGGCTTGATACCAGGACCCTGGGATCATGACCTGAGCCAAAGGCAGAAGCCACCTAGACACCCCTGTTTTTGTATTCTTACTCTCCGTTTTGTGGCTTTCTACTGGGATGAATGTAACATGTGAACTTTAGCTATTAATATATTTTAGATACAGTGTTTTTGTAGAATTCTGTTATTATTTACAACAAAAAAAATTATGGAAGGTGTGATGCCCTCCAAAAACTTCTTGCATAAATCCTGACATTTTTAGCCAAGCAAGAGACTTAAAAACACTTAAAAACAAAACAAAACAAAAAATTACAAAACAAAATGGGAACTCATTCAAGTTCAACTCATTCTCCAGCCAATACTTTATTTCTCTGATTCCTGATTATCTGATTTCTAGTTAGATTTTGTTTGAAAATTCAGTTCCACATCTCTCATCTTTTCTTAACCTATGTCAATAAAACCACTGTCCTTTCTATTCCACTAAGAGAAAAATCAACAGGAACCTCTACAGGGCCTAAGCCAATATTCACCTGCCTGTCTCCATCTTAGGTGAATTCAACACAACAGCCACCTCTTTTCTTTCCCTGGTCTCTGATACCACATGCTCTAATTTCCTCCTGCTCATTCCCCTCAGTCTCCCGGTAACACCTCCTCTCAATCTCATTCATACACGCAACTCCCTAATAGAAATCTCAACACTGATGTCTAATAAGCATTTTAGACCTCCTCTATTAGAGGAAACTAATAATCTTTTATTAGAAGAAGCTCTGTAGAGAAAATACAGAGTCACCTCTACTTCTGAAAATGGCAGTTAAGTCCCTTAGGTATCCAGGAGTTATCCTTTACTTATTCTCTTTCTTTCTTTTTTTTTTTTTTTTAAAGATTTTATTTATTTATTTGACAGAGAGAAATCACAAGTAGGCAGAGAGGCAGGCAGAGAGAGGGGAGGAAGCAGGCTCCCTGCTGAGCAGAAAGCCCCATGTGGAGCTTGAACCCAGGACCTGGGATCATGACCTGAGCCGAAAGCAGAGGCTTAACCCACTGAGCCACCCAGGCGCCCCACTTATTCTCTTTCTTTCTCATTACAAATCCTGCTGAACTTACCACTAAAATCATCTCCCAACTAGACCTGCTTTCCTGCATCTCCACTGACAGCCACCTCTGCAAACCAGGGCCATCTCTCACTTGCCTTATACTGAAGTCTGGCTTTGATTCTCACAGAAATGCAAGCATTTTCTTTTATAGGAATCTCAATATACTTTTAAAAATAAGATCGTGATGCCATATAGTTTAAAGCCTACCAACAGCTTCTCTTTCTTAAATAATAATAAACCCTTTACCATGCCGTACAGGATCTTACAGGACTTGAACAATCTCCGATTTACAGATCTTGTCTTCTTTCCCATTGACTCACTTCATCTACCCACAGCAGCCTCCTTCCTAATTCCCTGAGTATGCCAGATCTTTGTCTGTAGTGACTGCTCCCTAGCTCTTCTCAATATTCTCATGGCCAGTTCTAGTCATAACTGAGATCTCAGCTTGTGTGTCTTCTCAGGGAGAATATTCCTCAATGCATATTCTAATGTGGACCTTTCTTGTCTCTGCAGTATCCTTTATCATTTTAGCTTATTTAGTTGATTTCAAACTACCCATCCTTATTTGAAGTCATTGCTTTTAAGTTGTTTTAAAATAATAATGGATAATGTAATGTCTGAATCCTCCACTAGGTCATAAACTTCATGAACTCGAGGACCTTCTCTATTTGTTCACCACTGTCTCAGATATTAGTATAGTACCTTGCTTAGGATGAACACATAACAATTATTTTTTAAAGAATAAGTATATATGGATCAAAAGGCATTAAACCGCTATGGATTAAAGATGAATTTATAAGATAACAAGAACTGCTTTTTTATAATTTACACTTTAAGGATTAAGCAACATTAGCATTTTACTAATGGGAAGATTAATAAATGGTGCCAAAAGTCAGAACATACCTAGGTTTAAGCTGAAGACCAGCTTGGCTTTTTTCAGTTCCAGGGTAATGTAATCCCCTTGCTGTCCTTCCCCATGCAAGATCACCCCTTCACTTTCAGAGGTTTTAAATTTCAAAGCAATGACATCCTTCAGGGTCTTCATCTTCTTGTTTCTGAATCTATATGGCAACACAACGTGGCCATCAAAGTTGATAACATCGGCCCCTAAAAGAAGAAGCGAATAACATTTTATTTTAGTTCTTGTATGTCAGCACTCAGTGTGAAATATACCCATTTCCAATGGGTGTCTGCACAGAATAATTGATAAAGAAGTAGTTTTTCCTGAAAAATCTGGAGTCCTGTGTTCCTGTTCTGGTTCTTCTTTTGATTTAATTGTATGTTCTGAAATAAATTTTATGGAAATAGTAATAAAAATGATCAAAGAAAACTTCATTAGTATCAAATCTTACTTTAATTATAATACTAACAACATAAATTCCATTAACTACTTATATGCTTCAAATTTTAACTTGGCAGTCTAGAGTTTACTTGAAAGAAGTAAAACTTTTAATCCTTGACAATCGACAAGATTTTAATATTTTCCTTCTTAAATGGGGCTAATTACTCATGATTTCTAAATCATTTTGCTAATTACTCATGATTTCTAAATACATTTTGCTCACAATTTTATTATTTTTTTTACAAAAAAACAAAGGATCCTTGAATGCCGGGTTTGATGGCATACTCACTTTTCTAATGGTTTTAATATTCTACTCCAATTTCAATAAACACTATGGTAGTACATTACGGCTAAGTGAACTACAAGAACCTTCTTGCTATTTGCTCTGGGACCTCGTATCTGACTCAAATTTCTTATTAGCCTCTTGTCTTTGGAAAGGCTGCCCATGGTTTTGACTACACTGAATAAAGACATCCTCACCCATATACATTATTAGAACAAATACACAATGACTAGAGTAACTCTTATTTGATTTTAGATAATTTTATTGAAGACATGAAATTATATAAACTTTTTAAAAGTATTAACAATTTTGTCACCACTCTGAGAAACAGGTGATGGTGGGGAGGGGGTTGCTGGATTAGTTTCATAACTGCTACTTATTCACACCAGAAATGGAAAATGACACGAATCTTACTTATTATGCACTACTGTTTAGTAAGTTCCAAATCCATGGAATGGCTCAAAAATGAACTGTAATTATTCAGAGCTGATTTTGAGTACAAATGGAAACCTAGTTATCATAATTAGACCTTTGTCATTAAAAATATTTTTAAATATCTGTTTCTTTTAGCTTTTAATTTTAAATAATTGAAAATCTCGTCAAACTGGATAGCTCTAATTGCTTTAGAATTACAAGCCTGAATGAAGCTTGCCTCTCTCGGTTTGGAGCAAGGTCTTGCTGAAGAATTTCACAGTGACACTGGAAAAAAATTACAGCAAGTTTAAAGCCTACTGGAGAAATATTTTCTCGTCTCAGGTCCTAGTTCTCTGGACCCTGTTTACTTCCATTGCCATAGGGAATACTATGGTCCCCAGCCCCCAGGTCATAAGGGCATGCCACCTACAGGAGCCTCATGGACATGCAGAGCTCCCATGGCTGTATCCACTCTTTCTGTGTACTACCTGCCATTACAAGTTCTGCTCTTAGTTAATGTTTGTTTAATTTGAGAAGTGTTGCATTTGAAAATGTCCAGAAAGAGAAATATAACTTTGCATTTTAAGTTTTCATTCTTATAGTCAGTTCTTTACTGTCCATAAAAAGACCTTCTCAATCAACAAAATTCTGTTCTCTAAGACTGTAAATCACAGCGGTTTATTTTACTATGGGGGGGGATCAACCATTAAATTTAGGCTTCTGCTAACACTGCAAAGCCAATTAGACTCTAGCTTAATCATCTACACTGTCACAGCTGAATTCCAATTGCAGTATTTTTATCATCTGTGATGAGAGGTAAGAGAGAAAAAAAGTGGAATCTGATTATAACATCCCAGGTTGAATTTATAATCTAGCAGTTGGTAGAAATTACTTTTTGTCTTGAAAAGCGCATAAACGAAAAGTCAGGAGGAAGGAGTAAATTCTGAACTCCAGAAAGTGATTTTGCAGTCATTTCATGTCAGTGACAGTTGAATAATAGACACATCATTGTTTTATACACCTTCACTATATATTAATTGACATAAAATATTCCCCCATTCATCTCTCAGGAAGTAAACGTTCCCTGAGCTTGGGCAGAGGAAAGAATCCATCCCTCCCGTATCTTCTCCTAAATCAAAATCTACAATCTGTTCCAGGTACAGAGTAGTACAAATGTTGGTGTCTCTCTCCCTCACTTATAGGGCAATGGAAAAAGTAAGAGAAAGGATGGGTATGGTTTATTTCTTCAGAGAGTCCTAGAATATTAGCAAAAACATAAAGGAATGCTATTAGTGCAGACTAAACTCATCTTACAAGTGTTACGTGGTCAGCGGTCAAGTTGAGAAATTGATAAAATGTTCTGCAAGCCAGATCTCTTATATTATGAAATCAAAGCTGCTCTTCTATGGCTGGATTAAAGCTTGCATAATACCACCATGCAGATGTGACCTCACAGTTGTCTTTGACATCACAAAATTCCTAGAAATAATCTGTGATATAAAATTCATATAGAAATACATACCATAAACTTTAAACAGAGTCTGGGATATTGTTAAATCTATCAGAATTTAATTCTATTTCCTACAAGAATATATTTAAATTTCATTTGACATCTAATAATATGTTGTGCTTATTTTGGGATAAGCCACCTTTTTCCCCCTATTACCCTGATTGCTTATCACTCCCTAGAATTAAGTTTTCTATGCAGTGATTAAATATGTATGGTTGAACTGTTTAAGCAATCTTAGCAACAACAATGGCTAGTCAAAGTGTGAATGTAAAATCACAGTGCTTCCACAATTTTGTTTCTAACAATAACTCAGAGAGTTGGTAATGTGCCCAGTTCATTAAAACATCAAAGGAGAGAAGGCTTTTTGCTTTTCTTTTTAATTTCAATGTTAGTCTTTATTTTCTGATTTTACAGAAGAAATTTTGGAAAGGAGGGTTCACCATCTAAAGATTTTAATATTTAAAACAATACCTTTGCTATATTTTTACTATAAATTTAATATATATTTACTATTGAAAGGAAATTAAATAACACTGAAACAGAGAATGTATAAAGTGAACCCCAAATCCAGGAGATCACCAATATGATCAATATGGAGGGAAGTTGGTGCACAGCCTTCTAGATGTTAACACATTTGTTTATTTATCCACCTGCCTCCCTATTTAATGGAAGGTATTACCCATACATTACTATATAAAGATATATGCATAGATGTGTGTGTACATGTGTATGTGGGGGTGTGTGGGGGTGTCTATGGGGGCAGTAGAGACACAGAAACAAGAATGGCATTTCCTTGGTTATGGTTCAAAATGTTCACTGATAAGAAGCTTGAGTTTTGGGTAATATAATATTTATAAATATTAGTTGGGAAATTACATATTTTAGCTAATTAATATGTTTTACTGACCTTCATGCACCAAGGCACTTATATAAAGTAAGAATATATATAATCTGAAATGGTAATTTATCCTACTTACTTGAAAAAATGAAAAATGTAGGGGTGCCTGGGTGGCTCAGTCGGTTAAGCATCTGACTCTTGGTTTTGGCTTGGGTCATGATCTCAGGGTCCTGAGATTTAGCCCCGCCTGGGGCTCCATGCTTGGCCTGAACTGGCTTGAGATTCTCTCCCTCTTTCTCTCTCCCTCCCACTCTGCTCTGGAAGTAAAGTTTAAAAATACTATGAAAAGTGGAATTGTCTTAGTTTTGCAAATGTTGCATAAATGCAAATCTATTTTTTCTAAGTCAGAGGCCAATATTTTGAATATATTGACCATTCTTTACAAAACGGCATGCCTGCCATCTTTACTCTCTTTCCATTCACTTCTATTCTTGACAGCATTTTCCCTACCTAATACATTCATGTGCTTATACATTTACAGCATGATATATGCTCTCCTCCTTTGAAAATGTATGCATCAGAGACTTTCTGTTCCTCCACCCGGAGGCCCAGTACCTAGTGCCTCAGAAACAGCTGATACTCACTCAGTATGTGTTCTTAGATCATTATATGTCGTCATTCCTATTTCAATAAATTGGATTACAGTATTATAGGCACTATTGTTTTATACTTTTTCATTAGAAATAAGAATCACTAGATTGCAAGAAATTTCAAGAATCATTCTGATCCTTCTTGGTGCTATAATTAATTATATATCCAAGGTTTCAACTGTCAGAGAAAAAGAATGGCAATATTAGGCTACTTTTTGTGGTTGGGGGGTGGAATTCACTCCATTATTATTATTAATTGACTCAGTATTATTCAACCAACAGACATTAACTCTGGAGGAACATGATGTATCTCATCTCATCTGCGTACTGCTTTGATCTGATTAATTTCTTTCTTCTAACTCACTGCCTTTTCTTTCAATGTATCTGTGGTTTAAACCTAAATAAATAGTTAAAATAGATCCCAGAATGTCAATAACAGCTAATTTAGAGTAATAGCAGCAAATGAGCCTTGTCCAAATCCCTCAAAGAATTATCTAGATATACTGTGAAAAGTCACTTTTATTCTGGGAAAATATAAAACAAAAACAAAGATCTTCAAGGCTCCTTCATGAAGGGCAGCATCTCACAGTCTGTGCATTATTTCTCCTTAAAATGTGCTGCTTCACCCTTAGATACTTGGGTATTCCACTCATGGTAGAATGACAAAACATCATCATGGAATCTGGTGTTGTTTTTCCATAAAACTGGATTCCAGTATCTAACTTCCTAGAAGATCCACATGGAGCATCCACAGGAAAATCTAACTCTTTGTGTCCAACATGTAATTCCTTCTCTGGGCCCATGCCCCTGCTCTTGTATCGACTATCCACTCAGGACAGATATCTGAGGCTTTCTGAAGCATCTCCCTGCCTCACGTGCCCACATCCACTCAGTTCCAAGCCCTGTAAAATAGAGGAAGTCTACAGTTTCCAAACAGATGGCTTACTTTATATGCACGACCACCAGGCTACCATCACCTCACACAGTATCTACTGTACTAACTCCACTAGCGGACAATTCCCATCCTCCAGCATAATTTAAATTAAATCTATCCTCCACAAAGATGCTAAAAATATCTTTCTGAAATAAACTCTGTCACCAAAAAACTCTTTAGCATAGTCTGCAAAACCCTGCCTTCTTCCACAGCTAGCATTTTAATGCCATTTTTCTCTTTATGTGCTAACTGTGGTAAACTGACCGGATCCCTTGCTCACAATCGAGTACCTTCCCTCGTGCTGTGCTCTCTTCTTTCAACAAGCAGCTGTGTGTGTGTGTGTGTGTGTGTGTGTGTGTGTGTGTGTGCATGTGTGTATAATTTAAGTTTAGGTATCCTCCAAGTTTCAGATAATTCTCCCCTACTAGAAAAGCTTTCTTTGTATGAAATAGCCCTTGCCGACCATCCCATGGCACCCTTGCACACTTTTATCCTATCACTTCTCATCTTATGTTAAAATGATCTCTTGATGGGTCTCATTTCCTCTGTGGATTTTAAACTTTCCTAAGGTACAGATTTTGGATTGTTCTACTTTGTATTTCTGGCACAATAAATACTTCTTAAACTGATCTAAATGTAATTGGTGTTTGAGACAAGGTAAAAAGAGAACTCCACATTTTTATTTTCCTTCAAAACCGTACCTGGTACAGTGCAGTTTACTCTCTAAGAGTACAGACTCATGAATGATTTAGTGGCATGTATTTATATAAATATTACAACTGTGGGCCTCTGATGTGAATAAATAGTTTAAAACACCAAATCCTTTTATTATACTCACAGTGGGGTTCTTTCTTTATAAGTCAGAGACTAAAACATCTAACTCTACTACAAATTTAAATGCAAAACGTATGTATATTTTTCTTTTAACTGAATAAATTGAAAACACTTTCTTTTTAACAAATTTAATACAACTTGAGATATATATATTGATATTTTATAATATTTTATAAAGAAGTAAGATGGACTTGCTCTCTGTATTTTTTATTACTGGATTATTTCATGAGAAACTATAATGTGTGATGAATCATGATTCGCTAATCGCAAGGTGGGCCCACATGAATAAGACTCAAGGAAATATTAGTAATTTTCTTAAATTATATTATTCAACATCAAAAGACAAAAAACACAAAACACCAAAACTGAGGTTCTCCCTGCTTAATCCAAAATGGTCATTCTCACTCATAACCCCACACACATACCACATAGGACATCAGAAAATCAGACTGATATAATTTTGAGCTGGGTTATAACTCTAATATATCTGATAATGCAGAGATAATAAGCAATTTCTAAAAATTAGCATAAAATCTATTTGTAGGAAATCCATGTGGAAGCTATTTTTATTTTTGTAAATCGAAAAGTCAAACAAATTAGACTTGCCTACTCTGTGATAATATTGCTGTTTACTGAAAATAGCTCTACAGTTTTTGACCATACACAATCTATTTTTCTGCTCAGGAGAACACTATCTAGAATAATAAATCCTAAGTAAATATTCCACAGATGAAAAAAGGAACCAGACATCAATAAACCCCTCAAATGTATTTTATAACTCCTAACATTTATTCCAGATATTTTATCATTATTCATTTACACTTACTTCTGTTTCTAGTTCCATTTAAAACACTGTTGTCAGTGTTGGGGCCAAATTTCAATACTACATAAGCTAAAGGAGAACAATTTGATTTAGGGACTTGTTCTGGGGCACTGCTTTCATGGTAATTCATTTAACACTGAGGAAAAGATAAATTATCCTTGACCATTTCTTGAAGCTGCCATAGCATGCTTCCACTTTCCCTCTGTATTAAGCGTGCCTGCCGTTGTTTGTCTCCGGGCTTCCACATCTAGGGCTTTGCCCCTTCCAGAGTCAGCCAGTTCCTACAAACGCACTCTTCAAACACAAATCAACCACAGAGCCCAGAACCCAGCCCCCCTATCTCCTCCATCAGGCTCTCACTCTCAAGGCCACTATCCACCCGTCCTAATCACCTCAGGGTTAAGTAACAGACAACCTGGGACAGTCCTGGTGCCCCAGAGCCTGCTGCCCTGCCTTACCTATTCCTTCCGGCAGAAGCCACAGTAAGGCCCTTGCCTCCTGACTGACCTGGTCTTCCCCTTGTTTTCCCCCACTCCCTGCCCATATGGCATTCCTCTTAGGAACTGTAATAAACTCTCTTTTTAATGGCAGTTGTTTCCTGATATGTCAGCCTTATAATATCTTAAATTTTAGATCAATATATTGTATTTTAAAACACACCTACTGGCCTTACTATACTTCAGATACACTATATTCTAAAACATGCTTGGCAGAAAATTCCCTTACTGTATCTTAAAAAGAGAGAGAGAGAGAGAGAGAGAGAGAGAGAGAGAGAGAGAGAGAAAGGAAAAATCAAACTTTTGGCTGAGCAAGAAAAAAAAATTAGAAATGTTGGCTAGATATGCAAATGTACCTTGATGTACATTTAGAATCCATTATCAAATGTCTGCTATCAACTAGCATCTTCTGAAATAAGGTCTATACCCATAGCATTGTGCCAGGAATGTGGGGCCACTGAAGTAAAGGGATGAAGTTTTAAGAAAAGCTAATAGGTAAACTCTCGAGGCAAAACAGATGTAAGATGGAATAAGGAATCCAGACAGTTGGGGGAGAGTATATTTGACTGTTTTATAGAGCTCAGTAGTTCTGTGTGACTTTAATATATAAGGGTCATGTATCATGGGCAGGGTTAGAATTGGTACGTGAAGGACCCAACGCTCCATGTAGAAGTCAGAAGTCTTTGTGAGTAACAACGGCATCTTTAGGGGAAGGTGCATGTTCAGATTTGCATCTTGGAAAGGTATCTCCTGTGTTGATATCAGAGAGTGAGAAGGATAGAAGATAGGAAGGACCTTTCCCTGGAGAAGCTGATGGTGTCATAGTGTTGGCAATCTACCCAGCCATCATTCAGAAGGTAACTGTCATTAAAGAATGCAAAGCTTTTTGATGATGCACTGTTGCTACCCAGAATTTTCAAATGGTTAAGGCTTCCTTAATGATTGAAGATTTTCAGATAAATACTTATAGGCTGAGTTTTCTCCAATGGTATGACAAAACCCATGTGGAAGCAACAAGATTTTTAATGGAATTGAAACGACTTTAGAAACAAAAACGAAATCTCAAAAATTCCTCTTTGAAATATGAATATTTAAATTCAATTATCTGCACAACCTTAATTTTTAGAAAGAATCTGAGAGCTGTATCAATTCTTTAGCTATCCCACATTTAATACTCTATCTCATTAACAACCAAACCTTAAAAAAATAACATTATTCTCAAAATGTAAAATCAGTATTTTTCCAAACAGTATACACTTCCCCAACAGCCTCTACAAAGTTCCCTGGACACCTGGCAATATAGACTAAGTGACTAATAAAGGTGGTCATTTTCATTTACTTACTTTCTATACTTCCCTGAAAGGCAAATGAGTCGGTCCAAATGATTTGCACTCCCTTGCAAGAGACAGGTCATATGCTTAGTATGTTTTGAGTTTATGCATAAGATGTAGAACGTTACAGCTTTGCTTTACTTCTGGTTGATTTCTCATACCTTTGGGTGAATCTTTTACATCAACCATAAAATAGATTAATAAAGCCCAGAATATACACATGTTGTGACATAATGTGTTCTCTCCTCTGCCCTGGAGCAGCTGGGGCCTGTCTGGGAAAACACTGAACAGTACTCTGCGGCCCGGTCATCAGCACACCTCAGTGACTGGGGCACTGGAGGGAATCTGATTCACTGTGAATTTGGGTGCCGTCCATTACTTCATGACACCCGATTGCCTACTAAGTCCTTGTGAGCAAGCCGAATTAATTCACTTCTAGAAAGGAGCAATGCTCCTACCACTTGTGCAGAAAACCAGCCATGACAGTGTTGGGGGGGGGGTGGAGGAAGCACCTGAAATGAGAAGTCACAACTTCAGTGCTCAGAGGGGACAAGTAGTCCACGCAAACTGGTGTGGCTGGCTTGATATAAAAACCACTGATCTTTTACTTTTTCACTTTCGATAGAGATATGAGTATAACAGAGAAAATATGTCCCTGATTTAATAAACAACAACAACAAGGAAAAGATGCTAAATTAATGGCTTTGAAATTTGGTCTTGATGGCTGAGAAACAAGGGAGGGTTTGGAATATGTTATGTGAGAGGTGATCTCGATCCGCCCGAAGCAAACTGAAGCTATGCAGCAACTCTGCCGGTGTCCAAATGTTCAGTTTTCCAGAAAGGTCAGAAATCTAACACTTTAAAAAAGCTCTCTGTTTCTAAATGTTGAACAGCTGATTTGAGGTCATATTAAGCAGAAGCTGATAGCTAATGCCTCACAAATATTTTTTATTTGGCTGCACTTCTCTTTAAACTTGAATATTATCAAAATAGAAGACTAAATGGATCATAATCACTCTGAAAATTTCATTTTCCATGATATAATTTATCTGTAAATTACTGCAGTATGTATCAACAAGGAATTTTATTGCTTAAAAGGCAAATTCTTTAGAAAACTAGTAGGCTAGTGCTAAACAAAGACAGAGTGAATGGTTAAAAAAAAACATTTTAATGGTTATCATATGATACAAAGATATACAACTCTACACTATCGTACTAAACATAAAAAGGAAGGAAGGGAGAAAGGGAGAGAGAAAGAAACGAAGGAAGGAAGAGCAGAAGAAAACAACAACAACAACAACAAAAACCACCATTATCCTGAGCTTCATTCATTGAGATTTTGGAAAGAAAACTTTACATTTTTTCAAGTATTACCAATTAACAAGTTCTGCTGACCCTTCATTACTGGCAGATGCTGTATGTGCAAATTTCCTACTCACTAAAATTGAGGTGCATCCCCACTCATGGACATGTGAAGAGGGGCCAAAAAATTGAGTCACCTGATGCTCACATTACCAGCTCAGGTCAAGTAAGACAATGCTCTAGGTTCTTGTTTCAGTTTTCCTACCAAAAAACAAAACAAACAAACAAAAAAAGTGTCCCTTTCACAAATTAGTACTATGTGTTTTGCATTTTGTTGTTCTGGGGATGATTCAGCTTTCTAAATTGTTTCTCTCCCAAGATGTTTTGTGCAGTGCTTCCAGGCTGTGAGAAAGTCATGATGTGCCTTATGAAGAAAATGCATGTGTTCGATAAACTCTGCTCAGGCTTGAGATGTAGTGCTATTGACTGTGAGTTCAGTGTTAATGAACCCACGAGATATACTACAAGAGATGCCTTTAAATATAAGCACAAATAAAGCAAGATTATGTATTGATTGGTTGTAAAAATGTAGTGACCAGAGGCTCATAGGAACCCAACCTGCATTTCTCCTGGGAGCAATGGTTCACTATTTCCTAATTTGGCCTTCATGGCCACTATATGTACAAGATACAACTACTGTGGATAAGGACAACTGACTGTATTTACACACATTCATTCCTTTAAATAGAAAAATAAAGAGCCATTTTAAAATACCAATTGTAAATATTTATGCCCCCAACATGGGAACAGCCAACTACATAAGCCAACTGTTAATCAAGATAAAAAGTCATATTGATATGAATACATTAATAGTAGGGGATCTTAACATGTCACTCAATAATAGACAGGTCATCCAAGCAGAAAATCATAAAGAACCAAGAGCACTGAATGACACATTGGACCAGATAGACCTCACAGATATGCAGAGTTGCTGCTGTCATGTCTATGAGGTCTCTTCAGTAGATGGTGCTGGGAAAATTGGACAGCTATGTAAAGAAGAATGAAACTTGATCATTCTCTTATACCACACACAAAGATAAATTCTAAATGGATACAAGACCTCAATGTGAGGCAGGAATCTATCTAAATCCTAGAGGAGAACATAGGCAGTAACGTCCTCGACATTGGCCACAGCAACTTCTTTGAAGACACGTCCCCAAAGGCAAAGGAAACAAAAGCAAAAATGAACTTTTGGGACTTCATCAAGATCAAAAGCTTCTGCACAGCAAAGGAAACAGTCAACAAAACAAAGAGGCAACCCACAGAATGGGAGAAGATATTCACAAATGACATTACAGATAAAGGGCTGTTATCTAAGATCTATAGAGAACTCCTCAAACTCAACACACACAACAGAGATAATCATGTCAAAAAATGGGTAGAAAACATGAACAGACACTTCTCCAAAGAAGACATACAAATGGCTAACAGGCACATGAAAAAATGTTCATCATCATTAGCCATCAGGGAAATTCAAATCAAAACTACACAGAGAAACCACCGTACACCAGTTATAATGGCCAAAATCAACAAGACAGTAAACAGCACGTGTTGGAGAAGATATGGAGAAAGGGGAACCCTCTTACACTGTTGGTGGGAATGCAAGTTGGTGCAGCCACTTTGGAAAACAGTGTGGAGATTCCTTAAGAAATTAAAAATAGAGCTACCCTATGACCCTGCAATTGCACTACTAGGTATTTACCCCAAAGATGCAGATGTAGTGAAAAGAAGGGCCATCTGTACCCTAATGTTCATGTAGCAATGGCCACAGTTGCCAAACTGTGGAAAAAGTCAAGATGTCCTTCTAAAGAAGAATGGATAAAGAAGATGTGGTCCATATATACTATGGAATATTACTCAGCCATCAGAAAGGATGAATACCCAACTTTTGTATCAACATGGATGGGACTGGAGGAGATTATGCTGAGTGAAATAAGTCAAGCAGAGTCAATTATATGGTTTCACTTACTTGTGGAGCATAAGGAATAACACAGAGGACATTAGGAGAAGGAAAGGAAAAGTGAAGCGGGGGAATCAGAAGGGGAAATGAAGCAGGGGGAACTGTGGACTCTGAGAAACAAACTGAGGGTTTTGGAAGAGAGGGGGTGGGGGGGGTGGGTAAGACTGGTGGTGGGTATTAAGGAGGGCACATATTACATGGAGCACTGGGTGTGGTGCGCAATGAATTCTGGAACACTGAAAAAAATACAGTTAAATTTTTTAAAATACCACATATATAAAAGTGAAAACATAATATTTAAATTATCCTTAAAGAAAATGATCGGCAAACTGCAAATCTCTTCACAGATTAGTGCAGTGCTGAATGTTATGATCTGACAAATACACTCTTTTTTTTCATTCCCACTGTGTGAACATGCATTTAGCACAAGTGACTTACAGAGAACACACAAAGGTAAATCTCTCCATTTTTCACATGCTTGCTGCACCTGAACTCTATGCTTTACATATCTAATCATTATAATTCACTAAGTACTTAACAAAACAGTAAGTCCTGTGTTAGTAGTATACTGATGTTAAAGGGGTTCGGAACAGGCCACCCCAAAATATGCCATTTCAGCCTACTAATTACTTTGAGCTGAAGGCACCTGAGAAACAGGAAGATGCAGGAAGGGTTCTTGGCCCCTCCACTCTTTCATCCTAAACACAGGTCATAAAATTTCCAGTGAAAAAGATGTCTCCTCTGCGTGGGAAAGAAACAGCAACATTCTTACTCCCAGAGACTGGTAGCTGACACCAAAATGAATACGAGGTCTTATATAAACAAACCTACTAAATAAGCCTTATTTTCCATTAGTCCCCCCAAAACTTCCTATTTACTGCCCCTTAATTTTCCCTAGCTCAAGCCCCTTTGTCTTGTCACATCCCTACAATTTATTATTCTTTGTTTAAAATATTTTTGGGGCCTAATGGTTTTTCTGGGTTTTTATTTTTCTTCTGAAGACTCTCATGTACACATAAAAATATTAGAGTTTGTATGTTTTTCTCCTATTAATATGCCTTACATTAGTTTATTTTTTTTTTAATGTCAGTTTAATTCTTAGACCAGCCACAGGCCTCCCCTACACAGTGTAGAATCTCAGATTCCGGGAAATCACAGAATCCAAACCACAGTCCCATTTACATTTCCTGTGAAATAAGGCCCAGAAATTTCTTTTTTATATAGCCATCTGAATATTGCCTGTTTTTTTCTGACCTTATAGGAAACAATCTTCTTGACATTTATAGCCTAAAAATACAAATTTTACTGAGTCTATTAGAATGGGAATATTGGGGTGCCTGGGTGGCTCAGTGGGTTAGGCCTCTGCCTTCAGCTCGGGTCATGTTATCAGGAACCTGGGATCAAGCCCCGCATCGGGGTCTCTGCTCGGCAGGGAGCCTGCTTCCCCCCAACTCTCTGCCTGCTTGTGATCTCTGTCTGTCAAATAAATAAATAAAATCTTAAAAAAAAAAAAAGAAGAATGGGAATATTAGTCCATCTACCCTGTAAACCCTAAATTACTTTAAGGCTATAAATAAACCTGAAGTTGACTTCTTATATTTTAAGAATTTTAGATATTCTTTTGTATAATTTATACTTCAAATTTCTCTTCCTAACATAAACCAAGGGTTTCTCTTCAAGAGATCTGGCATTTTCTTTTGAATAAAAGTTTGAGCTATTGAAAATGTTAGAAATCTACTGATGAAATAGAAGAATTTTGTAACTGTAAGAAGGCAATCATTTTGAATTCAGAAAATATGAGAGCAGACAAATGTCACCAATTCACATTAATTTTAGAAAAGTTTTTCTTGGGGGGAGGGGTGTTATTAAGAAAATAACTGAATTTGGAAACAAGACACATTTTGATACAGTGCCTACACATCCTACTTCAAACTTTCTGCATTTGACATTTTTCACAGTTTAAGTCAACCCCACCAATTTATGCACTTCCCAAGGCATGACAGACATAACACTGTTAAAAGTGCTATTTATAGTAGGGCAGTCAAGTCCTTAAAATGTCAATGGTTGAGTTTCTCTTAATGCAGACCTAGAAGCAAAGCACATATCTTCATTCAGGGAGGATAAATGCCATGCTGAGGTAGGAAACTTATTAGAAAATTCAAGAGATACCAGTCTTTTTATGACCCAAGATATAGTTGTATCAACAGCATTATGACCGTCTTCTCTGGTTTCAGAAAAGTGCTGGACCTCAACCCAGAGACCTCAGACCTAACACTCAGGAAAGTCAACTCACTCTCTGGGCCTGTACAGTAATGAGGTACAGATAATCTCTCAGATTCCCTTCCACTCCAAAATTAAGCATCTCTTATTCTGGGCAACAAGTTTATAAAGGGCTATTCACATATTTTCAATTCTAACTTTAAATCAGATTTTAGAATGGCAGAATTCTTAATTTTAGAGCATATTCACATTCCCTAATTATTTCAATACATTAACATTTAGACATTGCCAAAGATAATCTTTTTTTTTTTTTTCAAGATTTTATTTATTTGACAGACAGAGACCACAAGTAGGCAGAGAGGAAGGGAAGCAGGCTCCCCAGCAAGCAGAGAACCCGATGTGGGGCTAGATCCCAGGACCCTGGGATCATGACCTGAGCTGAAGGTAGAGGCTTTAACCCACTGAGCCACCCAGGCGCCCCCTAAAGATAATCTAAAAACATAAAATCCACAGACATTAAAACATTTTCATGGGTGACTACCTTGAACAACCAGTTAAAATTTATCTACATAGTGTTAAAATTTGTAGATTAAAACTGTTACATTATAAATACTACATATAATTGCCCATATTGTTAATTTTTACGAAGAAAACAATGTTGTTTATATGGAAGCTTCCAGAAGTGGAATCTAACAAAATAATTTATAATGACAGATTAATGATTAATTTATATTCTTATTGCCTTGATAATGTTTAGAGAAACACATAATTTAAAAACTGAATTATTTTCATTCTAGAATATGGGAACAAAATTACCTATCTGAATAAAGGAAAACATCCTCATGACTACAAATGCTTGTTGCCAGGGAGAATGAATGTATGACTTTGAGCAGGTATAAAGTGAAAGACTTGCTCACATTCAGCTAAACATCCTTGTTTTCTCCCTTTCTGCTAGTAGTTAGCATTAACACAACTGCACAGCTCTTGTAAATATTAAAGATTTGTAACATATACATTTTTTCATATTTATATTTCCTTCTAAATCAAGGTAGGGATTTTGCATCTTTAGTGTCACTAACTCTGGTTCACAAGCCACAGGCAGATTTAGTAAAAACTGACAGGGTTCTAATTCCTGCTCTATGGCCTGATAGCTACAGGACCTAAGTAAGTTATAAAACTTCTCTACGCCTCAGTTTCTTTGCTTGTCAAAAGGTGAAGGCAATGACACAGTGCGGTTATAGAACTGTGAAAACGGGGGGCGCCTGGGTGGCTCAGTGGGTTAAAGCCTCTGCCTTCGGCTCAGGTCATGATCCCAGGGAGCCTGCTTCCTCCTCTCTCTCTCTGCCTGCGTCTCTGCCTACTTGTGATCTCTGTCTGTCAAATAAATAAATAAAATCTTAAAAAAAAAAAAAGAACTGTGAAAACTGGATGAGTTAATACATGTAAAACACTATCTGGTACATTGTAAGCTGCTAATAAGCATGATCTCTCATTACTGTCATATATTGGGTTGTTGTTTAATTGATCTGAAATAATGAATATTCTAATCCACCCACTTGGCACCAATGACTCAGGCCTGGAAGAACAGGCTTAAGTCACTACAGGAGCATTCATGACTCAGGATACATTTAGGCGCCATGCTTGGTGACTGTGGAGCCCTCCCCACTTACTGGACTGTTTTGCAACTTTCACTCATGTAGCTTATTTGGCTCCCCAGTGAGGAAGGCAGCAAAATACAGAGAAATAAAGTGAAAGGGAAATAACAAGTGATTCAGCCTATCCTATAGCTTCTCTTTGATGTACTAAATAACATTTCAGGGCAAACAAGCATTTTCGAGGTCTGGCACAGCCCTCTCACTATAAGGTATAGAGCAAGGCCAGGTTTCTTATCCAAACAACATCAGATCAAAATTTTCAAACTGACACCGGAACTCCAGGCCCTCATCCGCGATTATGTCCATGGCAGCATACTATACGCCAGAATTTCTGTAGAGCTCATGGATTTGCTATCCAGAAAGCAACTAATATTTACTGGATAAAAGAATTCACTATCACAACATCTGGTTGAATGTATGCATTAAGTGTAATCTCTTTTTTATACATTCAAATTTACCACATTTAGTCTAGATTTATAACAAAATCAACTTCCTCTCAATTTTTGTATTTTGTGACTAAATTAGATGGGATTCTGAAGAGTTCAAGATGGAAGAAAATGTCTCAATTGCTAAACCACAATGCAATGTGGTTAAGAATATATTAGCTAAATCAAGCTAAAATAAAACAAAAAGTGCAAAGTTTCAGACATTTGTGAGAACAGCCAGACAAAAATGTTTTTCCCCAGTGGCTCCGTGGTAAGCAGTGGTAGGAGCTATTTATAAAGGTTTTATACATAGCCATGTGAAGACTAGTAAGGAGAGCATTTATAGACATCGACAGGCCGAGAGAGCAGAGCACAAAGGCTGGAACTGGTGAAGATACCGGTATATAATGTATTACAAATATCGTCCTACACCACTCACATCTAGTGCTAGGTCCGGCCATTGATTTCAAACCCCAAAACAATGAAAACGAACATTTCCCTTGGGTATCCTTCCATGTCAGTGACTGTCCACTCCCCACTCACCCATTCTGCCTACAGACACAACTGTAAAGTACCTGATAAAGGAATTCACATTAAGACGTAAGTATCTAATGACGCTTAAAGTTTTAAAGACTTTAATGGAAACAGCACTTAACTTAAAGAAATACTACAGAGGAAGCTCAAGGCCCCAGATAACAGTTAAGAAAATGATAACTCGACTGGAAGCAAAGCTCCTGGAGTCTTTGAAGTTCCACCACACGGTCAGCGACCATCAGCAATGGTGATGGGGAGAGCTGCCCACACGGTCACACCTACTGGTGCTTCCTTCCTCTCAATGATAGCATCCTCCCCATCACAACAGAAGCAAGAATAAAATCAATCCCCTCCTCGTCCCGTTTCTGTACTACACTTCGCAGAGGTTTTGCCTATACTTTGTTTTGACAATTTTTTAACCTAGGGCGGATGAAATCTTTTCTTTCCCAGACAAAAATTATTTGATAGAGTTACAGGAAGGAGGGTGCAGAGATTAAATATTTTCTGTGGTTATGTCAAAAAGAGAACAGTCAAAAGACGTGATTCTACTATTAAGAGCAAAATACTAAGTTGCCTTGTTATATTCTCTTATCACTGTCACTCTTTTCCTTCTTTGTATCTATTTTCTTCTTTGTTTCTTACTCTTGTTCCTTTTCTTTAAAATTCATTCTTCAAACCTCTCCTCATTCAAAACTCATTAAGCCAAGAGATAGCCATTTTTTGCTCCTTAAACAATGTGATTCACTATTTTCATTATATTCCCATTAAAATGCCCCTTTAATAATATCCCTATTAAATGTTTTTTAGAGTTTATGCCACTGATTAGTACTAAAGTTGAAAACATTATAATGAATTTTCTTAGAACTTCCTGTAGGAAACTGTTTTTGACAACATGCCTCATTGGATTTCCTATCATTTCAAGTTGTGTTACAAGGAGGCTCCAGGGTTTAAAGGCAAATTCATTTTGACTACTGTTTGACTTACAGAACTTTCGTGTGTATGTAACAGCTATATAATTTCTATAGAAACATACTGGGCATTTGGACTGCAGATGCAAATGATCTGTACTGCTATTGATCATCTCTGTCTCCAGATCGCTGCATCAGAAGATGACACGCAAGAGTTTCTAAAGGACAGAATGGGTAGCAACACACTTATAAAATGATTAGGCATAAAAAGAATTTAAAAATGTATAATCAGCTCTGAAGGAGTGGCCACATAACACGCAGTAAATCTCTTACATTTATACAAAGAATCTATGTATTTCTAGCTCTTACAAGTATATGGTTTTAGGAGACGTATCACCTACAGTATTATTTTCTAGCCCAGAAAAAAGGGACACAGGCAAAGATAACAGTAGGAGATGAATAACAAAGTCATAAAGATGTAGTATTTCAATGTACTTTTCTAAAGCAAATTATTTGTCCTTCTTAAAGATTTATTTATTTAAGAGAGAGGGGGGAGCACAGGAGAGAGAAAGCGGGGTGGGGCGGCATGGGAAGAGGCAGAGAGAGAATCTCAAGCAGACTCCCCACTGAGCGGGGAAGCCTGGCGCAGGGCTCAATTCCAGGACCCTGAAATCATGACCCAAGCTGAAATTAAGAGTTCAACACTTAACTAAGTCACTCGGTTGATTTTATAAGTAAGACTATATATCTATAAATATTCAAACTCTTGTGTTAATGGACAGCAAAGAATTAAATTATCAATAATTCATCAATATAAACTTGACTTAGAGTATTAAATGGTATGGCTACAATCTGGCTAGCCCACAACCCATACTCAATGAAGACTATATAATAATCATTACTTTTAACTCTAAAATAAGGTAGCTTGCTCTCTATTGCTCCAAGTTCAGCCAATGGTTCACTTCAACACCATAAATACATAGTACATGTATACATATAATTATATACATATAGACACATACATATGCACGTACTACATATATACTTACACTTATATGTATGCATATGTGTGTATACACACATACACAAATTTCAACGAAATGGTTGTCTTTCCTGCTTGAATAGATCCATGAATAATGATCAAGGGTCATTCTGAACTGCAGTTTCAGAAACATCATTATTCTAAAACTATTAACCAGAGTCTGTGGATCCCCCAGTTCCCTCTGTTTAGAGCACTAGCGTATGAGTCATCTCACCTGGTTTCTTTCCAGTGGCACAAGCTGAGCATAGTCAGCTGGAGCTGGGGCAGAGCAGTGTCGACAGACATCAGCACAAGATAGGGCTTCATCTAAACAGGAGTGCACAGCGGCACCTGGGGGGCTCAGTCAGTTAAGCATCTGCCTTCAGCCTAGGTCATGATCTCAGGGTCCCGGGGCGCCAGCCCTGCGACAGGCTCCCTGCTCACTGAGCAGTCTGCTTCTTCCTCTTCCTCTGCCCCTCCTGCCCGCCATGTTCCTATGCACTCTTTCTCTCTCTCTCTCAAACAAGTAATAAATAAAATTCAAATATAAAAATAAATTTTAAAAAATAAAATAAACGGGAACTTATAATATTCCTATTTTAACACATTTCCCTTGATAAATAGGATTAGCTATTATCCTATATTTTTACACAGTAAGTGGTTAGGAGTGCTCATTTGGTTTTGGCACAAACTCAAGACAGAAAAATACAAAGTGCAGTTCTTAAAGGGAAGAGACAGAACCTGTATTAGAATATGGAGTGAATCCTATAGCAGCTGACGAAGAATAGTGAGATAATGACCTACCTTGTTGGATAAAGGCCTCTCTACCCTCCACTTGTGGGTCCACTTTCTCGTACATTCACCACCGGTTTTCCACTGCAGCTTCAGCATCACTTGACTATGCTGCACTCCCTGAAATCATGGGGACTATCTCCTTGTGAAAAATCACTGTATGGTTCTTGAGTCTTAGCACTGTAGTGTGTTCAGTATCTGTCTCCACTAGATTACATACTCTTTGAAGGCAGGAATTCAGAAATTTCATTTTGTTGAGTGTACACTATACTGATTTCATATGAAATAAAATTTAAGTGTTTGTTTAATATGTGAGGGGAAGTTAAAAGTGCTGTGAGTAATCTTTCAAGTTCTTTTCATTTGCATTTGCATCATTTCAATCTTTCTCACCTTTTGCCATATGTAGCTAAAGTTGACACTTGCCTGTGGATGTGTGAACAGGCTGGGAGAAGCTAGGGAAAAGGAAGGTGCTTGAATTGACTGAAAACATACAGCAAGACTGTGATCACTGTGATCACTGACAAGAGGCAGAAAGATAAGTGATCCAGACTTGAATGATACAAAAATATACCATTCTATGCTATCATAAAACTATACAGACATAGGATATTAGTTGAAAATAAATGTTTATATAGATATTCCTGGCCTTCTAACTGCATTTGCTGACCATTGTAGACACAACATTGATTTTTTTCCTATTCTTTCACATATGCATTAATTTATTAATTATTTAATTTATTCACTTAATCAACATTTATGACGTTCCTCTTTTACAATGGGCAAAATACAGGGGGCACATAGATTAATATGATGTATAAATCAGATCTAAAGTGCAAATAAATAAAGTGCAAAAAATATATCCATGTACCTTTGGAACAATTAAAAAGTTTTTGCCTTAAATAATCATTCCAGTATTTCCATCGTGGGACATTAACCTAAAACACTCATTCTATTATACTTAATGCTTCCAAGGATAGTGACAGGATGGTTTTAGGACCATGCACCAATCCAAACGATCATTTCCTAACATACAAGAAGAGGCTAGGGAGGGATCTGGTTGTATTATCAGTATAACCTTCTGCTCAGGGGTATATGTGACCTAGCTGGATGCATCTCAGACCTTTAGTTCATCAGACCTTTGTAGTATGAACAACCAATTAATAGAAAAGAAAGCATATAACTATGGGGGGGGGGAGAACTATAATTTGAATTCTTATCCTACTACTAACATTGTGGCTTTTTATAAGAAGTATCACTTTTATGGGGCACGTGGGTGGCACAGTTAGTGTCCTAATTTTCATCTCAGCCCAGGTTTTGATCACAGAGTCATGAGGTCAAGCCCTGTGACCTAAGCCTACTTAAAAAAAAAAAAAAATCACTTTTCTGAGCCCTAGGTTATTTTTTAAAGATTTTACTCATATTTGAGAGAGACAGAAAGAGAAGGGGCACATGAACACAGGGGAGGGGCACAGGGCGAAGCAGACTCCCCTCTAAGCAGGGAGCCTGACACAAGGCTCAATCCCAGGACCCTGAGACCATGACCTGAGCCAAAGACAGACACTTCACCAACTGAGACACCCAGGTACTCCTCTGAGCCTTAGTTTAAAAAATATGTAAAATACATATGTTCTCGATGGCACATGAGTGTCATCATCCAAGTTTACAAACACTGAATGTAAAAAGATAAACAGATGGTGATTCTTGAAAAACAGAAGCTCCATAATCATTATTGTGTTTGATGTTATCATTTTTATCGTTAACACCACAAAGACCATACTCCATTTTTTGTCCCTTAAATGACTTCTATCAGATAACCCAAAGAGTCAGGATGTACATTATGTAGGAAGATGAAGGGTGTGGCTCTTCTGAATGTTTGTCACGGGAGCTACATCTCAAAGTACTTGTCCTGCTACCTGAAGGATGAGGAGTCAGCTCTTTAAGACCCATGTTGTGGTAGCTGGATGCACGGACCCTAGAATTAGTGTCTTTGGGTTCATGCTGCACTCTACTACTTTCTCACTGTTTGATCTTGAGGATGTTACTCAACCTTCCTGTGGTCTCAGTATGCTTATCTATTAAGTCGGGATAATAACACTCACTTCCTAACACAGGGAGGGTTAATGAAGTCAAAACACATAAAGTCTTTATAACAATGCTTAGAAAATACAATGCATCAAAATACGCTAGTTATGTTTTACAGAGGACAGCACACAGTAAATTAAGGTTTAGGATCAAACCAAGAAAGAAGAAAGAAGATATAAATTAGACTAGGTAGTAAAACTTTTTTTTTTTTTTAATGAAAGAAAAATGAGGGAGACACAGAATAAAGTTTCCGTATTAAACCACTGTGGCCAGTGGACCTATGGCTTCTAACCGGACTGCAGCCAAAATGGAACCTGTAGGAATCAAGCAAGATCCGTTAAGAAGTACAGAACACCAAGGTGATGAAGCTTTAAAAAAATCTGTGCTTTCAACAGCTTCAGAATCCCCTTCCTAATCAGTAACAGCTTATCAAGCATGAGATGGGAGAAAAACAATCATCGGGACTCCAGATGGAAATGTTTAATGCATATGCAGTTTACAGGATGAATATAAATTGCAAACATGGTGGGTTTTGGTTAATCTGCTGAATAAAAAAATACTGAATTTGTTCTACTTTAATTAATGACTAACTGAATATTTGATACAGCAACATGCTTAACTCTTTCATAAAAAGTCAACTACTAGTTACTTGGCAGATAAAGTTGGCAACGGCAGTGCTATTTTCCTTACCAACGTGACTCAGAGCAGATTCTGCAGCAGAGGTGAACTCTCAGATGCTCTGCAATCTATGCTCTCTGCAATGATGATAAAATATATGTTGATTTGCCTAACTACACAGACTGCACTACAGGGTTATCAGAAGAATATAAGTATCATTTAAAATGTTTAGCATATCTTCATCAAAGGAAGATGCCATGAACAAGAGGAATAAGTACTTAATATTCTCTGTTATTGGGTAACAAGAGGCCCAACGAATACCAACTATTCTATCTGTAGCCTGTTTAAAATATAGCCATATTTAAAAAAATATTTTATTTATTAATTTGACAGAGAGTGAGAGAGCACAAGCAGGGGGAGCAGCAGAGGGAGAAGGAGAAGCAGGCTTCCCACTAAGCAGGGAGCCTAACACAGGGCTCGATCCCAGGATGCTAGGATCATGACCTGAGCCAAAGGCAGAAGCCCAAGTGACAACCCCGTAGGCACCCCTATAGCCATATTTTAATTGAATATATTTTACATTTATTTAGGACTTGCCTTATGTTTCAAGACCTTTATAGATATCAGTTTATCTAATCAAATAATATAGGTACTAATATTATTCCCATTTCACAGGTGAGAGAACAGAGGCACAGAGAGGTTTAATTAACTCTCAGCACAGCTACAAAATGGTCGGGCTGGGATTTGAGACTGGTATGCTCCAGAGTACTTTTGGACTCAAACACTACACTGAGGGACCTATCTAGATAGTAGCCAAAATGGAACTACAGACATATATGCATTTAATATGTATTCACTGTCAACAATCCCAAAAGATTAGAAAGAGTCAGAAAATGTTTAAACATTAGATTAAGTTTCAGGGAATATGAGGATTTTGCTTCACCCTGAGAGTATGAAATTACCCATCCCCACTGTGGCTTTGGGCCTTTTCCTTCTATGACATTAGAGGAAACTAATCATAAACCCAGCTTTTGTTTTCACTGAACAAAATGTGCAAATTAAAAAAAAAAAAAAGCATGTAATTTAATACAAGTGCATTTGCTTTCTTCAAACACTAAAGGGACAGGAATTACAACCACCTGTCATTATACAGCCAAATGATGCAAAAGCAGGTTACCTTTATAAGGAAACAATGAGAAAAATTAATCTTTTCAAACAATCAGGTTGTTTCATTAAAAAAAAAGGAGACATTAAAATCTGAGCTATAGAAACAGTAAGGCTTAGTTGAAAAACAATGAAAAAAATTAAGTAAATACTCTGTTTTCTGAAACTGAAAGTAGTAGTTATTTTAAGAAGCTGAATGATAAAATATTTTCTAAGTAATTCTATTAGAACATCTAATGCCAGAAGTATCATTGGAAGTAAAAGAAGCAATTGTGTTTTAAAGAAACTCAGGAGACTAATATGACATTGCTTATTTGCCAGCTGATGGGTTATTGCTATACATTTGCAGTATCTGCCATTAGAAGAAAACTAGCTATTTTAAAATGCAAATAGTTAATTTGACCTTGGCAGTGCTGGCTTACTTATTTGGTTTATAAATCCTGCATTCCTTTCTGTAGTAAAGTCAGAACTTCTATTGAGCTGGAAAATATAAACAGCCTAAATACTATCTATTACTCATGACATCCTCCATAATATTAATGAAATTAAAGAAAGAAGTAACAAAGAACAACATCCAAAAGTTTGGGTTGAATTTTAATTGTTTTTTTCATTATTAAAAATCACAGTCTGGGGGGCGCCTGGGTGGCTCAGTGGGTTAAAGCCTCTGCCTTCGGATCAGGTCATGATCTCAGGGTCCTGGGATTGAGCCCCGCATTGGGCTCTCTGCTCAGCGGGGAGCCTGCTCCCCCCACCCCGCTGCCTGCTGCTCTGCCTACTTGTGATCTCTCTCTCTGTCAAATAAATAAATAAAATCTTTAAAAAAATGTTAAAAATCACAGTCTGGGGCACCTGGGTGACTCAGTCAGTTAAGCATCTGCCTTTGGCTCAGGTCATGATTCCAGAGTCCTGGCTGGGATGGAGCCCCACACTGGGCTCCCTGCTCAGCAGGGAGTCTGTTTCTCTACCCCTCTCCTGGCTCATGCGCACATCCTCTCTCTCTTTCTCTCTCTCTCTCAAATAAATAAATAAAATCTTTTTTAAAAGTCTCATTTTTTTTACCATTAGATAAGCAGCAGATTCAAAAACAAAACTTTGATTTCACTTATAAATGTATTCACTTAGCATGATCATATTAAAAACTTTATGCTATTTCATACACTCATATACTACTATTATTGTTAGTTTGGAATGCATGATTTTATAAGACACGATCTTACTAATTGTCACAATATTACCCAAAAAGCAAGAAGTGCCAGAATTCCTAGTGATAAAGCTTTTATACTGGGTAACACTGGAAGGTGAAATGCCTTCTAATCTAGTCTGCTTTTCATGCTACCATTTCCTCTGAGAATTTTTTAAAGTTTTATATAAACGGGTATATAAAAGCAAAGGGAGTTCAAGTAACGCAACAGTTAGAGAACCCAGACCTTTGGCTAAAATGACACATGGTATAAAAAAAGGATAATAACACCTCTCAGCCAGCAATTTCAGCCAAGTGTACAATCAAATATTGTTCATCTGCACAAAATACATATCCATTTGCCTAAGTGGAACATTTACAATTAAAGTGAGATTTATGAGTGAATTTTTATATCCACGAATTACTATTTCCTCTACGGTCAATTCTGAAGTTTCACAAAGGTGAAGAGTCATTTTTAAATTTGCCTATATATTCAGCATCAGAGAATACAAACTTCGGGGCATTTGAAAACTTCCTTAAACAGACAAGAAATGTATCTCTCAGTCTCAAGTCAATGCACATGAGCAATGGGTGCCCCCAAAGAATCTGAATATAAATGTAATGCTTTCATATACACGAGGAAAAAAACGCTTCAGAAGGCACAAAACCTTAGATGTGCCAAGCACAGCTCTTAGAATAAGTCAAGCTTGGAAATCCCAAGTTTGAGAATTCTTGATTGTAATCTCACTTCCAACAGAAATATATTCACAAGGACACCTGGGTGGCTCAGTCAGTCGGGCATCTGATTCCTGAATTTGGCTCAGGTCATGGTCTCAGGGCCCTGGGATCAAACCCCACGCTGAGCCCATGTCGGGCTCCCTGTTCAGCAGGGAGTTTGCTTCCTTGTCTCCTTCTCCCTCTACTACTCCCCCTATTCATAGGCATTCTCTCTTTCTCTTTCTCTCTCTCTCTCTCTCGCTTGCTCTCTCTCTCAAATGGATAAATAAATCTTAAAAAAAGAAAGAAATCTACTCACAAAAAAATATAAAACATAAACCTCCAGACCTATGATGTAATTTTATTTCAAGGAACCATAGAAATATCATTATAAAGAACAATTCTGATTTTTGATTTTTATTTTGAGCTACCTAGTTTCACTGGCACATTTCTATTATATCATTCCACTGTTACAAGTTACCATACAAAGCATTTGGAAAGAAGGATATAAAGCAAATTTCCTACATCTGAAGGGGCTCTTAAATTAGGAACATGAAGAAATTCTACTCAATGAATGAAACTGTTGATATTTTTTAAATGTCAACTAGCCAATCAGATAAACAGAAAAGCACTTAATGGGCATGAGGACAGTGAGGAAAGATGCGCTGATAGCAGTGCCTTACACACACAGACTGGAGGAAATCAGCAAATAGTGTTTGCAGCCAAATAATACATATCATTTGTAAAGGGGAAAAGGGAATGTTATTACTTGCCTATTTAAAATCATAGTTTAGCCTAACTGAGTACACCATCCAAGAGTATCAAGCAGATCATAAATAAAGGAGCAGATGGACATCTCCAGAAACAACAGAAGAATGGGAACAGAATGATTTTCAGGGAAACATGGTTTTGGGGGAATGCCACTGAAAGTTTTAGATCCTATCTCTGATTTTTCATCCAGAAAATAGAAGGAAGTACATTCTATAGGATGGAACAGCTACTCAACTATTATACACTGAGACATAATAAAAGGTTGATTTAATTAAACACTTTGATTTCAAAAGCAAACTTGTCTAAGAGAACAAATAAGCTACCTGGTACTTATTCTATTACATGATGTTAAGTTTAATTTGGCAACATCACTCCAGGCTTTCTGATTCAATCTCTGGAACTCTCACACAGTCCTTAATTCCTACCATTCTAGTTTCGACTCCCATCATGTCAATAAGCGCCACGCAGGGGTCACCGCTACCTTCAACTTTACTAGTTTAATGGACAGTTTTGGAGCCCTCATCTTACATGATCTCTTAGCAGCATTCATCACTGGTGCACATCTCCATCTTCCTGGCATTCTCCCTTGTCACACCCCTCTTCTGGATTTCCCTGATTTACCTGTCACTCATTCTCTTATCTCCTTTGGAGTTCATGCTCCTTTACTCAGCCATTAGATTTTGGAGTTCTCAAAGATCAATCCTGGATGCCCTGCTCTTTTCACTTTCAAATACAGCTTCTCCTCTATGCACAGCTAAACCACAAAATTCTGTCTCTGGCCCTCTAGACACTGAGTTCTTGAGCCTTTTATTATTAAGTTGTCCACTAGATACTTTGCAGATATTGTACATGTACTTCAAATTCAGCATTTTAAAGAACTCATGATACTTCTTACAAACTGGATCATCTACATAAATTCCTACTGCTGAGCATGACACTGCCTGAAACCTGGAAAGGCCAGTCAGACTTGTGTGGGGGCCATTCTCAGAAGTTTTTCCCACCACAGCCCATACTCAATCCATCACCAGGTCCTGCAGATTTTACTTTCCAATATCTCTTGAACCCTTCCACTTATTCCCACCTGCTTCTCTTGCTGCTGCTCTCGGACTTGTCCTCTACACTACAGCCAGAGCAAGCCTTACAGAAAACAGATATGATGATGTTCCCCCATCCCCATCACTCCTGATACATAAAACCTTCAGCTTAAGATACTTAAGCTACTTCAATGGAATCCCTTTGAGCTACTAATAGAAAAACAATCAGGGGAGCCTGGGTGGTTCAGTCAATTAAGTTCTGAAGCTTAATTTCGGCTGGGGTCATGATCTCAGGGTGGTGACATTGAGCCCCGGGATGGGCTCCACCTTTGGCAGGGAGTCTGCTTCTCTCTTTCTCACTCTTCCTCCCTCCCCCACCCCAGCTCAAAGGGGCTCTCTCTAAAATAAATAATCTTAAAAAAAAAAGAAAGAAAGAAAAACAAACAACCCCCCCCCCAAAAAAAAAACAGAAAGTCATGTGTCAGGGACCCTCCCCCCAAACTCATTTTAAACCCAACAACATTTCACTTTCTGTTGCACCCACACCAGCCTTCCCTTCTGCCCCTAAACATTGTGTATGTTCTTCTCTCTACCTGGAACATCATCCTTGTTCCTATCTGCAGCTACCGCCAAAGCTCAACCCAACCATCATGTCTGAAGAGAGTCTTCCCTTAGCTTCCTAAGGAAGCTGCAACTCCACCGCCATCTATAAGCCTCAGAGCACGGCCGCTTTCCAAGAGGAGCGCTGTCATTGTGCTCCACTGTGCAGCTCTTCAATACCAGTCTTCCTTGCAAGACTGGAATGGTTTTCCTCCTATCATGGGTATATTCTCAGCCTCTAGAACATGGTTGGTTCTAATAATTTTTATTGAATAAATATTATGATGATCAAATAAAAGTTATTGATACAACTTCCCAGAACTCGAAGAATGATCTGAAACAGTATTTTCAGTCCTCTATCTAATACAAACACACTCATTAACTTATTAGTTCGTTCCTTCCATGTCTTTTCCCTTAGCCCTAACTACCCTTACCTTCTTTTCCACATGTCCCATCCTTACTCATTTTTCAGATCTCAGCTTAAGTGTTACTTTCTCCTATACAGCTAGCAAATATTTGTTAAATGAAAGATGACCCTATTAAGCATTTATTGATTGCTGTAATTAGGTGCCAGGCAGCATACTAGGGCCTGGGGTTACAAAAATTGATATGACATGTTTTCTGCCATCAGGAACTCATTACATATTTGGGGATTACAATCATGTAGAGAGATAATTAAAGTATAATATAAATGATACAATCGAGGGAAGCACCTCCTCCTTGTGGAATGATTCACAGAGGAGTCCTGCTGTTGTTCCCACGAAACTTGGTTGCAGGGATGTATACACTCTTTATTCAGGATAATCTACTCTCCACCTAGTAGTGTGTAATTTTGCCCATATCACCTAATTACTCGTTGGAAGAAAAATCCACTATTTTAAACATTGCTGGAAATTTTCTCTTACAGAAAAAATTTAACTAAACACTTTGATGGACCATTTGCAGATGAAATGATAGGCCCCAGAGCATATGTAAGATGGCTGGGATAAACTGCTTTACACAAAAAAATGAATGGAATGTGGCTCTGGTGGAACAGCTGAAGGAAGCAGAACAAGAGCCCCAGAGAGCCGAAGACGTGTAGGGAGATCTAATGAGGCCCTGGAAGAAAAGAAAGGCTAAATCATATACCCAGGACCTGAGCGTGGAAAAAAAAAAAAAAAAAAAAAAACCACAAACACACGCAAATGTGTGCGTGCGCATGCGCGCGCGCGCGCGCGCGCGCGCGCACACACACACACGTGGCATGGGATATACTTCCTCTGGCTGAGTTTCTTTTGGAAACAGTGGTATCTTAGTTTTAAATTATTGTGCTTGACATAAATCCTTCCTAAACGAGAATTATTTTCTTAATTCCTTATGCCTTTCAGCCCCCAATGTAAGTATTCAAGAGAAACTTGTCACAGGCTGGTTAAAGCTGTCTGACCTATAAACCTGGCTCTAAGGAGAGAATGAACGCAGGGAACCCTCATCATCCTTCTCATTCTTGCATCCTCACATTCTACACTCCCTAGCAAGACTACATGACTTCCATTTTAATGACAAATGCAAAGTCGTTCAAACTTTCGAAAGCTCCTTCTTAGGGTAGACCTTGAAATAAGCTATGTAGAAATCCAAAACTAGGAGTCTAAGCATTGGGTGATCTCTATATCAGCTCAGTTGTTCCAGCAGTCCCTTTGGAGAGTACAGAGCCCAGCCTCTGGCTAGACTTTTGATGGGGACTCTCAGAACTCCCCAACAGAGACCCTTTGATAGATGTGGTTAATATGATGACATATCTCAGAGCACCTCACCCTTGAGACAGGCTATCTGTGCATATTTTAGGATAGAAAGGAAGTGACAGGGTGAATCACCTGATATTGGAGATGTCAATTTCCCTGACAACAACATGCTTCTTCTGCTTCTGCATTTATGCCTGCTTACATTTTTAGTTGATTCAGATAAATCTAGTTCTCTTCACAAAACTATAATTTCCATGTGAAAAGAGACTATGCTATATACTTAATTTCTGCCTCTGGTTACAGCTAGGTGCAACATTTTTCTTTAAAGCAAAAACAAAGCTCATGTAATTGCAATATAAGAAGAGCATAATAATGAACCCGTCTATTTTATTTCAGGTTAAAAAAAGGTTTTCAGGTAATTTGTTGAGTTCACATTATTAAAATAAATGCTGAAAATGCAGTCATATCACAGCTCTTATTTAAAGCCAAGGCTATGTAGGTTTCTACAGAGTTCCAACTGTGACAGCAGTTTAGTCCTCTAGAGCTGTTCTAATACTGTAGCTACTATCAATATGTGGTTAAACTTAAATCTAAATTAGTCAGAATTAAATTTAAAAATCACTTTCTCAGTCACAAGAGCTACATTTCAATTGCTCAACAACTATCCATGGCTAGTGACTCCTGTATTGGGACAGTGCAGGTATAGAATGTTTCCTCCACCAGAGAAAGTTCTATTGGATAACCTTGCTCTGTATACAGAGAACGGAGAATGAGAGTAAGCAAACAAGTTTTAGATTTTCAACTAAAGCATTTTGGGGTCTGGATCTATAATTATCAGTGTGGATGCAATTTTTATACCTTTGATCAACTCCTATGCTGCATCAAATTTTAATTCCACTATTTTCACGATCTCTTCCTTCCCTCCAACTGCTTTATCACTCTCCAGTATGCTCCACTGTTTATTCCCCATTGAACAAATTCACTGGAAAAGAAGAAAAACTAAATACTTGGAGAATAAACTAAATAGTTGTGGACATCAGAATTCTGAGAAACCCCAAGATTCCTTGTGTCTGGTACACATCACTGCATGAGGGTGAGCAGGGTCTGTGAGGGTGACAGATTCACTCTTCTGGTTAGGTCATGCTATATGGCAGACTGAGGGGATTCTCCAGATATAAGTAAGGTCCTGTATCAGTCAGAGACCTGTGAGGGAAAGAGAACCAAGACAAGAGAATATACACATGTTAAGGGATTTATTTTGAGGAACTGGCTTATGTTGTATGGGGGTCTGGCTAGACAAACTTGACGTCCATGGGAAAGGCCATCAGAAAGGACAGCAGGATGAAAACTCTGGGGCAGAAGTCCTGAAGGCCTGTCCACAGACAGAATTATTTCTTCAAGGAATCTTCAGTTCTAGTCTGAGACACTCCAAGTGATTAGACCAGGACCACCAGGTTACTATAGATAATCCTCTTGACTTAAAGTCAGCTTATTATGGAGATTAACCACATCTATAAAAATTTTCATGGTAACAACCAGGTAAGTGTTTGACTGAACACTGAGGATTAAAACCCAGCCAAGTAGACACCAAAAAATGACCATCACAGGTCCCTTAATCAGTTGATTTTCTGTTACCCAAAAGGTGACCACTCTGACTGGGCCTGGTCTAAGCAGGTGAGATCTTTAAAACAGGGTATAAAGGAGAAGATTAAGAGGTACGAGCTTTCAGTTATATTATAAAATAAATAACCACAGGGATAAGAAATACAGCACAGGGAATATAGTCAATAATACTGTAATACCTTCGTAGGATGGCAGAAGGTGTATTTGTGAGGAGAATTTCATCACATATAATTGCCCTATCACTACAGTGTATGAAACTAGTACAGTGTGCTGAAACTACATGCCAACTACACTTCAATTAAAACTTTTTAAATTAAAAAAAAGAGGGTCTAGAGATTAGAGAGTTGAGGCAACAGGGACTTTCTCTTTCCTGTTGTCCCTAAAGAAGCCACCAAGAGTTCTACAGCTACAAGGAAATGATTTCTGCCAGCAGCACCTGAGCTTGGGAGAGAACGCCCAGTCTCAGGTAAGACCACAGTCTAGCCTAACACTTCAACTGCAGTGTTGTGGGAGCCCAAGCAGAGGACTCAATTAAGCCATTCCCAGACACCTGATCTCTGGAAACAGTGAAATAATAAATGCATTTTGCTTTCAACCATTAAGTTTGTGGGCATTTGTTTTACAGCATGGAAAACTAAGAACAGAAAAGGAAAAGTGCCTAAAGTCTCCTGAGGGCACTGGGTGAGTCTGGCACTGAGCTGAGCTGACTTCATAACTTATCTGAATTATATGGTAATTAACTTCATTGTGGTGATCATTTCACCATGTATACATATATCAAATCATCATATATCTTAAATATATACAATTTTTTCTCAACTATACCTCAATAAAACTGAGAACATAAATGTTATTTTAGGCTGCTAAGATAATAAAGTAACGCTCTTTTCAATTATTCCCTTTTTAACCATGAAGAATGTTTTTCATCTTTAAGGATGAGGAAGCTAAAGTTTAAAGTAATTTTCTCAGATTCTGGATCTAAGACTTGTATTCTAAAAAGAGTTTAGATTATCTCTTTTATGTGGACACATGAATTATGTAGGATGGACTGGTTTTTTGGTTCTCACTGTTACATTATAAATATTATAGCAAAGTTAAGAAAAAACTATGAAGAAATACCATTCTTTATCATAATATATGGTTCTTGCCCTGTTGTAGATCTGATCTAACATGTAACCTTCTAAATATAAAAGGAAATAAGTATTCACCATAGTTGCCTTTAGAGATAGAGAACCTATTTAATTATTTATGCCAATATTTTTCTTCCTGACTATTCTCTCACTATTATGGGGCTATAACCTGCTCAGATTCAGTTTATAAGAAAAACTAGTTAGAATCTGTGAGAACAACATACACTTACTAGTCTTTAATTGAGACTGACCACAGCAAAAATTTTAGGAAATACCAAATCACTATTTATTTTATTTATTTATGATTAAATAAAGTGAATACAAATTCAATAGCTCAGAAATTTTTTACCAGACACATCTACAAGGCAAAAACCACTTCAACATGATATGCTGTTCAGATCTGAAGTAAGGGAAGCCCCTCTATAAGGAGACTTCCACTGACCATGAACACTGAGAGGCAGTATTCTGGTGTTACCTGGACTGTTCTAGACCCAGCTTTGGCAACCAGGGGTGGGATTTTAAATCCTCTAATTCCTCGGCTATCCTGGTAACAGAACTGAATGGAATATCTCAGACCTGGCAGTGATCTGCTAAAAGTTAACAGTCTACAGACATCTTCAGTTCCATTTAAAGAACTGTCATGGATCATTGAGATTATTTTCTCTCCTCTACTCAAATAATAGGTCAATGTGACCTTTGTTGCTCTGAAGTATTTATACATCAAGCTCCAGCAGCAGATGTCAAGTTTCTGCTCTTAGACTTCTTGAATTAACTTGTAATGTACTCCCCTGCAAAACTACCTTTCCCACCTTAATTTTGCTTTAGATTTTGGAAGGTAGATACAAAAAATCAGAATCAGAACTATGATCACTCTCTCCATTTACCTGAAGGCTCCTGACTTTAATATCCACTAAAACCTAAGTGAAATGCAATCATTTTCACCTTAAAAAAAATCAACTTAAAAATGAGTGCTGATAAGAAACAGTTCATCTCTCCAAGAAAGTGGTAACATACTTGGGAGAATATAATAATAAGGCAATAATTAATTTCTCATGATAGTGTATGATAAAAGACAGAATTAACATAAAAGTGATGTGATCCAAGTGACTAGTGGGTTTAATTCAACCTCTGCCACTAACCTGCTAGTTTGCAAAGCCACTCTAGATTTCACTTACCTGGTACTTTTATATAAGAGTTGTTAAATATCATATTAAATTGTATATCAATTCGCACTTCCTCAATTTCTTTTAATAGTTGGAACTAACCGACTCTTATGGAGATCTCATTTGTCTTTGGTCAATTTGATCTCATCTTTAGCCAATCTATTTCCAGACTTGGAATGCAAAATGTTCTCTAAGTGAATACTCATATGGTTGTCATTTATTTAACAGTTACTTGTGTTTTATTAAACTTTTCAATTAATATTTACAATATAAAAGAACAGATATACTCATACCCACTTCACGAATAGGAAGGTGATTGTGGAAATGATCCATGACTTGTCCAAGGTTTTACAGCAAGTAAGAGAACAGCTGGATTTGGACAAGACTCTGAAAGAGCGAATTTCCTCTCCTTCTGTGCCTTTGAATCCCATCTCATCTACAGTTTTCTCCATAGGAAGCAGAAATCAGAAGAAAACTATACAGGACAGATTTATTTAATTATTGATGCATTTAAAAGTCCAGTATTTTATTTTTCATTTGGGCAGACGGACACCTTCACAGTCTTCATTTATAAGAAATTTGAGTTCTGGAAATTTTACAAAATTGATGTGGGATTTAAACAGTTGTACTTACAAAATTTTTTGTTTTTCTAGATTAAAATAAGTCAGTCAAACGTGAAGATTTTAACAATATCTAAGAAAAGGATTTGTTAGATAAAGATATGTTGAAGATGGGGAGGATAATTTTCCATTCGCTACAGACCTTTCCTCTTTTTCCAGAGATATTTTGACATTTAATAGGTTCTTCTCTGATTAACAGAATATTGTAACTTTTTATGGAAAAATATATTATAAGCACTGTTGGCTGCAGACAGGTGAGGGTAGGGGAAGAGAGAAAAGTGGCAGGTGCGCATTCAAGAGAATCCAAGCAGCGTTCACCTTCTGTGAAGAATGCCACTCGAAGCACATGGAAAATGTCAAATCCATACTGAACAGTGAGGTCAGTCAGAGGATTCTTCCACATCATTTAGCACTTGAGATGCTACCCTTTTAACAACAAACAGCCTCTTGTTATAAGGTGGAGAGGTTTTTATGGCAGAATACATAGTGCAGAGTAGTACACTGTGCGCATGTGTGCATGTGTGTCTGTGTCTACATATATTGTTTTTTCATATGGCTAGAATAATTTTATGAACTATTTGTCATGAGAATTCGGATATATCAATTTGGATGGCATTTTTAATAATCCTTGTTTAATGCTCACTCAATACATCATTACTATAAGCCTCCAAAATTAAAAATTAAACTGATACATGAAATGGCATGTTGATAGTAAGTCAGCATTTTAATATAGAGACTATTAGTACAGCAGTCCCCCCTTATCCATGGGGGACACGTTCCAATATTCCCAATGGATGCTTGAAAGGAGAGTACTGAATCCTATATAAAAACTATGTTTTCTTCCTGTATATACATACTTATGATAAAGTCTAAGTTACACAGGCACAATAACATGTTAACAATAACTAATAATAAAATAGGAAAATTATAATAATATACTGTTATAAACCGCAATAAAAGCTATATGAATACGCTCTGTGTCTGCCTCTCTCAAAGTATTTTATGGTGCTGTACTCATACCCTTCCTCTAGTGATGCTATGAGATAATAAAATGCCTGCGTGATGACAAGGCACTGATGAGGTGAAGTGTGGTGAATGACACAGCACTGTGATGCAGTGTCTGGTTACTACGGACCTGAGGATATGCTTGGAGAGCCATCTGCTTCCAAATGCGGCTGAGGGTAAGTGACAGTGTGGATAAAGGGGGGACTCCTGTACTGCTACTTAACATGTCCTTTCAAAAGGCATAAGTGCTATACTTAAAACCACTGAAGAACATCTGCTTAAGATTGAGAGCAGTGTTAATAAGAGACAGAGGTTTTACACTAATTTTAATGTCTCCTTCTCTTTTTCTTTCCATCCCTCACTTCCCTCTCTTCATATCTTTCTGCATCAACAGTTACTGTAATTTTCTTTTTTTTTTTTAAGATTTTATTTATTTGACAGACAGAGATCACAAGCAGGCAGAGAAACAGGCAGAGAGAGAGAAAGGAGGAAGCAGGCTCCCTGCTGAGCAGAGAGCCCGATGTGGGGCTCCATCCCAGGACCCTAGGATCATGTCCTGAGCGGAAGACAGAGGCTTTAACCCACTAAGCCACCCAGGTGCCCCCAGTTACTGTAATTTTCAACCTACACACCCCTTCCTCTCCTATGAAGTCAAAATAATCGTGCAAATATTCTGAGGAATCAAAATTGTGGTAAGAATATTTCTCATGATTTTAATGGCAATGATTTACTGATTTATGGTATTCTTTCCAAAGAATATGTCTGTTTTTAATTATTTATGGCCAACTAAATCGTAATTATCAGATATTTTGCCTTCCATTCCTGATTTCCACATGACTTAATTCATTACTTAAAGGTAGCTTAAGAATGAATATTCTCAGGGCATCTGCGTGGCTCAGTCGGCTGAATGTACAACTCTTGGTTTCAGCTCAGGTCATGATCTCAGGGTCATGAGATCAAGCCCCAAGTCAGGTTCTGCGCTCAATGGGGAGTCTACCTCCACTCTCCATCCTCCTCCCTCTCTGAAATTAATTAGTTAAATGAAAAAAAAGAATATTCTGAAATTAATTAGTTAATTAAAAAAAAGAATTAATCTGGATCTCACTGGGATCAATATACTTCAAGAGCCACTGAGTCTGTAGCAATCCTTTTTGCTTTCCAGGAAAACTGAGCATGTCCTTGACTCCTTACCCTTCACTGAGTGTCCATGAAATTCCTACTGTGTCCCATTCCTGTGGTTGCATAATTATCTTCTAGTGTAAACTGCTAAGCACTTAGTTATTTCTTCCAAACTTTCTATATATTTTATGAATAAAATAGGGACTCATTCTTTCAAAAGTATTTCAATAGTATAATAGTATCTACTATACATGAAGCAGAATGTTCAGGTCCAACACCCACCAACTAACTGCATTCTAACAGAAATGAATACACACGTAAACTTTGATATAATACAGTAGGAAAGGACAGAATGTAATACTAAAACCAAATCCAGTACAGTTCTGCCATTGGTTCCTCATGGGGTGGGGGGTCTCAGGAAACGCATCTGTCTCTTTAGGGGAGCTCTTAGTTCCTCACTTGCAAACTTCGTATCTGGTCTAGGTCATCCCCAACAGGTCTGCCACCTCTAAACATTTGGGGGCTCCAGGAGTCCTGTTTACTGTTCTTCTTTAATGTCAATCATTTCAGAAAATCTAAGTACTGGAAATTACATTTTGATATAAGGACAACTCTTTCTAGAAAATGATTATTATGCTGTATGAACATTAAGACTCATTTTTGATGCTTAATGAATGTTTAAGGGATATTTCCTTATGAAGTTAAGAACAGATGTTGGATAATAAAATTCATCTCAGATCTGAGAACCTAAGAAATAAATGAACAGTTACTAAATAATCCTCTGTGCTATCCAAGAATACTAGGAAATGAGAATGACAGCAACAATAATAATAATGGCGAATATATTTATGACGGTTTACCTTAAGCCAACCCTTGTGTTAAGCACTTTAGATTTATTATCATGTTTAATCCCCAAGCCAAATCTATGGAGTGAGCATTATTACTCCCATTTTGAGGGGGCAGAAATGGGGATTTGGAAAGCTTAAGCAACCACCTTAAATTACCCACTAAATAAACTTAGCATTTACTTTCGATTTCACTTTCATCTCCTTTCATTATATCATACTGTTTACCATAAAAGAGAATGTACTTCAAAATACAGTTAACACAAATAATCCTTATACATGCATTTTGTGTTCAAAACTCAAAAGTGACACTGTGAATTAAATTTTTGCACATGAGGGGCACCTAAGTGGCTCAGTGGGTTAAGCCTCTGCCTTTGGCTCAGATCATGATCCCAGGGTCCTGGGATCGAGCCCCGCATCGGGCTCTCTGCTCTGCAGGGAGCCTGCTTCCTCCTGTCTCTCTGCCTGCCTCTCTGCCTACTTGTGATCTCTGTCGGTCAAATAAATAAATAAAATCTTTAAAAAAAAAATTTGGGGGGCGCCTGGGTGGCTCAGTGGGTTAAGCCGCTGCCTTTGGCTCAGGTCATGATCTCAGGGTCCTGGGATCGAGTCCCGCATCGGGCTCTCTGCTCAGCAGGGAGCCTGCTTCCCTTCCTCTCTCTCTGCCTGCCTCTCTGTCTGCTTGTGATCTCTCTCTCTCTCTGTCAAATAAATAAATAAAATCTTTAAAAAAAAAAAATTGGCAAATAAGTGCTGAATATTGTCGAAGACACAAAAATCACCCATGTCTCTATGCAACATTTGAGACTAATGAAAACACAAATTATTTTGTTTGAAAACCAATGGCTTATAGTTTAAAGTAGAAAAAAGTTATCATCTTTGCTTAAGATATACTATTTACCCTTTCTGATCTAATGACTATGCTCTCTATATTATTTTTCTTATAAATAGTATATTTAATCTTCATATTATTACTAATCTATGCATTCTATATAATATTCAAAGAGATAAAATTTAAAATATAAATCATAATAGTACAGAAATATTATACTGCTTCTTCTTATATATCATTTAAAGTATAGATTTTAGGTACTTTTTATGATATTATTAATTCTATACATATCATAATTAGCAGTTTTGCTGTTAGAAATTTGAACACTAAGTAAATCAGTTAACTCAGCTAGCTTTATATTTTTTCCAATACAATCACTGTTTTCTCTTTTGAGGTAATGATTTATTGGTAGACCATCCGACAGGATCCCAATTGGTTCAAATGCCCAGAAGTAACTGTGCCCCTGTCCTCACCCCCTCCTCCCTCAAACTCAAGCAGAAGAGAGCCACTGAGCTTGGGGGAGGAGGGGTGAGGACAGGAGGAGTGTAAGTTTCAGGGACAAATAAATGTGTACACATTCAGTGACTCGGAATAAGACTCTAAAATGAAATGACACTAAGATATACTAAGATTAAATTCCCCCAAAGAACATCAGGATGGGAGCTCGAAATACACACTGTAACAAAGGGATGAGAATTTTCATACACATCTGAATTTGTAAATTGAGATTAAAATCTTGCATACATTTGAAAACTGTGTCTGATTCAGTAATTTCTGAAAGTTAGTAATACAGTTATAGGATGTCAGTAATTCAGAAAAGTATGTAAGAGAAAATGAAAGTTATCCATAATGTCACATCTTAGACATAACAGGGTTAATACTCTGATGTGTTCTCTGCACTTTAATTTTTAAATTTTTAAAAAATTTTTTACCAACTGGTAAATGAAAGACACATTGGTTGCATAAACACTTTTATATCTGCTTTTCCCTATCTAATTCTGTATCGTGACCATTTTTTGTTGTCATTAAAAACTCAACATTTTCATGTCGGCTGCACAGATAGTTCATTCAACTATTTTGTCTTCTTGTCATATCATTCAAAGAACTACTTTTACAAAAAGTCGGGCAAAAAGAAATCCACATTCTTCTTTTCCAAAGTTCTAATGGAAGCATTTGGGAATAGGTAATCAATCAATAAACAAACAAACAAAAGCAAATACATCATTACCCTGGTTTTTATACTCACTAGCTGAACAAGGAAACAAAAACTTAAATTAGTTCTTAATTTTCTCATTGATAAAGCAGGGAAGACAGGGGAGCCTGGGTGGCTCAGTGGGTTAAAGCTTCTGCCTTCGGCTTGGGTCATAATTCCAGAGTCCTGGGATTGAGCCCCGCATCGGGCTCTCTGCTCAGCAGGGAACCTGCTTCCCTTCCTCTCTCTCTGCCTGCCTCTCTGCCTACTTGTGATCTCTGCCTGTCAAATAAATAAATACAATCTTTTAAAAAAAAAGGGGGAAGATAATAATTCCTCATTGTAGTAGTTTAAGAGGATTAAAGAAGGCACTTAGCACCGTATCTGACATGTCATCACTGTAAATGTAGGATACTCTAGCTACATAAATAATGATAATAATTATTACTACTATCCTCAATGTGGACCTATAATGCTCTGGTCTTATGCTGCCTGGTTTTTATGCTACGAGCTAACATGCCTTGATGGGGGGAAAAAAAAGCTAGGCTGACAACATGTGATATGTAAGTAAATTAATTTTATTTATTTAAACATTGGTATTCTCATTTGCAAAGTAACTATATAGAGCATAGTTTTATACTGTCTACATATTCTACTCTACTTTGTATATCTCCGAATAAACATGATCAACATGATACAATGATTTTATCCTCAAAATCCAAAAAGCATTAATTCACTTATACCCTATCATTCCATTTTTTACCACAGCCCTATGACGCAGGGAGGGGGAAAGGGCACAGCATTTCATATAGATGAGAAAGATCTGAATCAGGAGAGGGAGGAGGAAGATGGCAGAGGAGTAGGAGACTAAATTTTGTCTGGTCCCAGGAATTCAGCTAGATACTTATCTAACCATTCTGAACACCTACAACTTCAATAGAAGATTGAAGAGAAGAATAGCAGCAATTCTATGAACAGAAAAGCGACCACTTTCTGGAAGGTAGGATGTGCGGAGAGGTGAATCCGAGGCAATACACAGGAAGATAGACTGTGGGAGTAGGGAGCCGCTGCAAGTGAGGGAGCAGCGGAGCACAAAAGCAGAAGTTTTAGAAGTCTGCTCTGTGGAGGGACATCACTCCAGTGGCTAAGCAGGGGCTGGAATCCTCACTGGGTCAGTGTAGTCTTGGGACCTTCGGAGTCACAGAAAGACCAGGGGTGCCTGAGTCCGGCAGAGCTCCCAGCTAGCGGAGTGGGGAAGCCAGCTGCAAAGATGGAGCTTAGGAGTGGCCTCTCAGTTCTGGGTTGCCCAGAACAGTGAAGCTACTATTCTTTGATCAGGGACCTCACAGGTGGCAGATCTGGGGAGAACACCCCCTTCCTTCACCAGGAGGAGCAGCATGAGAGAGCGCTGCAGGAATCTGCTGGGTTTGGAGACTCCAAACGGGGCTGTGGACCAGAGACAGAAATGCTCAGTCACAGGCTGGGTGAGCTCAGAGTGCTGCCAGAGACCAGAGAGACAGGTGCGACTGACTGCTTTTCTCTGAGGGCTCACTGAAGTCGGGGTGGGGGGTGGGGGCAAGACCTCCGCTGCTCCAGGGCCAAAGACTGGGAGGCTGCCATCCTCATTCTCATCTTCCAAATCTATACTGAAAGCATTCAGGGAACAAAAGCTACCAAGAGCAAAACCAGGTAGATTACTTGCACTGGCCCCTGGCAAGGGCTGTACAATGGCGCCTCAGGCAAAGACATTTGAGAATCACTGCAAGAGGCCTCTTCCCCAGAAGATCAGCAAGAAGATCCAGCCAAGACCAAGTTTACTATCAATGAGAACTGTAGAACACCAGTGCTAGGGGAATACAGCACATAGAATTCATGGCTTTTTTTCCATGACTCTTTAATCTTTCAAAGTTAAATATTTTAAATTTTCGTTATTGTTTTTCTTTTTTTCTTTTTCCTTTTTCCTCTTTCTTATTTTAACTATTTTATCTTATTAATACTTTTTCAAAATCTCTTTTAATTTTCATGTTTATAGCCATATTCTTTTTTTAATTTAATTTTTGTGTGTATGTGTTCCAAAATTCATTGTTTATGCACCTCACCCAGTGCTCCATGCAATACATGCCCTCCTTAATACCCACCACCAGGCTCACCCAAACCCCTCTCCCCCCTCCTCCAAAACCCTCAGTTTGTTTCTCAGAGTCCACAATCTCTTATGCTTCATCTCTCCCTCCAATTTTTCCTAACTCACTTCTCCTCCCCATCTCCCAGTGTACTCCGTGTTATTCCTTATGCTCCACAAGTAAGTGAAACCATATGATAACTGACTCTCTCTGCTTGACTTATTTCACTCAGCATAACCTCCTCCAGTCCCATCCGTGTTGATACAAAAGTTGGGTATTGATCCCTTCTGATGAAGGCATAATATTCCATAGTATATATGGACCATATCTTCTTTACCCATTAGTCTGTTGAAAGGCATCTTGGTTCTTTCCACAGTATGGTGATTGTGGCCATTGCTGCTATGAACACTGGGGTACAGATGGCCCTTCTTTTCACTACAGCTATATCTTTGGGGTAAATACCCAGTAGTGCAAATGCTGGGTCACAGGGTAGCTCTATTTTTAATTTCTTAAGGAATCTCCACAATGTTTTCCAAAGTGGCTGCACCAACTGCATTCCCACCAACAGTGTAATTCTATCTCTTCGATGTATTTAACTTTATTTTTTGTATACATATAAGTTTTTCTTTCTTTAAAATTTTGGGATACAGTTTCTTCTAACAGACCAAAATATACTCTAAATCTAGGGGACGGCTTTGTTCTAGTCTCCAGCCTGATCATATCCTCTCTTTTTTTTTTCTTTTTCAACAACTGCTTATCTTATCCATTCCTTTTTAAAAAATTTTTTAAATTTTTATCTTCACACTCGTATTACATCCCTTCATCATGTTTACCCTAATTTATATATATATACACGTGTGTGTGTGTGTATAATTTTTTTTTCTTTTCTTTAAAATTTTGGAAAGCAATTTCTTCAAACAGACCAAAATACACCCAAAATCAAGTCTGTGGCTCTGTTCTATTCACCAATCTAAATATATATATTCAATCACAAGAGGAAAGTTGGAAAGAACTCAAATACATGGATGCTAAAGAGCATCTTACTAAAGAATGAATGGGTCAACCAGGAAATTAAAGAAGAATTGAAAAAATTCATGGAAACAAAAGAAAATGAAAACACAATTGTTCAAAATCTTTGGGATACAGCAAAGGCAGTCATGAACGAAAAGCATATAGCAAAGAAGCCTTTCTCAAGAAATAAGAAAGGTCTCAAATATACAAACTAACCCTACACCTAAAAGAGCTGCAGAAAGAACAGCAAATAAAGTATAAACCCAGTAGGAGAAGAGAAATAATAAAGATCAGAACAGAAATCAATGAAACAGAAACCAAAAGAATAGTAGAACAAATCAATGAAACTAGGAGCTGGTTCTTTGAAAGAATTAATAAGATTGATAAACCCCTTGCCAGACTTAGCAAAAAGAAAAGAGAAAGGACCCAAATTAATAAAATCATGAATGAAAGAGGAGAGATCACCAACAGCACAGGAATATAAACTATTATAAGAACATATTATAAGAACTACATATAATTAGAACTACACACCAGCAAATCTATTATAATAACATATTGTAAGAACTACATATTATAAGAACTACACACCAGCAAATCTGACAATCTGGATAAAGGGATGCATTCCTAATGATGTATCAACTACCAAAACTGAACCAGGAAGAAATAGAAAACCTGAACATATCCATAACCAGCAAGGAGACTAAAGCACTAATCAAATGTCTCTCAACAAAAAAGAGCCCAGAGCCAGACATCTTCCCAGGAGAATTTCTACCAAAAGTTTAAAGAGGGGCGCCTGGGTGGCTCAGTGGGTTAAGCCGCTGCCTTCGGCTCAGGTCATGATCCCATGTCCTGGGTTCAAGCCCCACATCGGGCTTTCTGCTCAGCGGGGAGCCTGCTTCCTCCTCTCTCTCTGCCTGCCTCTCTGCCTACTTGTGATTTCTCTCTGTCAAATAAATAAATAAAAATCTTAAAAAAAAAAAAGTTTAAAGAGTTAATACCTATTCTTCTGAAACTGTTCCAAAAATAGAAATGGGAGGAAAACTTCCAAACTCATTTTATGAGGCCAGCATTACCTTGATTCCAAAACCAGACAAAGACCCCATCAAAATGGAGAATTACAGACCAAATCCCTGATGAACATGGATGCAAAAATTCTCCCCAAAATACTAGCCAATAGGATCCAATAGTACATTAAAAGGGTTATTCACCATGACCAAGTGGGATTTATTCCTGTGCTGCAAGTTTGGTTCAAAATCTGCAAATCAAATCAATGTGATATAATACATTAATAAAAGAAAGAACAAGAACCATGATACTCTCAATAGATGCTAAAAAAGCATTTGACAAAGTACAGTATTCTTTCCTGATCAAAACTCTTCACAGTGCAGGGATAGAGGGTACATACCTCAATATCATCAAAGCCATCAAAAAACCCCAATATCTTGCCATTTGCAACAATGTGGATGGAACTAGAGGGTATTATGCTAAGTGAAATAAGTCAATCAGAGAAAGACAATTATCATAGGATCTCACTGATATGAGGAATTTGAGAAACAAGACAGAGGATCATAAGGGAAGGAAGAGAAAAATGAAACAAAATGAAACCAGAGAGGGAGAAAAACCGTAAGAGACTCTTAATCTCAGGAAACAAACTGAGGGTTGGTAGAGTGGAGGCGGAGAGGGATGAGGTGGCTGAGCGATGGGACATCAGGGAGGGAATGTGCTATGGTGAGTGCTGTGAATTGTGTAAGTCTGATGGTTCACAGACTTGTACCCCTGAAACAAATAATACGCTGTAGGTTAATAAAAAAATAAAAATTAAAAAAAAAATAAAAGATCTGAGTTGGAATCCTGAACACATTCACTGGATCATGTGGTGTCACATAGTGTTACATAGTCAACAGAAGTGTTGTGAAAAATGCAAAACTGGGCCTTCCTCCTAACCTTAATAGTAGGCATAGAGCTCTTTGAAAAAGAAGCTGAGAAGAAGTAGAGCAAAGCTTTATTTTACATATTTATCTCCTCTGTTTTTAGAGAAAATCAGCCTTCACATTATACCTTAAAGGTCAGTGTTTCTCAAATCTAAATGGAGTGTGTTAAACAATATGAATTTGTATTCTATTAGCAAAGCACATTCTGTAACACTTCTTTTGTTTTTAACTATCTATTGGCAAATGCAAAAGGCAAAGTGAACAACCATATAAATAATACTCAGCCTTTACTGTGTGGAGGACCTAGTTAATCTGACCTTGATCCCAAAGTTAAATTCACGTTAAAGAAAATGCAAACTTATCCAAAGAAGAATACAGATCCAAGCTGACCCTAGTTGAAAAGATATTAGCTAATGCAAAGTATCAATGAATTGGTACCTAAAAACAGCTTATATTTTTAAAATGTGTCAAAAAAAATTGCACGATTCTCCACAAATGGCATAGATAAAAGATACAAGAATTCAGGGGTCCTTATTCTTGCATTATTGATGCTGATAAGGTGATAAAGGAGTGTTTCTACCTACAGTATATACACAAGAGATCTATAAATGTGAGCATACTGTAATACAATGATTTTCACCCTTGTCAATATAGAGTCTTAGGAAATCTCAGTATGCATGTAGCAGACACTAAAATACAGATTAAATGAAAACTAAACTGATTCTTACAATGTGTCTATTTTCTTTATTTCACAATGCTTAGCAATGTAACAATCCAATTACCAAGTGACAAGTACAATCTATACCAGCAGTTCTCACCCAGGGGCAATGTTACCCCCCAAAGGAGACATTTCTTAATGTCTGGTGTCAATTTTGGTTGTCACAGCTAGACGAGGAGTGATGCATGACTAACATCTAATGGGCAGAGGCCAGTGATGCTGCTGAGGCTTTGACACTGAACATCCTCTTGCCCCCATGACCAGCAATGAATTATCTATCTGGCCAAAAACATCACACGTCAAGAATGAAAGACCTTGATTTATTTTGATATTCACCAAAGCCAAAGTATAAAATATGATTTGTTATAAAACATTCTCTTATTTTAGAAGGAACAAAAGCAAGGATAGTGAATAAAAAGCAAATGAGCGACACTAATTATAAAGCAGGAGGCACAAATTACAAAAACAGAGTGACTAGGAAGGTCTTGGGAGAGATATGGAAGATTCTGTCACTGTACTGAACAGCTGCAGGACAGCACAAAATGAGTCCACATTGCTGGATGACAAAGAAGAAAACACAATGCATTTTCTAGTTATTCTATGATCTTGAATTCAAAGAACCTCCTTTGTACAACAGTTCTAAATGAATCTGTGTGATGTTTTACCATAAATATTGTTGAAAACTGCTCATCTGAAGAATTACAAACTTGCTTTTTGGTTGCTGACTTTGACATTGGTAAATATAATGTATTTCTGGTCAAGAAAAGCATTTTTATAACAGATGGGCACAACTTATCTAAATTTGGAGTAGAGTTTAATCAGAGGGGCTGTTAAACCAATTGTGCTCAAACAGTGAGTGACCTCAGTTATATTTTTCATCTTGTCCTTTGCAACACAGGAAAACCTTGTAAAATGATTTGAGAAAAGGTATTATCTTTTCTATATAAGCACAATGCCATAGCAAAGGGGATTCTCCCACTCCCAAACATAATATTTGAATTTTAGAGTAGGTATAAGAAGCCACTGGCCCATTCTCTAAATTCATTTTGTATGACACACAAATATGGCTGACATAGCATGTTTAAAATGGTACAAACAAGTAAATATCTGATAAGCAGGAGGTTGATAGCAGGGAAGAAAACAAACAAACAAACAAACAAAAATGTTGCACGAAGCTTTACATGCAGTGGATGTGACCAAGGCTAGTAATCAATGCAATCCATGTAGTGATATTAGGATTAGATGGATAAATCCCATTTATACAAATAAAGGTCTTAACCAGAGTCCAATTTTACCAATAATTTCAAGAAACAAGCAATCATAAGGCTGTAGTATTAGGCTTAAAATTAAGGTCCAGTATTATATGTACTCTGACATCTGAGAAAGTCTAGAGGGTCTCAAATGACCCAAATCCAAGTTTCCCCTACAGCTCTGCTTCCAGAGTTAAGGTCCCCCAGCCAAAAATCTTCCCTTATTTCAGGGATCAGGCACAGTTTCTGCTTATTCCTGAGCACTTATGTCTTGAAATATCTCCATTCAATACTTCAATGATCACCTAGCTTAGGAGTTATTTTCCAGGGAGTCATGTTCATATATCCAGAGATGCTAAGTATGTTTACCGTAAACGACCTAAAACAGGTTCATAACAGGAATGCCCAAAACATTCCATATATAAGGACTTTCCTCCTAGAAAAATTAATTATATGGGAGCAGAGGGTGTGCAGTTATCAGTATCAGAATGTTTACAAAAGAGACTGGCCCAAGTTACCGGTCTTCTTCCCTCGGATCATTCTTCCATTAACTGGAAGTGAAACGGAACAGAGAGTGGGCTCAACTCCTCCCTGTCCACCAAAACAAGCATGAAAGACTGAAAAGACTAATATAGCATTGTTTGAAGTGTAAGAAAATATTACATAGTCTAATGAGAATAGGAATCTGAAAAATTGTGATAATTTTTTCAAGTCTAGGTATGAAAAATCTGATACTAGTCTAATAGAAATAACATTATTAAATGTTTTTAAACGAGTGATTTTTAATTTTTAAGTCATATATCCAAATAATTTGCATTGCTGGAAGGTTTAAGTGAGCATACTAAATGATTATTTTATTATATTGTTACTTCTAATTCATGAGGGCGATAACTGCCATCTTAAATATTTGCTCTTTTCTCCGTAGCTAAGCTAATTTAAATAGGTGATAATTAAGACTAACAGCTCAAGAATAAAAGCTAATAAAAGAATCTCTTAATGTATATTTGTAGTGTTTTAAATTTTACTTCTTTCCTCACATTAACCAGGGATTATAAGTGAAATGCTGATGGACTGCATAACTGTAATTTTGACTTTCGTATTCTTTACAATCACCTAACATATATAAGGATTAACCTGTATGTAGACAGTAGTGAAAATATCTCAGGAGCTGAGGTTTCCTGAGGAGATGCACTGACTGAGGTTGATAAACCTCCTACACCAAAATGCAAGAAAGCTTGAGGTGTGTCATTTGCAAGCTGTCCTTAAATGAGTGTATTAGGACGACCGGACCTTCAGATTGTACTGTCGGACATGTGGGACAATACTGTGCAGATGCTTTTATTGCCAAACATCTTCCCTTGTATGTTCTTACAGTGAGAACTGTGGGCCAATTTTTTACAGTCATTAGAATCTACAAGATAATATTTCTGTAGGCCATCATTGTGATTATAAAAGTTCCCTGTGGGTGAAGAAGAAGAAAAGAAGAATTAACCAAAGGAGAGAAGCATCAAATGACAGAGAAGGAGCAGCACTTCAGATTGTTACGAAGGATTCCTAGGTCTGCAAATAACTCACTTATGCAAGTCACATAACCCTGTGGATTTTGGTTTCCTCATTAGTAAAATAAGGGATTGGGTTAGGAGGCCTTCTGGGAACTTTTTAAAGTTCTTGTAGAGTATGCACAGGTCTCTTTGTATTACTCAAAGTACCTTATTTGTAAACCATGATGAAGCATAGTTATTTTTCATTATTTTATTCATTTTCAATTTTCAACCGGTTATCATGCTATGTGTATGCTTTATTTTAAAATATGGGTTTTCTGGGAAATTATTTTATGAAAAGAATTCTGAATTTATATTTAAAATAAAAAATATATCCTCTCTTATCCCACAACAGAAGTGTACTGTTACTCCTACTTCAAAACTGCAAACAGGTATGATTATATGTTATTCTCAATCAATAATTTTGGTTTATTTTTAAATCAACATTGTTGATTTTATATGTGAACTTAGAAAAATCTTGAGGGTAAATTAGATTTTGTAGTAAGCAATACAATGTAAATCTAGCTCTAAATCAATGTCTAAGTAAGCATTTCTCCAAAATACGAACTAGCTATCATTTGTGACTGTCTCGTATCTAAGGAGAAACTAACATATATTTGCCATGTTATCTCATTGAATAGACTCAATAGTAACTATCTTCCAAGTAAAAGAAATTACACTGGAAAAAAAATAATTAAATGCTGATAGCATGCATCTCCATAGACATGAAAAATGAGAATGTAATTCTTTGTTTTTCATACCATAAATTTCCTTTCAACGCAAATGTCACCCTCAAATGTCAATCCAGAAATGAGACTCACCAAGTATCTGACTTTTTTTGTATAAAATGATAATAACTTATCATCTTGTAACACCTATGAATTTACATTGCCTAGTAAGTCAAAACCATAACACAAATGATTCAGTTTATTTTTCACCATCTCAAAAATATTTTTTACCTGCTACAATAATCTTCAGTTACTGCATTATTACCATCAAGGTGAGCCACAATTAGATATATACAGATAATGTTTCTATTACAAAATATTCCAATTCAAGTTTAAAATACAAACTACTTTGGGGTGCCTGGGTGGCTCAGTGGGTTAAGCCTCTGCCTTCGGCTCAGGTAATGGTCTCAGGGTCCTGGGATCGAGCCCCGCATCGGGCTCTCTACTCGTCAGGGAGCCTGCATTTCCCTCTCTCTCTGCCTGCCTCTCTGCCTACTTGTGATCTCTGTCTGTCAAATAAATAAATAAAATCTTTAAAAAAATAAAATAAAATACAAACTACTTTGCAAAGACCTAAAGAATATATGTTCTTGAAGCTAAGTTCCACTTCTCTTAGTAGCAAGAACATTTCGGTTTAACATTCGGAATTTATTTTTTATGTACTTGCATACATAAGAACAGAACATGTCCTTTATATATAGCATACTACCATGACAATTTAAATTATCTCTCTACCACGTGTAACTTGGCTTTGAGAACTATTAAATCTATTTTCATATTGATTTACTTTTCACACTAATCTTGATATGAAGTTCAAATTAACTAATAAGAGTATGATATTTTTCCTCTGATGATAAGCAATTTACATGTTTATAATTCATAAAGCAGCTGCATGAAGTTCTGGTTTAAAATAATCTTAAATAGAAATAACATAAGGTCCCCAAACACTGAAATTAGAAAAAGGAATACTAAATTGTTTGCTTTGTGTGACTCTTTTGGAACATCTATTAATATAGTCAGTACACAAGTCTTTCAACACCGTGTAGGCACCGAGAGCAACATTCAATATCATGCGAGAGACTCATACCCTGTTCACCTAAGGAAAGAATCTACCCAGCGTCAGAGAGTAATCAGTTTCTACTGAGGCAGTAGGTTAGGCCCGCATCATTTGCATCTTGGTATTAGTTCAGTTGACCAAACGTTACTTGCATATGGTCTGATAATTGACAGGATGCCAATAATGAATACGGTGACTGCGTCTGCCCTCTCCCCAGAATCTCACACTCTGCTGTATTTTGGAAAACTTTGATACACATTTCATTGAAAATATTCACACAGTGTAATGGGAGTAAAAAGAAATGTGGTTTATTCTGAAAATTCAGAGAAGTCTTCTTGTTGAAAATTGCATCTCAACTGAATCCTGGAAGAGATGAGACTGAGGAGGGGAACAGAGAGAGACCTGGTGGTTGCAGAGGACATCCTGGACAAAAACATGTTCAAGGAGCACAGCATGTACTGGGAAACAGGAACAGTTTGTATTACTGGAGCACAGAGTGCAACACGGCAGTAAGAGGATGGAAGACTGCAGAGGTAACAGGAAAGGCACTATATTTCAAGATAACACCTTGAACTTTAGGCAATGTAGCACCATTAAAGTGTTTTAACCACAGGTATGACATATTGCACTTTAGATTTACAATTAGCAAAATGGTTTACAAATAGAATTCAATAAATCCTAATAGGATTGATGAGTCTGTGTCACAATATATCAATCTCCAAGCAACGTAATAGATCTTTCACTTCATGTGTGTGTATTTGTATGTGTGAAAAACACAAAATACAAGTAACCGGAACCCTTTCATTTTATGCAAAATGAAATATTTAATTTAAATAGGAAGACATGGGTGGATTCCCAAAACTACTTATTTCTCTGCCCAGCTAAACTAATATAACAGAAGTTCTTACTAGTTTTAATGAATATATATGTTCTCCAAAATTCATATCCACCCAGAAACTCCAAACATGTTCGTCCTTGGAAATGCAGTCATTTTAATTGGTTACTTTAAGATTAGGTCGACCGAAGCTAGAGGCGTCACAATTCTGGACTTTAAGCTCTGTTACAAAGCTGTCATCATCAAGACAGTCTGGTACTAGCACAGAAATATACACATAGATCAATGAAATAGAATACAGAACCCAGAAATGGACCGTCAACTCTATGGTCAACTAATCTTTGACAAAGCAGGAAAGAATGTCCAATGGAAAAAAAAAAAAACAGTCTCTTCAACAACTGGTGCTGGGAAAACTGGACAACCACATGCAGAAGAGTGAAACTGGACCATTTCCTTACACCACACACAAAAAGACTCAAAATGGATGAAAGACCTCAATGTGAGACAGGAATCCATCAGAATCCTAGAGGAGAACACAGGCAGCAACCTCTTTGACCTCGGGTATAGCAACTTCTTATTAGGGACATCTCCGGAGGCAAGGGGAAAAAAAGCAAAAATGAACTATTGGGATTTCATCAAGATAAAAAGCTCCTGCACAGTGAAGGAAACAACAAAACTAAAAGGCAGCTGACAGAATGGGAGAAGATATTTGCAAATCTCATATCTAATAAAGGGCTAGTGTCTAAAATCTATAAAGAACTTATCTAACTCAATACTCAAAAAATTTAAAAATCTAGTTAAGAAATGGGCAAAAGAAATGAAAAGACATTTCTCCAAAGAAAACATACAAATGGCTAACAGACACCTGAAAAAAAATGCTCTACATCACTCATCATCAGGGAAACACAAATCAAAACCACAATGAGATACCACCTCACACTGGTAAGTATGGCTAAAATTAACAGCTCAGGAAACAAGAGATGTTGGTGAGGATGCAGAGAAAGAGGAACCCTCTTACACTGTTGGTGGGAATGCAAGCTGATGCAGCCACTTTGGAAAATAGTACAGAGGCTCCTCAAAAAAGTTAAAAATAGAACTACCCTAAGATCCTACTAGGCATTTATTCAAAGGATATAAAACTAGTGATTTGAAGGGACATGTGCACCCCAATGTTTATAGCCCCAATGTCCACAGTATGAAAGAGCCCAAATGTCCATCGGCTGATGAATGGATAAAGATGTGATACACACACACACACACACACACACACACACAGGAATATTACTCAGCCATCAAAAAGAATGAAATCTTGCCATTTGGAACAATGAGAATGGAACTAGAGTATATTATGCTAAGCAAAATAAGTCAGTCAGAGAAAGACAAATACCATATGATTTCACTCATATGTGGAATTTAAGAAACAAAACAGATGAACATAGGGGAAAGGAAGGAAAAATAAAGTAAGATAAAAATAGAGAGAGAAGCAAATCACAACAGACTCTTACCAAAAGAGAACGAACTGAGGGTTGCTGGAGGGAGGTGGGTGGGGGGATGGAGTAACTGGGTAATGGGCATTAAGGAGGGCACTTAATGTTATGAGCAACAGGTGTTATGTGCAACTGATAAACCACTAAATTCTACCCCAGAAACTAATACTATACTATGTGTTAAATAACTAGCTATAATTTAAATAAAATCTTGAAAGAAAGAAAAAAAAGGTCATACTGGATAGGGTGGATTTTAAATCCAGTGAGTGGTGTCTTTATAAGAAGGCCACATGAAGACACAGACCCTGACACACAGAGGGGAGAAGTCCACATGAAGACACAGACCCCGACACACACAGGGGAGAAGGCCACGTGAGGACACAGACCCTGGCACACACCGGGAAGAAGGCTGTGTGAACGGAGAGGCAGACAGTGGAATGATGCACAAACAGGTCAAAGAGCATGAAGGACTGCCAGAAACCACCAGAACTAAGGGAGGCCCATGAAATAGCTTCTCCCTCTGGGCCTACAGAAGGAATCAACTCTGCTGACACTGTGGTTTCTGACTCTTGTCCTCCAGAACTACAACAGAACAAATCCTGTGGTCTTACACTACACAGTTTGTGGTACTTTGCTATGATAACCCTAGGAAACTCACACACACATACACGACAGCACCTCTTGCTGAGGCAGCATGGTCGTATTATCAGTTTGTGTCCCTACAAAGGACAATCTCATTTGCACAGCATGAAATGAACAAAACACTGTCCTTTTGTTTGTATTTGGCTTTTTTGTTTGTATTTTGTTTGTATTTGGCTTCTCTTGATACTTTTTCCAGCCCTAGTATGGTGCTTACTTTCCACCATGATTTGCATTGGGTGGTATATCCAGGTTTTATTAATTATTCATTCAAATTGAAGGCATATACAAAAACTAGTTTAGTTGTGTGTATCTTGGTTTCCCAAGGCACTGACTTTACTCTTAGGAAGACTCTGGTTAAAAGCTCATACAGTATTTGTCATCAAAAATGCTCATGTCAATCAGGACACTGTACTGGGCTTGTGTAAAATGAATGTTGGAGTACTGCAGCCATAAATGATTTTTAGAAATTATTAGACTGAGACGTCTCCCTTCTGCTTCATGTAGTCTCTCCAGTACAGAGTAAGAAGATTAGCATCGGTGTTTTGGAAGAAGGTTTACTGAGTCAGAAGACGTGGGGAATATCACTAAGTTTTAAAAATAACAGCAGGCTCTTCCTTCAACTAAACTTGAGGGAAAACCAAATGTAGAGGGAACACAATAATTTAAAATGAGTTTAGATCCACTGAAATTAGAACTCTGATGACTCTCAAGACAAGTCGGGAAATACCAACAGGAGAAGCCGTAAGCCTTCAAAAAAGTGGCCTACAACTTACCTTCTCCACCTGGATAGAGTGAACTTTCTCTCCACAAGCTTGAGAAATACCGAACTTCTCAGACAGATAAGTGGCCACGGAAGAACTCTACAGAGGAGAAATGACAAACACCAGGGGGACGGCAGCAGCACAGGCCTCCAAGAGAAGCACTGCTCCCACTGACATCCTGCCCTCTCCAGTCCTTTCCGCAAACTTAGAAACAGAGGAAGGGCACTCCCATTCCCTGATCTGCAACTTCAGGACAGACCTCAGATAAGTCTTCCAAGGGATTTCTAGAAAGATGAGAGAATTCATTTCTCTCTCCCACAGGAGTGATCGAAGCCTAATTTCTCCTTGCGGGGATGCTAGCATACAGAGTACTGCTAACTCTTACGAGGGCAAAATAAAAGGGTGTATCTGACTTTTCCCCTTCAAAGATCCATGATTCTTTTTCTCATTGAAAAGGAAAAAGTCTTTGACATAGTATTTCACTAAATTAAAAACAAAAAAACAAAAAACAAAAACAAAACCAAAAGGCCATCTTCTAAGGGCCTACACTAGGACAGGTAAACTTAAACAATAGTAGCTTTAGGAAAGTTGTCCATCACAAATATTTTTAACACATACTTTTCTTAATGTAAATGTGTATTTCTCTTGGAAAATACATAAATATAATTTGGGTTCTTCAAAAATAGATAAATAAAAAGAATCTGATCTGGACATTAGTTACAAAAATGGCCCAGTTGGGGATCTTGTTAAAGAAATGACTAGTTATCAACTCTTTGACAATAAAAACTGTGTCCAGGATATTAAATCATTGTTCACCAAACTAAGGGAAAAAATCAGAGAATGCCATTTAAAAAATAAATGTTGTAGGTTCTTTAAACTATAAAAGAACACGGAAGAAAAATAATAAGCAGACTTTTGGTTCTCCTAATCTACACCAACCAATATGGTAGTCAGCAGTCACACTATGTAAATTCAAATTCAAGTGAATTAAAATTAAACACAATTTAAAATGAGTTCCTCAGTTATCTCAGCTACATTTCAAGTTCTCAACAGCCAGATGTGACTAGCAGACTACAGCAGGTCAAGGACATTCACATCTTTGTTTAAAGTTCTACTAAAGAACATGGCTCTAGAGCTATGTTTGTACCTTTTCTCCCCCTAAAATGATATTGATATGTCTATGGTTCCCAGTTCCTGCTGTACAAAGTACCCCAAACCTGGTGGCTCTAAACAACAGCTCTATTCTCTCACATAGATTTTTTTTTTCACTAGATTCAAATCAACGTGTCAGCAGGACCTCAATTCCTCCGGAGGCTCCAAAGGGAATCTTCTCCTCTCCTCTTCCAGCTTTTGGAGGCTGCTGACATTCCTTGACTTATAAAAGTATCACTCGATCTCTGTGCCATGGTCACAGTGCCTCCATTTTCCTGTCTATGAATTCTCCCTCTGCCCACCACTCACAAGGACAGAACCCATGTACCTAGAAGCCCCCCGGATAATGCACGATACTCTCCCCACGCCACAATCATTAACTTAATCAAACGCTCTGACTTATTAAGTAACATTTACAGTTCCAAGGATTAGTACCTGACACCTCTGGAGACCATTATCCAACTTACTACAATCTACTACAATGGTATTTTTCAACTTCTATCCTACATTTTATTTTATGTTACTAGTTCATCATTTACTCCACTGGCACCTACTGGTATAATGTTAATACAGTTTTTAAAGTGTACGATTCCTGCCCCCCCCAGAGACGCTTATATACTACAAAAACCTAGCTTCCTATGTAGCTTCAGGCATTTTTTTCCTTTCCATTTGTGACTCCCAAAGCCCGGGCTAGATGGAGAAGGCTATAATAGTATGAGCTCACCACTTCACAGATCCACTTGCAACAACTGTAGAACACACTGTCCTCTTTTAAGCCACACCTGAGTCACCTCACACTATTTGCCGCTGGGCAAGCTGTGTTTGCCCTTACTCTGAGCTCTAAGTAACCCCATTAACAGTGTTGGTTTTAAAATGATTTTTTAAAGAAAGCCATCTAAAAAATAAGATAATGTGTCTGGATATCCTAACAAGAATAAAATAAAAGATAAAGAGAGGGAGTTGGCTATAAAAAGTATTCAAAAACAACTGGAAAATAGATAAATAAAAGATAATCCAATAGGAAAACGGGCAAAATTCAACAAACACTTCAAAGAAAGAGGTATACAAAGCAAAGACAAGCATAACCTCTTTAAAAATCAGGGAAGTGTTCACTAAAACTAAAATGAGATATAATGAACACTCACCACAATGGTTAAAACTTTGAAATCAAGTTCCCAAATTTGTGAAGCAACAGGAATGCCAATACATTGGCTGTGGGAGTGTGAGTTGATAATAACCACTGCAGAAAAGAATTTTGTCATTACTGACAAAAATTAAACATACATATATCCTAACTTGGTATTATCCTTCCTAAGGTGACATCCATGAGGAATATTTATAGCAATTCTATTAAAATAGCCAAAAATGGAAATAATTCAAACATTCATTAACATAAAATGAATTGATGATTATAGGATATTCATACAATAGAGTAACAGGGCCAATAAATATAATCAAATACCTTAAATAACAGTGTGGATAATTCTTATAATTATTATTTTGAAGAAAGAACTCAGATGGGAAATGACGTATACTTCAGGATTCCATTTTCGTGAAACTAAAAAAAAACGTAAAATTAATCTATGAGGATAAAAATCAAGTGAATTTCTACCTTTAAAAAGCAGCAGTAACTGGGAGGGGGGGCCAGGTGTCAATATGATTATTTTATTGACGTGGTGATGGTTACATCATTGCTCATTTTGTTGGAATCGAGGAGTAGGAAAATAGAACAGCGGTCGTGAGCTCTAGCATTGTACCAGACTCACTGGCTTTCCTTTCAGCTCTATCATTCAGGCGATATGCCTCTGGTGTATTTTAACTTTCACTATTTTTAATCCCGGTAAATACTACTATATTAGTTGTTCCACCTAATGTCTCATGTAATGTTTTCCTTATTCACCATGGTATTACTAACATTCAGCATATTTCATGACACATAATAAGTGCTAAGTAATTTTTTTTTTTAGATTTTTTTTTTAATTTTATTTATTTGACAGAGAGAGATCACAAGTAGGCAGAGAGGCAGGCAGAGAGAGAGAAGAGGAAGCAGGCTCCCTGCTGAGCAGAGAGCCTGATGCTGGGCCTGATCCCAGGACCCTGAGATCATGACCTGAGCCGAAGGCAGAGGCTTAACCCACTGAGCCACCCAGGCACCCCCAGTGCTAAGTAATTATTAATAAATTTCATACATCATGGTTTCCATGAAGAGCATTACACATTTTTCATTTACTGAACATGCTCCCTAGAAAATCCATCATGCAGAGGAAAATACCACATTTTGTCTTGGCCTTCCCAATGTGCTGATACTTAGAATATGTGTGAACACAGAATTCTGTATCCATAATGCCAGGACCACATACAGAGAACCCAGATTTATGTTAAGGCTCATTTTAGGCTTCTCCTAACAAGTTAAATCTTCCTCCTGAAGATCTATATTCTGCTGAAGAACTACATTTCTCTGCCTCTCTACTCATTGTATTTGCTATAATAAAGTGATGACCAAATAAAATAAACACCTGAAGAACTTTTAAATGATCTCCATGGCCCCTTTGTAGTAACCACTTCAGTTTGCACGTAACAATATTGCTCATGAATAAAAAAATATGATTTGGTTATCACAACAGCTACTATTTCCACACCAATCTCTGTAACTGATTTCTACAGAGGTGAAAGCTTTATATATATTTTTATTATAAACTACTAAATGTTTGGTTAATTTTAAAAAGCTTGCCAATAGGTCATTTGCCATCTTCTGGTTGTAGTGAACTTTTATTTTTACGTATCTGTAAGAGAGGTAAGGGAGAGTCTAATGGTAGACTCCTAGGAGGAGGGAAATATTTTATCATAGAATTCATATTCTAAAGCCAGTATCTGCAAATCATGTATTTGCAGATTGAGTCTCTACTACCTAGCGGCCTCAAAACACCTCAAACAATCTCTAAAGTAATTCTGTGTTGGTACTGCTTTCATAGAAGCAAATAAGCAAAGACACATCTTCGGTAGATAAATCCATCATCAACCTTGGCCTGAAAGAAATTCCACAGATGAAAGTTTTAAAGAAACTAAGGTCATAGTCAAGAAGATGGGGAAGAGAAGGACAGGCAGATAAGAGGGCTGTAAAGAAGAAGACAGAAGAATAGGAAAGGCAAACAAGCACTACTGGTAAAAATGAGTAGAAACAAGACAGCAGAGCTGTAATCCCCCAAAATCCATATATTAGAATCACCAGACATCTATATAATGTTTTTAAGAAATAAATAAGAAAAAGAGCTTAAAACATGATTAAAAGAAAAGCATCATTTTAGGGGACCAAGGCAATTTTTTAAAGGAGCAAATAAAACTTGCAGACATATCAAATATCCTTGACATTAAAATTTAGTGGTTAGCTTTAAAAGAGTAAAAGGTGAAATTGATGAGAATTGGCAGGGAATTCTCAAGAATATATCCAAAATCCATCACAAAGAGTCAAAATGATGGATAATAATGTAAGTTTCTACTTTTAAATATTGCATAAGACTTCAGGTAACTAACTTAATAAGCTTTGTCGTTTTAGTCTACGGAACAAAAATCCTTTGCTTAAGGTATTTTTATGTGTTTCTGTGTAAAGATGTAAAAATATATCTAGAACATATAGATAAACTTATATATTTATATATAAAAACAAGGCAGTTTATTGTCAGAGAAAGCAAGTAATGTTAAATAATCAAAAATAAATCACTAATTAAATGAAAATGACAAAATCCACCATAAATTTCAACAGATACTCACAGTAAGAACAGCCATAGACCTCAACTCTGAGCCCAATGCGGCCTTCTCCATTCCAGTCCAGGGGCACGATGCGCACATAGCGGGCGATCACTGGATGCTGTAAATCATGACGAACCACACTATCAGAGTTGATGTTCCCAGGAAATGCCTGGAAAAAAAGAAAAGGGATTAAAAAATTAAAGAAAAACGTACGTTGGAAACAACCACGTTCTCTGTGTGCTAAGATAAATGTAAGTTTTCTTCTCCAATGGCAGGATTTTATATTTTCTACTATAAACAATTTGAACAAAGCTACCATACTTCCTTTGTTTGAAAACAAGTCTGGTTTTAAATGGAAACCAGGCCAAAATCTCTAAGTGTCCTTTTGAAGGTGAAAAAACACACATATTAGCAGAATGAAACACTACACGGAACCCACCACACTATCCAGTAAATATTTAAATTACGAGTTCTCATATTTTACATTTAAATTACAGTTTTTCAGCCTCCAACCATATTTCTTGCTTTTTAAAAATCTCTCCACATTACCTTCCCATGCCACCATTAGTAATCTGAACTTTTTTTCAACATCAGTTAGATTAAAAGAACAAATGAATACATTGTGCAAATACCCAGAGTTTTCTACCTTTTATTGGCATGAACACATTTACGGAGTTTACAAGTTGGTCAGAAATGTTTCCATTCCAGATTTCTCATTTACAGAGGATGTGGTCAAATCAAAAGAGTGATTTCCCATGAACCTCATTTACATTGAGAACTTCCCATTGTCTTATGTTTTTTCAGCAGAGAACAAATGGATTTCCTTCAGGCATGGCTATCATTCATTCAGGAAACATTTGTAAAACATGTATTTCACAGTAAGTATAGAACAAGATAATATGGGGACATAAGATACCTAGAGCCATAGACACTATACTCCAAACAATCACAATCTAATAGGGAAAATGTCAGTATAAAATTCTAATTCAAGGAAGATTTAAAGAAACAGACAATCATAATTTAGAAAATATAAGTCAAATAAATGAGAAATGTATGTCTGTTTTATTTTAAACATTAGCAGTTTTAATTTCATACATACATTCTAGCTCTTTCTATATTAGATAACTTGAATTTTTGTAATGTTGTATCCCATGTGCCCTCCTCTTTTATATTTGTTTATATGATCTCTTAAACACTGAAATAAGAGTTTTAAGAAGAAAACTGCCCCTTTTTAATCACACACACAAAAAAACCCCCACAACATAAGCGCCATATGACATGGCTAATTTGTTGTCTTCTTGACCTGAGGCTTTGAATTTGCTTCTTTATAAAAATAGAAGTTCTATCTTTAAAAAATTATTTGTAACACTTTTTTAAACACATAAAATTGATAAGAAGCACAAAAGACATGCTTTTGATAAAAAGTCCATAGCAGCTTTGAAGCAGGAGGCTCCGGTTTACTCTCAACACACATGGCACCGCCCTGAATTTGCAGTTGCCGGTTTGTTACCTGATGGGCATTCTTCACACTCTAGCCTCCGAAACACACAATGTGCAGTATAAGACCTAGTAATATAGGGCTCAGAAGGAAATATTTCCTCAGGATTAAAACTATTTTCTATAACATATAGACACCCCAATAATCTACATGAGGGTAAAATTTAGTCTAAACCACGTACAGTTGCATGTCTGAAAACTGGGATGGTCTTCGGGAATGATCCCGTTGAGCCCTCCAGGGTTTTCCTCATCCTTGGCTGTATCTGCCTTTGCAGAATGGGCCACACCTACCTTCAAGCCCGCAATGAGCTTTAAGTCGTGAATGTTAACACTGAGAGCATCTTCTTTGTATCTTACTGACAAAATTTGATCAGGAAAACCAGAAAAAGATTTTTCTTTTTTTCTTTTAGGTATTTTTCTAGCCAGGCTGTAGCTTTACAAAGATGCCAGGAATGTATTCTATTAAACTGTGGCTGCATTTTAATACCACTATTGGTAGTTCTGGCCGCAAAAGTAATATGGGTGAGGATCCCTGACCAAAATCACTGGAATTAAATCCTTACAGCATTTAATTAATCTAAAATACATCTTAAATATTACTCAGTAAAAGCCACCAAACAATTTGTCTTGAGGATGTGCTTGCTGTAGTGCTTGGTGATGATATATAAATACTAACAACAACAATACCAAGTAACTCTTTGGGAGCGCTATCTCTGAGACATCTGTAGTTTTTTGAGGTCTAAAAGAAAACAAAACACAACATTCTTCTGTGTTTATCCTCTACTCCAAAACTTCACTCTGACACCAAATGCATGAGTTTTCCTACACATTAAGGAATTCTCCCATTCTCCATTGATACTAGCTGGAGGTTCTATAATTTAACGCAATTCTAACACTACCTATCTGGAGATAGAGTCAGATCCCACAGGTTAGGGGAGGGGGCCCACAAGACCAACCCATTTCAGATGCCTATCTCAAGTCTAATTTGTCCCTTCTGCTTCTGACAGACCAGCTAAAAGTAGATTCCCATGACCCCCTTCTCAAGTCTGACCCTTTGCTAGAATGGCTCACAGAACTCAGAAAACCAGTTTACTACTATATTACTGTTTTATCATAAAAGGATACAACTCAGCAATGGCCAGGCAGAAGAGATGCACAGAGCAAGGTATGTGGGAAGGGCTTCCACATCTTCTCCAGGGGTGCCACCTCCCTCAGTCCTCTACATATCCACCAGCCCAAAATACTTCCCAACACCAACTTCAGAGATTTTTAGGGAGGTCTCAGAATGCAAGCAAAATCATTAAATCACTGGCCATTGACGATTAAACTCTCCAGAGGTCAGGATGGTTCAACTGTTAACCAGCACCCCGCCTTTTTGTGATTATCTAGGGGCTTTCCAAAAATCACCTCTAGCATAAACTCTGGCGTAGCTCAAAGGAGCTTATTTTTTTTTTAAGATTTTATTTATTTATTTGACAGACAGAGATCACAAGTAGGCAGAGAGGCAGACAGAAAGAGAGGGGGAAGCAGGCTCCCCACTGTGCAGAGAGCCCCATGCGGGGCTCCATCCCAGGACCCTGGGATCGTGACCTGAGCTGAAGGCAGAGGCTTAACCCACTGAGCCACCCAGGTGCCCCAGGAGCTTATTATGAATAACAAAAAAAAATCCATTTCACCTTTATTGTACTTATCTCTTAGGAAACTACAAGGATTTGAGGAGCTGTGTGCCAGGAATGATAGACAAAGAACAAAAAATATATTTCTTATAAATCACATTAGCACAGGCCTAAAATAATATGGAAAAAGTTACAAAAGGCAGTATTAAAAGAAACTGCAAAAGTGGACAATACAGGTAATAATTTCAGTAATATCTGGAGCTCTACGAAAACTATATAATCAGGAAAAAAGGAAAGAAACAGACTTCAGCTGGACAGGAGGGGAGAACGGTGTCTGGGAGATGCAGATAAATGGAGGAGGAGCAGAGAACAGGTTATTCCTGGTGCAGAGAAGGAACTCAGGTCTAAGGCTTAAGACTTAATGAACTCAATTTTAGCACTTGTGCTGGAAAGATTCATTCATACATGCATTCATTCACTGATCCATTCACTCATCATTCACTCAGGGAATAGCTAAGAGCACAATATATTGTTCAAATCACTGGGGTTACAGGAGTAAACAATACAGAGTTTCAGTTTTCATGGCATTTATGTATTAAAGTACATAACTGGGTAGCTAATAGATAATATTTAATGAACGTGTGTGTATATACATTACTGACATGACATTACATAATATGTGTATGTTGTTACATATTAAATTACATATACAGTATACAATAATGAGCATACCTTGCATGTTCGGGGATAATAAGGAAACCAGGGCTTTTGGAACACAGTGAAGAAAGGAAGAACAGGGTAGAAGATGTTGGGAGGGGTGGAGACCAGAGCAGACAGGACTGTAAACCATGACCATGTTGTACATTTCATTTTAAGCATACCAGAAAGAAATCCATTGGAGGGTTTTAAGCAAAAAAATTACGCATCACTGTTAAGATCAGGGCCACTAACACCCCCTCCCTGAATACAGTGAAGTTCCTAGAAAAACAGAAGACAACAGCATAACATAAATTACAGAATCATACTGGATAGAATGATCTGGTGACCAGTATTCCTGAGCAGGGGGGTGCTTCGGGGAGAAGGAAAGAACAGTGGTGCAGAAGTGAGTCCGGAAGAGAAGAGACAGGAAACTTACTACAACCTGGATCCCAAATGCACCACAGGTGAGGAGAGAAAACAAAACAGAACCCAGAACTACTGGGAATGAGGCTTTCCTTCCACTAAACTCCTGCTCGTCATCCTGCTATTATAAAGGCATGGATGTCAGAAAAAGACAAAGTAGGTACATCTGTGGAAACGGCAGTCCAGCATCTAAATCCAGAACATGCTGAAGAAAACCTCTGGGCTTTTTCAATATTTGCCTTGTTTCCTCATTTTTTAAATTTTTTCAAATCAACTGAATAAATATCGATAAATACAAAGATACCTGAATGGAAAGATAATTAGTGAAGATTTAGATATATTGCATGTGAAATTTCACCATCACACTGAAAGGTCACACATCGAGAATTTGAGATGTTTCCGCTAGTTGTGTTTTATTGAAGTTGAGCTTCGTGGAGAGGGCATATGTATTATTTATGAACAAATGCATGTCATATGGTATTTTCTCTGGTGTTCACAGCATCAGTAAATTGTGTGTTTTGCACTTCTTCTCATTTTCAAGCATCGATATTTAAGCCATTATTTTAATTGGAGTTTAAAACTTTTCCAAAGAAGAGTGTAGGTGTTACCAATCACTGCCTTGAATATAAAGGCATGAATATGTATGAAATGTCTCCTTTTATACAGCAGTATTTGGAAAAGTTAAATACAGAAAGAGGTACAACCATTGATTTAATAAAAACAACATCTAATATTTATATATCACTTTATTATTTAAAGAGTCCTAGTACATGTTGTATTGTTTGCACCTCCTTAAGTTTGGTAGGGACGCACTTTTTTCAAATCAGGAAATTTAGTCTCAGAGAACTTACAGGATGTCTGTCAAATAGCTCAGTAAGGGCAAGCCGGGCAAAGTAACAAGCTTGGCAGGCGTCCCTACACTGAGTTTGGTTTGAGAATAAAATTTTGAGTTGGGAATAAAGGTTTTTGTATTTAGGCACAACACATTTTATTTTTGATATTTGATACTGCATATTTATCAAATTTGAAGTCTGAGAATTCTTATCATACCACATTCTGGATGTACATTTGATTTCTGGCTCATTTACTATACAGCATATTTGCCTGCTTACTCTATTTCTCTCTTCAATTTTATCTGAACAAACTTTGACAAAAATTAGAATTTTATTTTCTTACACTTTTTCCCCAAAACATGCTCCCATTGTGGTCACTAACGAAAGCTCCTCTGCAGCTTTTAATAGAAATAATTAAAAAGTTTGAATGACAGGGTTTACTAAAAAAAGAAAGGCTGGTCTGCTGTAGTACACACCTCACTTAAATAACAAGGAGTACTCTGTCATAAGTCTTAAAAAGAAGCATTTCTTTTCAAATAATTTGACTCTTCAGCACCCACCGGTGGTTTTTCAGATAGATGCGAAAAGAAAGAATAAACAAGGTAAAACATTCAGCTGATATTTACAAAATCTTTAAGAACTGGAAATCTGCATGAAAAATTGAAAAATTAAAATGAATTTACATCTTTCCTGAATGAAACAATATGCTTTAAAATTCACCCTATGGAAAATGTCACAGAGTAATACATGTTTTGTGGATACATGAAAACAACCGACAAATTCATCATTAAGACTGAAAAATCAATCACAGGAGCTTGTGAATTATAAGTCATCACTATTAAATCTCTTCTACTGGCTGTGAGTTCTATATATGCTTAGAAGAATAGGGTTTGGGGGGTTTTGTTTGTTTTTGTTTTTTTGTAACTAACACAGCATTTATGTAACTCGGGAGGCTTTAAACTTAGTAAAACTAAGAGCAATAGAACTTAAAACCTGTGCTGCTACTTGAGAGTGACTGTCCTACAAATTACTAAACTTAGAAATAAGTCAATCGGAGAAAGACAACTATCATATGATCTCCCTGATATGAGGGAGAGGAGATGCAACATGGGGGGTTAAGGGGGTAGAAGAGTAAATGAAACAAGACGGGATCGGGAGGGAGACAAACCATAAGTGACTCTTAATCTCACAAAACAAACTGAGGGTTGCTGGGGGGAGGGGGGGTTTGGGAGGGGGGGGTGGGGTTATGGATATTGGGGAGGGTGTGTGCTATGGTGAGTGCTGTGAAGTGCGTAAACCTGGCGATTCACAGGCCTGTACCCCTGGGGATAAAAATATATGTTTATTAAAAATAAAAATAAATTACTAAACTTCATAGAAGAGGGGGTAGGGGCAGGGGTGAAACAGGTGCTGGGGATTGAGCACCATGACCTACGGAAATTACTGAATTCCAGGTGTTGTACAACCTGAAAGTAATAGTACACTGTATGTTAACTAACTGGAATTAAAAGAAACACTTAAAATACAGCGAAGAGTTAGAATTTTTTAAGAAAACATACTGTGAGTTATTCAGAATGCTAACTGTATAAGGTAAACATCGCTAGAGTTTTAATAACTAAAAGTTCCCCACCAAGCGGCACCGGACATCTACTCTAGCTGAAACAAGAGTTCAGGTGGCCTGACACAAGAAAGGTAGACTTTTTCTGTAAAATACCGAACAGTTAATACTTTCAGCTTAGCAGACTGCATACCTCTCAGTCCCATATCCTTTTTCTTCCTCTTCCTTTTTATTTTAACACCACTGGAACAATGTAAAAACCGTCAGAGCTCACAGACTTTAAAAGAACAGAGACAGAGTTAGCCCACAGGCTATACTTGCCAACCCCTCGTCTAAGAGAATCTTTCAAATAGATAAATCCTCCCCTCAACTCCAATAGGATGCAGAAGTCTAAAATCATAGAAAAACTTTTCCACCACTTGGCATTTAAAAACCAATAAACTTTGGGAAAACATTTTGTCATCCCTTGAAGCATATAATTTATCAGACTGGAGGAAAATATATAGGGATTTAGAAGTAGGCTGTGTGTGATGCATGAAGTAAAATTTCCCTCAAATTCACTGTTATGGGGTCTGAAGTGTAACTTACGAAGTATTTTATGAAGAGAATAAATATATTTGGTCCTCACTAAAACCTCACCTTTCAAGAAACCTAAAATAAGGGACCACAAGCTTCTATAGTAAATGAGTGAGAATGTGTATCTTAGGGCAAAGGTTTTGCTTAAGACAAAAAAATATGTGTCTGAAACACAGCTATTGTGTAAGCGAGCCTAGGAGGAGTTCTTAGTGCTATTGCCAACGAGTCTCCTAGGTGGGAAATTATGTGAGAAAAACAACAACACAAGAATATGTCCTAATGTGAGAGATCTTAATTTCTTAAAACATAAAATATCTCTGCTGCAACAAAAGCACATATTGATTTTTTCCTTAAGTTGATGTCATAAACCTGTGATCACTATAATCACTTTTCTTTAAGTAGAATTTTATTTGTTGCTGGATTTTAAATTTTATTTTCCCCATGCTAACAATTTACATCAAAATATAGAAATAGATTTTCCATTCTGCAGCCTTGATGTGAGTCTCCAGGTCTGGTTACACTGCATGCTGAGGCAGAAGAAAAGAAGCATTTTCGTAAATACTGCCTCTGTTACACTCCAGATCTGGCTTTGTCACCTGAACTTTCTTGTCATCATTTTCATCCGGCTGTACAAACATGCCTGGCAAGACTCTGCTCAGACAGCGCTTCCTGAAGTTAAGGATATCACCCGACCCTCACTCCTCAATCCCCCAGTATTCCACACGGATCCTCAGAACACCCTGTACTTAACTCTCTGCACTCAGCTGAAATTACATCATTGTGTAATTAATCATCCACTGTAGGCCAGCTTTGAAGTCTGTGATCAAACCTCTGGTCCACCACTCTATCTGACGGCCCTCCACAATGGTCGGCGTCCGAGGAGTTATCCACTAACAATCAGATTAAATGAATGAATAAAAGTGAGCATTCCCTAACTCCCACCCCTTTACATTTCACAGCTCTTGTTATTTCTGGATGTACCAAAGCCAGTTCGGTAACCAGTCATAGTAAATAAACCCCGTTTGATAATATCCTACAGAAGAAAAAGAACAAGCGTGCTAGTCTGATTCAAGACCCTAGGCAAATCAATAGTGTTTTCCCAAAGGTACGATGATATCATCATAATATGTAAAGTCGCAGGCGTCGCCGAGATCATACAGAAAAAAGGAAATGGTCATGCAAAAATCGTGTCAAAATCGGGGGACAAATAATAGGAGAAATGTGACAGTTGACACAGGCACAGCAGCCCACATCAAATCAGATAATTCACTTGAGCTCTGCCAAAAACATACTCTTTTTGGGTTATAAAACCGTCGCAACATGTTGTGTGGCAAATGCCAAAACACTCTCTGTATGTGAGCAGTAATACTTCCTCTGAGCGTTTCTGCTCTTGACTCAACTAGAAAGGTCTTCTCTTTCCAGTTTTGCCAAAGTTACAAACAAAGTTTAGAAGTATTTTACTAGGAGAACCATCGATTAAGAAACATGATATAAGAACAATACTATAACTAAGAAAAACAATAAGGTAAAATATTTTAAAATCTAGGTCTTCAATTTCTTTCCCTTTATTTCTACGGGAATCACATGATGACAGCATTCTAAGGTTTTGCCCTTTGTGCTCAACTGCTCTCAGCCTACCACAGTTTATTTAGCTATGCTTCTGTTAAGAGACTCCAGGGCAGTCTCCAGTTTTTTACTATTATGAATGAAATTGCTGTGAGCATGTGTATAAAATGCACACGGGGAGAATTTCTGACTCACAGAGTAGATACATGCTTAAATTTTTAAGAAATTGTCAAACTTTTTCTCAGTGTTTATGTCTACATGTAGTTTCAATTGAATCAGAGAAATCTCTACTATATATTCCTTTTCTCCTCTCTACTGTATATGTTCTATAACTTAAATTCATTATTTTTACATTTATATTGATTTTTCTCTCCAAACTTCCCTAAATTTTTTTCTTTATCCTACATGTCAAGCCATAAAAAAGGATGAAAATAATTAGATAAGTGCTACCTGTTATCTGTATTTGTCAATATTTGAAATAAACACACAAAGTAAGAAAAACAAAGGCAGTGTTACCAAGCTTAACAGTGTTCAAAGAGAGCATAACTGACAGAAGTCTGGAGATGGAAACGTTTGAAAGATGCAGAAGGAAAGGGACACAATGGATAAAATCCATGTCCTTCATTTAATGAATCAGGAGACCTGTACAAAGCTCCACAGAACAGCAAATCCACTTACTAGTATTAGAAGCAACAAAATTAACAAGGAGATAATTTAAAATATTTGATATCATTTCTAAAAGCAGACCAGGTATGGGGAAATGTTAGCTAACTACAAACTGATCTATCAAGAAGTCAATACTGGTTACTGGGGTGGGAACTTTTGCTATTTAAATGAAATTTTTTGGTAATATTTGATTAAAAATACTTATCCATACACTACTTTGATAAAGACAAACCACAATATTTTTCTGTGGGGGTGTAGCTGAAACTTTGGCTTTAGGATTCCTGGCATACTACCCAGATGGAGACACATCAGGTGTGAGGTTCATCTTGTCTGTAAAAATAAAATCGAACTAGCTGCTTAAAGAAGCATAAGACTCCTGGTACTGAGCCCAGAAAGAAATTTCTCAAATGAGTCCTCTTGTAGAAGGAACCATGCTACACAATAAACAAAGTGTTCAGTGACATCTGTATAAGAACATAACAACAAATCTCACAGGAGGTCTCTTACAGTTTCCTTCAATGTAGCTCCATGGAAAAAATGCCAAAACACAATTCAGTAAACAAAATTTTACAATGTAATCAATACTTTCAATGCAGGTATTCCGTTCTCTGCTGACTGGCTTCATCTAGAAATAGTTCAGGGTATCTAGAGGAATGAATGGATTGCTTTGCCTTCAGATTATCCTCTGTAAACCCTGTTTTCTCAAGCATTTGATATTTCAATGGCAATGAATTTGAGAATATACTTGGAAGTACCCAGAGTATATCTAAATGTGGAACCAAATGCTTTCATAAACATAAGATCAAGTATTATTCAGGGTGAATATCAGTATTAGCAAAGTAAATCACCATAGGAAACAAAGGCAAAAGAAAAAAAATTAAATTTCCTCACTGTCTACAGGCTACTGACAAATCCCTGAAACAGGCAGTGACCTTCCTCTGGGAGTTCACCTGTCTTGATGATGACACTTTGCTAAGGCCAAAAGGCAATCTTAGCTTAACATTATCCTGACCCCCCAGGATCCTCTAAGTCTTCTTTAACATATAAAAATTCCTCTGTAAACGTCCTTTAACTCTACACACACACACACACCTGCCCCCAAGACACATAGTCGGAATCATCCTCTAAGTGTAGGGCCCGCTGATACGCATCTGAAGGGTCTCATGAACGATGTTTTATTAGATGGTAATAAATGACCTTTTCCCAACAATAGCTAGCCCCCTCAAAGGTCCTGGAAACCTTACTTCCAAAATTCCTTAGAGATTCAGGCTATCTCCCTAGCCCTCTCCCAACATGAAAGTAACTAATCAGTTCCCCTATCAGAGCCCCAGTGCAGCTCCTTCTGCCCACGGGCACTGTGCCTGTGCTTTAACAAAAACACCTTTTTGCACTGAAGAGGTCTCAAGAATTCTATCTTGGCTGTCAGCTCTGAACCCCCACATTTCCTACTCTGTAAGAATCTTTGCCATCTTAACATTTATTGCTTGTTAGTGCTGGAAAGTCCCATTCCAGTATCACCTGCCCAGTGTAACTGACTATCGCCTCCTGCTGACTGGAGACATCTCATAATTTTGTGGGAGACCAGACACCATTTTAACCACACCATGCTTACTGCCTGTGCAGCAAAGGTCCTTGCTTAGCCTAATTTTGGGAGGAAACTTCTGGATCATGGGGCTGTACCACCTATACCCTCTTTTTTGTTTGTTTTTTTTTTGTTGTCAGAGAAAGGGAGGGAGAAGGAGCACAAGCAGGGGGAGCAGCAGGCAGAGGGAGAAGCAGGCTCCCCGCTGAGCAAGGAGCCCAATGTGATGCAGGACTCCATCCCAGGACCGTGAGATGATGACCTAGCTGAGGGCAGACATTTAACCCACTGAGCCACCCAGGCATCCCAACCTATGCCGTCTTTGGATGTTATCTTGCATTTTTGGTTAAGCGATTCAGGCTTACTGGTTTTGAGTCACTATTAGACCTACTTCATCCATGGCCAGATAGATGACTGATCCTTTAAATAGCTAAGTTCGAAAGAAAAATAAACTTCACAAAGAGCTCTAATTGTCTTATTAGTATAATAGCTGTCTTAGGGACCCGTCCATTGACAAAATAAAATCACAGAAATTAGACTTAAATCGAAATAAATGCCCATATCTAATGTAAATTTCCTTTAAAATCTGGCCTCATTTGCCTGTTTTAACTTAGGTTTCCCTATGAGATTTACCTGAAGCACTCAGGCCTAACCTCTTGGTTCAAAGTGTACAGGCTGCTGCTACAAATGTTGAAAGCAAGGAGTAAATTTAACTAAAGCACCTGAGAATGGCTAAAGACTTGCTTTTCTCCTACCTTCCAGGGGTTGAGAATACCAGCTTCAGGCATTCTTATGTGACATTCTTTGCCGGTGTTATCCTAGACCAGCCCACTGCAAAAGAATTTGTGTCTCCTGGATGCAAGCAAAATCTCTTAAATTATAAAGACCTTTTACCTCCACTTTGAAAAGATCCTACCAATTTTAGAGATTAAAAAGACTAATGACCATTCTCAAAACCCCTTCACAAGAAACAGAACCAAAAATTTCTCCTTGACCCTCCTACAAATGATCCATGAAGGGCTGATAGAAGCCGATGTGGGGAACAAAGGCAGAAAGAAATGTTGATAAAATTAAATGTCCTTATAACCTGCAGGTTATACTCAAGGCAGGCAGGACATAACCTTCCTCCAGGAAGCTCCCAACTGTCTTAATGTTAATGCTCTGCTAGAGGCGGAAAAACAACCTGAAACTCGGCAATAACTAGGCCTTGAGGATCCTCTGAGTCTTCTTTAGCATATGAAAGCCCTTTTGGAAAACTTCTCAACTTTACCTCCCTCAACTCTATAGTATATCCTCAGTCCTACCTCACAATCCAGGGCAGCCCTTTCTGCCCAGGAAGGCTGTCCCCGTGCTATAATAAAACACTTTATTGCACCAAAGCCATCTCAAGATTTCTTAGTCATCGGCTCCAAACCCCAACACGACCACATCAGAAACCAAGGCTGAATTATGTACCCAATTAAGGTTTTTGTTAAAATGCTTTATATAGGTTTTACAAAGATAAAAATATTTTAAGTCCAATTTTAGTGAAAAATCTCCCTAATATAAAGAAGCATATTTAGTTTAAAAGGCAGGCCAATCACCTGATATTCAGGCTGTAATCTTGTTCTTTGGAAAATTAAAAATAACTATTTTACAGATCTCTACAAAACCAGAAATGCAACCCTAAAACCAGTCAAAGCCTACTTATCTTTACCAATTCCCAAACACTGCCAATTCCTCTTACAGTGTTTCTGGATATTGGAAAAAATCAAGCTATTGGAACAAAACTGTACAGTACTTAGGAGAAAGGAAGGTGAATTTTAAATCGCAGTTATCCTGAAACTCTGGAGGAAAAACTTTCTTTTTTTTTTTTGCATATTTTTCTGTACCTTGAAATGATAAATCTTTTGTCTTTAAAATGTAAACACAGGGGCGCCTGGGTGGCTCAGTGGGTTAAGGCCTCTGCCTTCAGCTTGGGTCATGATCCCAGGGCCCTGGGATCGAGCCCCACATCCGGGCTCTCTGCTCAGTAGGGAGCCTGCTTCCCTTCCTCTCTCTCTCTCTCTGTCTGCCTCTCTGCCTACTTGTGATCTCTCTGTGTCAAGTAAATAAATAAAATCTTTAAAAAAAAAAAATGTAAACACAACCCACAACTGCCTGAAACTGAAGAAATAAAAGGGGAAAAGACTTCTTTTTAAAAAAGTACAAACTGCCAGAATGACTTCTGTGCCCAGACTCTAGGACCTTTCCATAACAGATATGTGCCAAATCTTCATCATGAAGAAAACAGAGATCCCTTCTTTCTGCCTTTCTCATGTAAATTTTTACCTCACCTTCCTTAGGACCTAAGAGCAGTTAGTTACTTGAAATAAAATTGGGGAGAACTTTAGGGAGAAGTTTTTCACACACACACACACACACACACACACACACACACACACACACATTAGGGAAGTATTTGGGAACTGGGCCTGTAATGTCATTTCCACAAGCAGAACAAAAGTTAGAAGACTAAATCTTGTCTGTGTATGTGTATCCATACATGTTATAAATGTGAGATATTTTTCTATCTCCAGATAGTATTGTGAAAATTGATTTGTAAAAGCACTCAAGTTGGTTTAAAGCAAGTGCTTATAATAAATAACTAGGCATTCCAAAGCTCTGAGAGACAGAAACTAACCCAAATGTTTAATCAAGTTCCTATGATCTGGGAAAATATTGACTACTAAAGCTACCTTAAGGTTGCTGGTTTAATTAATATAAAGCAGTCTTTACAGTTATGCATTAATGTAAAACTTTTATTTTACCTATGTTTAATGAAAGTCCCATGGGTTGTCTCTGTTTTAAGTTTGTTTAAAAAAAATTAAAAATTAGAATGGTTGACTTTGTCTAATGATTAATTAAGTTTTGTGGGTCATTTAGACATGATTGTCAAAAGCAAATTAAATGGTTATAAATAAGATTAAAAGATTTATAAAGAGGGACGCCTGGGTGGCTCAGTTGGTTAAGCGGCTGCCTTCGGCTCAGGTCATGATCCCAGAGTCCTGGGATCGAGTCCCACATCGGGCTCCTTGCTCGGCAGGGAACCTGCTTCTCCCTCTGCCTCTGCCTTCCTCTCTGTCTGCCTGTGCTCGCTCGCTCTCTCTCCCTCTGTCCCTGACAAATAAATAAATAAAATCTTTAAAAAAAAAAAAAAAGATTTATAAAGAAATTTCTGGTGGCTTGCAAAATGTTTGGTAATCTGAAGTTTTGGCATTTGTCGAGTTAGATGAGGAGTTAAATTTGTTAAATATCATTTCCAAGGGGCACCTGGGTGGCTCAGTGGGTTAAGCCTCTGCCTTCAGCTCAGGTCATGATCTCAGGGTCCTGGGATCAAGGCCCCTCATTGGACTCTCTGCTCAGCAGGGAGCCTGTTTACCCCTCTCTCTCTGCCTGCCTCTCTGCGTACTTGTGATCTCTGTCACAAAAATAAATAAAATCTTAAAAAATAATAAAATAAATATCATTTCCAAATAAGATAAAAAAGAAAACATTAAGTACTAAACACAGGTTTATCTACTCTTATCTTACGGCAGAGAAACTAAAGTATGGATCTATAAACCTGGCTTGTGATTTATTATCTTTTTAACATTTTACTTATTTATCTGACAGAGAGACAGCAAAAGCAGGGGTGCAGCAGGCAGAAAGGGAGAAGCAGGCTCCCTACTGAGTAAGGAGCCCCGTATGGGGCTCAATCCCAGGACCCTGGGATAATGAACTGAGGTGAAGGAAAATTTAGGACAAACTCTGAATATAAACAGGAAAGTTGAATAAGGTTTATAGAGAAGAAATCTTTAGAATGGAATATTTTGTGTTGTCAGTACTGGTTAAGATTAGAATAAATTTAAATTAATGAGTTTCATTATCAAGAATATACTGGTGCAAAATTAAAACTTTTGTTTTCTCCTTGTTAAAAGAACAAAGTTTTCTTGAACTATTGGTTTGCTCTTAATAAGATATTACAATAAGAAACTGTAAATGCTTTTATCTTTAAGAAGTTATCTGACTAGGGGCACCTGTGTGGCTCAGTGGGTTAAGCTGCTGCCTTCGGCTCAGGTCATGATCTCAGGGTCCTGGGATCGAGCCCCACATCGGGCTCTCTGCTCAGCAGGGAGCCTGCTTCCCTCTCTCTCTCTCTCTCTCTCTCTGTCTCTCTGCCTGCCTCTCCATCTACTTGTGATCTCTGTCTGTCAAATAAATAAAATCTTTAAAAAAAAAAAAAAAAGAAGTTATCTGACTAGAAAGCAAGAATTCTATTTTGTGAAAATAATTTCCTGTGTTTATCAGGTTTCTTTGGTTACTTTAAAACAACAAAACAAAACAAAAACCTGACTCTTAACTTTTTTTTAAAGCTAAATTTTATTCGCAGCTGTATAACTTTCTGCATTTGCCTTTGAAATATTTTATTGTCACTTCAAACAGACAATTAAATATTTTTAGCATGATCTGTGATCCTACTTAATCAAATGTTCTAACCTTTGATATTTTTTTTTACCTACTTCCCAAAATAAAATTCTAAAATGAAATCTTTTGACTACATTCTACCTGAGATGTTTCAGAGAGCTCCTGGAACATTTCCACGATTTTGTGAGACTTATCTGGTATGTTAAATGAAATGGGAAGCATCAAATAAATGACTCTAAACCTTGTTAGAGTGTGTTTGTGTAGATCATAACTAAACTAAGTGTTCTAAAATTGTGTAAAATCACCTAGAAATCTGATATCCTGGTATGCTATTATTGTGAGGTGTGGCAGGTCACAGAACTTGACCAGATTTCCTTGCCAAGTGCATGGGATCCAACTTTAATCATAGCATATCTAAGTCTCATCTACAGCTACTGTTTTATGCTGATGCCACTGCAGCTGTACTTCATCAATGAGACTCACCGAAAGAACATTTCAGTATAGGTTTCTCATAACCTTAAGATTATAAAATCAAATTAGGTAAGAATTTCCAAAACTAGTGAAAAAAGCGTATCAAGCAAAACAAAAATTAAGAACATGGGACTGAATGACCTGAGAAAGATAATTATAATTTTTAGGGCTTTTTATTTAAAATGTAGCCAACTTTGTATTTTTTTAAGACTTTGTTTATTTGAGATAGAAAGAGAGAGCACAAGGAGGGAGGAGGATCAGAGGGAGGGGGAGAAGTAGACTCCCTGCCGAGCAGGGAGCCACATGGGGCTTGATCCCAGGACCCTGAGATCATGACCCTAGCCGAAGGCAGACAGCTAACCAACTGAGCCACACAGGCGCCCCATCGCTGACTTTTTAAAACTGTTTTTTGTTTTTCAGGATCTAAGGAAATCTCTTGATTAAACCAACCTGTAGCATTTTGATAAATTATATCATCAGAAACAGGACTGAAACATGTATCTTTTCTTACCTGAAACCTCCAGAATTTAAAAAAAAAAAAACATCAGTGACTATTCTTGTATTTTATGACCATATATTTATTTGCCTAAGTTCAGTAAGAGTCTGTTGTCCTTGTAACAGGAATACAATTGAAAATACTGGTAATGTTAGCAAGGCTCTGACTGGAATGTTCTTTTTGAGATATGCGCAGACTTAGAAATGACCACCTAGCTTTAAGAACCTAAGGTCGACCATATACAGCCAATAGAAACCCTGGGAGATGCTGGCCTGATGCCTTGCTTATCACTTCCAGTAGCCTTAACAGGTGAGCAAAGAAGGTCACTTCCTGGCAGACGCAAGAACCTCAGGATACTGGAGGAAGAGAGCAATTCATCCAAGTCTAGAAGTACTATAGGCAAATCTGGAAATTCCTTATCAAATGTCCCAGCAGAGCACAATGAAAAGAACATGTACAGTCAATCACTGTTCTTGTTCTGCTTATATAAATAATAGGCCAGGCTGTTAGAACTAAACTTATTTTGCAACAAATGATGATTTGGCTATCTTAAAAATAGGGATGACTACAGAGAAGAAAAAGTTTCAGCAACATACTTGAGTAAATGTTAGGTTCTAATCCTGTTTATTATAAACTAGATTACATCTTAATTTCTTCTAGTACATGACTGCAACTCTCCAAACTACCGTCTGGGTTTTTTTGTTTTGTTTTGTTTTTTCTTCCACCTTGGGCTGCATTTGAGAACTGAAACTGCCCTTTTTCCTAAAGCCCTGAACCTAAATGTGAACAACATGATGTTATCTTAAGAGAAATCACAACAGCTCCTCTATAGACAATTTTCGTGCCTGTTGCTCAGTGGCCCATTCAAAGATCTCCAGAGACACCTGAACTACAAACCAGGAAAAAAAAAAAAAAAAAATCTGTCAGACTGCTCCTGCCTGTTCTCCCTATACCTAAACATGCTTCAAGCATGATCTCTAAAAATCTCCGCTGGCTATCCTCAGAACTCAGAAACTGATTTATATTTTGATCTAATCATTAACCACTGTTTTTTTTGTTTGTTTGTTTCCACAGAAACACCTCTTGTTTAATAGCTGATTTCTTGAAACACAGGCCTAACTTTGAAAACACATCTGCATCATCACCTCCTAAAAGAAGTTTAACTGAACTGACCTACTGTCAGAACTAAGACTGGTTCAATGAGACAGAAAAAATCATCAGCTCAACTAATAATGTGAAACACTTGAGGGAAGTTTCAGAGGAGGTAACTACACAGGCCAAGGACAGGCTGCCCCAAGATGGTCACTTTGGCATGAAGATTATTTTGAATTCTAAGTAATCAAAACCCGGCATATGTAGGAAAAGCTCTCCACCTCTGTGCCAACTGCCCGCAATTACATTGGAAAGGAGCCTATACTAGGAAGAAAGCTATTAACAGACATTCCCCTTTCTATGCTCAGACTCTAACCCTCTGTCCTTAGTTCATAAGCTTCAGGTTGCCTCACTGTGTCTGGAATTCCAAGTCTGGATTCCCTATAGGTATACCTATTAAATTTGATTTTCTCCTGTTAATCTGCCTCATATCAATGTGATTCTACGTCCAGCTAGAAGGACCACACATCAGAGGAAGGTCTTTCTTCCTGACATCAGTCTAGAATTCTCCTAATTTTCCAATATCCTACTTTTCCTAAAACCTTGGCTCTACTAGCTTTACTTTCCCCTGTGCTTTTCTTCATCGGATCCTAGTTACAGTTTCTTACCCATTTTCATTTCCTTTTCATTTTTGGTCCATCTGAAGAGTTAGGCCCTTTTGATGATTTCACCCCTCAGATACAGGAGTTTCCTAACTTGCCCTCCTGCTTTCAGTCTTACTCCTATACAGTACAAAATATGTTCTTGATCATGCCAAAGCCTCCAAGTCAGAAATTTCAGGAAATTCCTCTTTTGTAATAAATAAAATCCAATTTCTTTACTGGAATGTGCTATTTAAAACTATCTTGCTATGATCACACAATACGCTTAAAGCTACTTATTCATTCAAGCAAAGCTGCATCCTAATTTAAAGGACTCCACTATAATAGAGAAATAGGGTTTTTTACAAACCTAGATATGCAATTTAAAAATGCACACTTTAAAATATGCTAATCACTAATAACTGAACTATTCTTTTTTCTCAGCACATGAAAATCATCCTCTTGCACTAATGGAGATACAGAAAACTAAAGTAAAATCATGCAGATATAAAACTTGTGAGATAACGCAGACTATTACTTTTTGTGTCTTCTTATGAGAATAATCAATTTAAGAGTACTCTGATGCGAAAATATTTTTATTTAGCAGTAACCCAAAAAAGAAGATTAATGAGATACTTAGTGTAGGGTGCCAATGATCACATAAACTGCCCAAAATTACTTACTCTGTCTCCTATGTGCCTTTATTTTCTTTTTTGAATGTCATATTCTATAGGTAATGGCCATATTTAATGAAAATGTCTATAATTTAAAGAAAATTTTAGGGACGCCTGGGTGGCTCAGTTGGTTAAGCAGCTGCCTTCGGCTCAGGTCATGATCCCAGCGTCCTGGGATCGAGTCCCACATCGGGCTCCTTGCTTGGCGGCGAGCCTGCTTCTCCCTCTGCCTCTGCCTGCCACTCTGTCTGCCTGTGCTCACTCTCGCTTCTCTCTATGACAAATAAATAAATAAAATCTTTAAAAAAAAAAAAAAAAAGATTCTTAAAGAAAATTTTAATCAAAGAAGCCTAAAGTGGTTGATCAGATAGTATTATCTGAGTACAGCAACCACCTGATAAATTTATTAATTTTATTTTAGATAAGAAATAAACAAAAAAATTAAAAACATAATTTTAGACAGATCCACAGTTTAAATACCTATTCATTGGGATAACAGGTCTTTTCAGAGAAGCCTATCTACTCTCAGCCATTAAAAGTAAAATGTTTCTAAAAGGCAAGATGAAAGGATGTGCTTTATAGAAATCACACAAATGTATACAGATAGGCTGACCACAACTGATGTCAATCAAGGCTTTTTCTCAGCTTGGCCAAACAATCTTTAAGTTCATGAGTATGTCTACTCTGTTACAGGTATCTAAGAAATGATTCATCAGTACTAGGTTTGGTTTGCATTTTTTGGGGGGGTCTCTGAATGGTTTAACTAAGTTCTGCATCTTCTCTCAAGAGCCCACACATCATGCTCTCCTACTCTAAAAATGTTTTGTCTTTCACCACATTAATAGGTGGTGAGTAAAAGGGAACATGTTCTGTGTTTCCTATTTTAAATAAGCGCATATAGAAAATATTCTTTTGAATAGCCATTCCTACTAATAAATTTAATAAGAATCTATTAATTAGACTACCAATATAATAAAAGATTTAAGCGCCTATCTTTTACTTACAGATACTATTAGACAAATTACTAAAGATAGAGGAAACTCTATCTAATCTAATCTAATCTAATCCAGGAATTTGAGGCTATGAACTTTGAAAACGCTGCATATGTTTTTCAAAGGATGGCCTGACAACTATGTGGAAAAAATATATTTTAGGCCTTGAAGCAAATCACGGTAGATGTCTAAAAATTGGTAAACAACAGACTGCATTCTCAGAAGACAGGGCAATTAAGTTATACTGAGTAGTAATCAAAACAAAAAGATAAGCTCTGAAATAAATACAATGTTATTCTTCATTCTGCTAGCACCTGGATGTGTATATTTGGATGACCTCGAACAACAGAGCTACAAGGAACAAAGACCACTGTGGTCAGAAAAGGAAATAATGATAGTTGAAAACTACTGAGAACAAATTAGTTATAAAAATGTACTAGGTATCAAAACCTGTGGCATAAAGCTAAAGCATTATTCGGAGGGAAAATTTTAAGATGATCTACAGTAGAAAAGGAAGAAAGAGTGAAAACTAATGACGTAAGCATACAACTTACAGAAGTTAGGGAAAAGACCAAAATAAGTTCAAAGAATATAGAAGAAAATTTTAAGAGTGGGAATAAAAACAGATTAGGGGGCCAAAAGATTCTCTATAAAATAAGTAAAATTAGAAAATCTCTGGTAACAGTTATCTCCCCAAACAAGAAAAAATTATCAGTACTAGAAATGGAAAGAGAACATAACTACAGACAGATTAAAAATAAAACCAGGGACTTCGGGATGGCTCAGATGATTGTCTGCCTTTGGCTCAGGTCATGATCTCCAAGTCCTGGGATCCAACCAACCCTACGTCAGGCTCCCAGCTCAGCAGAGAGTCTGCTTCTCCCTCATCCTCTGCCTCTTCCCCTGCTTGTGCTCTCTCTGGCTCTCCCTCTCTCAAATGAATAAATAAAATCTTTAAAAAAATAAAAAATAAAACCACAATGCAATGAAAAAACAATGAACAAGCTGTATGCTATTAAAATTAAAGTGAAATGGTCACGATGCCACAAATACAGAACGTAATAAAAATGACCTAAGAAGCAATATAAAACATTTTTAAAAGTTAAACTGACAATTCAAATATTGTCCCACTGCGGGGAGAGTTTCCCGTGGATTGTTCACGTTTCTGCACCTGTCAAGAGCTGCGCTTCTGTGCCGGACTATCTTTCTAAGATGGTTGTAGAGCAAGCAGCTAGGGAAGTAGATCTTTGTTCTTCTGGAGAAGAGGCCCGGTGTTTGTTTACAGTCCAGTACGATAAGATTAACATCTTTGGGACAAAGTTCAGCTGGGCTTGCTTGCAACTCCTAACGGAATGAGGTGTCTGAGGCTAGGATTTCCATAGCTGTGTTCCCAATCTGCGTGTGCAGCAGCCACACAGGCCAGCCTGCATCATCCCTTCAGACTTTATGGGGCAAAGGGAACTGATGTGAATATGAAACTCATAAATAAAAGCAGGACGAAACAAAGCTTTGAAAACACCAAGGTCTAATGACCATTCTGTGCAGGGGAACTCTAATCCACTACTGGTAGAAATGTAAAACAGTATAGCCAATTAGGAAAACAGTTCGGCCACTCCTTAAACATACCCAGCAAACCCACTACTCTAAAAAATTAAAATCTATCTTCACATGCAAGTCTGAATTTGAGTTTGTTTTTTTTTTATTTTATTTTTTATAAACATATAATATATTTTTATCCCCAGGGGTACAGGTCTGTGAATCGCCAGGTTTACACACTTCACAGCACTCACCATAGCACATACCCTCCCCAATGTCCATAATCCCAACCCCCTCTCCCCATCAACCCTGTTTGTTTTGTGAGATTAAGAGTCTTTATGGTTTGTCTCCCTCCCAATCCCATCTTGTTTCATTTACTCTTCTCCTACCCCCTTAACCCCCCATGTTGCATCTCCTCTCCCTCATATCAGGGAGATCATAGGATAGTTGTCTTTCTCCGAATGACTTATTTTGCTAAGCATGATACCCTCTAGTTCCATCCACGTCGTTGCAAATGGCAAGATTTCATTTCTTTTGATGGCTGCATAGTATTCCATTGTGTATATATAACACATCTTCTTTATCCATTCGTCTGTTGATGGACATCTAGGTTCTTTCCATAGTTTGGCTATTGTAGACATTGCTGCTATAAACATTCGGGTGCACGTGCCCCTTCGGATCACTACGTTTGTATCTTTAGGGTAAATACCCAGTAGTGCAATTGCTGGGTCATAGGGTAGTTCTATTTTCAACATTTTGAGGAACCTCCATGCTGTTTTCCACAGTGGTTGCACCAGCTTGCATTCCCATCAACGGTGTAGGAGGGTTCCCCTTTCTCCACATCCTTGCCAGCAACTGTCATTTCCTGACTTGTTAATTTTAGCCATTCTGACTGGTGTGAGGGGATATCTCATTGTGGTTTTGATTTGTATTTCCCTGATGCCAAGTGATGTGGAGCACTTTTTCATGTGTCTGTTGGCCATCTGGATGTCTTCTTTGCAGAAATGTCTGTTCATGTCTTCTGCCCATTTCTTGATTGGATTATTTGTTCTTTGGGTGTTGAGTTTGCTAAGTTCTTTATAGATTTTGGACACTAGCCCTTTATCTGATATGTCATTTGCAAATATCTTCTCCCTGAATGTGAGTTTTTAATGGTAGCTTTACCCATACCCACCCCAATCCGGAAACATCTCCCTATGCATCAATGGTACATGGACAAACAAAGCACGGAACTTCCACAGTCCCCTGCTCAACTGACTTCCGGCTATAATCCACCCAGGGGCAAATCCTACTTGGACTATTTTCTTTTTTCTCCATCCTCCCTAGTTTTCACTAGCCATGCTTCTATAGTGTCCTTGTGTTCTAATTCTTTCCTAAAAATTACCTCTGCCTCGGCTTGAAGGAAACAAATCACATGTCCTGATTTAATCATGCAAAAAACAAACATTTCATCCTACTCACTTCTATAACACCATATCCTTCTCTATTCACTGCCCAAACTTCTCAAAGAGGCAACTTGATAACTAGCCTAACAAAGGGTTTAAGTCTGATTACCCATTCCTTCTTTATTCTCCTAGATATCCACAGTTCCCTGTGCTAATACAATCAAATCCAAGGTTGCTTTCTCAGTTCTGACCCTTGGAACTGCTTTGGAGCCCTTGGTATCCTTGTAGTGTCCTTTTCTCTTCAAGACTTGACTTCATTTTGATTCTGGGACAGGAATCACTCCTATTCTCCTATGTCTCTGACTTCTTCCTCTCAAGGCTCCCTTTCTGGAAGGTCTCATTCTAATCCAAACATTAGAGACGGATTTCAATAGCCATACCACCAGTCCTAAATTGGATTTTGAAATCTAGGCCAGAATACCAGCTGTCTATCTGACATCTATATTTGAATAGCTAGAAAATGTTCCTAATTGAAAGAGTTTTTGCCTTATCACCACCAAAACTTGTTCCATTTCTTCTTTTTCTTCATACTGTTTGTTGACACTGCCATCCTCCTAATCCCCCAGCCTAGAATCTTCTGTCCCATCTGTAGCTTCTCCTCTTTCTTACTCATATCCACTAGTCCTGCTGGTCCTGTCTCTCCAGTTTTGGTTTTTCCACTCCTGTGGCCACTGTGCTTTCTCACACCCTCGTCCTCCCCAGACAGCCCTCTGAATATTCTCCCTAATTCCAGTCTCCTTCTTCAATTTACTTTATATACTACCTGAAGAGGGATCTTTCTAAATTAAAATCTCATCCTGTGAGAACCTAATTACTTAACCCAAAGTATAGACACAGGTTGCCTTTGTTCGCACACTGCCAGCTCAATAAACTTAAAAGAATAATTTGTACAATTATCACCCTTTGTTTATAGGATGCTAAATGAATCACTTAACAGATTCTCTTCAACAAATTAACAGAACTGGCTTAGCTGAGCAAATATGTTTGTTGTACTGGTGTCCTGCATATACAACCATGGGGTCCTTTTTAGTTAGAGTCCAAGACAAATACCGGGTCATAGCTCCTGATTTAGAGAAAATCTACACTGCAGTTTCCATCGTTAATGCTTTCTTGTATAATGAGAGATGCTCCATTTCTTGTGCAATGTGATGACAGTTTCTAGAGATTCACTATATTCTCCTGTGCATACGAAAATTTGATTTGCTTTCTGAATTGAATAATTTAAAACTTCAAAGAGATGACCACCACTTCAACTTCTGAACACATTCTCCTCCCCTAAGGGGATGGAAGGGGGTGTAGAAAACAGGGCGCACTGAAGATAAACCAACCCTGTGGTTTAAAGATGCACAACAGCCTTTTGTCTGTAGTGTCATTTGCAAATATCTTCTCCCATTCCATGGGTTGCCTCTTTGTTTTGTTGACTGTTTCCTTTGCTGTGCAGAAGCTTTTGATCTTGAGGAAGTCCCAAAAGTTTATTTTTGCTTTTGTTTCCTTTGCCTTTGGAGACATATCTTGAAAGAAGTTGCTGGGGCTGATATCGAAGAGGTTACTGCCTATGTTCTCCTCTAGGATTCTGATGGATTCCTGTCTCCCATTGAGGTCTTTAATCCATTTCGAGTTTATCTTTGTGTATGGTGTAAGAGAATGGTCGAGTATCATTCTTCTACATATAGCTGTTTAGTTTTCCCAGCACCATTTATTGAAGAGACTGTCTTTTCTCCACTGTATATTTTTTCCTGTTTTGTCAAGGATTATTTGACCATAGAGTTGAGGGTCCATATCTGGGCTCTCTACTCTGTTCCACTGGTCTATGTGTCTGTTTTTATGCCAGTACCATGCTGTCTTGGTGATCACAGCTTTGTAGTAAAGCTTGAAATCAGGTAACGTGATGCCCCCAGTGTTATTTTTGTTTTTCAACATTTCCTTAGCGATTCGGGGTCTCCTCTGGTTCCATACAAATTTCTGTATTATTTGCTCCAGCGCTTTGAAAAATACCGGTGATTGCATGGAGCACTGGGTGTGGTGCAAAAACAAGGAATACTGTTATGCTGAAAAAAAAATAAAATTATTAAAAAAAGAAAAAAAAAAACAAAAAACAAACAAACAAACAAAAAATCTGAAAAAAAAAAAAAAAAAGATGCACAACAGCAAAATGTGATCCAGAGCAAGCTTTGTTTTCTCCCCCCTTCCCCAGCACATTCAGGTATGACGGATGTAGCTTTGCACTAATTCTAATGGATTTTTATTTTAAATCACGGAGACAAAGCTAATAAGCAATGGGTGTTGGTAGCCAATTATATGCCACCAGAGATTCTGGGAAATTAAAAAAATAATAATAATAATAATAATAAAAGGAGAGTTTATTTTGAATCTGCTCTCTTGACTAAGTGTCAAAACAAACAAATAAAATGAGCCTTACTAGCTATTAGGTTCTTTAAGAATAAAATGGTGCTTTTCAGGTCTATTTATAAACTTGTTGTTGGGAAATACCCTATGTTACCATCTAAAGGAAACACTGTTCAGTGCGGCAGCATCCCAGAAAGAAATAAAAATAAGGTAAAATCAAACCTCTAATGGAAAACAGACATAAAAATAAAGCAAATATAATTTTAAAGTGGATGTTAATTTCCACAGGGCGCCTGCGTGCCTCAGTTGGCTACGTGTCTGCCTTCAGTTCAGGTCATGATCCTGGGCCCTGAGATGGAGCCCTACTCTGGGCTCCATGCTCAGAGGGAAGCCTGTTTCTCCCTCTCCCTCTGCCCCTTTCCCTGTTCAGCTTGCGCACACATGCGCACTCTCTCTCTCAAATAAATAATCTTTAAAAAATAATAAAGAAGCTACATATTAATTCCTAAATTTAATCATTATTATATGAAGAAAATACCTGTTGAGTTATATGTTACATAAACAAAATTCTAAAACATTTTATAAACCTTATCAAATGATTATACCAATGGAGGAAGCATATGATATTCATAATGTGATTTAGGTTCAGGAATATTTTGTTACGTTGATAAGCCAACATAAAATCAGACTTTGGGCTCCAGTCATTGTATTGATATAGTTTTGACAGTAGTGTTCTACTGTCATTTCCTTCTATACAGAAATTATCTATGTTTCACATAAACACTTATGCATTATAATGCTTTCATGTACAGCTTGGGATCCTATCTTCAATTTTATATCCATCAAGAATACCCAAGCACTATGAACCCATTTAGTCCTTCTAGCCACAGAAACTGATGATGTCAAATAAGCATATACATTGATCTGTTGGAAATACGTACATTTATACACAAGCAGAATGAGAAATAAAGGAACTTTAAATCACATGGTAGTCTAAAAGTTTGTCATTTTTGGCCTTTTTGTTTTAATTCTGAAATAATTTTAGACTCGCATGTGGTTGTGAAAATAGTACAGAGTTCTCGTATGTACCCTCTCCCTATCTTCTCCAATGATAACCTCTTACATAACCATACTATAATCATCAAAACCAAAACATTGACACTGGCACAGTATTATTAACTACAGACTTTATTCTGATTTAACTAAATGTATATGCTGTTTTGGTGTTTGGGAGGGGATGAGAGGAAGATACAAATTCTACCACTTGCACAGATTTGTGTAACCTCTACCAACTCTGGTATATAACACATCTGTCATACAAAGGTAGTTTTCTCTTCCATTGCAAACTTAACAAATCAGTAAACCAGGGTTAAGAAATCTAGTTTTGCTTTCATTTTCTGAATTTAGTCCTCACTATAGTGTACATTAGTTTATTTCTTGCCATTGATGGGCTACTCTGTGCCTGTCATTGGGTTTGATACTGGACATGAAGTGTTAATAATAAACTCTAAAGAAAACAACTGAGATTGTATCTAAACATGCCACTAAGTTCCAGACGAAGTGTTCCCGAATGACTTTAAACTAGATCAGGACAGGAAATTAAAGGGAATAAAGAGAGGAGCTATAACATTACCTTATCTCCAGCTGAGCCTCAAGGAACTATCTATGCAAATTAGAAGGCTAAGTATGGAAAGAAAAAAAAACAACAACAAAAACTTAATGGGAGCAATAAGCTTTTTTGCCATTTTACTGTGAAACCCAGACAGCTTTGGTCCCTGGAAGACCCAATTACATCTCAAGTGGTGACGATGGAATTCAGAGGGTACCTGGGGGTAAACGGTGAATGACAGCCACAGAGGGCAGAAGCAGAGAAGTCTTGGCAGGTGACTAGCAGTCACAGAGAAGACTGGCAGCTCCAAGCAGAACAGACTCTGCGAGGAGCATGTGCTCCCTCCGGCGTATGAATATGAGAGGTGAGAGGTTGCTGGGATGAAGAAATCTGGCTGGAAGGGAAGTAGATGTGACTATACAAGGACAACAATAAGGATCCTCATTCTGATGGAACTATTTTGTATCCTTACTGTACCAATGTCAATAATCTAGTTCTAATGCTGTACTGTAGTTTTGTAAAATGTCACCATTGGCAGAAACTGGATAATACGGGAATGGAATCTCTCCATTTATTATTTCTCACACATGCAAGCAAATCTATAAATATCTTAAAATAAGTTTAAATTTAAAAAAGAGTATATGCTATGTGCCTAACTGTCCCCACTGAAGTATCAAAATCTACATCTTATTTTAAGAAATTTTATCTATTTATTTTGAGTTGTCTGGGGGGGGGGGCAGAGGAAGGGGGAGAAACAGACTCACCAGTGAGCTGACAGAGAGCCTGATGTTGGGCTTTATCCCAGGACCCTGGGATCATGATCTGAGCCAAAAGCAAACATTTAACCCACTGAGCCACCCAGATGCCACCAAATCTGCATCTGAGAGTAGATTTATTTTTTTGCCTCAAAATAATGTAAAGTTTCTAAGCAAATGTTCACATATGTCTAAGCAAATGTTCTAAGCAAATGTTCACAGGGAGAAAAACAAGTAAATTATAAGCCTCCTCTTCAGAGGGTGAAAGTATCAGATGCCTTCCCCCATGTCAATGTCACTCTATTTAAAATAAATATGCAAAAGTTTATCATAAGGCATGGAACTCAGTGCCCTGAACTACAACAGTCAGGTATCTGATAGGTTTGTTTAAACTGTGTCTATAGAAGATTACAAGTTATGATTAATGGTTCTCAATTTCATAGATAAAAATTGGTATATTCTGTTATAAAAATGAACAGCAAACTGAACACCACTGAACACCAAATAGGTACATCAAATATTAATTAGAAACATGTAAAATTGGGGCGCCTGGGTGGCTCAGTGGGTTAAGCCGCTGCTTTCGGCTCAGGTCATGATCTCAGGGTCCTGGGATCGAGTCCCACGTCGGGCTCTCTGCTCAGCAGGGAACCTGCTTCCTCCTCTCTCTCTGTCTGCCTCTCTGCCTGCTTGTGATCTCTGTCTGTCAAATAAATAAATAAAATTAAAAAAAAAAAAGAAACATGTAAAATGATTATCACTGTGATGTTTGACGAATATAATAAAGTTCTTTGATTAAAAAAATAAATATAAGGAAGAGTCCTTTATCTGAGTGTTTTCCAATTTGAAGGGGAAAAAAAAACATCAGGCAAAATTCCACAAAAGTTATATTCAAACAACAATTTGATTATTGTAAAAATTTTGTTATGGATGAAACAGTAGTTTATTGTGTGTTTGTTATGGATAAAACAGTAGTTTATTGTGTGTCCTATTGATGAAAATGCTAAGAATCCTCCAGAGATTTTATTTGGTATTTATGATAACAGAAAAAATGTACTATTTATAATGTATTGTTTGTAGATAATCCTAAGCACTTCTACATAGTGAAAACCTAGGCCAGTGAGAAAATTCTGCAATAAAATATGGATATGGTGATAGGGAAAACGGGCTTTAACATGATCAATTTATGGTGACCTTCTCAGGGGGAATAAAGCGTCCAAACTTGTATTTATGGAATAGTGGGCTTGTAACAACTGATGATAGATCTAGGAGTCATTGTAGATTATCCCTGACAGGCAATAACTCACTGAGCTCTTACCATAAAGCCAGACCAAGGAAAGGGAATGGGAAGCTTTATCCGCCTGCAATAAAAGACAGAGTTCCTATGGGATACTATTTGTAATTCTGGCCACCAAATTTTAACTACATAAGGAATAACATGGACGACATTAGGAAAAGGAAAGGAAAAGTGAACTGGAGGAAATAGGAGGGAGAGACAAACCGTGAGAGACTATGGACTCTGAGAAACAAACTGAGGGTTTTAGAGGGGAGGGGTGGGGGAATGGGTGAGTCTGGTGGTGGGTATTAAGGAGGGCATGTATTGCCTGGAGCACTGGGTGCTGTACATAAACAATGAATCTTGGAACACTGCATCAAAAAAAAAAAAATGCTTTGCAGTTCCAAGCCAATGCAAGAAAGTCAAGACCAAAATAAAAGCTATAAAAATTGCAAAAAAAAAAAAAAAAAAGAAGAAGAAGAAAGAAGGAAGGATGAATAAAACTTCAGAAGGTTAGAGAGCATAGCTGAAATGGTCAAAAGAATACAGATTCTTCCACATATGAATAAAGGGATTTTAAAAGATTAATCTCAGTACAAAAATATAAAGAGAAGCAGGAAAACAGAGTTGTACAGCCATAATCAAAATCTACCCATTAATGTATCAGTGTCAACTCTGCTGAGGAGTTTTTCCTGAAACCTTTATAGATCAAAAATTCATCTATGCTTGATGATGGTAAATATGATACTGTTATCAAATTTTCAAGCAGTATAAAGCAGAGGGGAATAACAAAATATTTATATGCCTAAGGCAATATTTGAAGGTAAAAAACTACAAAGAGAAGCAAAATAGAATAAGATCAAGTTGGGTAAATATAAATATAACTATTTTAATTGAAGTTCAAAAGTTAATTAAACCAGTAGGAAGAGGGACAGATATGCTTTCGTTGAGTTGGAAAAGCCATGAGGTTTGTCCCAACCCCAGTTCACCGTGAGTTATCATATCTTCAAAGGGAAGTGAGACCCACAACAATACTACTTTGACTTTAGAATGAATTATTATCAGAAGTATTAGAAATAAAATATCCATGTCAAGGAAGACAACAGCTCTACTGTATTTTTACAATGGTCAGGACTGCAGTGGTCTGGAAAACATGTCATAACAAATAACAGGCTAAAACAATAATGACAACAAAAAACCTATATGAGTTTTAATAAATACTCAAAAATTTACTCATCCATTTTAAAAGTCTCTACAGAATGTGCGATTAAAAACAACAACAGGGAAGCCTGGATGGCTCAGATGGTTAAGTGTCTGCCTTCAGCTCATTCATGATCTCCAGGTCCTGGGATCATCAAGCCTGATGTCAGGCTCCCAGCTCAGCCAGGAGTCTGCTTCACCCTCTCCCTCTGCCTCTCCCCCTGCTGTGTGCTCTCTCTCTCTTGTGAATAAATAAAATCTTTAAAAAAAATAAAAACAAAAAAAACTTTTGGGGCACCTGGGTGCTCAGTGGGTTAAAGCCTCTGCCTTAGGCTCAGGTCATGATCCCAGGGTCCTGGGATCGAGCCCCACATCGGGCTCTCTGCTCAGCAGGGAGCCTGCTTCCTCCTCTCTCTCTGCCTGCCTCTCTGCCTACTTGTGATCTCTGTCAAATAAATGAATAAAATCTTAAAAAAAAAAAACTTTAAAAACAACAAAAACAATAGGATATGTTTGAACATTAGGACAACTGACCAGGTTCTAGAACTTCTGGATGCTCATGAACTTGAATGAGTCATTATATAATCATGTAATCATCTTAGGATTTTTGTCAAATTTTTTGCATCTATAAACCCAGGGTACTAGGCAGATTCTCAGGCTGTCACACACCAATGTACAATGTTAATATGAAATGCATTATTACAGTGATATATCTAAGAACATGGGACCACCCTCTTTGTTTGTCACCCCATATCAGCTTTTTCTGACTGAAGTGCACACCCCCCCCCATGTTTTTCTCCATTTTTCCAGACAGGCTGGGGTAAAGGAGATGTTCAACTGACTTCTAAAGCTAGGTTTCACCTGTTCAGCTGCTGGCACACTTAAAATTATTTTAATTGTTTAGAGAACTTGGCCCTGATGACACAATATTCCTGAGTTATTGTAAGAAACACAGTTGTACTGCAGTCTCCCTTTGCTCAAAGCCAGGCATACCTCAAGAACAACAATGCACTGGCAATGCAGCACATGCCGCCGACTGCCTTCCTCCTCCAGATGACAGCTTCCAATGGGTCAACTCAAATAAATGAGAGCTCCATATATCAAGGAAACCTAAACCAGCGGTTCTGTAAGATGTACAGTGCTCCAATAAAACAGTTAATAAGAAAGGTCAAGGCACGCTTTGCCCACATCTATCCTTCCAGGCCAGACCCTTTCAACACCATTACCTCTCTAATTCATCCTAATTAGGCATTCAAACTACACTTTCACGCCATTTCAGTGAAGTCCACAGGACAACAGAAAATATTCTAAAATAGGTCATATAAAATATTCTAAAATAGTTGATGTAAATATTCAAAAGCTTTCACGGGCATTGTGGTGCTTATTGAATCAAGTATGAATTTTAAAAAACAACAAAACAGAAAACTCAGTGGCAGCTTTAGTGTCATCTATGGTATATACAGAATCCATTTCTCCCAATCATCATCTACTGTCTCCTCTAGGCATTATGTACCCATACTATATTACTCTACTGCCCTGGTCCTAATCGTCATATGTTTTTTATTTATGCCTTTTCTCATGCTATTTGCTATAACTGGAACATTTCTGGATGCTTAAGTCTTCTCCTAGCTAAACACTACTGACCACTGAAGACCTCCTTTATAACTCTTATTTTGACCACAGTTACTTGTTTTGAGCTCTTGTGGCTCAAAACACGATTACTATACAAAGTCCTTTCTGCTTTGTAGTACGAGAACTCGCACACTTGTGGGCACCTGGGTGGCTCTCTTGGTTAAGTCTCTGCCTTCGGCTCAGGTCATGATCTCAGGTTCCTGGGATCCAGACCTGCATGAGCCCTGCATCAGGTTCCCTGCTCAGCAGGGAGTCTGTTTCTCCCTCTCCCTCAGACCCTCCTCCCCACTTGGGCTCTCTCTGTCTCAAGTAAATAAAATCTTAAAAAAAAAAAAAGACTTCACACACTTGTTTGATTCTCATGTCTGAAACGTGTCGAGATGAACTACATGTATTTACCTGCATAGTCCTTCAATCTGGATGTGCGCTTTACATACAGGAAGGCAAAATGGTCACTGAGTGTAAAATAAATTAGCAACAAATTGATAAATAATGCATTAATACCAAAATCACAATGAACATTCTAATATTTGCAATTTCACCCATCACATTAAACACATATGAAATTTAATCTACAAAGGGAAGCCTTTCTAGGACAGTTACAGAGACACTAATACAAGCCCTTATCAACTGCAGATTGCTTTACGTTTGTTTTTGCTTCTATCGTGAATTTTTAAAATAGTGTTCTCAACTTATGAGATGTCATCTAGACAACAGAGCCTTCCATCATAATTGCCATTCAGTCAACTATCATATACTTTGTCGAGTGCTATAAGGTCAAACCGTGTATAAGACAAACCCAAGGAAATGGCACCACACTGGAATACAGGAACACTGAGAACTATGCTCAGTGATAGCTGGCTACAAAGGATACAAAACACTCACCTCCTTGAAGGTCTATTTTTGAAGTGCTTATGACAGTATTATGGATTATATGTAGGGATTAGTAAGAAAAATTATCCAAAATTGGAAATTAAGGTAAGAAAATACAGAGTGTCTGGTCACACTAAAGAAATGTTTAATAAACCTGCTTACAAATCATTGATTTTTCTAAAGAAACACTTTTTTTAAACTTCTCATAGATTATTGAATAAAACCCTGGATCTTTAAAGAAAAATGTTAGTTACAGAAGATTAATACATTGCAAATGATGTTTCTCTAATAGAAATGTTAATGGTTTCTATCCAATAGAAATAATGGCTCTGTCATAGATTTATTGCCTTTGGACAACATTAAGCAATTTTGTATTTAACTTATTTTGACATTCTTTCCTTCACTGACCACATAGAACATTCTCTCATATCTTTTTTTTTTTTAAGATTTTATTTATTTGGGGGCGCCTGGATGGCTCAGTGGTTAAGCGTCTGCCTTGGGCTCAGGCCATGATCTCAGGGTCCTGGGATTGAGCCCCGCATCGGGCTCTCTGCTCAGCAGGGAGCCTGCTTCCCTCTCTCTCTGCCTGCCTCTGCCTACTTGTGATCTCTCTCTCTGTCAAATAGATAAGTAAAATCTTTAAAAAAAAACAAAAAAGATTTTATTTATTTGACAGTGAGAGACAAGCAGGGGAAGTGGGAGAGGGGGAATCAGGCTTTCCGCAGAGTGGGGAGCCTGATGTGGGACTCGATCCCTGATGTGGGACTGATCCCTGGAATCATGACCTGAGCCGAAGGCAGATGCTTAACGACTGAGATACCAAGGCGCCCCTCATATCTTATTTTTTTAAGCATCTCTAGTATCCTTCAGTTTCTTTATTAGTGAGTTAAGCAAATCTTTGGTATATGCCCACCATATATTTGCATAAAATCATAGGGGTTTTTTTCCTACATTTTGAAGTTTATACTTGGCAAGTGCATTGTGAAAAGAGCTATTCAGTGAGAACAACTTAGTTTACTGCTCTTATTGTCTCCTAAGCCTTTGGCATTATCAAAAAGTCTATCTTCAAAAACAATTAAAAATTGAGTAGGAAATGTTAAAAAGCTACAGAGAATTTAAACCAAAATAGTAAATGTTACTTGAGATATTTTGATGATGCATTTTACATAGTGAGAAGCAGAAATGAAGGGACTAAAGGAGGAGAAAAGCATTTACAAATGTGTACATTCGTTTTTATCTACAGTGGGGGGGGGAAGAAACAGGAATCTTTTATTTTTTTTAATTTTTTTTTTAAAGATTTTATTTATTTATTTGACAGAGAGAAATCACAAGTAGGCAGAGAGGCAGGCAGAGAGAGAGGAGGAAGCAGGCTCCCTGCTGAGCAGAAAGCCCGATGCGGGACTCGATCCCAGGACCCTGAGATCATGACCTGACCCGAAGGCAGCGGCTTAACCCACTGAGCCACCCAGGTGCCCCAGAAACAGGAATCTTTTAAACTGAATTTTTTTCACTAGCTTAGATGACCAAGATATGCTGAAGAATAAAACTGATTAATTCTTTTGTGAGCAGCACAAGTCATCAGTCCCCCTCCTTCAGGATCTCCGGCCCCAGGCCGCCCCTGACTGCTCATGCATTTTTCTCTATGGACCACAGCAGGCCCGCCCTCTGTGCACAGGGACCTGTGCAGGCCTTGCACACTATCTCTGCAACACCCAAATATAATTTCTCTGTGGCCGATTCTTTTAGAACTCTACTCTTAATTGCAGAACAACCAGCTAATCTCCAAACTACTTTGCACCTTGCTAATTCAAATTTTCTGCAAGAAGTAGTAGGAGACTTCGAAAAGAAGCTTCCCAGAAAAAAAAAATGTAAAATACAATGAGGAATTTGAAAACTGAAATTTAAGGCTTTTTGATAAATCAAAGAAGAAATAATTTGTTCAAATGGGACCATCTGAAAATACACCTTCAAAAGTGAGCTATTTACTCTTCATACAGGACGAGTTCTTATTAAGAAGCCCCGGGAATTAGTCTGTATGGGTTTATGATAATTTAAAGCTTACACTTTATTGTCTGTTTTTCAGTTCCGCTATTTCAAAGATTATCCAGAGCAAAGTTTATAATGGGCGAGAGGGGAAAAAGATTTGAATATAGAAATATTCAATTCCTTAAATCCATGAAATGATCTTCTGTTGAGATTTCTTACAGGAGAGCACATGTGACTTGAACTCAGAAAAAGCACAAAAACAGCTGCCTTTCACCAATGACACTTAGACAAGCAATCAGATATTAGACTACAAGACTGTCATCACTCACTGGTTTTCCCTGCTTTCATCAACTGTGAGAGCTAGCTAAGTTCTACTCAAATTAGTACTGATGTGTCAGAAAGTTTTTGAAGTCATACAGCTTTCAATCTCCTAGAGCTCACATAGAAAATTACCCAGTTTCTCATGTTCCCAAGGGGTGAACACAGTGCACAAGCAACGAAAACCAGGTAAGTACTATAAAAATATTCAATTAAAGTAGAGACTTTGCAACCTGATATACCTCATGATAATGTCTACTGCTTCTCAGGAGAAGTGGCAGTTGACTTACCTGTCATGCCTAAGAAGGAAGAATTGAGAGCCACCGAATCAGCTTCTAAGTTCTGACTGCACGTAGAAACTACTACCTTGGAGGCATACGCCAATGACTAGGATACAGAGGAGTCAGAATGAAGTTTGATGGTGGGAGAAGGGAAAGGAAAGATGGTTTATGAGATTTCTAAGACCCCCTTTTGCAGATCTACAATATTTCTGGTGCTTTAAATCTTCCTTAAATTTGAAAGAACACAGCATTAAAAACTGATGAAGCATATGAAATGCACATACTGATATCACAGTAATTCACTAACTCAAACCCACTTTACCCTCAAACACATATAAAAATCAGAAATTGTTACAACCTACACAATAACATGACACCACTGAGATTCTTCTCCATGAACCAGGACATCCTCTGAGTATCTCACGGACAGAGCCACTTAACATTAGCAATTAGTCAATCACATTCATGAAGATTATATTATCACTATTATCACACAAAAACGAGTCTTTAGATGTTATAAGGGCATGGTATTTTTAAATGGATACTTTTTTTTGAAAAATCAGAATTCTCTTTTTAGGATGATGCCAGCATTTGGCTACAGAATGAAAAATGATCACTGACTGCATGTGAAGACAAAAGAAAATAATATGATTAAAAAGAAGTGCCAGAAATATCCTTAGAGCTCCATATGTTTTCTCAATTCTTCCAGCAACCTATTTTATTTTACAGATGTGGATTAAACCCATTTTAAAGATGAGAATATGGAGGCTTAGAGTGTTTTAGCAGTGTTCCCAAAGCCACTTTGTTCATCATTTCGACTGATCTTAAAACCAGATCTATGTCCTGAATCAGACAACCTAAATGGTACACTAACCATTCCTTTGTCCTTTGTTTTCTAAACTGCCTAAAAAGAAAATATTGTGAAGAAAAAAGTAAAGAAAAGAAAACTTCTGCTGAAAGCATCCATTAACATTCACTGAGCACAATTAAAGTTAACTCATTCACTGAAATGATTTAAGAAATTAATTCTTTAACATTTACCAAAAAAAAAAAAACTGTTATATGACATTTTATAGCAAGCTCTTTTTTCATTTGGCATTAATAATCTGAAAATTATGTATCAATCTGTCAGACATCTCAATTAGAGCAGTCAACAAAACAGAATAGCATATTAGCGTGCTTTCCTTAATGCTGTGTACAAACAGCTGAGGAATCTCCAGAGGCCGATTACAAAAGAGTATATATTATTTAGGCCTCTTCTTTCTACTTTGTTTTCTGTTGCCAAGACTTGAGACCTTTCACTACTGATTAACACTCTTTCCACCAAAGACGGGCAAGGGAGCTGAATGCTGTGGACGCTAAATCAGTCCATTTGACTGGGGGAGCAGCCACCGTGGTAGGGTAGGGGGTGTTAGTAGGGTAGAAATACAGAACTAAACATCATGTTAAATCAAAAAAAAAAAAAAAAAGAGTGGATATTTGTATTTTTGGATAATCTGTGAATTCCTTTTATGCATGCTATCTATGCCCTATACTTTGAACTAAATAAATGATGACTGTCCTCACTCACTTCTGGAAAATTAACTTATTTATTGTTGGATAATGTAACAAAAGTTTCTATGACTACTGATAAAATGTAAGTTATTACATCAGTGATTATAAAATAGATCATCATAAAGCACCACTCACAGAACAAGTCAACACATTAGAAATTAGTGGACGTGGGGCTCCTGGGTGGCTCAGTGGGTTAAAGCCTCTGCCTTTGGCTCAGGTCATGATCTCGGGGTCCTGGGATCGAGCCCTGCATCGGGCTCTCTGCTCGGCAGGGAGCCTGCTTCCCCTTCTCTCTCTCTGCCTGCCTCTCTGCCTGCTTGTGATCTCTCTCAAATAAATAAATAAAATCTTAAAAAAAAAATTTACTGGACGTTATTTTAGAAAAGCAGGACACATACTACAGCTAAATATATGTGCTATTAGAAAACACAGAAATACAGGGGTGCTTGGGTGGCTCAGTCGGTTAAGTGTCAGACTCTTGATTTCGGCTCAGGTCATGATCTCAGAGTCATGTGATCGAGCCACATGTCAGGCTCCACACTGGGCCTGCTTAAGATTCTCTCTCTCCCTCTCCCCCTGCTCCCCTGCACCCCCCCCAAATAAACCACAGAAATATAGGTTATATTCCTGAGGTCTAATCCCTACTAGGAAAATGCATTTGCTTAGGAATATAGCATAATAATTTACATTAAAATGAGATAAATAACCTACAGATTGCTTTAGTGAGTTCACTTAATCACATCCAAAGGATGTGAACTCAGTGTCTGGTGAAAGGCACTGTTACTCTCCTTGATGTCAAATCACAAACATCCTTTTTTTCATTCATAACTCTTTGAGCTTTCAATATACACATATTTACTAATATACTTTCATATTTTTAACCTGTTCCTCTCTTTAATCTATCCAAAACTTTTATAATTTGTACAAAAGCATATTTGGAAAAGAAAAAATAGTTTTCTTTCCTCAGCAACTGGCACTGCATCTGGGCCACAGAAAACACTGGATTAATGATATAAGACAGGATTCAGCTTTCAAGAATCTCACTTTCAGTCGGAGAAGTACATATAGGTAGATCTAAATAGTAAGACAATACTCCATCATATCTTACAAGGCAGGGAATGATTACTTGCTCGAGAAATTATGCTAACAACATATGCTACTTATGTATTCAGAGGAAGTAGATGGATGTGGACAAAATGTTCCAGAAAAGTTGCCAGAAAAGGCAGAAATTAGAGAGAGATCCTGACAATGACTGAGCAGTGAGGTAGAGGAAAAGCATTTTAAGCAGAACAGCCGGTTCTGAAGCACGGGTGTGAAGACAGAGCGGTTAGGGGCGGTATACTGGCTAGAGCTTGGCTGAAATGGTTACATAACTAGGAAAAATATGACTAAATGAAATGCTGGTATTAGACTCAAGAAATCACCTAGCACAAAGCTAAAAGTTTAGTCCTGATTCTGAAGACAATTGTTAAGTTTCAACATTTCCCCACTCCCACCCCAGGTTTGCTATACCTCTCCTGGGGTTTAGTAAACATAACCTCAAACAGTATTCCAGGAGACTCCCAATGATGAGTATGGTCAGCTCATTTGGTCAAGATTATTTTAAACTTTTTGGGTCCATCAAGAAATAGGACCAATGACTTGAGAAAATTAATTTTAGTCATTCCAGGTCATATTGTCTAACATATGCTAGCATTTTGTAACCCATTCTTCTATAAATACACTGAATTGTTTTTCTCTGCATATTTACATTATTCATCTGCAAACTTGGAGATGCCATTTTAAACACATTCTTCCAGGCCACAAAAAAAAATGTGTATAATGGTTCTAACACTGACATGTCCCTAAAGACTTCAGTATTTCTGTGTGCATACTCTGGGGCAGGATTGGGAAGATCTTCCATCCCAGCCTCTCATTTTTTTTTTTTAAGTCAGTTTTTTGGGTTTTTTTTAAAGATTTTATTTATTTATTTGACAGACAGAGATCACAAGTAGGCAGAGAGGCAGGCAGAGAGAGAGGAGGAAGCAGGCTCCCCGCTGAGCAGAGAGCCCAATGCTTGGCTCGATCCCAGGACCCTGGGATCATGACCTGAGCCAAAGGCAGAGGCTTTAACCCACTGAGCCACCCAGGCGCCCCTTAAGTCAGTTTTATATCCAAGTTAGATACCCAATCTCATTACAAATAATATTTCCAAAAGTGCCAGCATGGAAACTTCTCAAACATGTCTTAAAAGCCTAAATCTGTTTCACTTCTTCTAGACTAGCCTCAAGTATCTTTATTTCAAGTTTCAGACCAATTAACTTTTAAATTTTCCATAGAATAAAAATTCTTTAGAATTTTTTTGTCATTTGCTTTTCAAGTTCTTCGTACCATTTACAATTATTGAGGTTCAATTCTGAATTAAACTAGTCATTTAACTCTAATACTTTCTTTTCAAAACTATTACTTACCCATCTTCCTATTTTCTTTTATTTTGAAATAATTTCCAACTTACAGAAAATTTTCAAGAATAGTGTGAACTTTTTCCCTCCTAAATCACTTGAAAGTAAGTTACCAACATCATCTCAAGTAGTTCAGTATTTAATTTCTACAAAGAAAGATATTCTCCTACATAACCACAATAACCTTAAACATCATGGCATTTATGTTTAATTACTACCATCAAATGTACTAACCTTAATTAGATTTCACCAAGTTCAGAATCATGGCATGTTTAGTTTTCATGCATCATTCACTCTAGAACCTTTTCTACTCTTTCCTTTGCTTTCACACCTTGACACTTTTAAATTACAGATCAGATTCCTGTAGGATGCCCATCACTTTATGTTTGTCATATACTTTAGGATGAAATTTAGGTTGTACATTTTGACAGAAATAACACAGAAGTGAGGCTTCCTGTGGGTGGTGCATAATGATACCCATTTGTTCCATTATTGGTAATATTAATTTTGATCACCTGCCAAGCCTTCACCATAGTAAAGTATACTTTTTCCTATTCAATTAAGTATTATAGAGGAAAGTACATTCAGATTATGTAAATACTCCATTCCCCCACCAAATTTTTACCCTTTCATTTTTGTACCTACTGAATCTCTTGGCAGAATTAGTAATTATAATGATGGCTATCATACTGTAATTTTCTTTTTTTTTTTTTTAAAGATTTTATTTATTTGACAGAGAGAGATCACAAGTGGGCAGAGAGGCAAGCAGAGAGAGAGAGAGGAGGAAGCAGGCTCCCTGCAGAGCAGAGAGCCCGATGTGGGACTCGATCCCAGGACCCTGAGATCATGACCTGAGCTGAAGGCAGAGGCTTAACCACTGAGCCACCCAGGTGCCCCCATACTGTAATTTTCTGATTCCCTTACTCCTTCTACACTGTAATTGGAACACTTCTCTTAATTCACTTATGTTTTTATTTATCATAGGAGAAACTCAAAGATTCTTATTCAATGTTATAATCTATTACATTTATTATTTACATTTACATTATTATTACATATTATTACATATTATTTACATTTATTTATTCTGATGCTCAAATTGTTCCAAATTTGGCCAACAGGATTCTCTTGAAACTAGCATTTATATACTTTCAACCCAGTACCATCAATCTTGAGCACTTTCTCACTTTCTGGAATAAACAGATGTTTCAGACTCATCGTGTGCTTCTCCTATCTCAGCCCTGGCATTAGCCGTTTTTTTTTTTTTGTTTTTTTTTTTTTTCCCCGAGGAGGCCTCACACCTGTTGGTGGAGAATTGTACTCAGGAACCCAGATCTAGATGCCTGGTATACCCAGTGCTATCAAACTGCTGCTGCTCTAGAGCTCTTCCACGTGGCAGAGCTGACTACACATTGGCCTCAAAACGCACCTCTGTACCAATCGATATACACTGACAACTGTGGAAAGTGTGTAGTTTCTAAAAAAGAATCTAAATTCATTCTGTAATAATACCATCAAAGTCACACCCTAAAACTTAAGCTGATGGTTTCTTTATCTCACCTCTTGACCTCCAGGCTGAGGGAGACCTAGAGGATTTCCTTTTACTTACAGCTTTTATGAATGCTGGGAACTAGACTGATAAATATTCTACCAGATGTTGAGTTAAGTTAAACCCTAGCGTATTTTTCCCCATTAAAGGAGGCCTTATTTTTTATCTGAAATGATCCATATTTAAATATATTTTCTTCCAATTCAATTGAATTGCAAATTCAAGATAAACACAGCTTGAAAAGTCCACTGGCTACAAATGACCCCCTTTCAAAGAGAAATTATTAATTCAGGAAAACACCAAGGGAAATACACAGTTCTGCAGCCAAGGTAAGCATACATCTGGATTGAGTCTGTATGAAAAACATTCCTTTGTCAAAATTCTGCAATCTGACAAGTACCAATTCTCTTAGAAACTACATGGTTTGCTATTTGTAATCAGTGCTTTCCTCAGTCAGACATCAGGTTTTTGTAAACCTGGTGTTTAGATTACATTTTAGCCTATTCCCATCACTAAATAGTATGACACACGTATTAAGCAAGAGATGTTTAAAAATGGACTCATACTTACATTTGGCATGGAAACTTGAACTACTTATATATATGTTACTGTGCATATTTTCTACACATGTATAATTGGATTTTTATAATGCATCTCTATGTATATTTCAACTCATTATTTTAATTCCTTGGGAGTGAAAACTATTTCACCTTTGAAATGCTCCACAGATTCTAATACCAAGCATAGCAAACTAAAGAATGAAGTACATATTTTTAAAAAGAATCACCATACCATTCTGGCTTTCCTGAATTATTTGCAAATAAAATCACAAAAATTATAGCTTACTCTCTCATTATATATTAGAAATAATGTAAGATTTAGAACTAATTATTCTCATTATTTTCTGTCCTTTACTTGAGTAGGCCATTAGATATGCTCATCTCCAGTATTAACAAGACACATTCTTTTCTTACTGTTAACATGAAAGAATATTTAAAAAAATTTCCTGATGGATCCTATGAAATAATGGATAATAGAAAGTTAAGGGACTGAGTAATTTGGTTTATTTAACTCAACACCCAAAGAATAAATAATCCAATCAAGAAATCCAATCAACAAATAATCCAATCAAGAAAACAGGACGTGAACAGACATTTCTGCAAAGAAAGCATCCAGATGGCTAATAGAAATATGAAAAAGTGCTCAACATCTCTCAGCATCAGGGAAATACAAATCAAAACCACAATGAGATACCACCTCACACCAGTCAGAATGACTAAAATTAACAAGTCCAGAAATGACAGATGTTGGAGAGGATGCGGAGAAAGGGAGACTCTCCTATGCTGCTGGTGCAGCCATTCTGGAAAACAGTATGGAGGTTTCTCAAAAAGTTGAAAATAGAGCTATCCTAACACCCAGCAATTGCTCTACTGGGTATTTACCCTAAAGATACAAATGTAGTGATCCGAAGGGGCACGTGCACCCAAATGTTTATAACAGCAATGTCCATGATAGCCAAATTATGGAAAGAGCCTAGATGTCCATCAACAGATGAGTGGATAAAGAAGTGGTGTGTGTATACACACACACACACACACACACACACACACACACACACAACGGAATACTATGCAGCCATCAAAAATGAAATCTTGCCATTTGCAACAACATGGATGGAACTAGAGGGTATTATACTGAGCGAAATAAGTCAGCCAGAGAAAGACAATTATCATATGATCTGTCTGATATGAGGAATTTGAGAGGCAGGGCGGGGTGGGGGTTGTGGGGGGTAGGGTGGAAAAAATGAAACAAGATGGGAAAGATGGGACTGGAGAGGGAGACAAACCATAAGAGACTCTTAATCTCAGGAAAGAAAATGAGGGTTGCTGAGGGGGTGGGGGGACAGGGATTGGGTGGCTGGATTATGGACATTGGGGAGGGTATGTGCTATGGTGAGTGCTCTGAATTGTGTAGGACTGATGAGTCACAGACCTGTACCCCTGGGGCAAATAATATATTTTATGTTAATAAAAAAAGAAAAGGTGGAAATAGCCAAAACTAGGTACATCATTAGTGGGTAATATTCAATAGCTCTTTCTATACATTAAATCGATTTTAATAAGGAGCAGGAAAATGAACCTACATTTATTTTATTTCATTATAATTTTGGGTTTTCTTTTAATTAATAACAGGGAAATAGGAATGCATTAATATTATTGTTACTTTACTGTGTATTTCACTATTTCTTTTTTTTTTTTTTTTAAGATTTTATTTATTTATTTGACAGAGAGAAATCACAAGTAAGCAGAGAGGCAGGCAGAGAGAGAGGAGGAAGCAGGCTCCCCGCTGAGCAGAAAGCCCGATGTGGGGCTCGAACCCAGGACCTGGGATCATGACCTGAGCCGAAGGCAGCGGCTTAACCCACTGAGCCACCCAGACGCCCCTATTTCACTATTTCTAAAGCCTCTAAGATAATATATATCTTCTAAAATTTTCACTCAGCAAATAGTGAGCATGTTTTTCTCCTTTTCTGATATAACTGAATATAGTTTGTGAAGTATTTACACATAAACTAGAAGCTAGAAAAATATGTTCAAATATTTTAAGATGTATAATATTTATAAAAGTTAAGTTTACATTTTAGTCATATTATTGGATTTCACTAACTTCAGAAAATGATTTAAAGATAGCTTAGTCATTCTATCCAGGTTTTAAGAAAATATAGCAAAGGTGACTTTCTTATTTCTCAACACTTTCTATCCCATGACAAATTACTGCATTTACTTGGATGAAGGAAAGCATCAAAAGGAAATATAATGAAATGAGAGAAGCACCATATTAACAGTCTAAATAACGGGTTCTAGGCTAGTATTTAAGCATTTAGAGTTACTTTGACTAAAATTATTGCCTTTTTAAAAAAAAAAAATTGATTACTTAACATCTTCCCTAGGAGATAGGGAAGCTGAAGGGATTCCGTTCTAGAATGGTTCGGTCTCTACTCTTTTTCTGCTAGGCCTCATTTACTCATGTTCTCCGAATAAGCCAAAGAAGCCATGTTCCCACCTCCAGGGGGAAACAAGGAAGTAAATCATTCTCTGAGTTTTGTCCTAGGCCCCAAACACCTGATAACACCTAAGAAGAGCTAGATCCTGACCATGTTCCAGGATGTTACTTTCAGACAAACCTCAGCTGATGCTGGCATTAATACTTTGATCTTCAGTAATTTATGAAATAACATCTATTGTTCAGCTGACACTAGCCTTTGATCAGATCCTAGTCTGGATTCCTGAAGGAACACATACCCTAGACCCGTTTCCAATATAAACCCCCAACCCCAAGCAACGATGAAACTCACTCTTCTTTCTAAGTCTCCCAGACCTTTAGCCTGCCATTCTCTGTCACTTGCACTGTTCAATAAACTCTTGCTTTCTCTGGCTCACATTTGATTTCTATCCTGCATGAAACCAGGACCCTCTTGGCTGGTCCTGTGGGACCCTCCCTTGGGTTCTTGGATCCAGTCTGCCTGTATCACTTGTGAGGAAGAAGATTAGAGTAGAAAGAGATATTTTTCAACTCAACACAAACGTTAACACTCAACATATAGAAAAGAATTAGTTTAGAGAAAATAAACTGAATTACTGAGTGGGAAAGACAGGATCTCCTTTTACATTTATTTTATATCATTTATTAATTTGTATATTTATATAATACATGATATTTTTGTATTATATATGGATTACAAAAATAGCATGGGTTGCTGTAAGATTAAAAGACAGATAACTCAATGAGTTATGACTGCATTTTCTCCCCTTTATAAAGTTATGAAAGACACCATCGTGCAGAATAGCAGAGAGAATACAAAAAAGAATGATGTCACACCTCACAGATTTAATAATATTTGTATCTTACCACATATTTTAGATTATTTAAAAATTAAAACATTATGAGGGCACCTGAGTGGTGTAGTTGGTTGCACAGATGACTTGGTTTTGGCTAAGTTTGTGATCTTGAGCCCCACATCAGGCTCTATGGTTAGTGTGCAGTCTGCACAAAACTCTCTTTCCCCCGTCCCTCCCACTCCCACCCTTCCCCACTCCTGCTCTTTAAATAAATAAATACATCTTTAAAATACACACACACACACACACACACACAGATACACTGTGTGGTTTTGAAGCCCTGAGTGGTATTTTGATCCAGCCACTGAAATGATAAACACTACTGGCTGTATCTTCTCCATCTACTTTTTTTTTCACGTGTTAAAACTTCCTACAGTTACCGCACGGATGTGCCACTCTGCAACACGTTATGTTTTTCACTCGACAATGTTTTCAAGTATATTCCATGTTGTTTCCTAATGCATTCATCTGAATAAAAGTATAAATAGCTAGGTCGCCTTGGAGAAGTTAACTGAGCTTCATGTGCTTCAACTTCTTCATTTATACAATATAAAATATATATAAAAGGTGAGAGTTAAAATGATAAAATATGTGTGTATGTGCACGTGTTTGTGTGTTAAAAAGGTCCGAAATTGGGGTGCCTGGGTGGCTCAGTCATTAAGCATCTGCCCTCAGCTCAGGTCATGATCCTAGGGTCCAGGGATGGAGCCCCACATGGGGCTCCCTGCTCCATGGGGAGCCTGTTTCTCCCTCTCCCACTCCCCCTGCTTGTGTTCCCTCTCTTGTGTCTCTGCCAAATAAATAAATAAAATCTTTAAAAAAAAAAAAAAAAGCTCCTGATATAAAGTAAAACCACATTAGCGTTAGCCATTTCTTTCTCAGTTGTATTTACTTACAAGTTGAATTCCTGGGTCAGTTAGTATAAATACGCCCAACCCTGCCATAAATGAGAAGTTATTCCTCCAAGGGACTGTACCAAACTAGATTCTTAGTCATATATGAGGAGGAATTTATCTTGCTCATCTACTGGTAAATATTTGGTTTCGCAAAAGTTTCTTTGTTCGAAGGAACACATCTTTCAGAAACTTTGCCAGGTTAAAATGTTGGTTTGAACACAAGACCTATGAGGACCATCACAATATGCTTGTCTGCTAATTCAAAATGATCCAATCTGATATAATTGTACTCAATTACTCATGGACAGTGGTCACCCTGAGAACTCCCTTCTCTGTGGTGCTGGAGATCATTTCTGTTAGCTCTCCGGGTTTCTGAATCCTTGTCTTCCTTCTAGCTTTACTTCCTTACTTGGAAAGGAACATCCCTTATTAGCTTCCGTGGTGTAAAAGCAAAGGACATAAAAAAATTATATGACTGCAGACATTTGCATATAATTCACATCTGAGTTATAACTAGCTGAATAAAGAATTCTAGGTTAGAAATAATTTTTCCCTAAAATTTTTAAGGCAATATTCTATAGTTTTTATATGCTTCGAGTATTGTTGTTGGGAAGTTCAAAGCCATCTTGATTTACCACCTTTGGTATGTGACAGGGTTTTATTTCTTCAGAGGAAGCATGTAGAACCTTCATGTTATCCTGATTGTTATGAAATTTCATAATTATGTGCCTCTATATGGGTATATTTTCATCCATTTGGCTGGACATTATTTTCCTATCATTCTAAAAACACATGGCTTTCACTTATGAAAAACATTCTACAAATACTTTAAAGGTTAAATTCATCCCTTCTATTCTCTCTCTCTAGAATTTCTATTATTTTAATATTTTTAAAAATATTTGTCAACTCATTGTCTTTCCCAGTGTTTTCTGTTTCATTGTCCTTTTGTTTAATTTTCTGGGTGATTTCCTTCCTCAATTTTATTTCTTAAAAGTTATATTGAATATTTTCAAAGTAATCTCTATACTCAATGTGGGGCTCAAACTCACAACCCAGAGATCATGAGCCCTGAAAAGGAAAATACAATGCAATAGAAGAAACTCCGATAGTAAGATTACTTGCATTGTGCTTAAGAGAAGTCAGAAAGTTTTAGAGCACTGGATATTAAAAAAAAAAAAAAATCCCAATTCCAACTCCCTTACTACTTATTACTAGCAATGTCATATATTACTTGCTCCTTTTCCCATAACTTGAGATTAAATAACTTTTTTTTTTAACATTTTCCCACTAATGACTGTGCTATTGGTTACAGTCATCTTCTACAGGGCCTATCCCCACAACATGCCGAACACCCAACTGTCTGGTAAGCAATAGAAAATGATAACATATATCAGCATGCAGAGTAGAACACGCACCATACAAATTCTGTCTTAAATTCTTAAAGGTGTATATAGCATGTCAAATTGCACTGGTTAGAGCTCAAAATATTTAACAGTTTCAGAATTCGTCAACTGCAATTTTTTTTTTCTTTTCACTTAGAATACTGAAATTGGGACTCTCAAGATGAGAGCAGTAGGCAAGACAAAATGGTGGACATGACATTTTAAAACATGCGTGGGGAGAGAACAGAACATGAAAACTGAATCATTAGCATTTGCAATTCTGGCTAGCAACTTGCTACAATGTGAGGAATACTTTCCCAAGAAGGAGATAAACTATTAATTTTTTTAAAAATATCCTTTGAAATTTCAGAAAAGATCCTAGCAATGATTTATTTAAAAATCCATACAATTATCTCTGTATAGTTTTACTGCTAATCCCTGGCATTCACATTAGAGTGGTTAATACTAACAAAAGATCCTAACATGACTACACTTTCTTCATATGTATTAGATTTGATGATATTTGGTGTTATGATAGGAGAATTTAGACTGTAAAATTATTATTTTTGTTGTCTTCACAAACACTTCTGGGAAAGTGGTATCACTTGAGGATTAAAAAAAAAAGTAGCCCACCTAATTTTTACCTTCTTTAACATGAACACACAGCAATACACAATGTAAATGTATTCATACTTCCAAATATGCCTCTCTAAAGGACCCCACAGACTCTTCATGCTGCACAGTCCCGAGTATCGACTCATAGCAAAAACACTTCTAAGGGAGTTGTGTTTGTATATAATAGTACCATTTCTCAGTTGGAGTCTTTTGCTTGATGTAACACCAAAACCTGGAAATGAATTTTGTTTGCTGAGTAGAGAAAAGAGACAACACGCAGCTATCATCATTCAAGCAGTAACAATGCATTTATGCTAAAGCAGTAATTTCTTCCTAGTGAACTCTTATTCAGGCATTCAGCAATGCATAATCACGTATCCTTCATGCCGTTCACATGGTTGGGCTCTGAATACACAAATCACCATAACAACATGGGAAATGAAGAAATATGATCACTTTGAGTTTTGTTGTTCAATGATTTCAGCACTTTTCTTGATTCAATATGTGCCCAATTGTTCCTTATGAGCAAAACTGAATGATTTTCACCATTATGTTGCACTTTCTTCTTTAAAAGAACTTAGAAAAGTCTCTAGAGAGGTTTATATATCGCCAAAATTTCAGAAACCACTTTTATTGGTTTTAGAAATTATTATTAGAAAACATCAATCTGATGAAAACTACTCTGTTCATAACTTCTTTCTTCTTTAACAACCTTGAAAATTTTCATTAGATTTCAAGGTGTTCTTTCTCAGCAGTACCATTCTGATCACGTAGGAGTACCCTGCCTAAACATGTTACCGCACTGGAGGGTCCTACAGAGTCATTTCTCTCCTTCTCTGCCTTCATTCTGACCTCTATACCTAATGATACTGAAATGCTAACTGCAGATCAGGTGTCCTTTCTCTAACATTCAAATTAAATTCTCTCTTTATATTATAAATGATTTTAAATCCAAATATTTTAAAATTAATGATATTCCAAATTAATCATTTACATTCATATACTATCTCAAGTGTTCTGGTCAAATTCCAGTATTTCAAATACAAGTACTGTTTGTTTACTTCAGATCTGGCCAAATCTAATTTCTCTCTTTTTCTGAACTTAGTTCTATCTTGAGTCTACATATTTTTTTTAACTTTAACCTGACTTATGTGTGTTATGCTTTTTTCTCCCACTAGATTGAAACTTCTAATAGATGTAAATATATATCACTGTGTTTTCCATAAAGCACAGGGACTTTGCCTAGAGAATGCAAAAACAAAACAAAACAAAAAACCCCATGTGCGTGGGAGAGCAGTGCACACAGGAACTAATTCTTGAAGACTATTTTTCCCCAAAATCATTTGGATATTGTACCACACTCAGCTAAACCAGAGCCTCCTTTCGCTGTTCTCACCTCTTTGTGGTCCCTTCTGAAAAAAAGTGTGGTAATTTGAGAAAATCATTTTCCCTTTGATTTAGTAAATGAGCTTTTCTTATTAATATTTTTTTAAAGATTTTATTTATTCATTTGACAGAGAGAGATCACAAGTAGGCAGAGCAGCAGGCAGAGAGAGAGAGAGAGAGAGAGAGAGAGAGAGAGGGTCCTGGGATCGAGTCCCGCATCAGGCTCTCTGCTAGGCGGAGAGCCTGCTTCCCGAATCGATCCCAGGACCCTGGGATCATGACCCGAGCTGAAGGCAGAGGCTTAACCCACTGAGTCACCCAAGTGCCCCTTCTTATTAATATTTTTTAAATTAAATTATCACTACCCAAATACAAAACACTACAAAATGTTTGTCAATCAAAATCTAAACAACTTCTAAAAATTATAGCAGAATGACAGGTCCTATCACTCTTTTGACTGTACAATTTCTCTGAAGAAGCAAACCTTACTAAGGTAAGCAATATCTAACAATGAGCAAAATTTTCTTGGTGAAATACTACTTGGACCCGGAAGAGAATGTATTGAAATTAGCAAAATACAAGGAGCCATGGACTATAGCAGAATACTCTCAAATCAAACAAACCTAAAATAAAAGCAACTAAGGCTAGATTATCTCTTTGGAGTTGTAAATAATAAGTAAATCGAGAGAAGAAGGTAAAGGATCTTAATTAAGCACAAGTGCTGATCATGCTCTTAGGAGGCAAAAGTGCAGTCAGAACTCCACTGGGTTGAAGCTGTTTCTGTAATACACTGGAAAAGCTCCGAACAGTTAGGACCAAGTTTTATAAAACATGTTGTCTGTGTGTGTACTTGGTAGTAAACTGAACTAAGTATCCTAGGCAAGTATTTCATTGAATAATTAAATCTCCGCATGGATAAGGCCAAAACTATGACTTGACAAGCATTAAAAACTGAAACATAAAATCACAGGGAAAAATACACCCACAGAAGTTCAAATATCATTGTACATATAATCTCTGTGCAAATATGACCTCTTTTCTATCCCCGGTTTCTATCTTTTCTTTTTGTCTAAAGGATAAAGTACAATCAAATATTAAGTAGCATCAAAATATCTATGTGGCAGACTTAATTTGGTATTGACATAAGCCAAGTAGACTTTTATTTTGCTTGGCAAACTGAAAAACAGTTTCAGAAACAAATATTTTTTAATACTTTGTTTATTCAATATATGTATTTTGAAAATAAAATGTTTTTGAAAATAAAACTTTTTCCATTACTTCAGCCTGTCAGATTTACAAAGCAAATTTTTCACTTCTCTGAAACTATTTCACAAACCACAAATCATGAAAATAGAAACTGTGTGTCCTTTTGGGGGAAGACTATAGTTACTTTAAGAATTGAGAAAATAGACAAATCACTTTCATCCAGGATGATTATAAACATCCTCATGGAAATCTTTTTAAGTAACTGAACTAATAAATGAATTCAGTCAGGTTGCAAGATAAAAAAATCAACATAAAAATTCAATTGTTTCTATACTTTAAAGAAAAAGGAAATTCTATTTAAAATAGCATCAAAAGCAGTAAATAGGAATAAATTAGCCAAGGAGGTAAAAGATCTATATGCTGAAAACTAAGACACTGATGAAAGAAATCAAATAAAACACAAATTAATGGGGAGATATTGTGTGTTCATGGATTAGAGAAGTTATTATTGTTAAAATGCCCATACAAAAGATTGGAGAAAATCCAAACCATCTATAGATTCATGCAATCTTTATCAAGATTTCAATAGTATTTTTCACAGAAACTGAAAAAATAATCTTAAAATGCTTATGTAACTATAAAAGACCCCACATACCTAAAGCAATCCTAAGAAAGAAGAACAAAGATGAGGCATTACTCATTCCAGACTGTACTGCAAAGCTATAGTAATCGAAACAGTGTGGTACTACTGGCATAAAAACATGCATAGAGCAATGGAACAGAATCAAAAACACAGAAATAAATCCATGAATACATAGTCAACTAATATTTGACAAGAAATTAAGAATACTTAAAGGGGAAAGGATAGTCTCTTCAAAAAATGGTGCTAGGAAAACTGGATATTCACAAGCAAAGAATGAAATTGGACCCCTATCTTAGACCACCCACAGATATTAAATCAATAGGGATTAAAGACTTAAATATAAGACCTAAACTCATAAACCTCCTAAAAGAAGATACACGGCAAAAGATCCTTGACATTGGTCTTGGCAATGATTTTTTGGGTACACAAAAAGCACAAGCAACAACAACAACAAAAATGTTGGGCTACATCAAAATAAAATGTTTCTGCAAGCAAAGGAAAATCAACCTAATGGAAAGGCAATCTATGGGATGGGTGAAAATATTTGCAAACCATATATCCAATAAGAGATTAATATCCAAATATATAAGGAACTCATACAACTCTTATAACTCAATAACAAAAATAAATAATATGATTCAAAAATGGGCAGACATTTTTCCAAAGACAGATGAAAGGTGCTCAAAATCACTAATCATCACAGAAAGGCAAATCAAAACAATGATAAGATACTACTTCACACCTCAAAGATACAGTAAGTGTTGGCAAGGATGTGGAGAAAGGGAACCCCTGTACACTGCTGGTGGAAACATAAACTGGTACAGTCACTTTGTAAAATGTTCCTATGGAAGTTGGTGAGAACATAAATTGATATGACCACTATAAAGGTTCCTCAAAAATTTTTTAAAAAATTACCATATGATCCAGCAATGTTACTTCTGGGTATATACCCAGGAAACAAAATCATTATATTGAAGATCTATCTATAATCCCATGATAGCACTGGAACACTATATATATTATGTAATAAATACATATAATGTATATAACTATATTTTATAAAATGAACTATTACATAGCTATACAAAAGAAATAAATCCTGCCTTTTGTGATGACATGCATGAAACTTGAGGGGATTATGCTAGATAAAATCAATCAGATCCAGAAAGACAAACATACATGATCTCACACAGGGAATCTAAAATATTCAAAACTAGTAGAGTAGAATGGTGGTTGCCAGGAGCTGGCAGGAGGCAGAAGTAGGGAGATGTTGGTCAAAAGATACAAACTTCTAGTTATAAGAGCAATAAGTTTGGGAATCCAATGTGCAGCATGGTGACAAGTTAAAAATACTGTGTTATATACTTGAAAGTTGCTAAGAAAGTAAATATCAAATGTTCTTAACAGCACACACATAAAAAAGGTAATTCTGGAGGGCAAGGGATGTGTTACCCAATCTTATATGGTAATAATTTCCCCATATATATTTATATCAAATCATCACACTGCACACCTTAAACTTACACAGTGTTATATATCAATTATACCTCAATAAAACTGGAAATAAAAAGGAACTGTCTACAATAGAAAAATTATGTTCTTTTTTTTTAAAGATTTTATTTATTTATTTGACAGACAGAGATCACAAGTAGGCAGAGAGGCAGCCAGAGAGACAGGAAGGGAAGCAGGCTCCCTGCCGAGCAGAGAGCCCGATGTGGGGCTCAATACCAGGACCCTGGGATCATGACCTGAGCTGAAGGCAGAGGCTTTAACCCACTGAGCCACCCAGGTGCCCCGAAAAATTATGTTCTATACATGCAAGTTCTTTATACTTTATTTGTCAAACAGGCTAGATGACTATTTTACAGGAGCAGTTCAGGTGATCTAAAGATGAATTAGGGGCACCTGGGTGGCTCAGTCATTAAGCCTTTGTCTTCAGCTCAGTTCGTGATCCCAGGGTCTTGGGATAGAGTCTGGCATCAGGCTCCCTGCTCTGTGGGAAGCCTGCTTCTCCCTCTCCTACTCCCCCTACTTGTGTTCCCTCTCTCACTATGTCTTTCTCTGTCAAATAAATAAGTAAAATCTTAAAAAAAAATTTTTTTTTAATGAATTAGTTAATCATTAAGATTCCTTCCAAATAGTGCTCAAAAAATGATGGGGACATGTCAATGTATGGGAGCCATTTTGAAAGGGCCCCAGTGGCTAAATCTGAGAAAATTTCGAGAAAAAAAATAAGTATTGACAGCAACACATTATAATCCATAAGATAAGAATCCAGGAGCCTCTATCAATTGTGAAAAGAAAAAGCTCTTCTTTATAATAGTATTCCAATTAAATTCCACTTAATAAATGTAGTAGGAATGATAAAAATAGAATATCACCATTTGGCAAACATTAGAGTAGTAAGAAGCACAAACAGATGCTAAAATTAATAGGTGATTGTTAGATGAAAAAGTATAATGATACACAAGATATCAACATAGTCTTAAAGTACTTCTCCACAATGTACTTAATTACAAAAGGAAAAAGTAATTTTAAAATGGAGAAATCACTTTAAGTGATAAATGTTAACACCACAAGAAATGATATGCATCAATACCTTGTGCCTCCTGATATGATACACTGTCAAGGGCATGACATCATTTGCCAAAAATGTATAAACTGAAGAAATTTTAGACAAATTCAGAATCAGGGACATTCTACAAAATAACTGGCCAGTAAACTTCAAGCTTATGAAAGACAAAGACAGACTCTGGAACTGTCTAAATTATGAGATACTTCAGAGGCATGACAACTAATTGCAATGTGCAATCCTGGTCCCAAAAAAAGACATTAATTTGGTAGGTGATGAGCTCTGCAAAAGGTCTATAGACTAAGCAGTATATCAATGTTATTTTCTGGATCGTGAACACTGTAATGTGGTTATAGAAGGTGTTGACATTTGGGGAATCTGGCTAAAGGTTATATGGAAAGTCTGTACTATTTTTGCAAGCATTATAGAAGTCTGAAGGAATTCTAAAATAAAAAGTTAAAAAGAATGAATGAATGATGGGCATCTGGGTGGCTCAGTTGGTTAAGTGTCCTGGGATCGAGTCCCACATGGGGCTCCCTGCTTAGCAGGGAGTCTGCTCCCTCTGACCCTCCCCCTCTTATGTTCTCTCTCTCTCATCCTCTCTCTCTCTCAAATAAATAAATAAAATCTTTAAAAAAAAAAAAAGAATGAATGAACGAATGAATAGGTTCTGTCAAAAAGGATGAGGGGGAGGTGGGGGAGTTGGAGCTACCTATAATAAGCAGCACCCACAAGAAGAAATGCTGAGTATCAGTGGCACCAAAACAGTAAAACAGATGCTTGGAATACTGGAACTGCAATAGCTCTATGGTCTAGACTGCACTGGTCCTCCCACTTCAAGCTAAGGCATTTGCATTTTATACAGTCATCAGTGGAGAGCCAGGGAGTGACTGTGGTGGCTGATGATGAGCTCATGGAAGAGGCACTCTGCCCAAGCTCACGTCCCTGCCTTAAGGAAACTGTATCCAGTAACTGGTCAAAGAGAAGTAGAAAGCCCCAGGCTCATCAGCGCAGCTCAGGACAATGCTGAAGGGCGATCCCAGATTCAGAACTTGCAGAGAAGTCAGCAGAAAGCTCTGTTAAGTGTAACTACACTCCAACCTCTCCCTCTTCCCAATCTTCCCTCTTTTCTTTCCCTTCTGTTTCACAGGTAGTGATTCCCTAGAGCACCCCTAATAAATCCTCAATAGGCTCATGTCCATCTCAGAGTCAGATCCAATTAGTCACAGAAACAAGGATGGTGCTGAGGATTCAAGGCTGGGTGATGCCGTTCACCGGCAAGGTGGCAGGCAGGCGCAGCAGGTATGTGAGAAAGGATGATGGAGAAGAATGAAGAGTGGGTTTCAGCACACTAAAATTGAGGAGACTGTGGGCACCACGGAGAGACGTTCAGCAGGCCACTGGAACACACAGGGCTTAAATCTAGAAGCAAGCCCAGAAAAACGGATGCAAACATCGCCCTTTTCCACATAGTGGAGATAGTTCAACTCCTTTTGAGTAGTGCTGTTGCTGCCCTTGGCTCTGTTATCCTGTGAGGAAATCCAAATAGCCTAAGATCTATCATTTGATTCCCGATAAGATTTCCTTTAAACTAAATTCTCTTTGGTCTGTGTCTAGTCATGTGTTCAAATGGTCTAGCTGAGGATTTAGATTAGCATCTTGGACAAGTTTTGAGCAATGTTAAACCATTTCATCTGCTCAAAGATACAATAATTGCTTCTTTTTAAACCTTCCAATGAGGTAAGAAATACCCCCCACTCAAATAAGTCATTTCAGGGACAATACAGAACTCAGTGAGGCCCTGAATCTTAAGAAATAAGAAGTTCAAGGTTTTCAAAGAAAATCAGGCTATCGGAATTCAAACAGACCTTCTGGGAGTGATTTAATGTATTTTTTTCTGCCTCTGTGGAGGATGGAACCTGAATGGTACCTAACTGCAATCTGAAAATATAATAGCCTATAAAAATCTATATATAAAAATACTTTGTTTTGTTATTCTGAGTACTTACAAAAGCCATTTTAAACAGTTTTTGTAAAGACTTTCTTTCTCTGATAATCTGAATTTCAGAAATGTCATATTCCACATTAAAGTTTTATTTATTTTATATGACCACAAATTTTAATCTTGCACATTCAAACGTAGCTCCTCATAGGAAACTTAACATGTGCGTTAGAAAGTGAACTCAAGAGAAAAATATGTTAATTCATTAAATTTACTCATTTGCTCAAACAGTAAATGAACTAAATGCTAAACCATATAACTTTATAAAATTAAATACCTTCCATAAGGAAACAGAGTCCTTGGGAATAGAGTTATGGCAATCTGGGCAAGAATTACAGGTTCCTGAGTGCCTTCTATGAGTTGGTCACTGTACTATGCTAGGTTCTTTAACAAAGTGTTATCTTCTTGAATTCATATCATTACCCAATTGTTACAGGATGGTTAACCTTCTTATAATCATCCTACAGATACCCATGGTACTAAACAGTTTAACTGAGATCTAAAGAGGCTACAGGATGCCAAAAGTCACATCACTGGTAAGTTTTCCACTTGTGCCTGTTATTTTTTCATGAATTTATTACATAATCATTCGGTGAGTTACTTCAGCACTGGTACAATGAGAAACACACAATTTGATTTATTTTTGTGATAATACCATCACAGTAACTTTATATTTGTCTTCAAAGACCCATAGGAAAACAGAATAATGCAAGAAAGAGGTCTCCATTTTAGATCAACTTGCAAGTTTTTCAAATTAGTCCACACTGAATAACAATCCCAATTCATCCTAATCTTTATTAGCTTATCACTATTTGCTTAATCTTAAGAGTATCTAAACTGTGAATATGTATCATGACATGGTTTCAGTCAAATATTTTCATTTTCATTTATTTATATTAAGCTTTTACTATAAAACTGTACGTTTATCATTTAGGAATAAAAGTGGGAACAATGAGTATGAATTATGGCTTTTCTTAATAATAAACACTTTTCAAATAATTCAAAAACTGTTATTCCAAACCAACCTTAAAAAAAAAAAAAAAGATATTGCTCCATTTACGTTTGTAAGATATATGTAGTTTAAAAAATAGTTAATACCCGAATTACACCTTAGAAGGTTTCTCACAAGAATTAAACATTTTTCAGGGACATGCATTAACTCTCTTTATATCTAATGTTGGAATCAAAATACCAACCTAGCATTAAAGTCCTTAGTCACTGGCTTTGCTCTGCATCAAAACTACAGTTTGGATTTATTGAATTAACTGCGTTCTTTCTATATACCATGTTCCTTGTTGAGAACTTAAGAAATTATCTAATATAATGATCAACAAAAATTCTCCGATATACAATATTATACCCATTATATGAAATACCAAAACCTAAAGTGGTATAGCAATTTTCTCTAATCCTACATCTTATAAGTAAAAATCTACAACCCCAGGCCATTTGCCCTCAATACCCTTGGTCTCAACAAGTGGCAGTATGTTTGGTAAAATATTACTACAGAACGTGAGTAGACTCGCTTGAAGAGTGCAGTTCCTCCACCAGCCGTATCAGCAACACTAGACATTGGTTAGAGAAACAAATTCTCCGGCCTCCCCATCTTATCAAATCAGAACACCGGAGTTGGGGTTTATAATCTGCTTTCAACAAGCTCCTCACATGATTCAACTGTTTCAATAAACCACATCACTGGGAGAAGTGAGAAATGCCGGCCTTGGAGGTGAGAACTAGCACAGTAAAAGGCTATTTACTCTTCAAAAACTATTTTCCTTTCTTTACGTATCACAAAAGGTAGAAAATAAAATGTTGAAGGAATTTTTCCCCAATAGGATGATTCCCTGTAGTTTCTTTAGTGAAAGATATGTATAAAATTCATTTATACATAATGATTGGTAAGTGCCAATTGCCAGTAAGAGCAAATCATAAATAATGATCCAGTATAAGTAAAGATGTCTTTAAAAAGTATTTTACTTTTAAAAAACACTAACCCAAAAGAGGACAGAAAATCTTTTTTAAAAAAATTACTAATCAAGGGCTGCCTAGTGGCTCAGTCGGTTAAGCATGCAACTCTTAATTTCAGCTAAGGTCATGATCTCAGGGTGGTGAGACAGAGGCCGGCACAGGGCTCCATGAACAGCAGGGAGTCTGCTTAAGATTCTTTCTCTCTCCCCCTCTCCCACCCACAATCCTGCTCTCTCTCCATCTCTTAAAAAAAAAAAGTAGTAATAGTAATAATAATCATTAATCAAGATTTTTTGAATGAACTTTTAACATTAAGTGTTTTGGCCATATATATGTGTGTGTTACACACAGACACACATATTGATGAGCAGGGTGTGTACATTAGTTTTGAATACAATTGGATAATTGGCCAGTGGCATTATTTAGTAGCTTCTTAACACTGTCCAAGGGAAATATTAAATATTTAAAATCTAAACCTCTTATTCCTATTCTCTATTTTAAAGAAAAAAAGGTAAATATTTATGAAAAACTTGTTGACTCTGATGATGGTTAACTTTTTTGAAGACCACTGTTTGAATGGACTAATAAATTAGCTCAAAATACAAGTTAAGAATAATCATAATGGGGAATTTCAAGCATTCTGCAAAAGTACTTTGTTATGTTTAGGTATTTTGCAGATATCTGCCATATCACTACTAATACTGAAAAAAAAAATAATGAACTGGAAATGCAAGTCAATGTCCCATATTCACTGATGGCACTTCACAGAATAATTAAGGAAGCCTGTTGTTTACATTGTCTATTCATAACTATTTTTATCACTCTATGAATTAAATTAATAGTATTCACTCTATTATAACTACATAGAAGTGATTCAAAATAGTGTGAAAGCTTTTGCCTAGAAAAGTGTGTTTTGTGGCAAAAGGTTAATTTCACTATATTCATCCCATTAGAATTCAAAGACAGCTATTTCACTCAGATGCTGAAACACATGAATTGGGACTGTCAAATGCAAATTCCACTAAAATTAAATACCTACTTAAAAAGAATTGCGCTTGCATTTCAAAAGCATCAGATTTAGCTGATGGCATGCAAAATTATCAGAATATAATACTGATTTATAGGACTTCCACTGCCAGGAAACATTGGGGAAATAGGAGAACCAGAGGGATTCAAAAGAAACTTGATCTTTTCATGGAGAAAAAATATTAGGGATAGAAATCTTATAAAAATAAAATTAATGAGATTGTGGCGCTCTTTCAACGAACCACGCCATTGGGAAAGATGAGAAATCCTGGCCATGGAGGACAGCAGCCTCTCTTTCTTCCCATTATTATCCCATCTTTTCAAAAACAGGATGCATTAGCATTCTAAGATGACACCTCCATACAGCCATGTCTAAATCAGAAGCCATTCTTCATGCAAAGAGAGCATGAAGTGGGAAGACGGGACAGAGTGAGAATGAAGGGGAAGAGTGAATCAAAGAAAAGGGGAAAAGTAAGGAAGTGGAGGGAAAAGCAGGCTGAGAAATGGAAAAGAGTAACGGACAGGAAAACCAAGGAGAAAAACAGAACCCACAACGAACAGAACAGCCTATTTGCATGTACTGGTTTCCAACTGCTCATCAATCTTCACGTAATTTGGTAAAAGACAACGACTGTGAAAGGGAATAGCATCCACACCGCCCCTACTCACCGAGGGTATTTATAACGTCAGATACAAATATTCTACCTCACTAATTTTTAAATCATTAACCAGTTCTTGCACTTCATAGAAGGTAATTATATTTCCTTCCCAGCCTGTGTGGCGAGGTAAGAACACGTGTTCTGCAGCAAACTTGTAAAGTGCGCTCTTCACAATCAGTGCTCCCATGAAAACAGCTGTAACAGGCTGAGCAGAAAACAGAGGGCCTGTCTGCCACCGACTGAAGGAGAAAAAGCAACTGAAGCTATTCTGCCATTATGGTAAACCCACATATACTCTGCTTTTTCTTAAAAAAGAAAATTCAAGTATGATACAGAACAGTTTAAAGTTTGTGGGGTATTTACAGGGTGGGAGGATTCATGAATCCATCCATTAATGCATTAAAAAGTCTTGCTTTGGGGCGCCTGGGTGGCTCAGTGGGTTAAGCCGCTGCCTTCGGCTCAGGTCATGATCCCAGGTCCTGGGTTCGAGCCCCACATCGGGCTTTCTGCTCAGCGGGGAGCCTGCTTCCTCCTCTCTGCCTACTTGTGATCTCTCTGTCAAATAAATAAATAAAATCTTTAAAAAAAAAAAAAAGTCTCGCTTTGTGTTAATAATTGCATTTGTTTTGCATTCTGTCTGTGTATTTTGTACTTTCTCTCAAACACAGATTGCAGAATATGCTGAATTTCCTGGGCACAGGATTGGGGGAAATACAGTGGCACTCCCCTACACGTCAGAAGGTAAATACAACTTTGAGTTTAATCATAAGCAAAAACTGAATGTATCATTTCCTTCGGACTCCCACCTCAATTCAATATGATCTTTCAACAGAAAAAAAAAAATTAAAGCCCTTTTTAAGAAAATTTTTCTCTGAAGTGGTTATGAGTATTTGTATAATATCTATTATTAATAATTGCAGACTAGCAGGTGGAAATAGATGGCTGGAGGTCCTCTATTATGATGACTTATCAGTCTATTATTTCAAGTGGGTAATTATCAAATAAAACTATCAATGTGCATGATGGTAGCAGTGCATTTTAATTATCAAGATTTAACAATAAAATGAGATTAAACCATTAGCAACATAATTTTCTTTATCCCTATTTTTTTTCTTTTTGCAACCTCGTCAAAAACCCCGAGATATGTGTAGGTAATAACAAACAGATACATATCAAACATATAAAACTTAAACAAGACCAAAGAATTGGAAATGGGCATTTATTTTCAATTGTTGTTAATCCAAACACAGAGGTAGAGCTGTCTTTTCTTCTCTGGACCTTTTGACATTTACAGCAACACATTCTGCATTTTACTCTGTCATTTGTGATATTGGAAATGAAATGCTGTGTCTGATCAGAAGCATCAAGCATGAAGCCAAGCAGAAGATACATAAGTATCTTATGGTCCATTGCTCACAGTGATTGAGCTAGTGGCATCTAAAAGGGACACAGAGAGGTCTGACATACAACACCATCTCTCCTTCCCAAGCTCACACACATACCAATACACAGGCACATGAAGAAATGGCCTTCTCCATCTGGCAGCTACTAATTGACTAATTGAGCATTAAGGCCTTCAAAGAGTGCTAAACATGGGTAGGATAGAAAAATTCTCCCCCTCTGAACTGACCTAGGATAATTTCTTATAGCTTTGTTAGTGTTAATATCTAAAAAAGTTGGGGGAGGGGTTAGTATCTATGTTAAAATTTGAGAGCATATAATACCATCTCACATTTCATATACTTGAAGCATATATTTTGTTAAATTCTGTCAAAAACGAATATATAGAATATAATAATGTGTTACAGTCCACGCATTTTTAAAATAAAACTGATCTAAAGTAGCTCTAAATTGTGTTTTCATTTTTTCTCTCTCTACACCAGGAGTGAGTAAACAAAAAAGCCATGGGCCATATTCAGCCCATCACCTATTTCCGGATGGCTCATGAGCAAAGAATGAATTTTGCATTTTTAAACGGTGGGAAGAATGAAAAAAATGATATTATATGACAGATGAAAATTAAATGAAACTCAAATTCCAGTGTTCATCAATAAAGATTTACTGGAACACATTCATGCTTACTAGTTTATATAATGCCTACATCTCCTTTCATGCTATGATGACAGAAACAAGTAGTTATAACAGAGATCAAATGTATCCTGAAAATCCTAAAATATTAACTGTCTGTCCTTTTCAAAAAAAAAAATTTGCCAGCTCTTGATTATACCACGTTCATTTACTTCAGCCAAAGTAGAAACAGTACAGTCTCACAGTTTTGGTTTAAACCTTTTTCAGACATAGTCTCTCCAAAAAATTCTTAATAACTTATGAAAACATAACTATTTCCTTGCACTTCCTCCACCTCCAATCTCTTCTGAAAAAAAATTATATTCTAGAGTGCTCTAAGCCAAAACACAATTTATCCAATAAAAAAACTTAAACATCCTTTTAGATTTTAAAAAAGTAGTAAACAATATAAATGAGGAATACAGGATTTTAGTTATATAAGCCACATTAGATTTTTAATGGGCTAGATTTCACACCAACATACATTCATATACAAGTGGCTGAATCCAGTGTGCAATTGCCTTTGATCTGGAAATGGGGAGGATTTACATGAGTGCTTCTCATCTGAAAATGGGTAGATAAGATACATCAATGAAAAGAGTCTACATTTTTATTAGTTTAGCCATATACTCATTTTCTACCATTTTCATCTTTTTTCTATCACAAAATTCATATGAATAAATCAGAAATAGCTCTGAATTCCAATAATTTGTGTATGTCTTATCTCTTCTGGTAAATTACAACTTTGTGAGAATAGGTATAGTCTATTACGTAGACTTGCATTTCCAAATGATCAGTGAATATTCATAAAATGAAAATGACCTCACTGCAGACTTCTCCACCATCCAGAAAGACTGGTCTCTGCCCATCATTATTGGTGTTTCCCTTTCCATACAACTGTACATTCATGGACGACACTTCCTGGCTCCCTTGCATAGACACTGAACCTTGTATTCTCTGCCAAGAGAATGTGAGCAGAGTGACAAATATGATTTCTAACTTTAGGAGCTTAAAACGCCTTCTCTCTTTTTCCAAACTCACTGACTGAATGCAGAGGACCCTGGACTCTACGGCAGGAAAAGACCAAAAGAAGGAAGGAATCTGGACCCTAAATCACCATAAGGAAAGCTACCCTCCAACCAGGACTGTCCCGTGATTGAGAAACAAACTTGTGAAAACCATCGCCATTCACGGATTTGTTAGAGCAGAATGCATTATTCTAACAAAAAATAGTTGCCAACTCTATTTTTATTGCTAAATAAGGAAGATATGCTCAGTCCTTATCCCTATTAACTCTTCCACAGAATGAAGAGTATCCATCACTTGCTTCCTTTTTTTTTTTTTAAAGATTTTATTTATTTGACAGACAGAGATCACAAGTAGGCAGAGAGACAGAAGGAAGCAGGCTCCTTGTCCAGCAAAGAGCCCGATATGGGGCTCGATCCCAGAACTCTGGGAGTCATGACCCGAGCCGAAGGCAGCGGCTTTAACCCACTGAGCCACCCAGGTGCCCCACTTGCTTCCTTTTGAAATTCCTTTTAACTCTGCCTTTTCTTTCTTGATTAGGACCACACTACACAACCAACACCACCATCCCCCACATTCTCTGCTCCCAGGTTTCCCTTGGGTTTTCCTGGCTTCCTTTCATCCCCCTTGGCCCACTCCTCTTCTGTTCCAAAGTTCATATTTCCCAAAATGCTCTTAAGCCCTTTTCCTTCCCAGAGCAAAATCAATCACTTCAAACTTCTGGAAAAAGGCTTACTGTACTGACTAGGACCCTCACTTGGAGGAAGGTGGCTTTTTATGACTTAGGTTAAACTATCTAGAAACACAGAGGAAACATGAAAATATTACACCTTCCTAATGTGACTTAAATGTCACCATTCTCTTCTAAAGTCTTTCTGTAAGGAGGCAGTAATACAAAGATTTCAGCTAACATGGTCATCTTTCTTGGTGTCTTCAATCATGATACACAGTAGATTATACTTTATTTATCCTATGCATAACTGATGGGAACCAGAATTCTTTATCCCTTCAAAAAATGATTATTAAGAACTTATCAGGAGTTAACACTGCTCAAAGTGCTGGAGATACAGGGGTGAAGAGGAGAGTCAATAAGTTTGCTTTCATGGAGCTTATTTTAAGGAACAGACAGAAGATAAAAATATAAAATAATTTAAACAAAGTCTATAAAAACTGTAAATGCGGGGCGCCTGGGTGGCTCAGTGGGTTAAGCCGCTGCCTTCGGCTCAGGTCATGATCTCAGAGTCCTGGGATCGAGCCCCGCATCGGGCTCTCTGCTCGGCAGGGAGCCTGCTTCCTCCTCTCTCTCTGCCTGCCTCTCTGCCTACTTGTGATCTCTCTGTCAAATAAATAAATAAAAAATCTTTAAAAAAAAAAAAAAAACTGTAAATGCAATCATGGGAATTCATGGAATAAAATATAATTATGGGGCAAGGGTAAGTTTGAAAAACAGTAAAACAATCTCTAAGTCATAAAATAATATTTAATGGAACAGAATAGAGAGCCCAGAAATGGACCCTCAACTCTATGGTCAACTCATCTTCGACAAAGCAGGAAAGAATGTCCGATGGAAAAAAGACAGCCTCTTCAATAAATGGTGTTGGGAAAATTGGACAGCCACATGCAGAAAAATGAAATTGGATCATTTCCTTACACCACACACGAAAATAGATTCAAAATGGATGAAGGATCTCAATGTGAGAAAGGAATCCATCAAAATCCTCGAGGAGAACACAGGCAGCAACCTCTTCGACCTCAGCCGCAGCAACATCTTCCTAGGAACATCCCCAAAGGCAAGGGAAGCAAGGGCAAAAATGAACTTTTGGGATTTTATCAAGATCAAAAGCTTTTGCACAGCAAAGGAAACAGTGAACAAAACCAAAAGACAACTGACAGAATGGGAGAAGATATTTGCAAATGACATATCAGATAAAGGGCTAGTGTCCAAAATCTATAAAGAACTTAGCAAACTCAACACCCAAAGAACAAATAATCCAATCAAGAAATGGGCAGAGGACATGAACAGACATTTCTGCAAAGAAGACATCCAGATGGCCAACAGACACATGAAAAAGTGCTCCATATCACTCGGCATCAGGGAAATACAAATCAAAACCACCATGAGATATCACCTCACACCAGTCAGAATGGCTAAAATTAACAAGTCAGGAAATGACAGATGCTGGCGAGGATGCGGAGAAAGGGGAACCCTCCTACACTGTTGGTGGGAATGCAAGCTGGTGCAACCACTCTGGAAAACAGCATGGAGGTTCCTCAAAATGTTAAAAATAGAACTACCTTCTGACCCAGCAATTGCACGACTGGGTATTTACCCTAAAGATACAAACGTAGTGATCCGAAGGGGCACGTGCACCCGAATGTTTATAGCAGCAATGTCTACAATAGCCAAACTACGGAAAGAACCTAGATGTCCATCTACAGACGAATGGATAAAGAAGATGTGGTATATATACACAATGGAATACTATGCAGCCATCAAAAGAAATGAAATCTTGCCATTTGCGACGACGTGGATGGAACTAGAGGGTATCATGCTTAGCGAAATAAGTCAATCGGAGAAAGACAACTATCATATGATCTCCCTGATATGAGGGAGAGGAGATGCAACATGGGGGGTTAAGGGGGTAGGAGAAGAGTAAATGAAACAAGATGGGATTGGGAGGGAGACAAACCATAAGTGACTCTTAATCTCACAAAACAAACTGAGGGTTGATGGGGGGAGGGGGTTGTGAGAGGGGGTGGGGTTATGGATATCGGGGAGGGTATGTGCTAGGGTGAGTGTTGTGAAGTGTGTAAACCTGGCGATTCGCAGACCTGTACCCCTGGGGATAAAAATATATGTTTATAAAGCTGTAAAAAAAAAAAAAAAAAGAAAGAAAGAAAGGATGAATCCCCAAGTTTTGTAGCAACATGGATGGGACTGGAAGAGATTATGCTGAGTGAAATAAATCAAGCAGAGAGAGTCAATTATCATATGGTTTCACTTATTTGTGGAGCATAACAAATAGCATGGAGGACAAGGGGAGATGGAGAGGAGAAGGGAGTTGAGGGAAATTGGAAGGGGAGGTGAACCATGAGAGACTATGGACTCTGAAAAACGATCTGAGAATTTTGAAGGGGTGGGGGGTGGGAGGTTGGGGGCACCAGGTGGTGGGTATTATAGAGGGCACGGATTGCATGGAGCACTGGGTGTGGTGCAAAAATAATGAATACTGTTATGCTGAAAAAAAAAAAAAAAGACATAAAATAATATTTAAATGGTGAAAAGGAGCCAGCCATACAAATATCTGGGAGGGGAGTATTCCAAGAAGAGAAAAACTTAATTATAAAGGAGGCAATAACCCTGGTAAGTCAAAGACTGCCAGTGTGGCAAGAATACATAGTACAAGAAGAGGCCAAAGAAGTAGAGAGGAAACTGGGGTTGAGAAGGAATTGGAATTTTGGATATTCCAAGTACACTGGAGGAAAGGGAGCTGGGAGAATAAAAGACAGGGAGACCTACATGTCTTTACCAACTAATAAAATGGATGCATTTGGAAAAGCCATTTAATTTCTCAGGCTTTTGAATTTACTTTTGCAAAATATGGGGGTTGGAAATGCTGGGCATTAATGTGGACTTAGGAAATCAACAGATCTATAGACCTTTTACAGGTGGTATATCTAAAACACAACTTTAATGAAACTCTGAAACTTCTGAAGGTTATCCTTCCATTTTTTTTTTTACTGTGACAAATTTTTATTCATACTCTTGCTGTAATATTTTAGTATAATTTATCTTTCCCTATCTACTTTCCCAGACAGACCAAAAACTACTTGAAAGGTTGAATCTTTTCTATTAATTTTTGGGTCTTCAGAGATTAGCACCTAATTCTCATTCAATTAGCATATATTTAATGAAACATCAAATTGAGAATTATTTATATAATGGCTATTCTATACAAAGCAAACTGAAAAATCCCCCTTTTTAATTCCTTTTATAAGTGTGTTCCCAAGGGTAAAGTTAGATTTTCACATTGAAAAACTATGAAGACTATGTAGTCTAGCAGCATTACTTTATAGATGAGAAAACTGGTTATCAGGGAATTTCCAAAATGCTCATGTATTTTGTAATACAGACAAGTATAAGAGTATGTTTATGGAGATGGAGAGTTAAAAGACATCTACCCAAACATCAACTGATGGGATCATTCCAGCACTTGGAAACCATATTACTGGGAATGGGACAAGCTTTCCTGGTCTCATCTGAAAGCATCTTTGGCTGGTGATTGTCAGTTTGTGCTTCTCAGTGTGCAGAGTAGCACCACTAAGCTGAAGGTCAGCTCAACTGGCCATGACCTTTGTTTATCGAACATTGGACCACCATCACTGGACCAGCAGAGTGCTGAAACGACGAGCTCCTCCTGTAAGAGATCTGCTCTGATATTGCAAAGACAACTGAATTTTTTTTAAATCAAATTCTCTCACATTTTCAAAGAAGATCCTAAATTCCTTAGCAGAAAGGGCAAAACAGAATTAATAGCTGGTGAACTAAAAAAGGCTTCTACCTACAGTAGACTGCCTGGTCTGTGATATTATTCTATAGAAGAAACTGCAAGAGGAATGGACTTTTTGCTCCACTGCTTGAAGTCTTTTAAGTCCCTTTCTATATTTACTCCTATCTTATCTTTTCAAAAAATTCAATTTCTTTGCACAGTGTTCAATCTCTTTAAAAATATAAAAAAAAGCCCAATGTGTGTGGTACCACACAAATCTTTAAACTGAAGTTTTATTTACTTATCTCTATTCTACATCAACCTACACAATTTGGCAGGACCCCTCATTTGAGCTTCTGAAGATCTGAAACTCTGGCCAGCCCAGAGGCAGTGAAAAGTCTGACATTACAGGTTTCACTTGCTCACCAAAATAAATACGGGAATAAATTAAAAGGTCTAAAAACATAAAATACAGCATCCACGAGAATATTCCACATAAGCTCCCAGTTCTTCCATGCATTTATTTTTAACATTTTTACATGCATTTATTTTTAAAATATCTAATAAAATGGAATACCTAACTTATTCATTCATGGCAGGGATCCCAACTATCAGCTTTGTTTTCAAAGCTGTCTCTATCACCGTTTTTCTTATGCACGGTGCTACTGTTCACATGTGGCAAAATAGACTAACACATCATCGAAGACAGTAAACACTGTTTGAGAGTCATGTCACATATAATCATTTTAATTATATTGTTTTACTCTCTCCTGGACTTGTAACTGTTAGTATTCTCCTACATTTGTATTCCTCCTCTTTTCTACTCATTCTGGATGGTTACTGAAGATATCTCAAAGTCTTTCCTTCCTTCTAACCTTGTGTGTGTGTGTGTGTGTGTGTGTGTGTGTGTGTGTGTAACCCCTAGAAAGATACATAATTAAATTATTATCCTGTACTCATTCCTCACGCAAATTTTACACTGAGTCATAAACAACGGTTCCCTCTTCCCTGGCCTTTGTATTATTTTAAGATTTTATTTTTAAGTAATCTCTACACCCAACATGGGGCTCAACTCACAACTCCGAGATCAGGAGTCACATGCTCCATGGCTTAAGCCTGCCAGGTGCCCCGCCTTTGTGTATTTTTAAAAGTTAATTCATCATTTGGACAAAGAAATCTCCAATGAAGTTGGCACCATATTTTTTCCATTTTTATTTTATTAATCTTTTCAGTGTTCCAAAATTCATTATTTATGCACCACACCCAGGGCTCCATGCCCTCCATAATACCCACTACCAGGCTCACCCAACCCCCCACACTCCTTCCCTCCAAAACCCTCAGTTTGTTTCTCAGAGTCCACAGTCTCTCATGGTTCATCTCCCCCTCTGACTGGAACCATATTTTAAATTGTATTTTAAGGGTTTCTGTTTTCAGATTTTCTGCTGATTCTATCATACCACCTACAAAATTATATATGTATTTCCTAACTCATTCCTATTAGAAATTTGGTATTTGACATGGTACCATACAAAGTAAGGAATTCACTTTAGCGTCTTCTATATAGTCCCCACATCCTTCTCCAATTCTTTTGGTTAAAATATTATTTTTATTTTTCTGCTAGTTACCATATATTCTTTTTTTAATTGATTGGTTGTTGAAAATGTTTTTTTGTTTGTCTGTTTGTTTATTTCTTTTCAGCTTAACAGTATTCATTGTTTTTTGCACCACACCCAGTGCTCCATGCAATACTGCCCTCCCTAATACCCACCACCTGGTTCCCCAAACCTCCCACCCCCGCTCCTTCAAAACCCTCAGGTTGTTTTTCAGAGTCCATAGTCTCTCATGGTTCACCTCCCCTTCCAATAATATTTTTGAACTTCTATTTCTTAATCCTTTTGTTCTCTAAAAAAAAAACGTGGACAATCTAACCAGGAAGACTTAGGATTCCTAATGTGTGCTCTGGCACCTCAAAAGAGTATTCTAGTTTTTCTAAATTACACTTAAGGCATTTCTATAGTGTCTTCATATTGCACTTAGTATCTCCTGACTAAACATAAATGCCAAGGAGAAGTTATATTATACTGCAGACCAGCACCAGCCAAGAGCACTTTCAGTGTCACTTTCAGTGACAAAGGAAATGTCCAATACCCGCACTGCCCGCTGGTAAGGAAACACTGAGAAGGTGCTATTCTTGCTCTCAAACACTGGAGACATGGAAGACAGCCAGATGTAGCCGAGAAAAATGCAAGGTAAGTAGAATGGGTGATATTTCACCTTTCATCACTTATCATCACTTATCTCCTGCTCCCCTTCAGTTGCAAAAAATTCATACGTCTAATTTGAAGTTTATACTAGAGTAATATGTCTTAAACCCCATGTATTTTCCAATGTATTCTTAACTTCACCTCTACATGAAGTGCCTCCATGACAAGAGTACAGGCCTGACATAATACTTGTTAAAGGATCTCCCAAAGTTTTAATGGTTTCCAGTCTGCACTAACAGTCACTGTAATGTTGCAGGGTGAAAAGAGCCTTTAAAAGAGTCACATGTAGTTAGTGGCAAATACTGGACAGTTTTTTATATATAATGATTATGTCAGAGTCTTTTATTCATCAAACAACATTCTGTGAGAGCCCCTGTAGTGTCATAGGCTAGCCTACAATTTCCAGGCCTAAGAGATGATGAAGGAGTGAGAGGTATAATGAAATATACCTGTGTTTCAGTTTTGGCTCTGCCTTTCACTACTTGGGTACTCTTTTTTTTTTTGGTTTGTTTTTTAAGATTTTATTTATTTATTTATTTGACAGAGAGAGACAGCCAGAGAGGGAATGCAAGCAAGGGAAGTGGGAGAGGGAGAAGCAGGCTTCCCATTGAGCAGGGAAACCAATGTGGGGCTCAATCCCAGGACCCTGAGATCATGACCTGAGCCAAAGGCAGATGCTTAATGACTGAGCCACCCAGCAGCCCCTTGGTACTCTTTTGATATTCAATTTCTTTATCTCTAGAACAAGAATGATAATGCTAAATTCGAAAGACTCTAAACGTGGTTTTTGCAAATGAAAACTGCCACAGAGTAGCCGTTCAGCTGATGGTAGCTAATATTATTAAGTTGTTTCTGCATTAATCATAATTACTTTTAAGTTATTAAATAATTTGTTACACATAGGTTTGTAATAAAGATTAAACGAGATGCAGGACACAAACATTTAGCAAGGATGTGACACCACAATACATGGCCAGTAAACATTAACTCGTGCTCAAACACTGCTGTTTACCCAAGCAGTGGCCTTCTGCAAACATGGGCGCTGTCCGCATACTGTGGCCCTTTCACATACATTCCACTAAGTGCTACACTTCCTTCAGGGTGCCTATGCTCCATAGGGTAATTACACACACACACACACACATATATATTCTTCACGTGTGTGTATACATATATATATATATATATATATATATATATATATATATATATATATTTTCTTCAGCTATCATGTTTTGTTTTTCTTCTTTATTTCTGAATTACCTGGAAGCCCCCATAAGATCTAATTCCCACTATTTGGCACATGATAGATTTATGCTGAACTAGATACTGAGTTCAGACACTGCTAAAGCAAGAACACAGAAAAGATTTTTTCTGTTACCATGTGGGTTCTAGTTGCTCCAGGGCTCTATCTCTTCTGCTAAGTAACCGTCCAGCAGCTGCTCCGAGACACACTTGCCTTGGAGTACTGGACGCTTGTGTTTCCCACCCCAACCTTTTGTAAATATTCACTTACACCAGTTAGCAAAGGGGCCTATGAAGCTCTCCTGTGCAGGAATGTGGCTGGGACCGAGGCCTTCGGGGTATAATATAAATTCTATAATTTATACAGACATAAATATTTGCCTGTGGAGTAAGTGGCCCCAAATCAAGGCCAGAAAGCAAGAGAAGATAGTAATGCTGTCTGGACTGTTGAACCAGACTCAACGCAAGGCCTACTTCTGAGCACACGCTGACCACGCGGGTACCATGGACGCTCCCTGGAGGGAGACACCGTGCGGTGTATAAACTTGCATGTAAGCATGTGTGTCTAAGTGGAAAAGCTGTACAGGTGAGAGTGTTAAGCATCTAAGCAACAGATAATCTGTGCACCTGATTAAACACACAAGGAGGAGGAAATTCTCCCTTTAGGGTCCTAGAATACTTTTTCGTGCTCACCTGTGTGCAGGCCGCGCGAAGAGCAGAAAGAGTAAGAGCAAGACGCAGCAATAAGCCGCAGCGGGCGTCTTGCCCAGGACGGTGACATGGATTCCTGCCTCCACCGTGTGCCGCAGCACGAGCAGCTCGTGCACATACCACTGTGGGGCTCTCTGCACAGTGAAACTGCGTCCCCCATAAAAGCGAACACGTACTTCAACTTTTCCAGCAGAAGTCCTGGTACGTGACAGCCAGAGCTGATTCAACAAAATATGTCCCTACTTCTGAACAATCATGGAAATATTTTGAAGGAGCTATCTGGAAGAATGAAACTCTCACCGGTCGAGCAGATACACTGCCATCTGTGTATTCATGCACACGACATGGAGGTGCCCTGATATACCTACTGCCTGTCTGCTTCCTTTTTTTAATGGTTTCTTAATAAAACATCTCTAAACAAAATTTGGGCAAGCACAACATAACGGTTCTCTATAGCTTGTCTTTTATAACTGTCTCTCCTAAATACCTCTAAACACAATGCTCCAGAGGTTAGGGGTTGGCAAATCATGGTCCCCAGACAAAATCCAGCCAGTCACCTGTTTTTGTAAATAACATCTTTTTGGGAACCCAGCCACCAAGTATTTAGTAGGTACTGTCCATGGATCTCTCAGGCCACAATGGCAGAGCTGAACACTGTGGCAGTACTCAGTACTTAGCCATAAAGTCTACAATGTTTGCATCTAGCCCTTTAGAGGAAGAGTTTCAGATCCCTCTTCTACATGAAAAAGATACTTATTTGCTTAAAAATTGAAAACTGGCTCCAAACTATTCCTAAACTCACAGAAAGAAAAATTCTTTTTCAATCAATTTCTAGGTTTAAATTATATCAACACCGAAGAGAAATCAGTGGGTTATCTAAGTATCAGCCAGTCAATACAGTATAAGATGATAAAGTGCTATACCTCATTAACTGATCTGTGCTCGGTATTAAAAAACCACACTCAGTGCACCCCTTTGTTTCATGATTTTACTTTCTTCTATTAAGACATCTGGGAATTAAATTTTAAAAAACCAGAGATCTAAAGACACACCAAAAGAAAGTTTAATTGCATGCTATTCTTTTGCAGAAACAGATACTTCATTTAGTTAAGTGACAAGGATAAAAAATTTTATGTGCTTTAGTAACATTTTGCAGTAAGTTGCACTGTTTTGCAAATGTTCGCTAAGGTTTGGTTCTTGATTGAGATGACAGTATTCAAAATAAAACCACTAAAAAGTTATTTTAATTCAGAAATAGTGGGCTGAGGCTGCGGAGAGAGTTTCCAATTCTGATTTGGATTTCAAATGGAGCCTTAATAAATCAAGATGAGGCTCATGGATTTTCTCATTTACCGCCTCCACTGCTGGCGATCAGAGCAAGAGGACAGCCTGTTGTCGAGAGCTTCGTCCTCAGGATTTTCCAATCTTCCAACAGGCAACCGCTTGACATAAAAAAACAGCCTGTCTCACCTAATACACTGAAATAAATAAACCTGTGTCTCCCTGCTGAAGAAGATGAGCTTTCAGATTGTTTCTTTGCAAATCAGAATCCTACTGTGCCAAACTATTCCGATTTCATAAACTGTACAATATCCAAGGCGGCTCAACTCAGATAGCAATGCTTTAATTGCTCAGTGATGCCTCAGGACAATAGGAAAGAATTTTTTTAAAAATCTAACTAGGAGCACCTGGGTAGCTCAGTGGGTTAAAGCCTCTGCCTTTGGCTCAGGTCACGATCCCAGGGTCCTGGGATCCAGTCCCATGTTGGGCTCTCTGCTCAGCAGGGAGCCTGCTTCCTCCACTCTTTCTGCCTCTCTGCCTACTTGTGACCTCTCTCTCTCTGTCAAATAAATAAAAAATATCTTAAAAATAAAAAAATAAAAATATAAATAAATATTAAGCACCAAATCAGTTTTTCAACAATATGACATTTCATTTGATCTTTGTATTTACCTACTCTGTTTTAACCCTGGCTGAATATATTTAGGCACTGCCTACTGTTTGCAAGAAATCTCAACTGTGTTACTGTTTAAGACACTGCACTTAATTCACGGAAATAAGCTGGTTAAAGGGAATACAGCATTACTCTACTGTAGGATATATTTAAAAAGTGAGGCAAAGAGTACACCATACTACTCAAAATGGAGTATAAAAACACATCTGGGAAACCACAAAGTTAAATGACACTCAGGACATTTTTCTTTCTTCTAACAAAGATTTTCTAAGATGGCTAATTTCATTGCCTTACTCCACAACAGGCACATGCAATTCTGGATAAAGGATTTTTGAACAAGGAAAAGTAAAAGCGAATATATGATTCACAGTCATTTAGATAACCACCAAATTAAAAAATAGGGATAAATATATTTTAGAAATTGCTAGTTGGCTTTTACTTTATCACTTTTTGAGTTCTTTCTTTAGAATTTTTTTTTTCTTTTTCTTTTTTTTTTTTAAGCAGGTTGGGGGGGTTGTGGTGGTGGTGGTGGTTTTGTGTTAGCCAGCTTTTTTATGAAGAATTTCTCATGGATGCCTCTTTGGTGAGTTAGCAAATCCTCTGTACAGCCCATGGCTCCCTCCAACACAGAGCACTCTTCATGCACACACTAACTCTGTTTCTCCTGAAAGCCATCACTAAATGCATATCTCATGCTCACCTTTCTGATTTTAGGAATGTTCCTACCTTCCTTCAAAATATCCCACAGCTCCTAATCTGCGGAGTACAGTTTGGGGAGTGGGCCTGAAATCGTGAACTCCATTATCTGTAAGATGTTTTTAATTAAAAACTATACAGTGTTAACATTCATTTTACTGTAGTCTTTTATCTCTTAGCTCATCTTCATTTTGACCAAAAGCAGCTGACTGCACACTACATTATCGGTAACCTTTAAAACCCTCAAGCCCACATATTCTCTGGCATTGCCTGCTCAGTAAGAAGGAGGTTTTTGGATTCAGATTCAAGCTCAGGTTGACAGGTGCATTTGTAACACTAGAACCTTCAGCAATAACAACAGGATGTGTTAAAGAAAAAGAGGTCTACGAAACATAGACCTATAGTATTCCTTCTTTCATGTGTTCGGTAATTATTTTATGTACTAAAAAAAATCTATTACTGGGGGGGCACTGAACTACGCACTTGGAATACAGAGAAAAAGATATGATGTCACCGTCCTCAAGAATCTCACAAAAGGGGGCACCTGGGTGGCTCAGTGGGTTAAGCCGCTGCCTTCGGCTCGGGTCATGATCTCAGGATCCTGGGATCGAGCCCCACATCGGACTCTCTGCTTGGCAAGCAGCCTGCTTCCTCCTCTCTCTCTCTGCCTGTCTCTCTGCCTACTTATGATCTCTCTCTGTCAAATAAATAAATAAAATCTTAAAAAAAAAAGAATCTCACAAAAGGAGAGTTCATGTTAACAAATTATTTATACTAAGTAATTTTATAAAATATAATAGGAATAGGATGTTTAAAGTTATCTCAACAGGTTATATAAGAACTTCATAACTGTATAATTCATTTTACATTCTGAGCGGTAAGCATTGCCTTTTGCTTGCTTAGGTTTGTTTCTCTGTGATCTAAAACACTCATTACAAACTCTGTCCCTTATTCAGACTCTAATTCCAGGTACCACAGTGATTTCAAGCAACACATTTGCTTGAAAGCCCATTCTTCAAAGAATAATTCATTTTTTTCATTTTCAAAGGATGAGATCATGCTACAACTTCCTAATTTACCATTAGCACCTTGAAGACAGTGTTTTGTGTCATAGGCACATACCTCTTCCCAGTGTCCATGGCTACGCTTGGCATATAAACATTTTCCAATTCAACAACATTAGCTGCCCGTCATCCCACCATTACAACATTTTCTGCATTCCCATTTCTTATTAAAATCTCCCAGGAGAGGGGACACAGGGCATATCACAGAGTATAGTGGAATGGGATATAGGGACAGCAACCGGTGACTGGAGACTGAAGACAACTTTCAAGGTAGAGTTGTAAAGAAAAAAGAAATGTTCCCTCAAAGTGGAAATAGAAAAGTTCCATTGACAACCTCCCCCCATAGTTCTCTTTACTTCTATCTTTATCACTCAACTATAAATAACGGGTGTTTACACCACTCAGTTCACACAGGCAGACACACCACTCTGACAAAGGTAACCAAGGTTCCTACAGGTATGCTAAAGGTCCTGTTCACTGTGGTGTCTACAGAGCTCCTTGGGACTTGGTGGCTGTGCCTGCAGGGGTCACTACTGTCCAAGAACTGACGATGGGGTTCACTGCTCCTGCCAGCAAGGGAATGAGAATGTAAATGGGTTCACAGGTCACTTTATGTCAAGTGGAAAATGAATAATAGTTTGGTTCCTGTGGGCTTGAGAAAAACATGCATCACTGATCCCTCAAGGATTAATTTCTCGTGATAAATGCAATTGTCTAAAATAATAGTGGGGGAAACCAATCATTCTAAATGCAACACCCAGAGTAAGTGGATGAGAGCTGCCCATTTTAAAAGGACAAAGAATTCAAAAGGAGTGGCCAGGGGTGCCCACTAGTATGTGCTCAACAGTTGCTCTTCGGCACCTGATTATGATCCTCTCACAGCTGGAGGTCAAAAATAAAAAAGCCATCCACATGTCTGGGATATTTATGACTGAGCTACTATGATGTGGTCTCTTAAAGGGGGGAAAAAAAAAAAGACCACATCCAAACTTTGGGGAAAATTAGCCTGGGATTGGTTTAAATTCTGGTATCAAACTGAGGGGGTTATTAAACTGAGAGTTTAGAAAAGGACAGTTTGCTTCCTGCATGTAGTATCTGCCTATTGTTGGCAGTTACTAAAGAACATTTATTCTTTTCATTAAATTTCTTATCTGTGGGTCTCAGATTGCTGCTAAACTTTTTGAATAAATCCTTATAACCATAATGTGACATAATTGCTACAGCTTTTTATTTATTTTTATTTATTTATTTTTTAAGATTTTTATTTATTTATTTGGCAGAGAGGCAGGCAGGTGGGAGGTGGGGGGAAGCAGGCTCCCTGCTGAGCAGAGAGCCTGATTTGGGGCTTGATCCCAGGACCCTGAGATCATGACCCGAGCCAAAGGCAGAGGCTTAACCCACTGAGCTACCCAGGTGCCCCTGCTACAGCTTTTTAAAAAAACAATTGTAGAGACTGCAATAAGGAGAGTTATTGTTTCTGAAGGCTATACCACGGTGTAATCAATATGGGCACCAGACAAGACAAGTACAAAAAGCTCAGAGCCCACCTAACAGGATTTTTCAGTCTCTGGCCTCCCTCTTGGCCCAGCTGCCAAGGAACCATAACAGGCCAGTCCTGAGAAAATACAAACATCCCCAGAATGGGTAATAAGAATGTTTAAAGAAAGCACAGTAACAGTTTGCAGAGGGAAGGATATGTATTTTGGACCTGAGTGGGATTATTAAGTGTTGTACATATACATCAGGGAGAGCAAGAAACTGTGGCTCATATTCCTATTTCCCCAGGGAGGGCTGTGTATGTTAGGAGAGATTTTAGTGAAAGGAAAGAAAAAGCTAAGGCAAGACGATGTGGCAAGAGTCAGGTGTAGCCTGGAAGATAGACAAGAGGGAGAGACAGTCTCTGGGTCCCTGAGAAACTAACACCTGGGAGAAAGTAGTAGTGACAGTGAATGGCAGCAGAGTCAGGGGTCCACAAAAGGGACATGAGGATATGTAAGAGGGGACAACCCGCTGTGACCCAGGGTCAAGAGGAAAGGATATGCCACCCACGACAACCAAGTTTTGAATCTCCTGCTTTCTTCTGAGGACGGCCTTTACTTTCCTCGTTTAAAGCTTGAATCCCTCTAGATCCCTCATAATTCCTTCTTAACCTTGGCTTGACAAATGGAGTCCCATATTCTGTGCATCTGACCTTAGCCTTCTTGATGCCTTTGCTTCTCCCTGGATCATGAGCTCCCTATTTACACCCTGCCTGGAAATATGATTCCAGCTCATATTTCTTTCTTTTTCTTAATGGTTTTGCTTTGTCGTCTTGACTCTGGATTGTATATCCCACTTTGAGAAGAGTCATAGCAATACGAGAATGATCTGAGTCTTTTCCCACTTTAGATTATAAAAGTCATGGTCCTGATTCACAGAGCCATAAAAAGTCTTGGGGAAAGACAGAATATGATGGAAAAGGCAATCTTATCAGTGCTGAGTTAAATGAAGAAAAATAATGAGGAGAGGATGTCTAAATTTAAGCTTATTTAGTGAGCCTAAAGAAGAGAAGTTTTCATATTTCAGTTGTTCATTCAATTCATTTGAGTAAGATACCTCCTATATGCCAGGTAACAGTCTAAATGCTGAGGGCATGTAAAATACAGATGACAACAACTAAGGTCATAATTAATTAAAAATACATGAAAATGTCCTGTAAGGAAAAAAAGTATCAGCATATAAAATACTAGATGTATCATTTCCTGTTTTATATATGATATTTGATAACAAAAGTAGGCACTTAAACATACTTTTGTTTACCCCCTTCATCCATCTGGATCCATGCCTCTGTGTATTTCTGGAGAGAAATCAAACATCATCGTAGTGAAGTGCTTTTATTCCCACTCCACGTAGAGTTAGCTGGACCTTAATGAGGTAACTATGCACCACTCCCTTGGCACATCTGAGAGACACAGTAAGTGCTAGATTCTGGTCACTCTCTATATCTTCCCTGACCGCTGCAGGTAGCAGAATAGACGATTTTAAGAATGGATTTATACAGTAAAGTTGGATCTAACAGTCAGGCTAGATTCTAATGGCTTTGGCAAAGGATAAATTCTGTATATCCATATCATTACTGAAAGTTTCATTAAATCACACATAAGATATATAATAAAATACTGTATAAATGGTTTTGTGCATATACATATTAATCCATCATTTCATTATTAATTGTTCTATTCTTTATCTCTATTCTTCTTTCTCTGGCTCTCAAGTCATCTTTCACTGTGAACCCCAAGAATGCCCTTCATATCATCGTTCTCCTCTTCCCTGGCTGTATAAACAATGAACCTAACTTTCTTTTCTATGGCCTGAAAAAAAGTTAACATCATTTGCACATTTTTACTACTTAAACAAATATATTCTTCTTTCCTTTTTTAAGTGGGCATATAGTTAAATCCACTTAAGTTCAATTTTTTTTTTAAAGATTTATTTTGAGAGAGAGTGCATGAGCAGGAGGGAGGGGCAGAAGGAGAGGGAGAAGCAGGCTCCCCACTGAGCAGGGAGCCTGACACAGGGCTCCATCCTAAGACCCCAGGATCATGACCTTAGCTGAAGCCATTTAACTGACTGAGCCATCAAAGGCACCCCTTAAGTTCAACGCTGCTATGAGATAATGCCCCCCTACACAATTCTTGTTTCATTACTCTTTCATTTATTGACTGATCTCAGTTATATTTACCCAAAACATAGTAGTCTGTTCAAAGGTTCATCCAGAATACCAGCCTTACATGGGAGGAACCTTGTATTCTTTTAGTCTTTTAAGGGACATTAATCAACATACAGACAAGCCTATATCTTAAAAAGGGAAGTCCTAGAAACTGCCCTGAGTAGGAAAAATAATGAATTGATTCTACATTCATAATAGTATCTGTTTTCTGATTCCACAGTCTTTTAGTAGAGTATTATTTAAACTTTTTTCTTCCCTTTGGCAGCACAGACAGGAGATAATTACAGATTGCAGTGTACTTTTGGCTTTAAGCCCAGCTGAAACAGAATGTGGAAGGATGCACTTTCTCTTCCTTCCAAGACAGACCTATAGGATATGCTCAAAACCAAGAGGAAAAATCAAACTAGGCAGTGGATAAGTAATAGTAAACAAGATTATTTCCAATAAATGGAAGGAAACAAGTTGACATTTTCTGGAAGGGGCCTTGTAGATGCTTATACATTAGTATATTACCATAGTTATACATGGAATAGATTCTTATAAAGGGCAGTGCAGAATATCTCTGCAGGTTTTTTAACCAAATTGCACATGTCTTTAACTTCATTTCTGACTATCAAGGCTATACATAAACCAGAAACAATCAAATGTGAAAGTTAAAACAACAGTATAAAAAACTTTGTATTATAGCTTTGCCTCAGCTAGAACATAAATGATCTCCTGTATCTATTTCATTTTTAAAGTAATCTGTGATGGGATTGGAAGTATGAATTCATTTGGAGGAGAAAAGCTATCAGTGGGAAAGACAAACTTGGCCATAATAAGATGACATAGAAACCTATCAATCATGGCCAGTGTTCTGTAATATGTAAATTATCAACGTACTGACTATCATATACTGAGATGACTAATGTATTTAATATTGAGTACCCATGTTAACTGCCAGAGGCTATGTGTTGGTGAATCCCCATCAGACTTATCTCTCATTTTCTACACTACATGAATTGACCTGCTAATGGAAAACAAAACAAAACAAAAAGTTAAATATTTGATGCAAAGGAACTATTCTAAATTCCTCAGATCTCTCTGGTAAAGGAATAATGCATTTTAATAAATGTAAAATGCTTTAAAAATTATCTCTAGGGTTATCCTACAATGTACTCTTTTACACTTGATAAACACTTCATACTTAAAACTGCCTTATTAATTTAAAACAATTATGATTCCCTTTGCCTTGTTTACCCCTAGGGAGTAACTGTGGTTCAAGTAGGTCAAAGTTTATAAATAAAAACTTTTCTCATTGGAAAGCAAGATTTCTTTTCTTTACTCCTTATTAGTAAGGCACTGAGTGACGTTTTCAGACAATTTGCATGTGGCATGTAGGACTCTGTGCCAAGAAAATCATAAATGGCTTTTGATGGAAAAATCCTAAAACGAAGGGAATAAATACACATAAGTTTTCTTGGTTCATGGTAACTCAACAAACACAGATGGATATTACCAGTCGCTAAAAGCAAACACCTCTTGGCAACAATGTCAAATAATCTAGAGTTTACCGGGGGGTCAGACAGTTCAGATAATACAAAGGGGCTCAGATATAATGGCAGGGGATAAGACTCGAACTCGATTAATAATTCTGTTCAAGTGGGACCCTGCGTATATTTTGTCAGGGCAAGGAAGCACTTATACTAGTCAGATGTCAAATAAGGCTATATAACATGTCAGAGAAAGTGGAAGGTCCACTCATAGAAACAGAATAATTCTCAACAAAAATTATGCTACCAAAAGATTTAAAACCTCCATTCTGTTTCCTTCTGCAAAAGGTAAGCAACTACCAAATATTTCCCCTCTCCTTGGACTGACATTGGGGGGCTGTGCATGATCGCAGACATGGGCGGTATTCTGAATCAGTGAAAATATAATGGAGTAGTTAATAATTGTTTCTGGGACAATTTGATATGCACATATAAGAAGTAAACCTAGGCAAGTATTTCACATTATATAATAATTTCAGATGAATGAAAGTTGTACAAGTGATATTTTTAAATTTTAGAGAAAAAAGGAGTATCTTTTTGACATTTGAATTAGAGAAGGATTGTTCTTGTAATACACATACCATAGAAGAAAATATTGGTCAATTAAAGAACTTTTAATGGGGAAAAAAAAAAAAACAAAACAAAAGATACAGGCACAATGTGAAAAGATACAGCACAGATAAGGGGAAAAAAATTTTAAAGTCCACTAGATCCATCAATTATAACAGAGAAATATCTTCTCTGATAGTGTGAATCCTACTGTCAAGTTCCTGATTAAACAACTCCCTTCCAGATGTAAGAATTTATATGTAAAGAAGTATGGTTTTCTTTTTTTTTTTCTTTTACATATAGTTTTTTGTCTCTTTCAGTCACTTGAAAGCATAATATGCAAAATTTTTTTCATCTATGAACTCTTCACAGGTTTAACGAGCCGTTAGTGTAGCATTTCCATTACATTGGTCACATTCATTCTGCTCCAGCAAAGCATACATTTCAAAATGTAAAATGTGCCCATTGTGTGTCCATTCAATGTGACATCCTAATTTTAGAAAAAAAATAGCAGTTACCCTTAATGACATTTTATTAAACATTAGAAGAAATCATTGTGTATTAGATTATAAGTTAATGAAATTTTATTGCCAAGCCATATAAATGCAAGAAATAAAATTTCAAAGCAGGAAATAAGACTGCAAAGACTCTTACTATCTATGCAGCAATTTAAGAAAAAATAAAAGACGTTATCTGGAAGAGTCATACCATAGATTATAAGGCAGTATCCTAACAGTTGATTCTTTAAAACTATCTGCAAAAACTAGAAACAATGTGTAGGTGTGCCCTTTCACTTACATTTACATATTTTTAATACTCTGCAAAAGACCCATGGCAGCACGTTCACTTACTACTGTTAAGAACAAATCCTCTTCAAAATGGCATTGATAATTCTTCCAGTTTTCAACTACTGTAAACATAAGGGATTTGGAGCTTTTGTTATTTTTAAAATAAATAAGAGGCTGCAGGTTATTCATTTCAATTAACACCAAAGCAAGCGATTGCACAGTCACATCTACAAAAACATTTACATTCCACTTAACATTTTGAAGTTTTGGGTCTGATTACGATTTGCTACAGCTTACTTACTAATTTGTCCTTCTTGCATTTAGCTTTTCCAGTGTCAGTTTCTCCGTTTTACAGTGATTTTAGGAACAGAGCCGAGACTGTGCATTCACTCAGCATTTTGCCAGCGTGGTTTGGGGTACTAGGCAAGGAGGATTGAAAGATAGATATGACATATCCATAGCCAACAAGTTCACAGCCACTCTGGAGGTAAGGGCAATAATTAAGTTAATATATAAAGATTTTTGTTTGGCTGGGAATATAACGTCTGATCTCATATGATACATGAGACATTGTTCTAAGGTCATCACACATGTTGTAATTTTTCATCCTCACTACAAAGCCATGTGGAAGGTATTATCTTGTAGTTTCCAGAAGAGGAAAAAATAATAGCTAGCATTTACTGACTGAATACCAAATGTCAGGGTTTTATGTAGAACTTTATGCCTTTTATCTTGTTTTATCTATAGAACAACCCTCTAAGATAGTATTCCTATTGTCTTCTCTTCAAACATGAGGAAAGCAGCTTAAGTGAATATATCAGTCAGATTTCTCCAGAGAAAGAGAACCATAGGGATAAAAATAAAGAGACTTATTATATGGAAATGGCTCCTATGATCATGGAAACTTAGCAAGTCACAAGAGCTGCAAGGTTAGTCAGCAAGCTGGAGACCCAGGTGAGCCAAAGTTATAATTCCCATCCAAAGACCAGTCAGCACAAGGCCCAGGAAAAGTCAATAATGCTAGTTCAAAGGCCATCAGGCAAGAAGAATTCTCTCTTGGTTGGGGTAGGGTCAGCTTTTCTGTTCTATCCAGGCCTTCATTAGGGAGGGCAATCTGCCTTACTCTACCAATTTAAATGCTAAGTTTTAAAAAAAGATTTTATTTATTTGAGAGAGAGTGAGAGCAAGTACCACAGGAGCAGGGGGAGGAGCAGGGGCAGGAGCAGGGGCAAAGGGACAAGCAGAGTCTGTGCTGAGCACAGAGACATGCTAAGCACAGAGCTAGATGAGGGGCTCAATCCCATGACCCTGAGATCATGACCTGAGCCAAAATCAAGAGTTGGAAGCTTAACAGACTGAGCCACCCAGGTACCCCTTAAATGTTAATTTTATCCAAAAAAAAAAAAAAAAAACCTCCTCACTGAAACACCCAAAATAAAATTTTCCAAATATCTAGGCATGTCACGGTCCAGTCAATTCAACACATAAAATTAACCATCACAGGTACTGAAAGTAACACAATCAGTAAATGGTGAAGCCTGGACACAAACCAGAAGCTTTACTCTTAAAAAACTATGCAATGCATCCTTTGAAAAATTAAGAAACTACTCCAAGTCACAGTTAGTAATAGATCCATATGCACCTCCAAAGTACTACTTTCTACCGTATTATGGTGATTCTAACACTTGAAACAGTAGTGGTCTTTGATTTCTATACCTTCCTGAATAGCAAAAATGCTCATGAGACCACTTACAATTCTTTTTCTATTATTGATTACTCAGATCTAAAATAGCACTGACCATCCATGATGTCTCATTCTACCTAGATACTGCCCCAGCTGAAACCAACCTTGAGAGCTGAAGAATTCTTTGATCTGTTCCAAGAAATCCAACAGAAGTAATTTCATATCCCACTGAATATAATCTTATACCATCAACACAGATCAACCACCATCTCATAGCCCTGTCACTTATAATAAACATGCATGCTTGCATTTCCTTTTAAAAAATGATGTGGACTCCATATCACTCGGCATCAGGGAAATACAAATCAAAACCACAATGAGATATCACCTCACACCAGTCAGAATGGCTAAAATTAACAAATCAGGAAATGACAGATGCTGGCGAGGATGCGGAGAAAGGGGAACCCTCCTACACTGTTGGTGGGAATGCAAGCTGGTGCAACCACTCTGGAAAACAGCATGGAGGTTCCTCAAAATGTTGAAAATAGAACCACCCTATGACCCAGCAATTGCACTGCTGGGTATTTACACTAAAGATACAAACGTAGTGATCCGAAGGGCACGTGCACCCGAATGTTTATAGCAGCAATGTCTACAATAGCCAAACTATGGAAAGAACCTAGATGTCCATCAACAGACGAATGGATAAAGAAGATGTGGTATATATACACAATGGAATACTATGCAGCCATCAAAAGAAATGAAATCTTGCCATTTGCGACGACGTGGATGGAACTAGAGGGTATCATGCTTAGCGAAATAAGTCAATCGGAGAAAGACAACTATCATATGATCTCCCTGATATGAGGGAGAGGAGATGCAACATGGGGGGTTAAGGGGGTAGGAGAAGAGTAAATGAAACAAGATGGGATTGAGAGGGAGACAAACCATAAAGACTCTTAATCTCACAAAACAGAGGGTTGATGGGGGGAGGGGGGTTGGGAGGGGGGTGGGATTATGGACATTGGGGAGGGTATGTGCTATGGTGAGTGCTGTGAAGTGTGTAAACCTGGCGGTTCACAGACCTGTACCCCTGGGGATAAAAATATATGTTTATAAAAAATAAAATTTAAAAAAAAAGAAATAATTAAAAAAATGATGTGGAAATGAATATTTTTAAGTACAGAAATTCTGAAGAATCCACAGAAGAAATTTGTACTAATGGTATGAAAAATGTCTACTAAGTATCTTTAATCACTATGCTCTTATAAGTGCTATTTTGAAACAGTAAGAAAAGGATTTTCCTGAATAGATGGCAAAATTAGGAATACCTAGCTTAGAAGGTTGTTAATCATGTATCTTGGAATCTTTTATCAGCATATCTAAACAAAGATAAACCATGTATATATGCCCTCAGATAATACAGCTGTTCCAGAAAGTTGATGAGGGCACCTGTTTTCATAAGTAGGCACAATTCTTTAATAGACCTCAGAGGTTTGCCTCCCCGAGCCTCTGATACCTAAGGCAAGATCAACATTGTTACTGCTTCTCCTCTGGTGAGGAACATTTTGTCATATTAATGACCTCCTGGCTAATAGACCCTAATTTTCTAAACCCTTCACACATACTATCTTCAGTGTTGCTGTACTTTTCCTTACCAGACTTAGCAAGAATTGATTCACATTTTAGAAAGGCCAACATATATAATCCAAACACAGTACTCATCTCCTTTAACAGGGCTATGGTCTTTTCAACTTGCTTGCCTTAACCCTGCCCCATGTGATGGACCCTGAACAGGAAGAAATGTTAGGAGACCTGGTTCAAGTCCTTAAGTCACTCAATTTATAGGCAAGGGGATCACGACAATTCTCTACTCTTCTTTAAGGAACAGATTAGGAAAGTGAGACTTGAAGTTCACACGGTTTCAACTAATCAACTTTACTGTAAAATAATTGAGAATACAGAATAAGAAATTTAGATTCCTTGGCAGGAATAATTATGACTGAGCACTGCAAGGGTATTTCTAGCCCCATTTTTTTTGATGTTTCAGTAAGATTTAATAGTTTTGTGGGGTTTTGGGGGGGTTTTGTTTTTGGTGGGGTTTTTTTTTTTTTTTTTTTTTTGGTCTTTTCATTTTAACTAAGTAGCAAGACAAAAACATCCACGGTTTTACTAAGACACCTTGTCAAAGCCAAGTAAAGCCTTTTGCAAAAAAGACAGCAGGCCTCTAAGCTAACGTAGAAAATGCAAACTTGGCCTGATCACAACCTGTAGGCTCCCATTTCTTGAGTGTTAACTTGTAGCAATGAGACAGAATCCCAATGAATCCATTACTCCATGACCACTTCAGGAACCACTTAAAAAATCTCACTTTTTACCCATGGCACTAGTTCTGGTAAAATGGACTGGATGTCCATTTGGGGAGAACTCATTTATAAAGGTTCATCAGTACCGTGTCCTGAGATTTTAGTTTCCCATCAAAACTCCCCTTCAGGTGGCCATGAGTACTTAAAGGTTCCTTGATGTGTCCCCTGCAGCCCCACTTTGTTCTCAGTTCCACTGGTTTAAACCACGACATATCCTTTCTGTTGAAGAACAGGTAAAATTTTGACAGGGTGACCACTCAAGAAAGCTCTCCTGATGACCATCCTACCTGGATCCACTGACAACAGAGGGAATGTGGCAATGAGGCTGTGCGTTCCATTGCTATTCTGTTTGAAAAGCAGCAAAGATGCAGGAGGAAACATGATTGGGCCATATATTGTCACAGCAGCTTTCCAGCCTCATTTCTACCAGAACCTTAGAGAATATATCTGAGATGTTAAGCTTTGAAAGTATGGTTATAGACATGGGAACTGGTGAGAGAGAGAGAGATGACATAAGAATGAAAAGTTCTGGACCATATCGGTTCAGCAAGTAAAGCAGAGAAATCAGAGGGGAGGTTGAGGCAAAATCCAAGGACCAGTAAAACATATTCCCAGGCATCAAAATAGCTGAGCGATGATAAGGGAATAGGAATGTGATCTGGCGGCTTATTTCTATGAAGAAGAGATGCTCTGAGGTGAAAGTTTGCAAATACCACGACAATTTCATTTATTCTGTCTTAATGTAATGATAAAAATATTTGATCCAGACTTTATACTCTTTGATTGGCCTTTAAAATTGTTTTATAATCCTATGTGCTGGTAAGTATAAATGGATACAAAGATGAAAATGAAGCTTAAGACCCTTACTCTCACAGCCTGTTAAAGACCCTATAAGAAGCTCTTCCAATGTATTTTCATATTAGGTATTTTTGTAAATTGCAAGAGGATGTATTTTAAGCACGAATGGCTATAACCATCATCTTATTTCTGCTTTCTCTCCATCTCGCTTCCCCTCATGCTTGGTAGCACTAGAACTGTTCCTTCTATCTACTCTGACAATATACACAGCAGTATGACATGAATTACAGAAGCAGAGGTTGTGATCAGAGGAACAAGTCCTTTGAAACCTAGCACCACTAGCATGAGTATTGTAAAAAAAAAAAAAAAAAAAAAAAAAAGTATTGTAATGTACCAAGACAGAAGGTAGTCTGTAGATTGATTCAATAACCAAATGTATAAAATTACAAAGTACTCGATTCAATACTTAGTCAAAAAGGAGTTCTCTAATACTTGATAATGTAACATATGCAATTATAAATTATAATATATGTAATTATAAACTCAAAAAAACATTGTTTTATTGAAGAAATGGAATATTTTATTAAGCACTTAATGCCACGTAACTACAATCTGAAATACATTTTAGAATCTTACAATTTAAAAAACTGAGGGGCGCCTGGGTGGCTCAGTGGGTTAAAGCCGCTGCCTTCGGCTCAGGTCATGATCCCAGGGTCCTGGGATCGAGCCCCGCATCGGGCTCTCTGCTCAGCAGGGAGCCTGCTTCCCTTCCTCTCTCTCTCTGCCTGCCTCTCTGCCTACTTGTGATCTCTGTCTGTCAAATAAATAAATAAATAAATCTTTAAAAAAAATAAAAATAAAAATAAAAATAAAAAATAAAATAAAAAACTGAGAAATTCAAACTCCTGATTGGGCCCTATTTAAAGATTATATTCTTTAGTCAGACTTAATTTATAAGAACAATGAAAGAAAACTCAGATGCAAAATTAATGGAGCAAGAAACAAAGATCAAGACGAGCAATGAAATTAACAGATATTATTCCAGGGACGCCCAAGTGGCTCAGTCGGTTAAGCATCTGCCTTCAGCTCAGGTCATGATCCCAGGGGCCTGGGACTGAGTCCCCATCATCCAGCTCCTTGCTTAGCGGGGAACCTGCTTCTCCCTCTCCCTGCTGCCCCCCCTGCTTGTACTTGTGCGCTCTCTCTCTCTCTCTCTCTCTTACAAATAAATAATTGTCTTTTAAAAAGTAGATATCATTCTGATACTGAGAAACAAATCACAACAAAAATTCTCTTATACCAGGGACAGATATGCTTCTTTTCTGTAAAGGGTCAAACAGTAAGTATTTTAGACTTTGCATACCATCCTGCCTCTGCCACAACTCTTCAACTCAATGGTGGTAGGGAACGGCATCCACAGGCAATAAACAAAGAAATGGGCCTGACCAACCTGGCTTCTATTGTAGATCACACTAGAAGAAATACTTCATTAAAAGAAAGAGATGAACAGCAAGTAGAAGAGGCTCTAAGATTTTTTAATTATCCAAAGAATGAATAATATCTTCATTGAAATGTATCTTTTCCTCATTTGACAAAATATATTAGTATCAGCAAAGATACTAATTTCATACTATGCTAGTATAAGACAACAAAAAATGCTGTAAATTTAAAGTGTATTTAGGATTAATCACTATATCCTAAAACTTCAAATGTTCTGAAATCATATATACAAAGGGGCCTTGACCAGTATGTTCATAAAGTAGACAACCATCCTAAAAATTTACAAATTTCTATGACACTACTAATAACAAGAGAAAAAACTAGAGAAAAAAAAATTTTTTAAATTAACCACCACTTGGGGCACCTGGGTGGCTCAGTGGGTTAAGCCTCTGCCTTCGGCTCAGGTCATGATCTCAGAGTCCTGGGATCGAGCCCAGCATCAGGCTCTCTGCTCAGCAGGGAGCCTGCTTCCTCCTCTCTCTCTGCCTGCCTCTCTGCCTGCTTGTGATCTCTCTGTCAAATAAATAAATAAAATCTTAAAAAAAAAATTAACCACCATTCTAGGGGAACGGCCAAATTATAGTTCTTTTTCCTACATAGAAAATTTTATTAGAAGTCACTGTCATAAGGAATGATAATGAAAGAGGATTACAGGAACACAGTTATTTACAAAGATGGTATTAGTAAATTTTGTGAACATTTATATTTATCTCTTTTTAAATTATCAATTTGAGTAATTTCTTTTCTAAATTAGTACTCATTTTTTTTAAATTTTTATTTTTTATAAACATATATTTTTATCCCCGGGGGTACAGGTCTGTGAATCGCCAGGTTTACACACTTCACAGCACTCACCATAGCACATACCCTCCCCAATGTCCATAACCCCCCCCAACCCCCCACCCCCATCAACGCTCTGTTTTGTGAGATTAAGAGTCAACTATGGTTTGTCTCCCTCCCAATTAGTACTCATTTTTAAACTTCATTATGTGTTAGCAATTTTGAATTGTTTTTTTCCTAATGGAAAGCTCCCCAAATTATTAAGGTTCCCCCAAATCTGGAAATGATTATTAACACTCAATAATTCATCTTTAGATTTTGAATGCTTTATTTAAAATGAAGATTTTTAACACACTTTATATAACATGTTGCTATTAATCCTATAAATACAAGGACCTAAGGATGACTTTATTAAATGTGCTCATAAAAACACATTCAGGGGCGCCTGGGTGGCTCAGTGGGTTAAAGCCTCTGCCTTTGGCTCAGGTCATGATCCCAAGGTCCTGGGATTGAGCCCTGCATTGGGCTCTCTGCTCAGCGGGGAGCCTGCTTCCCTCTCCCTCTCTGCCTGCCTCTATGCCTACTTGTGATCTCTATCAAATAAATAAACTTAAAAAAAAATCAATTCAGATAAATAATCATAGAAGATGATGAGTCGTTATTTCTGTGCTTTTAAAGACAAGAGAGAAAGAAGAAGAAATACTAAAAGTCTTTAGGCCTTCAGTCTGGTGGATTCAGCCTCAGGGGTCAGATGTTCTTCTGATTCCAATGGTAGTAAAAAGGGTATTTTTAAGTTAAAAGAAAGAAAGAGAGAACAATAGGAACAGTATCTTTTCAGTTTTACTTGTAGAAAAACCCTCCCAGTGTCTCCTTTTGAATCCAACTTTCTACGCCCTAACTTGGATAAAGGAGATTGATGGTCCTCTAGGCAGGGGGACATTTTGGCACAAGGGCGATGTAGCTTCAGCGTGGGGATTGTTCAAATATAGAAACAGGAAGATTCTTATATCTTTTTTTTATCTGTGGAAATGTAAAATGTAAAACGAGAGATTAAATAAAATGATCTATAAATGTCCCTACACTTCCAACATGGATTCTAAGAGCAGCAACGCCATTGTTAATAGTGTCAAGTTGATTGCAATTAATTGCAGAAGTCAACAGAGACTAGAACTGATCAGCATGAGTCTGATTCCAGTGTCTGCACTAAAGATAGGTTCTTAATTCATAATGAAGAGGGACAGGATGAGTGAAATAAGTGATTCACCAAGCGTGGACAAAGAATAAGATTTTTCAATCAGGGCTATTTCCCAATCTCCCAAACTAGCTTTTTTTTTTCCCCTATTTTCTATTTTTGTTAAGAACCCAATTTAAGATTTGATAAACTATAAATACCCAAACCTCAGAAAACCAACTAATTTGTCCTGGTGGAAACATAGAGACATCTCTGGGCTGAGTCCAAAAAACACCTTATGAAAATCAAGGATGAAACTCCAGTCATTCTTATTTAGTGATACATAAGTCACATAGGGTTACATTTTAACTTAAAACATGATAGTGTTCTGCTCTCAGAGAGTTCTCCAACTAAGCAGGGATCCAGATGTTTTGTAAAGAAGAGTACAAATGATAACAAATACAAACAAGACACATTTACAAATGGAATTCTGATGCCCATTGCAAATGTTCCCGAAGTAAAAGAAAACCAGGAGGCAGCTTTGCACAGTGGCAGTATCGTAGCCAATGAGGTTTATCCGAGGTGCGATTATTGCTAATTGAAGAAAACCAGGAGGCATTTTTCAAATGTCAGTGAGACCACACGAGATGCTCCTATGACTATTATGACTTGTACTTTTTTTCTTATTTAAAGGTAGCAGGTATTTACAGGAGAAAAATATAAAAAGAATGCCAACAAAAAAGCAGAAGAACAAATCATTTATATCTTACCATCTGAGACAACTACCATTAAGTTATTGTGTTAATTGAATGTAAATAAATTTTTAAAAAGACATTAACTAGCAAAAAAAGTTATTGTGTATAACTTTAAGATTTCTTTATACACATGTATATCTACATTAATAATGTGTATCCTTGCAAATGTAAGTATATTACTATTGTTTGGTATTTTACTTTTGTCACTTACCATTATTTCTATTATAGATACCTTTTCATTTACTATCATGTTTAGAACCACATTCTTTTTTATTGTATAGTTTTAATAAAAATCTATAATAATGGACACTTTGTTTCTATTTTCTAGAATTATTACAAACTATGCTGCAATGAAAATATTTTAATGCCCTTTTAGAGCTTCTCCCAATCTTTCCTAAGGATAATTAGAACAAATGGGTCAAAGTGTAAGCCCATTTTAATGTCCTTAGATGTTGCCAAACTGCTTTTGAGGAAATAGCACCAATTAACATTAGTAGTTAATTAAATTAGTACAACTTTTTTAGGGATTTTCTTATTTATGTATTTTACAGAGAGAGACAGCGAGAGAGGGAACACAAGCAGGGGGAATGGGAGAGGGAGAAGCAGGCTTCCCGCTGAGCAGGGAGCCCGATCCTGGGCTCAATTCCAGGGTCCTGGGATCATGACCTGAGCCGAAGGCAGATGATTAATGACTGAACTACCCAGGCACCCCAAATTAGTACAATTTTCATAGTGATGGGATGAACACACAAATTTTTTTAATTGGCTACTTCTGTGTATTTTTGGTAAATTTTCCATGCACACTTTTTTGCCTTTTTATCCTCTGGAGTATTGGTCTTTTTATCATTAATTTGTATAAGTCACTTATGTTTTTATATTACCTGATACATTTCTAAACATTCTCTTCAGACTTTTTTGAACTATTTTCTGTCCTTCAACTGTATTCCCCTGGTAGTCCCTTCTTTCTCTTTCTCTTTCTTTGTCTCTCTCTCTCCTCCTCCTCCTCATCTCCTTCACTCTCATTTATTATTTAGTGGGGCCACAAAAAGTCTTTTATTTGAATATGATGAGAGCCTTCACACAACCTATTTTTTCGGCTAGAAGAAAAAGGGAAATGGGCAAAGGTTTTGTCATTGCTGTTGAGTCACTGCACATGTAAACCTGCTTTCATCTACCCCCAGTATTTGACTGACAGTGTGGCTATCTAGAGAATTTTACGTGGTATTCTCCCCTTATAGAATCTTGAAAGTATTGCTCTTTTGCATTCTAGCATACAGTGCTGCTTTTTTTTCCTTAATTGAAGTATGGGTGACATATAATGCTATGTTAGTTCCAAGTGTACCATATAGTGATTTGACAGTTCTTTACGTTACTCTGTGCTCACGACAGTAAGTGTAATCACCATCTGTCACTATACAATGTTATTACAATATTTTTGACTATATTCCCTTGCTGTACTTTTCATCTCCATGAAATTATTTTATAATTGGAAGTTTACAGATGAAGGGGATTAAAAAGTACAGAGTTGCTTTTGAAACAGTCATGCCATAATGATTCTTACTGACCAAGACAGCCATAATGTTCCCCTCAACTTGATTAAACTCTAGAGGGGTTTCTTCTTGACTCTTGGTCATCTCCCTTTTCTTAGAGCATTTTATTTTAGAAAACCTGCCATTCTAAATTCTTTCTCTGCCCCTTAGAGATGAAATCTTTTAAAAGCCTTTGCCATCCATCAGGGAAATACAAATCAAAACCACCATGAGATACCACCTCACACGGGTCAGAACAGCTAAAATTAACAAGTCAGGAAATGACAGATGTTGGTGAGGATGCAGAGAAAGGGGAACCCTCCTACACTGTTGGTGGGAATGCAAGCTGGTGCAGCCACCCTGGAAAATAGCACGGAGGTTCCTCAAAAAGTTGAAAATAGAGCTACCCTATGACCCAGCAATTGCACTACTGGGTATTTACCCTAAAGATACAAACATAGTGGTCTGAAGGGGCACGGGCACCCAAATGTTTAGAGCAGCAATGTCCACGATAGCCAAACTATGGAAAGAACCTAGATGTCCATCAAGAGATGAATGGATAAAGAAGAAATGGTATATATACACAACAGAATACTACGCAGCCATCAAAAAATGAAATCTTGCCATCTGCAAGATGTAGATGGAACTAGAGGGTATTATGCTGAGTGAAATAACTCAATCAGAGAAAGACAATTATCCTAAGACCTCCCTGATATGAGGAATCTGAGAGGCAGAGTAGGGGATTTGGTGGATAGGGAAGGAAAAAATGAAACAAGATGGGATCAGGAGGGAGACAAACCATAAAAGACTCTTAATCTCACAAAACAAACTGAGGGTTGCTGGAGGGAGGCGGGTAGGGAGAGGGTGGTTGCATTTTAGACATTGGGAAGGGTGTGTGCTAGGGTGAGGGCTGTGAAATGTGTAAGCCTGATGATTCACAGACCAGTACCCCTGGGGCAAATAATACATTATATGTTAATAAAAACAATAATTTAAAAAAGCCTTTGCCATTTATACAACCCAAAAATGTCTTTTTCAAGAACCTGGGAGGCCTTTGAAAAGTAAACATCAAGGGAGCTAGCACCCCTATCTCCCAGTTTGTGTGGGAAGGAAGAAGACTAACTTTGATGGGATCCTTGCTCCAAGATATAACTACTGTCTGTGATAAAGATAGGAGAAAGTTTACTTTTCCTTTGGATCAAGCCAATTAGCAAGCACTGGTGGCCTGTATTGCACAAGGTCAGCTCTTAAAAACTCTCCAGGCTTTTGTTTCTGTGGAGTATAGTTAAGACTGAGTTCTGGCCTCTCTTCTCTATGACAACAGCTTTGGATAATGTCCTCCTTGCCTGTTTAACTTTGTCCAGCACAATTTTTACTTTGAGACTACATTTATTCTTTTTATTAAATCTGAGATTCTGAATATCCAAAGTAATATTCCTTGCTGTGTGTCATGATATACATATATTTGAGACACAAATATTCATATCCCATGAACAGACTTACAATCAGCACTTTATTACTCAGCCTCTACCCTTCTTTCCTATTATATCTATGCTTCCAAATCCTAAATTCCTGAGGTGGCAGGGGGAAAGGTTGCTGATGTCTATCCCTACAGCTTTTGTGACTGAACCTTTCTCTGTTCATTTAAGTCAGTTATAAAAACAGATATAATGAAAATAAAATACAAATGCAATACAAATACAAAGTCTATCAAACTTTGTTGAACTCCCTTAACTGCTATTATTCCATTGGATATTCTCTTTATTCTTATGGATCAACGCTTTTTTAAAAACACTTTTCGCCCCTCTACTCCCATGGGGGGAGACTGCCAATAGTTATGATTAAAAATATGGGGAGATTCTAGATCATGTAGAAAAATCTCTGTAGATTTATGGATTTTATTCTAAAAGAAGTGGGAAGTCACAGAGTTCTGAAGTAGGAGATTTGACATGGTATGATTAATGCTTTCAAAAGATTACTCCAGCTACTGTGAAGATAATGTATTATGGGTGTTCAAAAATGGATGCAAGACAGACAGACCAGTATGGAGGAACTGTGGAAGTCCAGATGAAAGATGATGTTGGCTAGAATGAAATTATTAGTGGAGGAGACAGAATCAAGTGGAAGCATTTAAGATTCAGTTTGATGGTTGAACTGACAAGCCTTAACGAGGAAGTAGAGAGGCAAGAGAGACGGAGGCTCCTACATTTTTGGCTGAATGGCTGGCCTGTTTTACTGGGACGGTAAAAAAGTAGTATGTACCAAGAGATGTATATTCTCTTTGCATTTCAACAACTATTTTGGCACATAAAAGTGAATGGCAATTTAGCTTTGTCGTACATTTCAATCTTCAAATCTTGTTATTTATTGATCCTTAACAAGGCTTTATAAATTAAATCCAAATTTTGTCTGAACCCTTCTTTATTTCCATTTTCAAGTTCTTTTGGTTCTTCTTTCTTCCTCCATTTTTAGTTGTTTTCAGTCATTTTCTTATAGAAAATCTAGTTTTTAAAATCAAATTTATTTGTAAAACTTAGTACTTGTGTTTATGACCTTGGCCCTTACTGTTGAATCAGAAAACGACCACTTCTTACCACTGCACTACACCACCTTAGTGCAAAACCATCATCTTCTACCAGACTACAAAAACCTCTCTACGCTGCCGCCCCTGCTATCCTACATGGTACCTTCAGATGGTTCCCACAGTAAACTCTTTAATTAAAAGTCTGATCACATCATCCCTCATCAGTAAATAAATAAGTAACAGGATAAAATAAATCTTCAGTGACTTTTCCTTATGCACACATTAAAATACAAAATGTTCACCATGGTCATGAAACCCTATATGATCTCAAGTCCTGCAACCCACCCCCCACCACTTCAATGTCATCTTCTAAAATGCCACTACACCACTGTAGCTGTTCCCAGCTATGCTGGCCTCTTGAAGATAACCAACATGCACTCCCACTCTATAAACTGCTACCTCAAGGTCGCATCATTTCATTTAGTCCAATTACTGTCTTTTCACAGAGAATTCCCAAGATAGATCAGTTACTTTTGACACAGACACCACAACAATTTGGTGAATACATTGTCCTAAGCGCACTTGAGAATGTAGCCAAGGAAATTTGTAAATGAGATGTAAAAATTACTATCGACAAGGCTAGATTTTCTAATTTTGTGCCACAAAGCTCTATTTGGGGTGCTGCTAGTTGATTTACTTTTTTTTTTTTTTAAGATTTCTTTATTTGAGAGAGAGAGCATGTGTGTGTGCATGAGAGAGAAATAGCAAAAAAAAAAGTTTAATTTCAAATCTCTCATATTGATAGCCATTTTCAAATCACATCAATTGTATATAGAATACAATTTAATGGAAGAGACTTAAATTCTTGACTAATCTTGAAGAAAAAATGACTGAAAATGAGCTAACCAGGAGAAAGGAATCATGAATATATGTTTTTCCTCTCTTTATAATTTTTTTTGTCAACTGCCATGCACCATTAAAAATCATTTGAAATATCATTTGAGAACTTTAAACAGAAGAGAAAATTAAAGATTTTAAATAGAAGAGAAATATTCATTTATAAATTATTTTACCTAATTTTAAATGAGGCCAACTACTGACACCACAGCTGAGGAAGCCATCAACATGTCACTGACATATGACAACTAAATATGTGTATTTCTTAAATATCACATTTAGCTTTAGACCCCCCCCCCCCCAAAAAAAATAGGATACTAAGATGAACTGCCATTCCAAAATCAAGAGAAAAACGCCAAGCCCGGTAAATCCTTTTATCGGAAATGAACATTTTAAGTCTATAGACCTTGGAGGAGAGGTAAGTTACAGAAGAATCACAACCTTAGACATTTGTTTTCCACCTTAACGACACAAGAATGATGTTACTAGGTCAACTAGCCTAAGAAAATAACAAACAAAAAAATGATGTGCCCACTATTACCAGCTAGGTTCCAGGGAAATAGAATGTGAAAAGCCAAAGGAAAGAAACTTCTACAATCTCTGTGAAGCTTAAACTTAATTTCAGCCCACAGTTTGGGCAACAAGGTAATATGGGAATGACTTCTTGTCATTACATTTATAATAGCATCTCTCTGTCTCTCTCTCTCTCACACACACACACACACACACACACACACTAAGATCCCTCCATTCTATATTTTTTTTAAAAGGAAGATGGAGTACAAAATATGATGCCTGGTACTTTTTTCATAGCATTAATAAAAGGTCAGATTTTTTAAATATGAGAGTATAGGCAGAAAATTCTGTATGGCAATGGGGAGCTCTGTTACTCTTTTCTGAATTTACAAATTGGTAATAATGCTGTAACACTAGCTTTCCTATAAAATAACCAGATCTTAAAATGAGTTTGGCAACATTCCAAAGTCTGCTGCAACCATCATTCCTGTGATAATCTGATAAGCCAACAATACCCATATGAATTCAAAACAGCTGAAAGCAAAATGTCTGAAACTGAAAAAAAATCTCATTTATGATCAGTTAAGGAAAAAGTTCTAGGTATTGAAAAATATAATCTTCAATGCAATTTGGTTTCCCTTAGGCTTCCATTTTCCGTGAGTTGACTTAGTTTTCCTGCAGGAACTAAAATCACCAAGTTCTGGCACTAAAGGAAGTGCTTTTCCTACTGTATCTGGTTTCCATAACTATAAAATCAAGATGCATTTGCAGTACCCAGATCCTTTTATTATAGGCACATTAAAAAAACTGATGGGTTAAGAATTGAGTATCATCAAGAAAAAGAGTACCAAAAAATCCAAAAAAGATTCTCTTTCTCATGGGGACACTGAACTGGGAGGTAAATGACAATCACATTCCCACAGCTATTACAGTGATGCTGAATAGACAATCGTTTCAAATTATTTCTTTCACTGGAAGAAATATTTCAAAGAGGAGGAAGAAAAGCAAACTTTTCACATCTTCTTTGTTATTTATGTGTTGCTCTCCAATGGATGAGTGGCAGTTTTGACTTGCCGCAGACACATTTGCTATACTGAATTCTCTACTTGCTACTTAGAGTTGTGAACAAATGGAGAAGGAATGGGTTCCCCAAGTGGAAAATGAGCCACACAGAAGAATTCAAAATGAAGTCCTATTGTGAATTTCTAAGCTATCCTATAAAAGTGAGGAGCAAAATTATAGCCTGATCCTTGCTTATGCCTGCTGATGCTGTTCTATATGGGGGATGGGGGGGGTGGGGAGTAATCTTACTCCTTTAGGGGTGGATTTATAAAGGATGATGTGTTTCTTCTTTGGTCAATGTCTAGCATTTGCTAAGTTTTCTATTGTTTCCTGTATTGTTAATGCTAAATATTCGATCCCCTGGACACATTTCAAAATTATATTTTTTTTGTTTCTTCAATATCCTACAGTAAAGCCTAGTCTGCACGGATGCACCTTCTGTACCCAACCTTAGGTAGGACAATGATGAATTCACAAATTCATCTCCAGTAATTCATCAGAATTTTCATACTTGGGAGACCACCAATGCCTAACACCTGGCCTGGTATATCGTAAGCCCAATAAATATTTGTTGAATGAGTGAATGAGTCACTATATTGGGTCTGGAGAACCAAGAAGAATTATAAGGATGTTTGCCATAAAATTTTGGAAACACGGAGTCCAGCACCGGCTCCAACAACTCCATGAAAGTGAATACTCCCCTCTTCATCGCAGGAAAGGAACTGAGGGCTGCTGGGGGGGGGGGGGGCGGGTAGGCATAGGGCAGTGGGTGATAGACACTGGGGAAGGTATGTGCTATGGTGAGTGCTGTGAATTGTGTAAGGCTGATAATTCACAGACCTGTAGTCCTGGGGCTAATAATACATTATATGTTAAATTAAAAGAAAAGAAAAGAATTAGAAGAAGTGGTGAAATCGGGACCAAGGACAGGAGAACTCTAGGGACCACCAGCCGAGGCGGTAACAAATCCAGACAAGTGCGGGAGGATGGAGGGCTCCGAGAAGGATTGTTCAGGGCAAAATTCACACGTATAAAATTATATATATGTATATAAAATACCTGGCTGGGCCTGGGCGCAGTGCCGCCGCACGGTGACTCTGAGTATGGGGAACGAGGCGACCACAAGGCCTGGGGCTTGCCCCACAGGCATCAGAAGCAGGGATCCTTACAGAAGACTCTGGAACAAGGGCGTCCGGGGACTCAGCTCCCTGCGCTTCCGGCTCCCGCAGAGCTCCCCGAGATCTCGCGAGATCAGGTTTCCCCCGGGAAAAGCAGGCGCACCTGTGGCTGGTGGCCTGAGTCCACCTTCTTTGAGACACCCTGAAGTTCAGTGCCTCCCAGCCATCCTCCTGCCCTCCATCGGGACCTGAACTTACTCCCGCCAACACTGGGCAGGATCCAGCTGCGCCCTTGCCTTCTTGGGAAACTCCATGCCCAACCCAGACCAAGTCTGTGCCTGCAGGTGACACAGATGTCAGGAAAAGATTCCTGGGTGGAGGGGCTAGGGTGAAGAGGTCAACTCCTCCATGGCAGGGGGCTGAGAGTAGGGCTGGGTGAAAAAGAGAAAGCAATGACCTTCGTTCTTCAAGGGGAAGGCATGAGGGGAAAAAAGAAAAAATTAAATTAAAAAAAATGTATATATGCATATGCACTAATGACTCATTTTATAAGGTTGATCATACTGAAAGAACATCTAAAACTTTGGTGTAGGGGCGCCTGGGTGGCTCAGTGGGTTAAGCCACTGCCTTCGGCTCAGGTCATGATCTCAGGGTCCTGGGATCGAGTCCCTCATCAGGCTCTCTGCTGGACGGGGAGCCTGCTTCCCTCTCTCTCTCTCTCTGCCTGCCTGCCTCTCTGTCTACTTGTGATCTCTCTCTGTCAAATAAATAATAAATAAAATCTTTTAAAAAAAATAAAAAAAATAAAACTTTGGTGTAAAGTTAAGGAATAAATTAAAAATAGGAGCTAATAGAAAACTAAGAAATTAAAACATGAGATAAATACTAATTCCAAGAAAAATAAGAGAGTTTTAATAAAAGTATCATCATTTCCTACATTATGGGGCTCAGATGTAAAAAAAAAATACTGTCAAATTCATATATCATAAAAGTTTGATATAATTGTATTTACGTATTTTACAGAGGTGGAATAAATAAAAGCCAGTATAAAATATTTTAAACTTAAAAAAAATCAAGAAAATGCAAATAGTCTGTTGTTTATAAATATGGATGCATTCATTACAAAAATAGCAGAATTGCAGGAGATTGCCTCGAGAGAGTAGGAATCACGGGTAGGAATGAGTGGCAATGGTGTGTTTTGTTGTAAATCTTTTAAAACAATTTGTTTTTTAAAATCATACATATGCATTACTCTGATAAAAAAATAAAAGACAATGCATGCTAATTTACAATGGGTAGTATAATTTATGTAAATAAGATTTTTATACTATGTTTTAAAGTTAATCTGTTAGATATTTATGTATCTTACCTGCAACCTAAGCTTTGCAAGAGAGTATCATTATACATGTTCTAATTCTGGAGAAAACAGAATCTTTTCATCAGATTTACTAAATCATAGCCAGAACACTGGGGTCATGGTCAAAGATTAATTGTCACAATATGTTAAAACGCTGAAAATTTAGTTTTCAATATTAAATGAATAAAAGCAGTTTTCTACAATACATTTTAACAAATATAAACACTTTCCTGGTCTCAAGGTTATAAGCCATCAGTCCTTGGAACTATTAAAACATACGTCCAAGTCTTGCAAAAGAGCCCTTTGCCCTTCCCGGTGAACAGATTTAGAAAATTAAAGTTTTGATGGCATTAAAAAAAAAATAGGACTCTATTGAAATCACACAGTAAATGATGTGCCAAGATTGCTTCTTTATCTAAATAAAGAAAGACTAAGGACTAACCCAAAGCTCTTATGTCAATAGTTTCTTTGCTGGAAATTTCTCTCAAGGATTTCTCTTTTAGTGCTAATGGAAATATGTGGCTTTTGGGTTCACAAATAATTTTCAAGGCTGAATCAAAGTTATTTCTTATTTTTATATCTATATCTATTAAGAAATAGAATCTCAAAAAACACTACATTTCTTTTTTTTTTTTTTAAGATTTTTATTTATTTATTTGACAGAGAGAGATCACAAGTAGACGGAGAGGAAGGCAGAGAGAGAGAGAGAGAGGGAAGCAGGTTTCTTGCCGAGCAGAGAGCCCGATGTGGGACTCGATCCCAGGACCCTGAGATCATGACCTGAGCCGAAGGCAGCGGCTTAACCCACTGAGCCATCCAGGCGCCCACTACATTTCTTTTTTTATAATGTATCTATCTTCTGATAATATAAATGACTTGTAAGTTTTGTGATTTTATACAAAGAAACTGTTCTTTTTGTTTTCTTATAGAAAGAGTTCTTTACAACTCTACAATATTTATATTTCCTTCATAGCTATTATATCATTCTTAACATAACCAAAGCAATTTCAATGATTTTATTGTTTAAAAATTATTTTGGTTAGATAAAAGTTGAAGCTATAAAGATATAGAATACAAACCTGACTGTGAACAGTGAAATTGTACAAAGATCTCTGAATAACTCATTCATTCACTCACAAATATTTATTACAGAGGGTCTATAAGGTTATCAGGCAGAATGCTAAGTACACATTAGTTCCCTACCTATGAAATTCATGGTTTGCATGAGGAAGAGACCCAAAAGTTCAATTTCAGAGAAGGAACTCAATTGGAATTAAAACTTTTTTAAAAAATTAAGTTTTTAATTTTTATTATTTTTAAAAGATTTTATTTATTTGTCAAAGAGAAAGAGAGAGCATGTACAAGTAGGGGGAACAGCATGCAGAGGGAGAAGCAGGCTCCTCACTGAGCAAGGAGCCAGATGTGGGACTTGATCCCAGAATCCCCAGGATCATGACCTGAGCCGAAGGCAGACGCTTAACCCACTGAGCCACCCAGGCATCCCTGGCATTATAACTTAATTGCAGAGAGGAAATTTTTCTACACAAGGCAAATGGGTACAATTTCGTGGTTCCATTTGCTCTACATATGGGTGGCTAAGAATAGAGAGGGAGTAATACTATCAGAGGAACAGAATCAGTTTAAAAAGTTAAAATTTTTGTTATATTATCTCTAAATATACACATGTATATGTGCACACACACATACACACATGCGCACACACACAAACACACACACACCCTCAGATTAGTGTTAATACAGTCTGAAATGCCCTAATCAGAAATACAAGAACCTATGATTAGTTATTTAATAATTAAGTATTCTAAAAGATTGGTGAGTTAATAACTAAAGAATTTTACTCCAAAGGCTGACTGCCAGAGCCAGCTCCTGTAAGTAATTCACCCAGTATTATCTTCAGTCAGAATCACAGGCTTGGTAAATAAGCACAAGATTTTTTTCTCATAAAATGGTGAAGTGGCTGATCTTTCTGGTTTAGACTGGATAGAAGTGTCAGAGAAGCATTCCTGCCCCCACAAGAATAGGGTGAAGGAGCCTATAGAAAATGACCTATAATATATAAAAAAAAAATGACCTTTGGGCTATATCCCCGTAGCTCTAAGATTTTAATTGGTCCTGCTCAGAAGCTTATTGGAGGATTTCATAGCCTGAGTCTAACCAAAAGGTTAGCTGGATATGACTGCTAGAATATTATGGCTTGTCTGGAGTAAATGTTCAACCATTTATAAAAATAAATTCATTTATATGCTTCACTTTAACAATATACAGCTGACCCTTGAACAACATGGGTTGAACTAAACAGATCCACTTACACACAGATTTTTTTTTATAAATACAGTGAAGTACTATAAATGTGTCTTTTCTTCCTTATGACTTTTTTTTTTTTTTTTTGACAGACAGAGATCACCAGTAGGCACACAGGCAGGCAGAGAGAGAGGAAGAAGCTGGCCTCCCGCCAAGCAGAGAGCCCGAAGCGGGGCTCGATGTGGGGCTCAATGCAGGGCTCGATCCCAGGACCCTGAGATCATGACCTGAGCCGAAGGCAGAGACCCAACCCACTGAGCCACCCAGGTGCCCCTCCTTATGACTTTCTTAATAGCATTTTCTTTTCTCTAGATTTGTTGTAAGAATACAGTAGTAGTATATATAACATTCAAAATATGTGTTAATCAACTGTTTATGTTACTGCTAAGGCTTCCGGTCAACAGTAAGCTATTAGTAGTTAAAGTCTGGGGAAGTCAAAAGGTATACATGGATTTTCAACTATGCAGGGAGGGTCAATACTCCTAACTCCTGCATTATTCAAGTGTCAGCTACATACTTAAATAAATCTGGCTCAGAAGTCCTTAGTACCTGACTACCATGAAGGTCAACGAAATCTGGTACCACTCCTCAACCTGTAATATTGACAAGAAACAATAAAAATCTCTAGATTAGGAGAGAATGTCTTTCTAGAAAATGTCTTAAAGGTATTTTACGTCTTGCTCTGAAACTCTTCATAAACTTCTGATTATCATAGCTGCTAATGTTATCTTAGAAGATATAAGTAATATATTTTCAGGTATAATATAGTAATTAACTTATGAAAAATATGTAATACCTAAGAATACTCTTAATTGTAAGGTTATACTTCATAAATGATGGATATTTTTAAAGTTTTTGATAACTCATATATGCATTTTTAAGAGTTTATATTTATGATTATTTTGTGCCATTAAAAAGAGAATGAGGACTTGAAATTCAAACTTTACTTTCCCTTCTACCTGGTATGCAAAAATTAGCTGAAATACAACAGAAGAGTCAATCATTTAGTTTTAACATTAACATCTTTATACTTGGTTTGACTAATACTTTTTTCCCTTTACAAAAAAGAGAGCAGACTGGTTGAATAATTATTAAAATTTGGCTCCTAACTTAAATTATTAATTTGTCAAATACATTCCATGTCTCTTAGAAACACAGACTAGATTTACTTTTTTTTAACTTTCCAGTTACTACAGGGCATAAGTTTTAGAAATAATAAAAAATTTTAATATAACTTTTAACTAAAATATAACTAGTGTTTCTGTTACAAAAAATTATAAAGAAGATAAGTAAAGGAAACACTTGGGACTCATGTATTTTCTACTTTCCTAACATATTAAGCTTAAAGCTGATTGCACAATTTTGATGATTTCCAAATGGATATAATTTAGGATTAGGCATTGGAATCACTATTTCTCTAGAGAATCTATATTTATACCTAAGCCATATTTGCACAATCTTTTATCTGGAGGCTTGTGCTTTAATTTATCTAAATAGTTAGTAATTATTAATATCCCTTAACCAAGGAGATTGATGAAGGCTGTTGTTGTGGTTGTTATCTTACAGCGAGTCTGAAATCTGCTAGGAAATACCAGGCTGGATTTCAACAATTGAGGAGCATGTAAGGAGGGGACTATTTATAAAGGGATGGACAGGATATAGCGACCACACGGAGAAATGCACATCCCAGGAATTCTTTTACTGCCATTCCTTAGGCTTGCAGAACCTGGAGAGAAAAGGCTGTGTGGACCAGGCCATCTGAGGAAGTGATCAAAAGTCACCATTAATCAAGAGACTCAACATCCTATAGCATCCCTGCAGGGAGGGGGCAAGGGAAAAAATACCCCCCAATAGCTTGCGCCCTCCTCCAGTCTCCTGCTAATGTTCCTATAGGCAGAGCCCCACTGAAAACCAAAGAGCAAAGGGACCTGTCAATGTCGAGTAGAAAAGGGTAGAAGTGAAAATGGAGAGGAAAATGAAAAATGTTGTTGGAAAACTAAACGCTAACCTTCTGATTGACTAGCGGAGAATTTTCTGGTTCTTTAGAGAACACGCTTGTGGCCCCTATGTGTACTGGCTACCTCAACAGTCACCTCACATGTGTCTGCGTGTGCTCCTGATGCTGCCAGGTTTGAAAGATAAAACTACATTTTCCACGTGTGGTTTGCAACATGCCAATCAGTGAACGTGCCCAAGTCATGCACCCAGGCCGAACTGCATGACGGGAACAGGGTCTAACCTCCCTTTGCTGCTGTGGGTTGCAGCGGAGGTAGCATGGGTCCGGATGCAGCCACTGTGACCCCGGCTGACTGACCACCGAGGAAGTGGCCCTGATCTACCACGTGGGTTGGGGAGAGTATATCTGCAGGCCGGTTTAAAGCCTATGTGTACAGTCCTGCCAGTTTACTAGGTATAAACCTTGATGAAGTACTTTCCCCCTACGATACCTACAATTGTTTCTGTTGTCTTCAACTGAGAATCCCACACAATGCAGCACTCACACACAGCAGTAAAAGGTTTGTCATTCTGGCAGGCCGTTTGACAGAACATTCTCATCACTTTCAGCCTTCCATACAGAACTCATTTCCGTACTTACCCTCCCTGTGAGCCAGAAATAAAGGTTGCATTACATGTGTGAAAGGAAAATTGCAAGTAAGTAAGTGTTCTGTTCATTTCAATGGCAGATATACTCATTATTTGCAGGAAAAAAAAAAGTAAGGTAAGTCAATAGGTGCTCCTATTAATACAATTCCCTTTGTAAAACACACATATTTAAAAAAGGTAAACTATGTTCTTACACGAGAGCTTGCCACTATCCACAAAGTGGTGGGTAAGACGGATCCCTAGAAATTCCTGTGATGATGTGGAGATCTGAAAAATAAGTAGAACATGACCCACAAACCGGAAAACATTCATTTTTTTAAAAGCTTTTTTTTAAAACTACATTCTACGCCTGCCTACAATCAAAATTATTGACATGCTGAGATTCTCCTTCAGTGTTCTGGGTTGAAACACTTATATATCAAAGATATATAAAATAATTCACAGTGATGAGCTTTAAGACAGCTTAAACAGAGACACATACACAAAAACAAGCAAGCAAAAACCCTCTTGAGATCTTTAAGTGAGAACTATGTGTAGATTTGGTAAAATTTGTTTTCAAATGACTTACAGGTCAAAGATTTAGGTAAGAAAAACTGACTTCCTATTCTTATGAATAGAGAGTGACATATTTACTTCAGGATTTCTCTGCTGCCTTACATTTTCATCTTCAGTGATAGCTACTGGCTCTCAAAGTTCTTAAAGGGAAGTGAGAATGACATCTTCATCTTTGATGACCCTCAAATGCAAGTAAACTATGGCCTCTAAGTATCTTGCATTGATTGTTATAAACATTACAAATCTACCACAGAGCCGAAAAATAGAGCCCAGCTGCATTAGAACTTTCCAACCTTCCACTCAGAAGTGGGAACACTATTTTGTCGTGCAGAACTGTACCTCAAACACTAGGGTTAACTCTGTTAAGGAGTTTAAAACACATAATTTTTGGAGACAATGACCTGGAAAGGCCAAGAATGGATCGAGAGATGAGAGAGCTGATAAGGTGTGCACTTAATTCAGGCTTTCTGAACCCCACTGCTGGGACAGAACATAGCGGGGATAGCATTGTCAGCTACAAAAATTCACTCACCTCAGGTTCTATAATTTATTCCAAGAATTTCAGCAGAAGGAAAAATAAAGTTAAGAGATACAGTTTGGGGAAGCTATAAAGAAGATGTTCTCAAATATTTGAGTGGATCAGAATCACGTAGAGGGTTCATTAAAATGCAGATTCTGGGCCCTCTCTCCAAAGTTCGTCATTCAGTAGGTCTGGTATGGGGCCCAGGAACATGCATTCTAACAAGTTCCAGTTGATGTGGATGCTGTTAGTCCAGCCATTATACTTTGAAAACTGATATACTAAAAAAAGAGGCTTTTTAAGGTAGAGAGATATTCTCATCAAGTGAGAGGAAATATTCAGTAATGGGGTAGGAACCATTTCCAATGACCAATGCAAAAATAATGAAAACCAAATCACCAACACAGTGGAAAATACATAAAAGCAGCCAAAACAGTATTATTTAGAGCGGGAAAAACAGCCAACAAAGAGGGAGATTTCTCTTTCCTCAGAGCAGATACCATTACATTTCTGTTTCCCCAAATTCTATTTCCACAAAAAAGAAACTATGTGTACTTATCATCTAGGTTACTTATTTTAAGAATGTTCTTAAGCACATACCATATTTCAGTGGCAGACAATGGAAGAGAGAAGACTAAGACTCAGCATCTTCCTCTGTGGAAGTCAGTCCATTACTAACATAGCAAATTCTATAATGCGGAGACAATGCCTTGCACTTCTTTGTATTTTATACAAACTTCGTCACAGTTCCCTGTTCATAAAAAACACTCCTTAACCATGCTGAGCGGATGGTATGTTCACCAGAATGGAAGTATCAGCAACACATTCTGCTGATCCCTGATGACGTACCAGATACTCTGCTAAGCATCCTTTCTTTTTACCCTTACCCCATTCTGTTTGGGAAGTAATTTTATTATTCCTATTACAGAGAGGATACTGAGCTTTCCAAAATTAAGCAACTTGCCCGAGATCACACAGCTCAAAGTGTCAAAGCTGGAATTAGAGCTCTGATCTGTATGGCTTCAAAGTCCCTTTTACATCTGTTATGCTGTCTTAGAAAGTGATTGAAAACAAATTTTTCTTACATTATCAAACATACATTCCTCTGATCTTTACTCTAGTAATACACATAAGAAATAAATATTTTTACATGGCTCATTCATTTTCCCCCCACTCATTTGCCAGAGTGCAAAGTGTCAGATATAACTTAATGAGTTAACCCCCTGTGCTATTTCTGAGAAATAAAAAGAACTAACATTGAACATATTCCAGGCAATGTGTGAAATGTTGCATATGATTTCACTTTTGAAAGGAAACCCTATAAGTACTGTTATCATTTCCACTTTACAAATGAAGAATTAAAATCAGGAGATTAGGTAACATTTTCATAGTCACCGAGCTAATAAATGTCAGGTCTGAAGTGTGAGCCCTGTTTTCACTAATTTTAAAACCCTAACTAAACACCACTATTCCTGACTGCCTGTCTTCAATTTTCACATGCGTCTAGATTGTGTGCTGTCTAGAATATTCATCATTATGTTCTTACCTTTACCTTTCTATAAAGAAACTTGCCTGATAAGGCTCCAAAACCAGTTATGCACAATCATCAAAAAAGTGCTTGTAGTCAGTCACTCAAATGGCATATTGGTAGTAGATTTACTACAATGTTCAGGAGATGGGCGGGGGCTTCTGTTCATTTTATACATGGGAATGTGCCTGTAGTTAGTATGCAAATGTGGCAAAATTTATACAACACCAATGCAAGCAAAATCAATGTGGTCCCAGAAGGAAACCTGAAAAGGCTAAAAGTAGCCACCATTTCTTTTTGCCATTATTAAGCATTTTCTTTTTTTTTTTTTCAAAGATTTTATTTATTTATTTGACAGAGAGAAATCACAAGTAAGCAGAGAGGCAGGCAGAGAGAGAGGAGGAAGCAGGCTCCCCGCTGAGCAGAAAGCCCGATGTGGGGCTCGAACCCAGGACCTGGGATCATGACCTGAGCCGAAGGCAGCGGCTTAACCCACTGAGCCACCCAGGCGCCCCAAAGCATTTTCTTTTAATATAGCATAAAACATATGAAAGAATTATGGAGAAAATGTACAACTGGAATATAGAGATTTCACTTCCAAGTTTGACAAATATATCAATATTATTATACACACATTTATTTATGTAGTAAGAATGATTATTCTCATCATGTAAACAGAGATTATTAGCATTATTATTAAGTAGAACCAATACAATATCTTCTTCTGAATGGATACAATAGAATGAAAATTTCCATGATGGACAGGAGAGACATTAAAGGAGGGCTTATATTCAACTAATGGTTTTCTCTGTTCTCTTGATCAAACTTCCACCATCTATTTCTTCCTCTAGGTTCAGGGGTGTCTCTCACCTAGAATGACCCTCTACACTGGCATAGTATAAGCCTTGGCCAGAGAGCCATGACTTTGAACCTCAAGTTAATGGTGCTGCTTGGTCCCACTACTTCCTACTCTTGCCTTCCTTAGGAGGCTCAAGACAACCTTGCCTTCTGGTTCCTCAAAACAGCCATGCATATCACTACCTCAGTCCTACCTGGGATTTGTCATTCAGATCTCACCTCACATGTCATATTCGCAGAGCATCCTTTTTTCCCTTTTATTTTTGCATTTAGCCATAGTTTATTTAGAGTAAAAATTATTCCTTCTTAGTGTATAGTTCTATGAGTTTTGACAAATGCACAAGCCATGGGTCCATCACCATAGTCAAGAGAGACAACAGTTTCTTCACCCACAATTTACTGTGGTGAAATTTACTGTGCCCATTCATAGTACACCACAGCTTCCATCTCACATCCCAGGAAACCAGTAATCTGTGTCCCCATATTTTATTGTTATCTAGAGTGTCATATGTGTGGAATAATGCAATACACAGTCTTTTGAGTTTCGGTTGACTGTCCATTCTTTACAACTTACATCATGTTGCCCCATAATTACTCCCCACCATTGTATTATCTATTTCTTTTCCTTTATAGCACTTATTATCCCCTAAACTAATCATTTTATTGGTTTATGTGTTCATTATCTACTTCTTTTGCTCTGTGTGGCAGCAGTTCCATATACTTCACTTTTGTACAAATTAGAAAAAAATGTTTTTTTCAGGTTTACATTCAACTCATGTACCTAAAATTTAGTCTTCAAAGGCATTTCCATGGTGAAAGATAAGATTAGTCCTCAACCCTCAGGGCGGGCAATTCAATATTTAATGAAATAATTTAAGTATAGACATTTTACATTTTCAATAAAAAAACAATGCAATAAAGGATGCAGGAACAAGATGTAATCTATGTGCAAAGTGACTTTGTGAAGATTTAGTTGTCTACAATATAAAGTACCAACAGAAAAAATAAAGAGAAAATTAAAATTATATTTGTCCCCTTCTCAGTACTTCCATGAAAAGCAGATTGCTATATATGATGAGATCTGAGAGAAGTATTTATAAATGCAGATCAATGGAATATAATGTACACATAAATTATGATACACATTGAAACAAGATACTTGTGAATTTTTAATTTAAGTATGGTAAATAGATTATAGAGTAAATAGGGAAAAATAAAACATCAGCTATAAATGCTGCTTTAAAGTTAAGTAAAATCAAGTGCATTCAATTTTAAATCAGACAAGCAAAAGATAAAATAACTAACAATACCTTTCATCTCTAGTATTTCATGAGTTAAATAGTAGTCAAGGAAATACATATTTTAGACCCAATTACTGTACTAATTCAATGCATAATTAATGAAAAATTTAAGAACTTCAAAGAGATTAAAAAGAACATTTCTGGGACCATTAGACAAATATATATCTTGATATACAGTCTTATATATAGCCATGGAGAGAAAAAAGAAATCTGATGGTTCGTGTTTCTGATTTATTTGTAAAGAAGTGTTTGTTGTAGTTGTTTTTTTAAAGATTTATTTATTTACTATATATATACAGAGAGAGAGCACATGTCAGTACTAGCTGAGGGAGGGGCAGAAGGATGGGGAGAATTTCAAGCACACTCTGTGCGCTGAGCCCTGAGCCCCATATGGAGCTCAATCTCTTGATCCTGATCAGACCTGAGCCAAAAACAAGATTTGAACACTTAACCTACTGGGCCACCCAGGTGCCCCTGTGAAGAAGGATTTCACATACAATCCTAGACACTTTTTACCTATTAATCTTATTTGTTTAAAAGGTGTTTATTTTTAAAGATTTAATTTATTTGTTAGAACAAGAGACAGAGCAGGACCAGGAGGAGAAGCAGAGGGAGAGGGAGAAGCAGACTCCCTCCTGAGCAGGGATCCCGACACTCCCAGAAGGGGTCCTGACACAGAACCTGACATGGGGCGTCCAGGACCCTGAGATCATGACCTGAGCTGCAGATAGTTGCTTAACTGACTGAGCCACCCAGCTCTATTCTGTTCTGTCTCAGTTTCATCTAAGGTGCCAAAAGTAAGCAACAAAACATTAAGTGTCTATAACCTTGATATTAAAAAGCAGAGTGTTCTAGAATATTTACATGGACCAGTAAAGGGCATTTCTAAAATCTCTCTCCCATCTTATCCTATTATATCTCCATAGCAATACATTTGAAAGAAATACATAATAAATGAGAAAAATATTGCCAAAATTGATTTATTCCTTCATTCTACTTCTCTTTGTTTTCCTTAAATTATTTTATGTGGTTGCATAATCCTTACCTCATAAAGCTGGATTTTATGGTTCATAGTTATTATGTTGTCCTGATTTCTCTATTAATTTTCTAAAGTTCCCTCATGTGTATATGTGTGCATTAATTCATCCTTCCTTTTTTCTTCCACTCTTCAAACAGGGATAAACCAAAATCAACACTCAGCCTATTTTTTTTTCTTTTTCTTTTTCTTTCTCTTTCTTCTTCCTGCTTGGCAAATTAACACATCTCTGCCTATCTATTTGTCTGTGTGTCTGTCTATATATCTATCTGTCTATCTATCCATCTATCCATCTATCTATACTCTAGAGATTCATGTAAATAACACATAACATATTCCATGCAAAACCTACCCATGGTTGCATATTTCTGTTAATTTCATCCAGGCTCAAAAACACACCATAATGTATATCTAATTGTTTTCCCTATAATCTCAGTCTCATTCATCAGAATCTGAGCATATAATGCTTTTTCTATATGTTTTTATAGATTACTTTCTCTTTTATATGTTACTTCTTTTGCATTTTCATTCCAGTTAAGACCTTTTTTTTAATACTTTAACCTCTCATATATTATTATTATTTTTAAGGTTATTTATTTATTTATTACAGATAGAGAGCATGCACAAGCAGGAGGGGCAGAGGGTAAGGAAGAGAGAAACTCAAGCAGACTCCGTATGGAGCCCATCCGGGGGTGGGCCGGGCTCAATCTCATGACCCTGAGAGCGTGACTTGAACCAAAACCATGAGTCCGTCAACTCAGCAAACTGCACCACTCAGGTGCCCCTCAGATATTATTTTTCAAATAGCTCAATCTATTTCTTATTGTCAGGCTTTCCTATCCACTTAGGAAACCATAATTTCATTAAGCTTTACTTTTTGTTCTTCTCTGTTTAAAAATCCTCACCCAACTTCCAACTTCCAAATCCTAGAGGAAAAAGCTCAAACCCATTGTCTTCTTAACTGGGCCTTCATGGGCCACTTGTGTGTGGAAGAGGCACAGATATTGTGGCCTCGCCCACTAGCCGCACTCTTACAGATACCATGCATTCCAGCTAACATAACCAGTAAGTTCTTGAGAAACCATTAGCTTTCCACATAAACTTCTGAAAAGTGCCCTCCTCATCTGTCTATTCAAAGCTTAGTTAATTTTTAAGGTTCAGGCCCTCATTTTCTATGAAACTCTGCTGACTTACCTAAACCAATGTTTTTCTTTAGATCCCACTGCCACGTACACTTCTGTTATGAGAGGTTAGGAACCTTGTAATGACCAATAACAAAGGAGCCAATAATTTTCCTGAAGATATCAATTACATACAACTTCAAAATCGAAAATCAACAAGTGAAGGAAATGAACAAACACTGTGTAATCTGTGAGTACATCAACTGCTGTGCAATGATATAATAATAAGAGAGCAGTAATATTTCATATGTAAAGTCCCTAGTATAGTGCCTGGTTTGGGTAGGCACTCAACAGTGTTGTTTTCATTCCCACTCTCAAATGAATCATATTAAAATAAATTTTTCCTGGGCGCCTGGGTGGCTCAGTCTTTAAGGGTCTACCTTCGGTTCAGGTCATGATCCCAGGATATGGGATCCAGGCCTGCATTGGGCTCCCTGCTCAACAAGAAGCCTGTTTCTCCCTCTCCGACAACCCCTGCTTGGGTTCCCTCTCTCACTGTCTCTCTCTGTCAAATAAATAAGTAAAATCTTTAAAATAAAATAAATATTTCCTGGCTAAAAAAAATAATGTATGAAGTCTAAGAAAATTATGCTGCAAGGAGGAAAAATAAATACAGATTTTATATAAATTTTATCAGCACATCACAGAAACTAGACTTAGGAGTGTTATTTGAAGTTTGAGGAAGATATCACAAATAAGATAAAACATGGTTTTAGGAGTAAAGCTATTTTGTGATAGGTGTCACCTTTGGGATATTCCCCAAACATGACTTTAAAACAAAGTTTCATCCCTGAGGCCCCAACAAACTCATCACTCCATAGCTAATGCAGCATTTTCCACAAAAATATGACACTGTTTTCAATTTTCCCTATTCTGGGTAGTGAAACACAGTGTTCTAACTTATAGTCATAAGTGATATATACTTATTATAGAACTATAGAATTATAGGACAAATATATATATATATATATATGAGAAATGTAATGAAATTTGCTTAATCTAATAGGAGTAGAAGCAAGAGAATTACATTTTCAAAAAGTATTGTGGTTACATCTACTTTTAATGCATTGGAAGCACCTGTCAGCTAGAACATCTGCATCCTAACAGTCTATTTTAAGGAAATTTAAATCATCCTTATGCTGACAAATACAGCCATATTCCAAATATGTACACCTCATGAAAACAAATACATTTTCAATTACTCATTAAAATCAAACATTTAGAAAACATCATGACTCAGGACCCAATACATATTTTTAAAATAACAATATTTCTTAATGAAAGGATTGTGCACTGTATCATATGCAAACATTTATCTCATTTAATAATGATCACTATAAAAATGTCTCTTAATCGAAGGAAAGAAATCATTAAACCACAATTATTTATTCCTGTCTATGAAATAAAATGTGTGTTTGAGATACTTGAAAACCATTATATATTACATACATAATAGATACAATGTTCTTCAAGATCGTAAACCAAATTTTATTGTTTTCAGTAAATGTTAAAAATTGTTGTAGTTTTATTCTCCTATAATAATGCCCATAGGTTTGTCATCCAGTTGCCCACTGGGTTCCTATGCTTCACAAGGAGGGTAAATGACACCTATAAAAGAAAGTTGTCTGACTGTCATATTAGATTTCTTTGAGTCTCTGCATGAAAAGGCCTTGAAAGCTAGTCTTTGTGAAAGATAAAAGTAGTTTCTAAATTCTATAAGCTCCCCTTAAAAATCAAGAGCTAGACTTGGCCAACTCTGATCAAAGAATATTACTTCAATCTTTGCTAGAACGAACTCAGGAGAGATAAAAGGGAAGGTCATTTCAAATGGGAAGAAAAGTAGAAAGAATTCTATATCAAGAGAAATTGAAAGTGAAGAAATGAGAATGTGGATGAAATCTGAGTCCCTAAGAGGAAAGATTACCAAATTTTCTGGGTTTCAGGTAGAAGGGTGTTGTGGGTAAAGGCAAAATTATAAAGCCTTTAAAGAAATCTTCACAGCCCTCAAAGGCGTGGAAGAATCCAAGACACTCCTTGTGGGGGAAATTCTCTCCCTCCTCCTTCCAGAGAACTTCGGCAATGACAAGAGATCTTTGTGATTATCACAATGGGGGATAGGTGTTGTTACTGGCTTCTGGCATCTAGTAGATCGAAGCCAGAGATGCTACTAAACAATCCACCAGGCAAGGACAATGCCCCACTAGAAAGAATTATCTGGCTCAAATTGTCAATAGTACTGAAGTTTACAAACGCTACTCTAGCCTAGTGTTCTGTTTCATTGCCACATCCAATATGGAACTGTAGTGTACACAGACTTAAGGTAGTTTTCTAAATAGATTAGCCTGAAATGTTATTCTTGGTTTCCTCTGTCTCCTTATGGCATACATGATTCTAAATTTGATTGTACACCCAAATTTATGACCAGCATAAAAGGTTCATAGTTAGTAATAGGGGCTGAAGACCCATTCTAAAGATAAATTCTTTCCTTGAATAAATGTGAAGCATCTGCACAATAAAAACTTTGCTTTGTGTTATCTACTAAGGGCACAGCATTGTATAAACCTGACACACTTGGTGGAGAATGCAGAGAGATAGATTATAGGGATGGGACCAGTATTTCACAGAGGGTCTTCAGGGACATTCTCTCCAAAGGGTTGACATGTGTCGAGGTCCAAGAAGAATAAACAGCAAGTATAAATACCTTGAACAGGAATGTGTGGTATGTTAGAGGAACAGCAAAGAGGCCAGTGTAAATGGAGCAGAATAAATGAGAGGAAGGGCAGCCAAACATGTTGCTTATAGGTGAGGTCCCAGGGAACTGCCGGCTACTATAAGGATTGTGGATGTTTTAGTGAACAACATGGAGCAATGGAATTTTTGAATACTGGAGTGACGTGATCTAATTTACATTTTTGAATGATCACTTTGCCTCCCATTCTGAGAAGAGATTATGAGAGAAGGATGGTGCGGAGGTTGGAAGTGGCCCCGTGTGGTTATAAAAGATGTGGTGAAAGTGCTCAGATTCAGAATATATGTTGGTGATGGGGCTGTATTTGTTGACAGACTCAGATGATTCCAATAATTTTCCATGAATAAAAGAACAGAGCTGTTATTTACTAAGAAGGGGGAGCTATGGATCAAATTATTATGTCCCTCCTCCAACTCCTTTATTGAAATCCTGACATCCATTATGATGGCATTAAGGAGGAGGGGCTTTGGGTAAGTGATTAGGTCATGATGGTGGAGCCCTCATGAATGGGATTGGTGCCCTTATAGGAAAAGATAGAAGAGAGCTTGCTTCCTCTCTCTCTTTCTCCCTGATCTGTGAGGATACAATGAGAAGACAGCAGTCTGCAACTTTCTCACACCATACACAAAAATAAATTCAAAATGATGAAAGACCATAAAGTGAAACAGGAAACCATCAAAATTCTATGGAACAGCACAGGCAGAAACCTCTTTGACCTTGGGCATAGCAACTTCCTACTACTAGACATATCACCACAGGCAATGGAAACAAAAACAAAAATGAACTTCATCAGGATAAAAAGCTTCAGCACAGCATAGGAAAGCAATCAACAAAACTAAGAGGCAGCCTACAGAATGGGAAAAGATATTTGCAAATGACATATCTGATAAAGGGTTAGTATCAAAAATCTATAAAGAACTTATCAAACTCAACATCTAAAAAACCAAATAACCCAGTTAAGAAATGGACAGGAGACATGAATAGACAATTTTCCAAAAAAGACATCCAGACACATGAAAAGATATTCAACATCACTTGTCATCAGGGAAATACAAATCTAAACCATGATGAGATACCATCTCACACCTGTCATGATAGCTAAAATTAACAACACACAAAAAATAAGTGTTGGAGAGGATGTGGAGAAAGGGGGACCCATTTGCACCGTTGGTGGGAATGCAAACTGGTGCAACCACTTTGGAGAACAGTATGGAGGTTCCTTGAAATGTTAAAGATAGAACTACCCTACAATCCAGTGATTGCACTACTAGGTAGGTATTTACCAAAAGGATTTAAAAAAATGCAGATTCTAAGGGATACATGCACCCTAATCTTCATAACAGCAATGTCCACAATAGCCAAAAATATGGAAAGAGCCCAAATGTCTCTCAACTGATGAATGGATAAAGAAGATGTGGTCTGTGTATATGTATGTATACACAGACACACACACACACGTATATGCATGTGTGTTGTATGTGTGTGTGTTTGTGTGTGTGATGGGATATTACTCAGACATCAAAAAGAATGAAATCTTGCCACTTCCAATGACTTGGATGGAGCCAGAGTATACTACACTAAGTGAAATAAGTCAGTCAGAGAAAGACAAAAAACGTATGATCTCACTCATATGTGGGATTTAAGAAAGAAAACAGATGAACATAGGGGAAGGGGAAAAAGAAAAAAAAAAAAAGGAAAGAGGGAAACAAGCCATAAGAGTCTCTTAACGATAGAGAACAAAATGATGGGTGATGGAGGAAGGTGGGTAGGTGATGGGCTGGATATGTGATGAGCATTAAGGAGGGCACTTGTTGTGATGAGCACTGGGTATTGTATGTAAGTGATGAATCACTGAATTCTACTCCAGAAACCATTATTGCACTCTATGTGAACTACCTAAAATTTAAATTAAAAAAAAAAAAACAACTAAAAACAAACAAACAAACAAACAAACAAAAAAACAAAAAACAAAACCTGAGGTTGAAACTGGTGATGACAAAGCTTCCCAAGACTACCCAAGCCTAATGCTGGATCAATATTCAGGTAATAAAACATATATTATAGAAGAAGAAGAAAGAAGAAGGAAGAAGGAAGAAGAAGGAGAAGGAGAAGTAGTTATGTTCTTCATGCATAACTGTGTGGAGTCTCCAACGAACTCCAGATAGAAGCGTGATGGAAGAGTGACCAGAAAAGCTAAGGCATCAGGCAGGTCCTCTGCTGGAGGTTTTCTTTGTCTTGGCAATACACAATCAACCATATCTAGAGGACCCTGAGTGTGTGAGAAGCAGAAAATAGCAATGGGAATTTTGTCAACATCTAGCACCCATAACAGGTTCTCAGCAACCTGTTCTATGTAATAGTGCATTGTAAGAGCAAAGTGGTACTATTTGTGGGAGCTTTTGAATATTAACCAGCACCTAATCCATAAAAGATAGATGTGCCTGTGGTGATGGGTAAGGGAAAGGTTAGATGAAAACAGTTGTTTTAATATAATTCAAATTACTCTCAAATAACCAATTACAAATCACTTATATTTTTATTTAGTATTTAATTATATTTCACAAATAAATAATTCAGCCTATAATTTTAGTACCTCTTAAATGGCTTTTCTAAACTAAACTAAACTAAACTAAACCAAACTAAAATAAAAATGGGGATTAAGCATCCTGTCAGGAGCTTGCTGGTTGCCAGGATATTTTCTAATCCTGTCCCATAACATACTCAATTACCAAGTCCTATCAATTCTGTTACCACAATACTTACAGAATAGATCTAATGTTCTCTATCTTTCTGTGTTAGTTTAAGTCCTATTAGGGTCCACCACAAATTAATTGAATAATTTCCTAAATAGTTTTTCTGCTTCTAGTCCTGACCATTTTCAATCATCTTAACATTAGAGTTCTTTCCAAAACTGTAATACATTCATGTCACCAACCCTTTACTCTCCTCTCCATCATCCCACTCTCAGCAACTCTAGGCCCCTCAGTTCTCCCCGGAATAAAATCCAGGAGAAGGATTTTATTCAATTCGTCAAGGACTGATATTTGGTCATACTCTGTGTGGCCCATAAACACTTGGTACAAGGAAGTTTGGCTTCATCAGAACTGGACCATTACCTGCTTCATGACACAAGGCCACGGATCATCGTCTTGAATGTTGTAGCGATGTGGAACTGATGGAAATGTGTCCAAACCTTTAATCCCAGTATCTTATGATCCCACTGGAAACAGGTAAAATCAATTGTGGTCCAGCCATCCGTCTACATTTTCTATTTAATTATTTGCTTTTTAATATGTGATTAGACTAATATAGTTCATAATATTCATTCTTCTGTGTAAAGTAGACATAGTCTGAGCACTTCAAAATATTTAAATATACATTTGAAAGCCATGTCTGTACCCAGATGTATTTACTTTAGCAAATGTTAGCCAACACGGTACATACTTTAGTATAAATATTAAAGAAAGGGAAATGTTCGGGAAATAGTGGACTATGGAAATAAAAATTTATGGGAGAAAATAAGTTGATATTAATTCAGTGAAAATGATAAAATGTTCTATAATGCCAAGTGATTGTGGAGAGAGAAAGAAGGAAAAATAGAACTTAAACGCAAAACTTGAAAGAGCGCAAAGAGCAATAAATATATTTCCTTGACGTTCCTGTTACAAAAAGCAGGAGAATCAATGATCCAATTATTCTTTTTTTTCAAATCATTGATTTTAGAACACGGATATTTTGCCAAGTATTTCATACGACCGACTCCACCGTTTAGTGTTCAGCATCCAAGTTCCCACCCATCAGTACTCACTCAAAATACTCATTGAATACTTCCCTTGAAGTTTTTTCTACTGAAAATTTCATAAAAGATTCAAGAGCAAAGACATAATTTTAGGAAGTGTTTTTCCTTATTTCGTCTCTCTGGTTTTGATTTTATTTTTCAGGTTTAAGTCAGATTTCATTTTCTAGAACATACATGGCACGTTCAATTATTCACAACATCGACAAACTGTAATGTGGCCAGTTCTCTCCCTGGGCGTTCGTATATTCAGAACATCTGAGAAATTATATAGAAAGCTATGTTTAATGGCTTCTCCTTTTTTTTCTGAGACCAGAGTATAAAAGTTCCTGTAGATGAGATTTTTATTCTTAGTGAACATCTGGAAATAATTTTTGTTTATTTTCTTTTCTATGGAAATACAACACTTAATTGGGCATGTGGCTTTTACTCAGTAATAATTGCTAAGGCTTGGGTGAATTAAGCACAATAGAGAATTGTTTTCTCTGTATTATTGATCTATTTATATTTTGGTAAGTAGCTGCTGTTTGCACTAAAAGGATTTTCCTGTATTTTAGCCTCAGTGTAATATCTTCAAAAATAGGTTTTTATTCTTTCAGACTGTTGACATGATAGGCCCAGAAATAAAGCAATGTTATTATTATTATTATTATTATTATCACTATTTTAATCAGAATAACAGTTATTGGGTTCTATGTTTTCTGAAAGGTAGTTTTAGAATGCAAAATAACACACTTTATTCAGAGAATAGGAGATTTATTTGTCCAATGAATAATAAGTGGATATTTATCATGTGTCTCCTATTGACAGGAATTATGCTAAGCACCGAATGGGTAAGACTGTCTAGATTCCCAAAAGCCTCAGTGCAGGTAGACGTGAGAGCCAAGTAAGCACATGAGCATAATGAAATTCAGTAGGTACCATGTGCATCGAGAGCAGTTTGCATAGAGCTCTCTGTGAGTTCCAAACAAGCTTCTGAGAAAACTGACAGAGCTTCTGCCTTAGGGAAGTCTGGAGAGAAACGCAGAAGTTGAGCAGATGAGATGGGGGAGGTGTGTGAATGTGTGTAGAGGGGGAAGGTAATCAGAAAGGATGGTGGAAAGGGTGTGTGGGGGGGATACGGATGGTATCAGTTGATAAGATTCATCTTCTTAGGCTACGGCCTAAGTAAATAAGGTCCTATCTGACATTCAAAGAAATCTGGATTTTATTCCAGGGAGAACTCAAGGGCCTAGAGTTGCTGGGAGTGGGATGATGGAGAGGAGAGTAAAGGGTTGACGACATGGATGTATTACATTTTTGGAAAGATCTCTAATGTTAAGTTGACTGCAAATGGTCAGGACTAGAAGCAGAAAAACTATTTAGGAAATTATTCAATTAATTTGTGGTGGACCCTAATAGGACTTAAACTAACACAGAAAGATAGAGAACATTAGATCTATTCTGTAAGTATTGTGGTAACAGAATTGATAGGACTTGGTAATTGAGTTATGTTATGGGACAGGATTAGAAAATATCCTGGCAACCAGCAAGCTCCTGACAGGATGCTTAATCCCCATTTTTATTTTAGTTTGGTTTAGTTTAGTTTAGTTTAGTTTAGTTTAGAAAAGCCATTTAAGAGGTACTAAAATTATAGGCTGAATTATTTATTTGTGAAATATAATTAAATACTAAATAAAAATATAAGTGATTTGTAATTGGTTATTTGAGAGTAATTTGAATTATATTAAAACAACTGTTTTCATCTAACCTTTCCCTTACCCATCACCACAGGCACATCTATCTTTTATGGATTAGGTGCTGGTTAATATTCAAAATCTCCCACAAATAGTACCACTTTGCTCTTACAATGCACTATTACATAGAACAGGTTGCTGAGAACCTGTTATGGGTGCTAGATGTTGACAAAATTCCCATTGCTATTTTCTGCTTCTCACTCACTCAGGGTCCTCTAGATATGGTTGATTGTGTATTGCCAAGACAAAGAAAACCTCCAGCAGAGGACCTGCCTGATGCCTTAGCTTTTCTGGTCACTCTTCCTTCACGCATCTATCTGGAGTTCGTTGGGGACTCCACACAGTTATGCATGAAGAACATAACTCAATTATGGACGGTTGTGCATTCTCTGCCACAAGCCACCCTATCTTATCTGGAGTAATTAGGTTAAAAGTAAGCCCAATTTCTAGTTGCAAATTTAAAACAAGAGTCACAGAATACAAGTTCCATGTGGGAGAGTGAAAGGGACAGGAGTCAAGAATCAATCTGGATTCTGGCTAATGTGACTGCATGCTCTACATCTAAGTGTGCAGTGCTGAATAGAACAGATTTAGGGTCTGGCCTGGGGCATGATGAAAAATGAGGATGCATTCTAATTGAGTATGTCAGTTTCAGGACCATGAATAAAGTCCAATAAACTCATCCTATAGGCAACTGGGTACGTGGTTCTAGAGCTGAGCAGAAGGAACGGGAAAGCAGGTGGGACCTGGGAAGTGAGTGGCATGTGGCTGAAGCTGTGGACCCAAAACTTGTTGAAGAACAATGTGTGGAACGAGAAGAGAAAACAGAGAACAGACCTTCGGGAAAGACCAACATTCTCTAGAAAAGATGAAACACAGACAAATCTGAGGAAAACTGAACAAAGACAGAGACAGGAAGAAACTGGGGGAGAAGATATTGTAAGAATCTGGGAATGAAGGAAAGAGCCTCGTGTCCTACATAGAGTTCTAATAAGCAACTCCATTGTGTTCACTGGTTTACCATGAAAAGATGACAGATGATTGGACAAAGTTGGTTTTTAGTGGGGTGTCCAAGACAGGGGCAAGAAGTGAAAAACAACCCAAATGAAAAATAACTGGCCTAACACTGCAGTGAAACAAGGGAAGAGTTTTCTTTTTCTTTTTTTTTAATTTATTTTTATTTATTTTTTTAACTAATTATTTTTATTAACATATTGTGTATTATTTGCCCCAGGGGTACAGGTCTGTGAATCATAAGGCTTACACACTTCACAGCACTCACCATATCACATACCTTCCCCAACGTCCATAACCCAACCCCCTCTCCCCACTCCCCTCCCCCCAGCAACTATCAGTTTGTTTTGTGAGATTAAGAGTCCCTTATGGTTTGTCTCCCTCCCGAACCCATCTTATTTCATTTTTTCCTTCCCTCTCCCCCAAAGCCCCCACTTTACCTCTCAAATTCCTCATATCAGGGAGATCATATGATAATTGTCTTTCTCTGATTGACTTATTTCACTCAGCCTAATACCCTCTAGTTCCATCCACATCATTGCAAATGGCAAGATTTCATTTCTTTTGATGGCTGCATAGAATTCCATTGTGTATATATATGCCACATCTTTTTTATCCATTCATCTGTTGATGGACATCTAGGTTCTTTCCATAGTTTGGCTACTGTGGACATTGCTGCTATAAAGTATTTTCTGATATAACTGCTATGCAATGCTTTTTCGGACAAATCCTCAAAATAGCTTTGCAATGCTGATAAAATTGATCTTTAATGGTGTGTCGGTAAATCTGGAAATATTAGTTTTAAGGAAAGCAGATTGTTTTGATTATTGCTATACAACAAACTATCTAAAATTTAGAGGCTTCAAATGACAACCATTTTATTACTTTTCATTATTCTGTGAATCAGGGATTTGGACATGACTGAGAAGACCTAAGACATCCTCAATCATATTTTCAAATGCTTTAGTGCCTTGGCAGGTATGTGTCCGTCTTTCTTTCTTTCTTTCTATCTTTCTTTCTTTCTTTCTTTCTTTCTTTCTTTCCTTCCTTCCTTCCTTCCTTCCTTCCTTTTTTCTTTTCTTTTTTCTTTCTTTCTTTCTTTCTTTCTTTCTTTCTTTCTTTCTTTCTTTCTTTCTTTCTTTCTTTCTTTCTTTCTTTCTTTCTTTCTTTCTTTCTTTCTTTCTTTCTTTCTTTCTTGTGGTCTCCTTCTTTCATGTGGTCTCACCAGCAGAGTAGGCAGATTTTGTAATAATAGCTGTCAGGGATTCCCAAGACACAAAAGTAGAATAGGTCAAGCCCTTTGAAGGTTTAGGCGTAGGAAGAGCACAGTGCCACTTCTCTTGGCCTTGCTTTCTATTAGCTGAAGAAAGTCATAGATGGAGTGCAGTAGGGGACCTCACATGGTCATGAAGACCAGGAAGTGTGGATTAATGGGGGCTATCTTTGAGATGAGCTACCATAAAAATGAGAATACATGTGTTCTGATATGTATATACCATATATATGATATATATATATATACCATATGTATCTATACATCAGATGATATATATATATATATATATATATATATAATACAATCAATAATGTCATTTAAACACACACACACACACACACAAACACTCACAAGTTTCATTTCCTTAGGCAGTAAGAGGAGTTTATTGTTAAAATACCAATAGCATAACTGATTTAAAATAATGTGCTTGAAATTCTCAGTAAACCAGGAAAAGCAAATATATGTTCTCTATCTTGAGAATTTTGGTTCATGCATATTTGCCTTAGATCCTACTCCTGAGTTACATCTTTGTTCTGTATTTTTATACTTACTAAGAAACAAATGGAAATGAATACGAATATTTGTACAATTATACCTTTCTGGCTAATTTCAGCCACAGTGGATAGCTCGTATATTTTTTTATCCCATAAATCCCTAAACCTTCAGAAAATAGCATGCATTTGTACTAAAATATAGAAGAACATTTCTGAATCATCAATAAGTTATATAGAGTTTATAGTTAATTTTTCATCTCAATTTTTTTACTGATCTTTCAAAAGGAAGACTAGGACTTTCATGTACATTATTATATGATTAATTTTAAGAACCATTACTTAATAGCAGCTCTAATTCATTTTTGGAATGCTAATGAATTTTATATGTCTCAAACTGTTTGTAATTGATATTCACTAATACTAGGATTAATATATAGGAGCAAAATTTTATATATAATATAAACACACACACAAACACCCACAGGTGTGTGTGTATATATATATATATGTATATATATATATATATATATGTATATATATATATATATATATATATATAAATTACAGGAGAAATTGAGGCATGAACTTAAACTTTTTCTTCCCTAATCTCCTGGGAAATATAAAGTTCTTACAAACATAAACTTCCACAACTATATCTCTTATAGACTTGAAATAATGAGCCTGACTTGCAAATTTTACTATGGTCAATTGATTCTGAGGGGTGGGTGGGTAGGGCTATTGACTTTTGGAGATACTACCCTAGTAGAAAATGTCATCACTGATAAGTACTAAGAAAGAGTAGAGACAGATTTGTAAGGGGCTCGCAAAGGTTTCCAGGGCAGAGGTGTTTCCTAAAGGCCAAGAAAAAAAAAAGTCTGTTATGTGTACCAACCAAGAAATCAATGTGTGAAATTCAGTTTGAGCAGGAAAGCTTTATTAATGTTGAATTCTCCTGCAGAGATCTCAGACTGCTGGTTCTCAAATCTTCACAAACCACAACAAAACTGTTTGACCCAGTGTTTTAAAATATTTTTAATTTACCACCAACATTTTAAAACTGTAAGTGTTCTACCACTGCTGGTTATTTACCCAAAGGAAAAAAAAATAAAATTGTAAGTGTTTACACTAAAATTCTGATATCAGGAATTTCTTAAAACACAGACATATTTGGCAATGCTAGACTCCGAATTCACAAATGGACCACCTCATTCCGGGACCTCAACTGCCTTCTGATGTGTGTTAGCATTTAATTTTGAGACCCTTATTTTAAACAATAAGAAGGGCCATCAAAAGTAGCTTTGAAAATAGGTAAAATAGGTCATTGGGTATTATCTCAATGTGACTTTGCTTGATTTCCTCTATATCAGGTTATTCCACATTTCTGATGGGGTTGAGAATAAGAGAGTGCCTGGTAGACTTTTGTCTAGTGGAGACACACTCTTAATTAAGTGAATTACTTATGAAGCATATGAAGCTAATTTCTGTCCAGTGGAACAGCAAGCCTGAAAGTTCATGGTTTATTTCTCTGCTAGATACTGCTCGGTTTTATTTATTTTTTAAAGGATTTTATTTTTAAATAATTCCTACACCTAATGTGGGGCTAGAACTCACAACCCCGAGATCAAGAGTGTCATGATCCACTGACTAAGCCAGTCAGACATCCCAATATGGCCCAGTTTTATATCTATCCCAAAATATTATCTTTTATATGTAAATTCATTAATACTGTCTACACATCTAACTCCTTAAATGAATCCCAGCCTGGTTTTAATATCTTGAGGGTCCCCTTGTTAATTAATCATTTAAATAAATCTTTGACTAGTGTTTATTTTATGTTTGCCTGTAAGTTATATTTTACCTTATTAAAATTATACTTTGGTGGAAGAAATTAAGACAATTAACCCCGTTATCAGAGTTGTTAAGCAAAAGATTATATTTTCTTATTGCACTTTGCTGAGTTTAGTTTCTATTCAACTTGATGTTGTTTGGTTTGTCAGCCAGTCAACAAATTGTATTCTAGAAGATACAGTCTAGTCCTCGATAGTTCCAATTACCACAAAGAGATTGTAATTATAATGCAACATGTTAAATGTGGAGATGGATATTTACAAGATAATGGAGAATGGGGGAAAATTATGTACCTAAACTGAATGTGTGTCAGGGGATTAGCAAGGCTTTCTAGGGGAGATAAGAAATGGCTTTCAACATGAGGGATGGGTAGGTGTCATGCAGTTGAAAGAGAAACAAGAAGTCATTCCTGCAGGAGCAAGAAGTAGGCATTCCTGGAAGTGTACATGTAGGTAAGAGATGAATGGAGTGACAGTAAATGAGCCTTTCATTTGCTGTAATTATAGAAAACCACAGACTAGCAGATGAAGTTATTTATGTTGGATATGTAAACTAATCAGTGTGATTTCTAAAGCGATTCTTCACCTATTCACTCACTCTTCAAGTGCATTTTGTCTCTCAGGCCTGAAGTTACCCATATTTATGGCATTTCAGATTATAATTTATCCCAATAAATCACCTTAAGTTGGAGAGAAAAACTCAGTTTTTGGAGGAAGCAAACTGATCATCCACGGTCTTACTTAGAATTCTTCACTCATACCCAAATCTCCAGCAGTTGTGAAAATGCAACATTTTCTGATAAATAAAATACTTCACAACACTTTAGTAAATCTGATTATGCTTAATAGTTACAACCACTAATGTGGAAATGGGAATTGATGCTGCCAAAAGAGTTTTAATCGTGTCTTTCAGAACCAGGATATTATAGGTTAACTTTTGAAATATGAACAATTTGAGGGTACCTTACTACATTACACTTTTCTTTCCTTTTTCTTTTTTTTAAAAGATTTTATCTATTTATTTGACAGAGATCTCAAGTAGGTAGAGAGGCAGGCAGAGAGAGAGAAAGAGAGAGAGAGAGGAGGAAGCAGGCTTCTCGCTGAGCAGAGAGCCTCATGCAGGTCTCCATCCCAGGACCCTGGGACCATGACCTGAGCCGAAGGCCGAGGCTTTAACCCACTGAGGCACCCAGGTGCCCCTACATTACACTTTTCAAAAAAGAATTTTTTTCTTTGGGAAATTACATGTGTCCTTAGTCTCTTTCATCTAGAAATAACTTTATATATTTCCAAATTGCTTTAAATTCATTTATATCAAAGTGTGTCAATGTTGTACTTTTATGACTACAGATACACAAATTGGTTACGAGGTTTAATTGTACTCAACGCTTCCAGCTATAACATCCTTCCTCATTATTAGGACCTTTAAATAATGGTGGATCTCAGTAAAATAAGTCAAAATTATTATGATCTGGAAGACTTTTCAGGGTAAAGAATGATTTGAAAGAAAGAAAAATAAAAGCCTAACACAGTTGGATAAATTGTAAATTTCTTGAAGACATTAATCTACAGCTAAAATTTTAGAGTTAGAATCATGTGTTCTTCTCTCATTATAGTACAAATTGTGCTGCAATATAAGAAGGAAAAGCTATTCCCTATAGGTATGACTCCATGCACAGTATAAATACCAAAGATGTATGTTGTAACAGTTTCAACCTAGGAGCCTATGGTTACCTAAGGCAAGGGGAAATTCCTCCCAAGTCCAGCAGTGTGACTGATAATTTCTATCATGTTTTCAAGGATTTCTTTAGAATTCTCAACCACCCAAGTGTTAAATACTCTTGGGTAAAGGTCATCCATTAGCAAACCCAATTCATTCATATTTATTGAGCACCAATCATATGGTAGCTTATGGGAATATAAAGATAACCTAGTCCTCTTTAAAGAGACAAGTAAATTAAATATTAGGAAACATTTTACTATCTGCTCTTAGTAAGATATGTACAAGGTAATAAAATAGCAAAGTAAAAGGCAAAACCAACTCTCCAAAGGGGATACACAGTTGAAGAAAATTGTTCAGAACTGTCACCTCAGACTGAATTATTTTTCATGGTAAACTCTAGGGGGTAGCAGCATTCTAAGCTCAAAACTTGTATGTGCAAAAGATTGGGGCATGGAAACCAACCAGTTAAAAGTACATCAGAAAACAAACCAACCATGAGTTAAAAATTGTTAAAGCAGAGAGTGCAAGATGGTTTAGGAACAGAAGATTAATTTGGAAATACAAACGGAGACAAATTTTGAAGGGTATTTATTCTTATATAAAGCAATTTGGCCCTTATTTTGTAGACTGACCTGGGTTAAAAAAAAAAAAAACAGTCGCCCAGAGCATTAAAATATCCCAAAGGCATTAATATGTCACCGGAAACTTAGGAGACAGAGAAAATATTGTTTATGCTGCTCCTTTCTGGGCAAATTGTACAAGTGTTTGGAAGAAATGGCTCAAAAAAGTCCCTTGGTGGGGGGTATGAGGTCAGCAATGGGTTATAACTGAAAAACAACCTGAGGATTAAGCACCTTTGGGAGCAGACGACAGTGGCCCTTCCATACAATTTCTGTAGGCAGTATCCTCTCAAAGTAATCAACACTGTGTTTCAAAATAATGTTGGTCTCTCTAAACAATCAACAATGATTTCAAGAACATCTTTTTTTTTTAATTTCTTTTCAGCATAACAGTATTCATTGTTTTCGCACCACACCCAGTGCTCCATGCAATACATGCCCTCCCTGATACCTACCACCTTGTTCCCCCAACCTCCCATCCCCCCGCCCCTTCAAGAACATCGTTTTAAAGCCCAGTCAAAATATTAAAATCCCTTAAGTGTTCATATAGCTCATTACTATCTGTCTTCCATAAAGGGAAAGAAGTCACTTTTGACATCATTCTATATCTTGTTTTAGGGCTTTTTCCTCTAACTCAATCATTTGTTAGCTGATAGCAACTTAGCATATTAATCCTCAACTCACAAACACATAAATAATCCCCGAAGGCAGAAGTATAAGATGATAAGTGTAATATTTGGATTCCTTGATGACCACCTTTTTTTTTTTTAAAGACTTTATTTATTTATTTGACAGAGAGAGATCATAAGTAGGCAGAGAGGCAGGCAGAGAGAGGAGGAAGCAGGCTCCCTGCTTGAGCAGAAAGCCCAATGTGGGGCTAGATTCCAGGACCCTGGGATCATGACCTGAGCCGAAGGCAGAGGCTTTAACCCACTGAGCCACCCAGGCACCCCCCTTGATGACCATCCTAAAGACACAGGCAATATGACTTGTTATGGTGGCTGTCTCTCCAGTTTTCAGATATTTAGCTATCTTTCACCAAACTTCTTTCCATACAGGAAGCTAACTAAGCACGTAGCCAGTCATCTACTCTGCCCACCAAGAAAGGTCCTTCTCTTAACCTATACATGAGTTTGCTTCAGGAGAGAGAAAAACATTTCCCTCCTGGGGGGAAAAAAAAAAAAAAGTGTGTGTGTTTACATATATCTATTCCACACACACAAATGACATCACTGCATTTTTTATTCTCTATCTTCAACATTGTAACTGGAATTCTCGATCTTCAACATTGTAACTGTAACATTGTAACTGTTCTCTGGAAGAGATCTGCCAGTCAAATGTATAAAATCTGAAGCCCAAAATTAAGTATGCTGAAAAGAATGTATTCAAATGTCTTGATAATTATTATAAAACAGCATATGAAATAGCTTATAATGTATGAATCTTAGGTAGAAAGAACAAAGGGAGAAAAATATAACCTCTTTCAGCACAGAAATAGATAATATAATGCAAAAGCTATAAAACAAATGCATTTATATTAACAATATACCTATAATACCCCAAATCTCCTACGTGTAAAACATTCTTATGGGCCATACATGTATTTTTCTCTACCAGTTTGTCACTATTATCTGTCGTAACTTTTCCTGTGAATGAATGAATATATATATACACATATAATCACAAAAACCTGGGTTTTGTTCCAGCATACAGATTAAAGTTTCAAAATCTGAGTCTTCAAGAAACATACATTCAGAAGTGTATAGCTGGAATGTTTTTGCAGATGGTCATTTTTTCCACTAAAGTTTTATAGTTTACATAGAAATAAATGAATCAATATAGGAATTACATCATTCCTAGTTTCCTGTCTGGCAAGAAGTTTGGTGAATGAGGACTCAGTGTTTGAAGACTAAATAGGTAGTGGCCACCATAACAAATTATACTTCCTCATCTCTCATCTCTTAGGCCAAGGTGAAAATATGGTGAATTAACCAACTGCATCACAGAGAAGCACAAAGAAACAGATTATGAGAGACCTATGAAGGTCCCATAGAGGGGACCTATTGAAAGGGTGTTTGGAGAGACCCCTGCAAAGAGGAACTAAGACCAGGCGAGCTCATCACCTTGGCAGTCAGGGAAGAGGAAACCTTTTTAAAGGGGCTCCTTCATTCCAAGTTGAGCTGCTGCACCCGACGCCATGTGAAACAGAAATGGGCCATTGCCCCCAACCCTGCCCAAACTGCAAATCCATGAGCAAATGAATGTTTTTGTTTCGAGCTACTATATTTTAGGGTGGTTCGATATGCAGCAGTAGATGACAGGAAATCATACTTTTCCTCAAAATATCAATAGATGGGTAGAAGTAGCAATGAGGATTAACTTGTCTCTTTACACAGACAAGTTTACAAGTCTATGTAAACTTGTATCACAAAATTGACACCAATACAAAAGTAGCGATACTTACAATACAGGGATAAACAATATAGATGAGTTTTTGTGCCAACCTCATGGATAAGTTGTGGCTTTCTAGAGTGCTATGTTGACAAGGATTGTTATGACAGCTGGTTTCAGTGGGAAACCAGATTCTGATTGATTAGCACTATGTATTTGTCATTAACAGTCTCTAGGGATTTGCCTATTGGGATAGAGTTCAAGTCAGGAGATCCTCCACAATGTCATTTTACTATAAGAAATTCACTAGAAAAAGAAGAACAGAAATTATTAAAATTCAGTCAGACACTTGGATTTGCCCAAACCATATACACAGTTGGTATTTCAGCTCTGCTGAGAATTGTTGTGAAATCTATCTTCTGAGTAATTTCTGACTTTCTCTCACCTAAGATATTTCACATTTCTAGCTTATATGCTGGGTAAAACATTATACAAATCACGTCTTTTAATTCCAGGATTCGTATCAACTGATTATGCGTGATCATAGTTAACACATTGCTGTCAGGGTCAGCAGTAGGCGACTGAGGTTCCCCAGGTTAGAAACAAAGTCACTGAGACTTTCAAAACATTTAAAAAGTACCAAAAAATATCAAGATTCATGGATTTTGGTTGGGTTTATTTACCTTTTAACCTTTATTAGCTCACATCCCACAGAACTTCTGATTACAAGTTACACATTGAAGAGCAAAAGTGGGAAATTAATCCTAACTGAATACATGAGGTTTGATTAAAAAATGTCTCAAAAGATGCCATCTGTAGGTGAAATGGAAAAGATAAATGATAGTTGGCAGAAAAAAAAATTGGGAGCCATTTCTGTGTTGAAAATACAGTTTCTGGAAATGAAGATGAGCATGGAAGCCGGACTGAATCTTTCCTGCCTTTAACAGTCTGTGGGGCCTTGGGCAAATCACTTCAATACTTGACCTCTCTTCTCATTTGACGAACCAGGATAATGATTGTAGATTTCAATGACCATTTTTAAGGGGCTGAGATAATGTATATAATACTTTAGAAGTCTAAAGACATCCTATAAATGTGCCCTGGTTGAAGACAAAATTGGGACCCCATCTTTACTACGTCCTTTTTTGGATATGAAGAACCTTGGGACACAGGTGGCATTTTTATCTTCACTTCCAATGAAAGTTGGAACTTTGAAAGATAAAGGATGCTGTGGGGTGTGACTTTCTGGCTAAATTGCTAGCTGGTGGCACTTAATGTGATTTGGCTTTTTATCCCATGAATAAACCTAGAGTGATAGGCACTTGGCTAGGGTACCTGAGAGCTTCTAATGAAGAGCAGAAAGAAAATGCCTGCCTGGAGACTTGCCAGTTTCATCAGTAAGACTCAGATCTAAGTTAGAATCAGAATAAGGGAAAAAAGTCCCAGATAAAATTATACAACCAGATACCAAGAAGGATATGGGAATGATGAAGAAACTATAATCAAGGCAGACATGCCCAGTAATTTATATGATAATATAACAGGAAAGGGCTTCAGGGAAACTATCTATGGTCTCTGTTGTCTGTACACGGAGAATATGTGATGAAGAACAAAGTATTCTGTTTGTAACAAAGGAAGGTAAACATAAAATTATGAATACGATCAAGACTCAATGGTTAGGATTCAGCTAGAAACTACCAATGAGTACGTACTCTTTACTTCATATGGGAAGGCCAGTCAGAATGAAATAATTGATGGCAAGTAATTTTTGTTCAGAAGGAAATGATGAGAGCATCAACTCAAAAGGGAGGAAATATAAACTGTTAGAATATCAGATGACATTCTAGAAAACACATATTTATGGGTCAGGCATACCCCCCATTCTTCCATATCCTCCTTGCCACGTATCTGGGAGGCAAGGATTCACAGTCTTACTGCACACACGAGCCCACAAGTGGGAATCATTTGGTAGATATCTACCAAAAATAATGATGGTGCTGCAAGTTCTTATGTCTGCTTATCCATTTGGAATGAAACATGAAAAGTGATAGAAAAGGCAGGAAAGCAGAATTTGGTAGCTTTGAATGTGAGGTTGGATGACATTATTCAGGCATAAGAAATATTCTTCTTTTTTTATTTTTTTACACCTTTTAGACAAGTAGAAAAAAAGTAGCTAGTAGAACCTGAGAGTCAGAGGAGTTTGGGGGAGTTAGAAAAGTAATACCAAAAAACTATGAAACCAACCCTTCTTGGGCTTCTGGTTTTAAATTCTTTCTTTTTAAAACAACTTAGACTTTAGGGTTGAGGGGTACGTGAAGATATAATCCATCTTTTTTATAAAGGCAGCCAGAGGGAAATTGCATTAAGTTTGCAAAAACTTATCTTAGCGAAATTCCTACTTGAATGCATCTATTCTTAGAATTTAGGAAACGAAGAAAAAGAGCACATATACACACATACACACATACACAAAGAGATAAAAGAGCATAATGAAATATGACAAGTCCTATCCTATGCAAAGTAAGCAGAAGAATTACTGAAATGCTTAGTTTATAATTAATGCTGAAAAAAAAAAAAACCAACTCTCCAGTGATGCCAATTGTCCCAACACTAATAAAGCACACTCTAAGAAGATATGGTAATTTAAAAAATGACACATATAATCACCTATGTTTTCTCCTTGGTTCTTTTCTCTCCCTGTTCAGCTGTGCTGCTTTCCTTGCACACAAGTCAGTTCTGCAGGCAATAAAAAGTTGCTACAACTTTCCATGTAAGATTAAATCCTTAAAGGATTAAAGTTATCCATTCATATTATCTACACCTATTGCTCCTGTGTTGTTCAGGGAGAGCTGGAGGGAGCAGCTAGATTTAAACAATGGTAATGTGTACATTTTTACATAGATAAATAAGGGCTTGTTTTGCCAAATTCTTGACACTTTTGAACTTCAGGAAATGCCGCACATTAATCTACTTATGTGTGACTTTCTCCATGCAATTATTTATGTTAGCCTATTCCCTCCTTGTTCTTGCTTCTTGCCACTAACTTAAGAATTTTTTTAAAAGATACTTTTCTTATGCCAAAGAGGAAAAAAGGCTGTATTTGATAGACACTGAACACTTTTCTTGGAAAGATTAAAAATATAAACATGCAAATATGTTAAGGGTAACATGAATATTTTGGAATGAAAATATAATTCCATTTTATTTACATTATTTCTGCTTCCCCTGAAAAATCTTATTTCCCCTAATAACCACAAAACGGATCAGCACAAAACTATAATAAATAGAGTGTAGTGAACATAACTCATCTAAAAATTTTGCACATTTTCTCACATAAAACATCATTCTGGGGTCTGTGGGTATGATGATAAATGGGTAAAAATCTCCCTAGATGGCCATTGATCATAAGTGCTCTTCTGAGTTTATCAAATGCAGTGATTAAACTTGCAGAGGCTTACCAATGCCCTAGAAGATAAGGCACTTTGATAGTACCATACAACCAATGCATAGCATTTTTTCACTCTTCCATTGCTCCTTGTCAGTTTCCCTCTCCCTTCCAATTTAGCTGCAACAGACCTGCAAATAAATACCGTGCACGAAAGGGAAAGTTTTTCCCCCTGTCGCCATGATATACATATCATATTACAAGGACAAAATGACTTATCTCTACAACATTTCCCATTGCCATTGTTCTGATTGACCTTTATAAATCTATTGTAGATATCACGATGTAATCCAAACTTAACTATTGTCAAGCATATGGTAGGTGCTAAATAAATAGCCACTGGCTAGGTTTTTAGTTGGTTTCCCTGCTTCTTCTCTTGTCTTTCTGTCTCATTCTCAACATAAGAGAGTACTCTTTTAAAAGTATGAATCAGATGTCACTCCCCAGTTTACAATTCTCTAATGAATTTCCCAATTATTTTAGAATCAATCTAAACTCCTATTTATGGCTTAATAAAGCCTTTTGTGATCTTGCTGCTACATCCTGTCCAAAACCTTTCTGAGCCACTCTCTCACTCCCAAGACTCTAGTCACTCTAGGCCTCATTCACCAAAGCCTTCCTCACCTACAGAAATTGACTCTTTTCTCCCTCTGCCTGAAATTTGCTTCCTTTGGCTCTTGGCAAGGATGGCTCCCCCTTCCACCCTCTGGGACATAAATGAAATTCCATCTGCTCAAGGAACAATTCCCTGACTCTCCCATCTAACTGGGTCTTACTACTCTCATTTACATCCCTCTGTTATTTTCTCCATGTAATGATGTGTGTGTGTGTGTGTGTGTCTGTGTGTGTGTGTGTGTGTGTGTGTGTGTGTGTGTGATAGTAGTGATTATTTTATAGCCCTCAAGTATTGCCATCTATTCATTTCTGCTAACTTAGTTTACCCTGAAATAATCTAGCAATCTTTCCTGTTCACAAACAGTCATCATCAGCACTATCTCCATGTAATTTGCAAATCTGCTATCTGGAAAAGTTGAATTCAGGCCAGCTGTTTGTCTAATGGACGTATTGCCAATGCCTTGAGAAACTTCTGGGATCAAGTAAAACTTTAATAAGATAGTTATTTAATGAATGAGTGAATTTGTTATGACAAAAGTTATTAAGTAAAAACAATTTGTACAGTCATGAAAGAATTAAACAACACATTCAGAAAATCTATTATTTTTTTCTTGTCTCACTCTTGGTCACATCTATTAAATTCTTCTTATAATCTGGTCTTATTTCTTCTGACACAATATGGAATCCTTCTTCATATCTTTAATCAATTAGACTCCCTGACTCTCAGTACTCTGGCCCCATATTTATTACCTGTTTTTACACTTGAAAAGCTAAATTTTAAAACCTTTTAAAGGCAGACTTATCATTAAAAATTAATACTGCCATCTTTAAATTCAAATTATCAGAGTAAATAAAATGATTTCTCAAGATATTTTTCTTACATTTTTAACATTATTTCTGTGGTTCCATGGTAGTACATTTCCATCGAATGTCTGTTCCTCTTTGGGGCCACAATCTCATTTCTTATGCTATTAAATATTAAGCCCAGGGATCCCCAAATACAGTAAGCGATACCTAAAATATCACCTATCTCTAAAACCTGATCCGATGGGGAAAAATCCATAGCATAAAGAGAATAGGAATATTTTTGTATACATATTTTGCTGTAGATTAAGCCTTGGCTTACCTTGGGGCCTTGGGGCCAGGCAGACAGACAAGGATTCTCCCTCAGAGCCTACATTTAAGTGGGTACTATGAACAATAACTAGAATAGCAGTAGCGATACACACAGGCATGTGCACGCGCGCACACACACACATACACACACACACACAGATCATTACGTGGAGAAAATCTTATAAGCCATGAACTGAATGTTTGTGCCTCCCTCAAATTAATATGTTGAAGCCTTAATATGATGCTCTTTGGAGGAGGGGTGTTTGGGAGATAATCAGGTCATGCCAATGAAGACTCCATGATGGGATTATAAGGAAGAGGAAAAGAGCTAGCCCTTTCTCTCTCCAGTATGAGAATACAAAGAGAAGTTGGCTGTTTATAAACCAGGAAGGGGGCTTTCACCAAAACCCCAAGCACGCTGGTGCCCAGATCATCAGGGTTCCAGCCTCCAGAACTATGAGAACTAAGTACGAGAAATGTTTGTCATAGCAGCACAAACTAAGAACTAAGACCGCATAGCATAAAAGGTACATATATATATATATATATATATATATATATATATATACACACACATATATGTGTGTGTGTGTATACACATATATTATACACACATATATGTATGTGTATATATATAATTCTACTCTTATATTAAACTTTAGGTAAAAAAAGTTTAGGATCCATTTAGAATTTACACAAATAGGGCTGAAATGAAGGAGGTTGATATTGAATCAGATAAAAAATTGTGTTGCACATATATTATTTAGCTTAGTTTACATTATGATATGATATACTATAAGAGCTAAATACCCTTTTCTCATTCACCAATAAAAATATATTATTATTTTAGTGATTGCAATTTCACATTATATGAGGGTTTCTGTCTAGGGAAAAACATAGACAACATTCAGAAGTGCTTGTGTTCTAGGCATGTGGTATGGACTTTATGATACTGACTAAAGGAACAGACTCATAGCCCTACTATTTAACTCATTCATGTGCAAACATTCATAAGTACTCAGATCCATAGAATTCTAATACTTAACATATAACTGAATCCTTTCATGAAAACAATAATTCACAGCATTCAATAAGTGAATCATTTCACAAAAATATGAACTCAACTCTCTCTTTTGTAATTATGTGATTTTTTTAAAGATTTATTTATTTGAAGAGAGAGAGTGAGCACAGAGAGAGAGTGAGAGGGAAAAGCAGACTTCCTGGTGAGCCTGGTGAGCAGAGAGTCTGATACAGGGCTCGATCCCAGGACTCTGAGATCATGACCTGAGCCAAAGGCAGACGCTTAACTGATTGAACCACCCATGTGCCCCTCATTACGTGATATATTTTTATAACCACAAACAAAATTGCAGGCCATTTCAATATGCTCTTTCTGGAGTCTATTAGTAAAAACGGAAGTATCCTACCAGCTGACAGATACAGGAGAAAAACTATTCATCCCTGTAGAGTTTCTTTTGGTTCTATTTCTAGGTTCCAGAAAGGAAGTTAAAAAGGACCTGTCTGGAGACCTTCCTCCCCCATTCCTTTGAAACCGTGACACAATTTTAATTTCCATAAATCACTGATTACCTAATTTTATCTAAAATTTCATTGAACATACTATTGGCTAGGCTACCAACATAAATATAATGAGTCTGTTACTGGTATAATAATCATGAATTAGATGAATGTTTCAATGGAAAATGTTCTATTTACGTGATTACAGTTCATTAAGCATCAGTATTAATCAGGATAGGTCATGAACTATGGCTTTTTTAAAAAAACTAAGATAATAAGTGATGCTTTAAATATAAAAGAATTATTTTACATATTAGCAGAAAGCAGAACTTAAGTTAACATATTCTCCTTTAGCTGATAGTAGTAATTCTCAGAAAATAAAATGTTTTTCTGGGTATTAAGATGGTAGTTTTCACAGGAAGGTATCCCGAGGTAGTTTTTATTCTCCTTATATAATCCCCAGAACAACTAGATTTATTTTAATTTAGAAATTCATAGCAATGAAGACAAAATTGGTAGGAATCCAATAAATACATGTGTCTCTACTGCTCTGCTTCCCTCGTCTCCAATCCGTAAACATATGCCACCAACATGCACACATTTTATGGGTGGGGGGCAGGGGGGCAGGGGGCAGTGTGGGGAAAGCACAGGCACAACGCAGGGAGGGGCAGAGGGAGAGAGAGAGAGAGAGAGAGAATCTCAAGCAGGCCCCACACCCAGGGCGGAGTGGAAAGCAGGGCTTGATCTCAGGATGCTGAGATCATGACCTGAGCTGAAATCAAGAGTTGGACGCTTAACCGACAAAGTCACCCAGGTGTCCCTTGCTTGCCTTTTTTTTTTTTAAGATTTTATTTATTTATTTGACAGAAAGAGACACAGAGAAAGAGGGAACACAAGCAGGGGGAGTGGGAGAGGGAGAGGGAGAAGCAGGCCTCCCACTAAGCAGGGAGCCTGATGCAGGGTTGGATCCCAGGACCCTGGGATCATGACTAAGAGCTGAAGGCAGATGCTTAATGACTGAGCCACCCAGGTGTCCCCGCCTTGCTTGCTTTTAATCACTAGTATCAAGTGAAGGCTTTAAGGATATTCAATTCTGCTTTTTGAGAATATATATGGACCCAGATTTCTCTGAATATTATGAACAATAAGACTCTTCCCTGAGTTCTACCCTAGGCACTGTGATTAAAGTCTTAGATAAGGTGATCAAGAATTACAAACTTTCATTTCTCTAGTATTCTCTCTTCAATTTCAAGCTTCCTGTTCCAGAAAGTCTTCATTTTGTATCGAACGACACACAGTTTTCAAAGTTTGTAAAAATGATCTAGATTTAACTTAAATCTAAATTCAATGTTCAGTTCAAGTTGTTTAGGCAGGATTTGCTCATTCATATTTGTGAATTTTTATGTATCTTCCTGTCAGTTTGAGTAATTTAGGTTGTGTTTTTTTTCTTGGTTTTTAAAAATTATGGAATATTTTTCTGTTGTTTTCACTGTTGGAACTACAAATTAGCTAACTCTGGAATTACTGTATAGTAGATGTTTCCCCTCAGTATTCCATAGATCTTTCTTCCTTATAAACTGTCATCTAGTAGCGTGGAGAATTTTTTTTAGTAATTTCTTTTTATACCTTTTTTTTTTTTTTACAAATTTTTGAGAATTTGTATACTACCTTTCATCCATATTAGACACTTTTATGTAATTATTTCTTTTTCTAATTCAAAAGGTGTGAGTTTAGTTATCACGATTTATTTTTCTTGAAACAAAGTTTTCAATAAGAGCACTCTAAATCTATTTCATCCCCAGGATTGTTTCATATGCTGTCCACTGGATGGCAGTTCAAAGAGAACGTATTTGGCCCAGATTTCTGGAAGGATTTTTTTCAAAGAGTTCCCGGGAATCTAGTTAGTTCTAATAATTAGTTGGACGTAATAAAAATAATTCTTTTTAAACATCTCTTGAAAATTAATTTTGCTCACTTCATAGCTTCAACAAATTTAGAAATATCATTTAAAAGCTGCTGATGTATTATGCAAATACAAAACCAGAATTTGCGAACATATTTCCTAAGACATTTCTGAAGTTATTAAGTCGTTCTGAATCTGAGGATTATATTTTATTCCCTAAATCTTTTCAGACACCAGAATGAAATAAAATAAATCAAATCATAAGCCCTCTGTGGGCACTGCAGTTTCAAAAAATGACAAAAAATAATTTTTCTTTCCACTAATATATAAATAAGAAAACCAAGATGACAAACATTTCCTTTTTATTTTTTTAACTTGTAGACCTAATTGTTAAGGAGGTATTAGAAAATACTTTCCTCAAGCCTCCGGGTTGGGTAACGAGGGAAAGCATAATGAAGTCATAAACACCTTAATACCTGGCCTCTCTGTCCAACTCCAACTCCACTGTTCAGTAGAAATTTCAACACTGGTAAGTTTCTTAAATTATCTGTGTTTCAGTCCTCATATTTGGGAAATGAGAGTTTTGAATTCACAGAGTATTTTATAAAAATTAAATAAGTTAATTCCTGTAACACACTTATAAAAATGTCTGTAACATAGTTAATCTCAATAAATATGTATTTTATTATTGCTATTACAATTTTGGTATAAAGTACAAGAGAAATCATAAAAAAGAATAATGAAGAATTGATTCTTTTTTATGATTTATTAAGTATAATATTAAAAATAACTTAAAATGTTCATGAACATGATATATTAGAGTTAAAATATCTTATATAAACATGCATTTAATTTTAATTTTAAAAGTCAAGAATAACTTTAAATGTTCTGGAAAAGGATGGAAGTAGAGCTTATTTTTTAAAAGATTTATTTATTTATTTGACACAGAGAGAGAGAGTGCGCATAAGCAGGGGAGCACCAGTGGCAGAGGGAGAATCAGGCTCTTTGCTGAGCAGGGACCCCAACCTGGGACTCAATCCCAGGACGCTGACATCATGACTCGAGCCAAAGGCAGACATCCAACTGACTGAGTCACGCAGATGTCCCCAGAAGAGCTCATTTTCTATGCCAACACCTACCTTCTGGTAGTAGTGAATAGAATTTGTGAGAGTTTTTTTGTTTGTTTGTTTTTTAAGGTTTTATTTATTTATTTGCCAGAGAGCGAGCACAAACAGAGGAAATGACAGGCAGAGAGAGAGAGAAAGAAGCAGCCTCCCTGCTGAGCAGAGCCCCATGTGGGACTCGAGCCCAGGACCCTGGGACCATGACCTGAGCTGAAAGCAGAGGCTTAACCCTCTGAGCCACCCAGGTGCCCCTGTAAGAGTTTTTTTTAGATTAACTCAAGTATGCAGTGATTGACAAGTGTGATGCCTGCCACAGGATAATGGAATGGAAGCACAGACCTGGTTCATCAAATCTATTAATGCATTTACTGGCCATTGTATTTCATCCAACAAATCAATCAATCAATCAATCTATCTATCTATCTATCTATCTATATTTCAATTCTAGTGTAGTTAACATAGAGGGTCATATTAGTTTCAGGTGTACAGTGTAGTGATTTAACAATTCCAAGCACCACCCAGTACTCATCTGGATGAATGTACTTCTTAATCCACATCACCTGTTTAAGCCATCCCCTCAGCCACCCTCCCTCTGGTAATTACTTGTTTGTTCTCTACAGTTAACAGTCTGTCTGGAGTGCCTGGGTGGCTCAGTCGGTTAAGCATCTGTCTTCTGCTCAGGTTATGATCCCAGGGTCCTGGCATAGAGCCCTGCCTAGACTCTCTGCTCCATGGCAAGTCTGCTTCTCCCTCTTCCTCTGTGATCTCTTGTGTGCTCTTTCTCTCTCATATAAATAAACAAATAAATAAATCTTTTAAAAAAGAGTCTTTTTTTTGGGGGGGTCTCTATCTTTTTTCCCCTTTGTTCATTTGTTTCTTAAATTCCACATATGAGTGAAATCATATGGTATATGTCTTTCTTTGGCTTATTTTGATTCTGGTTTCATCCAATGTTGTTGTACACAAGGGCAAGATTTCATTCTTTTTATGGATGAGTAATATTCACATGTTCTTTATCCATTCTTTTATTGATGGCCACTTGGGCTGCCTCCATAGTTTGGCTATTATAAATAATACTGCAATAAACATAAGAATGTATGCATCCCTTCAAAGTTACTATTTTCATATTCTTTGGGTAAATGTCCAGTAGTGTAATTACTGGATCATAATGTAATTCTATTTTTTAGTTTTTCGAGGAACCTACATACTGTCTCCCACAGTGGCTGCATCAGTTTGCATTCCCACCAACACAGTGTGAAGGTTCCTTTTTCTCCAAATCTCCACCAATACTTGTTCTTTCTTGCATTGTTGATTTTTGCCATTCTGGCAGGTATGAGGTGATAGGTCATTGTGGTTTTGATTTGTATTTTCCTGATAATGAATGATGTTAAACATCTTTTCATGTGTCTGTTGGTCAATCTGTATGTCTTCTTTGGAGAAATGTCTGTTCATGTCTTCTGCTTATTTTTAATTGGTTTATTTTGGGGAGGGTTGAGTTGTGTCACTTCTTTATACATTTTGGATACTAACCCTTTATCAGATATGTCATTTGCAAGTATCTTCTTCCATTTAGCAGGTTTTCTCTCAGTTAGGTTGGTTGTTTCCTTTGCTGTGCAGAAGATTTTTGTTTTGATATAGTCCCAGTAGTTTATTTTTGCTTTTGTTCTTACTCAGGAGCCAGATCTAGATAGATGTTGCTACAGCAATGTCAGAGAAATGAGTGCCTGTGCTGTCTTCTAAAATTTTTATGGTTTCAAGTCTCACATTGGAGCCCTTAATCCATTTTGAATTCATTTTTGTGTGTGGTATAAAAAAGTGGTCCAGTTTCCTTTTGCATGTAGCTGTCCAGTTTCCCAACACCATTTATTGAAGAGACTGGCTTTTTCCCATTGCATATTCTTGCCTTCTTGGTTGAAGATTAATTTACCATATAATCATGGCTTTATTTCCAGGCTTTCTATTCCACTCTTTTGAACTGTGTGTCTATTTTGGGGTCAGTACCATTTGTTGTGATTACTACAGCTTTGTAACATAACTTGAAGTCTGGAACTGTGATACCTCCAGTTTTGTTTTTCTTTTTCAAGATTGCTTTGGCTGTTTGGGTTTCTGTGGTTCCATACAAATTTAAGGTTTGTTTGTAGTGCTATTGGTATTTTGATAGGGATTGCATTTAATCTCTAGATTGCCTTGGGGAGTATAAAATTTTTAACAATATTTGTTCTTCCAATCCATGAGCACGGGATGTCTTTCCACTTTGTTGTGTCTTCTTCAATCTCCTTCATTAATGTTTTATAGTTTTCAGAGTATAAACATTTCACCTCTTTAAATTTATTCCTAGGTGTTTTATTATTTTTTGCAATTATAAACGGGGTTGTTTTCTTAATTTCTCTTTTTGCTGCTTCAATATTCCAACAAATATTTACTAAGAAGTTACTATAAGCCTAGCATGGTTCTTGGTTTGAATATGTGACTGGGAGCATAGCAAAGCTCTTTCCTTTATAAAGCTAATGTATTATGTTAGGGAAGATAGGTGTTAAACAAATGAACAAATAACGTTCTCACAAGATACATGTCATAAAACAAAAATGTCAGTAAGGTGTGGGAGGAACTAGAGATACATTGAAGGGACGAGCCAAAGCTGCTTTGAGCAGTGGTGTTTGAATAGGAGTGGGAGGCTAATGAGGATCCACAAGAAGAGCAATCTAGAGCAAAGGTCACGAGGCAGGAAAAAGCTGCTTTTCTCAAGAGATGAGCATCAGAACGTTGGTGTGCTTAGAGTCAAGCGAAAAGCGAGGAGAGAAGAAATGATGTCAGGGGAATAGACACCAGCCAACTTATGAAGGACCTGTGAAGAGCTTGACTTTTTATCCAGAGGATGAAGTTAAATTGTTGAGAGTTTTACAAAGAGAAATGGCAGAGACGGATGTATGTTTTCAAAAAGAATATTGCCTCCTAACTCCTAGTTATACCATCTATTCCTAACATACTGTCAGGGCTGGCATAATCTCATTAACAAAAAAGATAATATATTATCACCTTCTCCCTTCCTCCACTTTCCTCCCCAGGGTTATCTGCTGGCCAAATTCAAGGAGAAACTTGAGGACAATGTAAGTCAATTAACATAATCCATGGAAGTCAGCTCTTACCTAGATATGTGGGTGATATGATAAATAGCAGACCTGGATCAACAAATGAAAGATATTTACAATTCAGAGTAAGGTGATAGACTTTGCTTTAGCAGCTGTAATCATTCAGGACTGAGAACAAATATCACAAACACTCCAAAATAAAAAAAATCAACTGTTTCTGCAGGAGCCATTTTAAATTGCAACAATGATGTTGTGAATCCTTTCCTATGTATTACATCAAACATTTTATTATGAGTTACTTCAAGTGTACAAATAATTATTAAAAATGATGCATGTACATCTTAAAACAATATGCTGCAGAGGAATAATTAATGAAATGTATACTATGAAGAGGGATAGACTGGTTTAATAAAAACAATTCATAGAATTTTCGGTTGTCATTCTGTCCACTAATGAACCGAGAATCCGCCAAAACAGAAAAATTATCATGGAAGGCGACATCATAAAAGGCAAACAATTTTCAAATAATCTTGTACCATGCAAGGTAATCCAAATAGCACTAAAAGCTGTAGAATTTTAAAATTCCATTCCTATCTTTTAATAGCTGGAAAAATTAGTTTATACATTCTCTTCATTAACTTTCCTGTTTCTGTTTTTGGATGCAGTGTTTTTACTATCCTTTGCTTGATAACCAAGCTCATTCTTACACAAAATACATAATAAGAGTCTGAAATCTTTAGTCAGATTAAGCATATGTTAATTTTACCTCTTAGATTTTGATGTCATCAATGAAAGCCAAACACCATAGTAGCTAAAAGTGAAAAGTTACAAATATACCAACAAGTGGAATGGTGAAATATGAAAATAAAATAAGTTATTTTTATACTAAGTTTGCTTAATTTTCTGTTTAAGCCAGAAGAAGTATATGTATGGTTCTATTAGAGAAAAAAAATTCTGTTTTCTCCAGTCTTTCTGAATCTTTCATACTCTTTGGGTCAGCAGTGCATAATGTATATTGGATTAACATTACAATTGGGTCAATATAAAAATGATCTAGAGGGTGATTCTGCAACCTAAGGATACATGTTTTAAATCTGATATTTCTAGAATGGTTCCTGGCACAAATTTAGAGTTTATTAAATGGTTGTTGAAGGCATGAATAATATCAAAGGATCAGAAAACATTTTAAGGCACAATGAAGTTACAATTTTCCTAGAAATACACTGAAGTTTTAGCCAAAACAAATATCCTCATAGGGTAAAGAAATTTTTTTATGATATAGTTGAATTTCCTTCGTTTTACATAATACCAATTGTACACTTTTTGAATCTGAAATTATAATCACAATTATGTGAAAAGTAGGTTTTCTATACTAGGAAGTTGTTTTAAATGGAAAACAGGAACAGAGTTACACAAGTGACTTTTGAAATCCAACATAATGTACAGAACAAGAGTGAAGAACGTGTCCTGTGAGGTTTATCAGCAGTATTTAAACCACAGTAAGAACATAATAACCAGGGTCTCTGCTGTCCTCAGGCCTGAGGACATTCAGTGATGCAAGGAGGGACTGGGCCAACATCTCACAATTTCTCTTTGCATCAAATAGATCTAAGTTCTTAGAGTACCAGCTCATCTGACTGTGGTTTCTTATGGGTTCTGTCAAAGCAAAAATTGCACTGAACAAAGGTAAACAAGAAAAGAAGTCTATTGCAATCCTGAAGAGAGGCTAAAATTCAGTTTGAGCTCTACCCCCCAAAAGGGGCTAGAATATTTTTAAAAGTCAGGGTGATGAGTATAGATCTTAGGCCACTTGTGTTCGCTAATTGACTTTAATCCTCCCCCAAAACAAAAGTATATTTTCTCCTGTCTTCATAACTGGAGGTAGTTTAACACCTTGAAGTAAGGGGCTCAACTAAAGTTAGGCACCCCACTCTCCCAACTGAAACTGGGAGATGGCCTCTATCACCCTTGATGCTTACAGTTCAAAGAGATGACAGTCTTAGGTTGCAAAACTGGTCTCTTGCTAGTTTTGCAAGATTTACATCTCAAAAGTACACAGAAAGAATTAACAATAACAAGTTTTAAAGTAAATGCTCCAAGAGAAAGGAGCCAGGGCCTAGAGCTAGGAAGAACGTTGTCTAAAGATCAGTCAAACTTGACCATTCTCTTACACCATACACAAAGATAAACTCAAAAGGATGAAAGACCTCAGCGTGAGACAGGAATTCATCAAAATCCTAGAGAAGAACAAAGGCAGTAACCTCTTTGACATCAGCCACAGCAAATTCTTTCAAGACTAGTCTCCAAACGCAAAGGAAACAAAAGTTAAAATGAACTTTTGGGACTTCATCAAGATCAAAAGCTTCTGCACAGCAAAGGAAACAGTCAACAAAACAAAGAGGCAACCCACAGAATGGGGGAAGATATTTGCAAATGATACTACAGACAAAGGGCTGATATCCAAGATCTATAAAGAACTCCTCAAACTCAACACCCAAAAAACAGATAATCATGTCAAAAAATGGGCAGAAGACATGAACAGACACTTCTCCAAATGGCTAACAGACACATGAGAAAATGTTCATCATCATTAACCATCAGGGAAATTCAAATCAAAACCACATTGAGATACCACCTTCCATCATTTAGAACAGCAAAGATTAACAAGACAGGAAACCACAAATGTTGGAAAGAATGTGGAGAAGGGGAACCCTCTTACACTGTTGGTGGGAATGCATGTTGGTACAGCCACTTTGGAAAACAGTGTGGAGATTCCTCAAAAAATTAAAAATAGAGCTAGCCTATGACCCAGCAATTGCACTACTGCGTATTTACCCCAAAGATACAGACGCAGTGAAAAGAAGGGCCATATGTACCCCAATGTTTATAGCGGCAAAGTCCACAAGCACCAAACTGTGGAAAAATGCCCTTCAGCAGATGAATGGATAAAGAACATGTGGTCCATGTATACAATGGAATATTACTCAGCCATTAGAAAGGAGGAATATCCAACTTTTGTATCAACATGGATGGGACTGGAGATTATGCTGAGTGAAATAAGTCAAGCAGAGAGAGTCAATTATCATACGGTTTCACTTACTTGTGGAACATAAGGAATAACATGGAGGACATTAGGAGAAGGAAAGGAAAAGTGAATTGGGGGAAATTGGAGGGGAAGATGAACTATGAGAGACTATGGACTCTGAGAAACAAACTGAAGGTTTTGGGAGGGGTGGCGGATGGATGACCCTGGTGGTGGGTATTAAGGAGGGCAAGTATTGGGGCACCTGGGTGGCTCAGTGGGTTAAAACCTCTGCCTTCGGCTCAGGTCGTGATCCCAGGGTCCTGGGATCGAGCCCCACATTGGGCTCTCTGCTCAGTGGGGAGCCTGCTTCCCCCCACCCCTCTCTGCCTGCCTCTCTGTCTACTTGTGGTCTCTGTCTGTCAAATAAATAAATAAATATTTAAAAAAAGAGGAGGGCAAGTAATGCATGGAGCACTGGATGTGGTACATAAACAATGAATCTTGGAACACCAAGATTAAATAAAATTAAATTAAAATTAAAAATAAAATTAAAATTAAATAAAAATAAAATTAAAAGTAACAATAAATTAAATTTTAATTTAATAAAATAAAATAAATAATGTATTTATTTATTTTATAAATTTATAAATTTATTTTATAAACTTATTTATTTATAAAATAAATAAATACAATTTAATTTAATTAAATTTTAAAAAACTAGATACATAAGATCAAATTAAACCCAAGCAAACAAAATAAGAGAAATAATAAAGTTAATATCAGAAATAATTAAAAAAGTAAAGGTCAGTTAGGTTGAGGGGAAGCTTAAGAGTCTCTTGGTAAGTACCTAAGACATAACCTGGCTAATGCCAATGTCCTCTTTATAGGAGAATTACTCATCTGAATCCCTTCAGTTCTGAGTTTGGGTAAAAAAATTCAACTGCTCATGATCATTATGTACATATGTGATAAACTGCCACTTATAAACTCAGTCTCCATTCATTTCTGCTTTTCTATACTAGAGTCTACCTCTGCCTTTCACATCACTATTGAATTAGTCAGTTATTCACTTATTATGAGCAAATAAAATGTAAATTGGGGGTGCCTGGGTGCCTCAATCACTTAAGTTTCTGACTCTTGATCTCAGCTCAGGTTTTGATCTCAGGGGGGTTTGTGAGTTCAAGCCCCACATTGGGTCTATGCTGGGTGTGGAGGCTACTTAAAAAATAAAAATTTTTAAAAATGTAAATTGACTACAAAATGAAATTGTAAATCATTCTGTAGATGGTGGCCTTTCTAACATTAATGATAGATACAGAACAGTTCAAATCACACACATACACACACACACACACACACACACACACACAATGGTTAGAGTAATTCTAATGAGGAGAAATCAATAAGAATGATGACATAATAGGAATTTCAAAATTAAATTATATGAATATCAAATAATCAAAAGAGTTAATTGGAACAACAGCTAGTGCTCTTAATTTTTTTTGTAAAAATGGTTTTTATTGTGAAATGCTGCAAAAGCAGAATAAGACATTATGTTATCAATTTTATTGCAAGAATCATGTCAAAACTTGGGAGATAATTTGAAAAATTAGTGTATAGCTAAGATTACAAACAAAATTCTGTTATAATTTGTTTTATTTTTCCAGACTAAGTTCTAATGGACCCTCTTCATTTAATGATGCTACATTGTGAATTCATTTTAATGGACTTTTCCCCCAGACCTGTTACCTTCAGTATCATATATACACATTTCTAATTCCTAGCCTCAGATTCCAACTTCAAAGCTGGTATCTCCATCTTGCATTGTCATTTCTCCCCCAAGTGAAAAGTGGTTCTTATTTTGGTGCATTTAATTGATACTTTACCAAGAAATCTACTTCTTTGTGGCTTAATTCTCCTGAAATATTACAATTCTTTAAAAAAAGAGAAACCCCTGACTTAATACCACCAGCTATGTTCAAAATATACATATCTGCAACTAATATTTTTAAAGTGATGACAAAAGAAAAGATTCTACTTGTGTGGCTTTTAGAAATATGAAATTGGAGAAAAATTATTAATACACCAACATTTGAAAAAGGACATGACCTATACCCTCTAAGATCACTTCCTCTTCCAATTATAATCATGGTACCTTGGGCTTCTGCCCTCACCCTTGCATATGTTGTCATACAGAAGTTAGGGAACTTCTTGTAGTTCCCTACACAAGGTATATGTGCTGTTGTCTGAGCTTACAATTCTTCACATACACCCCATTCCCTAGTCCCTTGATCATAATTCAGATCCTCTGGGACCTCATCTCCAAACCAAAAGGATCACTGTGCAGCCTCTGAATTACATATACCTTTAAGGTCTCACATTTAACCTTTAAGGTTCACAAAGTACCCAATACACAGAAGGTAACTAATTAGTATACTTGTTCAACGAATGTCTATAAGGGCAACAGAGAAACATGGTATATCCTTTGAAATAACTAAAAGAAGAGCCAAATCAAGTTGTTGAAAAGAGATGATTTCAGAAGAAATGAAAATAACAGAACGAATAACACAGATACTATTTTTCCAGCAGCAATTCATTTTAGTGCCTTCTTTCTCTGCGACAAAATCTGTCCCCTGCTTCAAATTATTACTCTGTGTGTAGGGAGGAGTGGGCAGGAGTGGGAAGGGTTGTCTCCATTTATAATTAGTTTAGACCACATCCATGCACAGCATGGGTTAACAGTCACATAGGAAAGTCATGGTCATGGTCTAAAATATACCTGCTGCACTGAAAAGACATCAAGAATTCTCTTCACTGCTTGGAGTTTAAATCAACAATTACTTAAATGTTTGTTAGCTGTGAGCTGCCCAAGGATTAGGAATGAGGGGTCTGGCGCAATTTCTCATGGCTCAGAATATTGGGACAAAGCAATTAGTATTTATAAGTAAAATGGAAGGATTATGTTGGAGTAGCTATGAATAACGTTCCCATTTGAAAGAAAGATAACTCAAACGTTGGTTAAAATGTGTTTTTCCCCCTGACAATACTCTGCAGGTAAACAGAGACTCTGAGTCATGTGTCTTTCTATCACATTTGCTTAAATAATAAAGATAATGTTCTTAAGACCATCACTTATGTATATGAAAGTACTTCGGTGAGCATTTTATTCACACAGTTCTTCTAAGATAGATGTTAAGCCTCCTAGTATTATCTCAGACTGTACATGCAATGTATTTGACAGTTATTTTGATATGTTTGGGATACATTCACACCTTCCAACTAAGCATGCACGATTCAATTTGGAGGCCTTAAATAAGCTCTCAGTATTTCTAAGAGCTAATTAAAGCTTCATTATTACTACAACAGCCGTACCACATTACTAGCTTGATAAGAAACCCAATAACCGACAGTGCCTGTGTAGGGCTTTGAACTGACACTTATAATTAAGTTGCATGGAACCCACTGCCCTCTAGAATCTCTTCTTTAACGAGAACACAAATGCTAAGCATGAAGTGCAAGGCTGATTTATGTTAAAGTACAGGAAAAGCCCAGATTCTGTCACTCATTTTCAAAGTTTTAAACTTTTCTTTACAGCAAGAAACATACTTATATTTGAAACACATATTTTTGGTATCAAGCTTTTATTTAAATTCAGGTTATTGAAACATATATCCTTAAAAACTTACTTTTGGGGAGGAGATTATATATATATATATATATATATATATATATATATATACACACACACACATACATACATACATATATTACCCCTTTTTCTTGTGATATTGGTTTCATACAGACAGATGACAGATCTTCCAATGAAGAATTCAATTTATAAAAAAATGAATCTAATAATTTAACCTGTCCAAAAGGGAAGAGAGACAAGTACTAATATAATTAACTCTCTTTTTTTCTATTGATAAATCCTTAACAGCAACTTTTTAATATAAGCTAGCATCCCCCCATCAGCCAACATTGCTTCCAGGCAATTTTCACACAGATATCCTGTAGTGTATTATGGGAATGTTAATGAACTTAAATGTTATCTAGAACAAAACATAATTAGGAAGGAAATTCTTTAGGGAACAGCAAATGTGATGTATCAAGTTGCAAAGCAAAGACTTACAGTTCTGTGTTACTTGTTTAAACTTATTTATGCTGATAAAACATATTAGAAGAAAAATATCCTACATTTTTTCCAGTTTCTCCATGCAAACAGATTACTGTTAATGATTTAGGATATTTTTAAATTAAATTATAAATTATATTAATTGTTACAAAATAATGCTGATGTTGTTATCTTACTAAAAAGATACTTTCTTGCAAATATCCTAAGAATAGGAATGTCAAAGGTGAAAGTGATTGTCATGGAAACAGATAAATCTAGAAAAAAGTTTCCAAATAAGAAAATACTTCTTAGATAATGTTCCTCAACTCTCCTCTCAATATGCAGCAATTTATTTGATTGTGCCCAAGATACACTAACTTTTCTTATCTGTAACTATTCATATTAGCCCATCTTTGATGACTGAGTTAAAGCAGCTATTTAAGAAGTGGCATGAATAAACAAAATTAGTAAGTAAGAATTAAATGCCCTTAGGAGTCCTTATAAATATTTCTAATATTTTTGGGGCACCTGTGTGGCTCAGTTGGTTAAGTGTCTTACTCTTGATTTCAGCTCAGGTCATGATCTCAGCAGGGTCATGAGATCTAGCACTGTACTGGGCTCTGTGCTGAGTGTGAAGCCTGCTTAAGACTCTCACTCTCCCTCTGCCTCTACTCCAACCCCACCTGCCCTCCGCTCATGATCTCTCTCTTAAAAAAAAAAAAAAAAATTGTATATATATTTCTAATGTTTTCAATCAATAGGTGCTTAACTCATCGCGTATACATAAAATCACTCCTGAAATGCCTTGTTAAGAGATATGTCCGAATGGAAAATTTTATAATCCATTTCAAGCCATTTCACATACAAGTCTTTAAAATGAATGAGTCCACCTACTCATATATATTTACCAGCATATGAATAACCTGACAATCTGTGAAAATTATGCTTTTCTTAGCCCCCTCCCCACCTAATACAACTGTGTTGGCATTCTTCTTATCCCAAACATTCAAGTATTTACTATCAGTCTAGAAGCTCATATTTTATTTAAGTGATTGAGAAAGGTTATAATTCTTAAGAGCATTAAAATAGCAAAAAATATTTATATGCTTGTTTTTAAATACAATTTTTATTGTATCTTATTAATCACAACTCCTTTGATTAACACAATGTCAAAAATACTGGCTCTTTTTCATACTCCAAGAAAAATGTACCTAGAAATTTAAAATAATGATTTATTGCAGAACATTTAGTGTATGTATGTACCTTTAAGTTAGCCTGAGTGAGGAATGAACAGCCTTTGTTATCTACATGGGGATTAAAAAATGATTATAAAATAAGCTTGTTTTAAAGATTTGGAAATAAAAGTGTATTAATTTTAAAAAGTCAGTGTACTCCCTAAAACCATTCCCTTAATGCTTAAGAGTTTTCTATATATCTTTCCAGATTTTATATGCATCCAGAGATAAAATAATTTATTTATAAAATCATATTGTATGATACATATGATATTGCAACTTTCTTTTTTCCCAATTTTGTTTATTTATTTTTATTTTTATTTTTATCGACATATAGTGTCATATGAGTGTACTTTTCTTTTTGTACTTAAGACTATATCAAGGTTATGTTTCTACTGCAGTGTATAAAAAATTCTCTCATTTATTATTATCAGCTACATTATTTCCAACCATATGAGCAAACTGTAATTTATTTCACAAAATTTTATTGATGGACAGTAGTTTCTAACTCTGCTCTATGATAATAATGCTTCATGACATTTATGAAAACATCTTTAAATACATGGAGTTCTATAAATTACCTTTACAAAAGCTAAATCAGTATAAAAGGCATAAAAGAACAATCTCATAGTTGCATAGAGAAGCACTTGAAGATTTCAACTTTTGTTACACCTTCATCCAAATGCCAAATGCAGGCCCAGTTATACGTAAAGTCATGAAAAGGACTGTCCATCACAAATTAATGACACAGCACTACATTTTATTTTATTTTATTCATTTATTTATTTTATATTTTATTTTTGAAATTTTTAAAAATTATTTTGAAATTATTAATTTTGTTTTGAACACATTTTTGAAAAATTTGTGGCAATGATAATACTATTGCTAATGTCTTTTTATTTGGCACAACTTAATTAAATGTCAATCAATAATAAATTAGTATGTGCTTTGTTTTGGGCAGGAATTAAACTAAGAATATTTTCCTTTCTAATCTCTCAAATATTAAATCTTCTGAATTCTATTATGCACTGAAACATGAAAAAAATTAAATGGAAAATATTATTTAATTTAAAAGACACATACAGAACCACCTAACATATACGATTTGAAATCTTCATTTCCAGTAGAAAATTTTACTTTCATCTCAGCCTTTCCTTAAATCTGTATGTGTATTTTAGATACATTAGCCTGAAGCCACACCAATTTTTTGTCATTAAGAAAGTAAAACAGGTAGATGGGACACTATCAGAGGAAAAATAACAAAAAATTTTTGTTATTATATTAGGACAGCACCTCAGAGTGATAACAGAAGTTGGTGAATTTTCTCAGAATGATATATTTGATAAGAAATACAAGGAGAATAATGTGTCATTTTGAGTCCTCTAAGAAACCAACATCAAGACACTATTAATTATGCAAGAGGTCATTGTTCATCTGGATACAAGATTTTGGCTAGATTCATGTATTGTGAATATGCTTTCTCAGTCTGTGGATTGCACTTTCATTTCATTAATGGTGGCATATGAAGAATAGTCATTTTCAGTATTTACACATTCTTATCTATCAATTTTTCTTTTGTTGCTACTACTTTTTGTGTTCTAAAACATTGTTGACTCTCCCAAGATTGCAAATATTGTCTCCTATGTATTCTTCTAGAAGTTTAAAAACAGTAGCTCTGGGGCTCCTGAGTGGCTCAGTTGGTTAACCATCTACCTTTGGCTCAGGTCATGATCCCAGGGTTCTGGGAACAAGCCCCACATCAGGCTCTCTGCTCAGCAGGAGTCTGCTTCTCCCTCTCCCTCTGAACCTCCCTCCTGCCCATGCTCTCGCTCTGTCTCTGTCTCAAATGAATAAATAAAAAATCTTCAAATAAAAAAATAACAACAGGAGCTCCTACATTTATTTAGGTGCACAATCCATTTTAAATTAATTTTTGGATAGAGTGTGAGGTAAGGGTCAAAGTGCATTTTCTCCATCTGGATATCCTCATCCCAACACACTTGTTGAAAATACTATTCTCCTCCCCTTTAAGTTATATTGGTGGCTTTGTTAAAAATCAGTTATTCATACATGTGTGGTCTGTTTATAGGTAGAAGTTTTGTACTCTCCACCTATATATCTATCTTTTTAGCTATACTACAGTGTCTATATTAATATAGCATTATAGCAATTCTTGAGATTCTTATAAACCTCTTTTTTTTTTCAAAATAGTTTTGTATATTGTAGGCCTTTTGCAGTTACAGATAAATTTTAAATCATCTTGTAAATTTATTTTAAGGACTCCAAAAGAGACTGCTAGATATATGACAGAAAATAATATTGTATCAACAGATCAATTTCCAGAGAATGGACAAATTAACAATAGTGTTTCTTCCAATCGATGAACATGATCTATTTTGCCAGTTAGCTAGATATACTTTGATTTTGTACAGAAATATTTTGTAATTTTATGTGTATAAATTGAGCATAATTTTGATATCTGTTAGTATTTTAAGTCTTTGATGTTATTTTCAATGGTATTACTTTTCTAACTACATTTTCCAAATATTTGATACTAACACATGGAGTTGATTTTTTTGTATTAATCTTGCCTACATCCTGTTACCTTGCTAAATTCATTCATTATTTAGACTAATGTTTTCAAAGATTGATTAGAAATTTCCAAATGAATAACAATATCATTTATAAATACAGTCAAATCTAATTCTTTTTTCCCAATCTGTATGCTTCCTTTTATTCTTGTTATTGATTGGCCAGCATCTTCAGCACAACATTGAATAAAAGTGTGACAACATATCCTTGTTTGCAAATCAATGGGAAAACATTCTGTCTTTAACCATTAAATATTGCATTAGCCATAGGTTTTCATAGATGCTCATTATCATTTTGATATAGTTTTCTTCCTTGACTATTTTCTCTCTTTCTTTCTTTTTCTTTCTTTCTTTTTTTTTTTTTTTTTTTTTGTTTGGATTGTCAAATGATCCTTTATGGAAATAATTTCCTTTGCAGTTCTTAACCTGGCTGGATACTCCACCGCACCACTATAAATGTCATCTATGATGACATGGGGGAATGAGCAGTCCCGAGGATCACTTTAATGGTTCCAGAGAGTTCTCTGGCTACAGATCAGTGCCACATCTGTTGGGCAATGTCAAGTCTCATCAAAAGTGGTAATTCCACTGGGCTTAATGTTTTCCTTCTTCTTTCTGTCTCTTGGCCATTCCTTGAGGGCTTTGGTAATCAGGGCAAAGGCAGAAGGTACCACTTCAATCTGCGCCTGTCTGTTCTGAATGGTCAGTTTCATTCTAATCTCAGACCCTTCCACTCACCAATTGCCTTGGCCATGTCATTACCAACCGTTTTTGGAGACAGACCCCATCAGCTGATCTTTGGGATGAAAGCAGATGTGGCACCAAATTTCCCACAGGTGCATCTCAGGCACACAACTTTGATCTCTTTGTGGTTGAACTTAGGCCACATGGTAGAGGTGGCTGGTGTCAGATGAACCTGGATTCGGGACAACAGAAGATAGCTGCACCTTCATGTACTTTGAGTCAAAAGTCAAAAGCTTCCCTTCCATTTTTGTTGAGTTGTTTTATTGTCACTTGATGTTGGATTTAGTAAAATATATATATATATATATATATATATATATGTGTGTATATATATACATATGTATATATGTATACATATATATATATGAATTCAACCAACGCAGATCACCACATGTGATCATGTGATTATCTCCATTGGTTGATTTTTTTTTTTTAATATTGAATCTATCTTGCTTTCCTAGGATAAACTGCACTTAGGCATAATCCTTTACCTCTGTATAAGTATTGTTGGATTTAATTTCCTAATTGTATTTTGTGTCTATTATAAATATTGATATGTAATTTTCTTTTTGTGATTTTTGTCTGGCTTTCCTAAATATTCTAAGACCCTACACTATTAAAGAGGAGGGTAAAGATGTTGAATGACATTACATATTAAGAAAGACACTCTTTAAAATGTAGAACAGGGGGCGCCTGGGTGGCTCAGTGGGTTAAAGCCTCTGCCTTCAGCTCAGGTCATGATCCCAGGGTCCTGGAATCCAGCCCGCATCAGGCTCTCTGCTCAGCAGGGAGCCTGCTTCCTTCTCTCTCTCTGCCTGCCTCTCTGCCTGCTTGTGATCTCTGTCTGTCAAATAAAAAAAAAAATTTAAAAAAAATAAATAAAATAAAATGTAGAACAGTAATTACCAAAAATGTTATTTACATTCTAGAACAAAGAATGGAATAAGAAAACACTATAACTTCAACAACAACCTCAAATAAATAATAAAGAGGGCAGAAAAGGAGGAAGGGAAAAAAGCATTAAAAAGCCCTTGATAAACATAGGTAAGCTTCTGGACATTTTGTTTAAAGTAGGTCTTATTTCTTGAATTAGTGTTCCCATTTTTTAATAGTTAACTAACTCCTTTCTCCTTCATTAGTCTGCAAGGATATATGAGCAAGCATTTTATCTTCAAACTGTCTTTAGAAACCCTAAATTGCTAGCTCAGTATTTGGGAGATTGTATGTGCTCAGGAAAACTTCTTTGTTTCTTCTCAAGGTTAAATACTTGGTTGGTGAATGTCTAGTAACAGGGGAGGAAAGCAAATAACATATTCTCTCATTAGGATTATATGTATTATATATTTTCATCCAAGTCTGATAATTCTTCCCTTAATTAGCCATCAGTGACTTTTATTGAATCATATTCTGTATTTAATTAGTATTTTTGAATTGAAGCTATTCTCATTTTACAAGTTAACTGTAGAAATACCTTGTGGACATTTGACGAATATTTTAATTAAAGCATAGAGTCATATGAAAGACATACTTCTTATCTTGGATAATTGTCACCTGCTGACAAATATTAAAGTTTTTAGTAGTATGATTATATAGTGGTAAATAAAGATTGTAGGCAAATAATTATCTAATACTTTAATGAAACTCTTCCCTCCACTTTATTTTCTTGTGTTATTTATACCTCTATTTGAGCAAAAGAAATCTCCATTCTGTATAGTCATAAATACTTTCTATTGAAAGGTATGCTTAAAGATTTGAATAAGTGAATTTTTTATCCGCTGTTTTTCTTTGAAATCCAGAGTCACTGTTCAGTTTATATTTTCACATAATGACTGATCTAAAGAAAGATTTTTCAAGTTATCAAAAAAAATTTTATGGAAGATACATATTAAGCAAGACCCCAATTAGTAAGTTCACTATTTCTGTATTTAAGGCCAACTGAATGAGATCATATACAATCCATACAATAGCAACTAAGCGAAAATCTTCATGCTTAAAGTTTACTCAAGCTCAAGAGTGACTATAACACTGGTTTATTTTTTAGTCTGTTTGAGACAGTGCAGTAACTGGAGGCATGGGAATGGCCACGCTAATCCTCAGGGTCTCTATTACAACATTGACCCATGGAGAGCCATGTGGATAGGGCCATGTTTGTGTACATGACTGTAGTCAAGTGCAAGAATGTGAGTACATTATATGTTTCATAGAATTTTGGACTCCCAGCCAAGTGAATTTTAACAAATCTTCAGATTAAAAAAATGAAAATAGCATCTAATTAAGAGCATCTGCTCTAATCTTTGAGGGCTCTCTGTAAGGTCTTTGCTAGATAGCCAACCAACATTATGCCTTTCCCCTATGGTACAAATACAGATATGATGCATAAATCTTTGTTCTCATTCATAGGGAAACTCAATGTGTTGCACTGTTATTATTTTTGGAAAAGATTCCTAGATGTCATGGGGCATTTGAGGTACTATTACAAGAAAGAGTGATTCGTTACTGTTTCTTCAAGGGATAATACAGTGGGATACAAGGTTGCCAAAATACACCATCTTTCAACTTTTGTTTTCATTAGGAAAGGTTCTAATGTCATCGCTTCTTTAATGTTACAAACTCTGAACATGATATTTGAGATGTAGCATAAGATTAAATAATCCATTCCATATATCGAATACATACTTCCTTAAATCTCAAAATGTAAAATTAAAATAGAATAAATGGCTTTACTATGACTGAATAATCTAAAGAACTGGCAGGCAGGGGAAGTTCTAGCTCCTAAAGTTTAATCACTACCATAGACTTTGCACCCGATCAATTATTCTACCTTCATTTTCCCCAATATACTAACTGATAAAAAGGGCATGTTAGCCTTTATCCACAAGAGGATGCTTCCAAGGATGAATAATTAAAAGGGTTGGTAAGTTCCTTTTAATTAGAATGGTTACACAATTGCCAACAAATAATAACCCTTTTTTTCAAAATTGAATGCCCAGAGGTTAATTGACTTGCCAAAGTCTCAAGCATTATCCACCTGCATCTATATTCAGATTGCTAAATACATTTATCTTTTAAATATTCATGAAGCATTAAAGTTCCAAAATCCAGTAAATTATGTAAAAGTATTTGTTCTTTGATTGATCAGATATAATTTCATTCTTTAGCCATTTCATGTAGGCAAATGAAGCAATGTAACACAACCCTGATAATCTTGATAAAGAAGAAACACAAGGGCCAAAGAATATTTGAGCTGGAGTTCATGTTTTCAAACAGTCTCACTGAATGTTGATATTCTTCTGATTATAGCTTTAATTTTTTATTTTTATTTCTTTAAAGATTGTTTTTATTTTTTTATTTTTTAAAGATTTTATTTTTTTTAATTTTTAAAGATGTTATTTATGTTTATGAGAGAGACAGAGCATGCCAGAACACAAGCTAGGGGGAAGGTGGGCAGAGGGAGAAGCAGACTCCCACTGAGCAGGGATCTTGATGTGGGAGTTGATCCCAGGACCATGGGATCATGACCTAAGCTGAAGGCAGGCGCTTTACTGACAGAGCCACGCAGGCATCCCAAAGATTTTATCTTTAAGTAATCTCTGCACCCAACTTGGGGCTTGAACCCACAATCCTGAGATCAGGAGTTGCATAGTCTACTGACTGAGCCAGACAGGCACCTGATTACAGTTTTTAAATTAGGAGATGATTTTTATATACGTATGTAATGTTTAGAGATGGACTGACAATCTCCAGGTGTCAGGAATTTAGGCGTAATTAGAATAATACTAATAACAGTGATTTTAATGCATTAGTATAGTACTTTATTCTTTACTAAAGGCTTTATGTTGAATCTATCAAATAAGGAAATTTCAAAAAAACATTGTACACTTAAGAAAGCAGCTCATTATAAGATAATTATTAAATTTTTGAATTTTAATAGACATTTGAGAAAAAGAGGGATTAAGGAAAATGTGAAAATAAAGTGAATATTCATAGAATGCAAAAATAAGCAAGTTCTGTCCATGATTTTCCCATTTATAAGTGTTGTATCAATGGTCAGTGTGAGAGCTGCTGGTCAATAAGAAGAGATAGAAAAGCAAGTCCATATGCATCATGGTTGTTAAAATTCTTGTCATTTGGAGATTTTTATTGTTCTGGGCTAATACTATTCGAGTCCCTGGTACATATATTTTAGCAGATGTCACTGACAGTACTGTGATGATAATAAGGAATTCTTTGTCTTGTTTCAAGAGATGTTTTTTCATTTGTATAAAGAAATGCTATACGTGAACTTAGGTGTTTAAGTTTAGAAAATATATTCAAAACTAATACAGCTGATTAATATATGTTTATATATTTAGTATATGTTTATTAAGTACTGGACTACAGAGGCTATTCTAGAACTTTCCTAAAACCAAACAGTATGTGTACGCTGCTGGGTTAATGGGAGGATCTCTATAAATGCTAACAGCATTATTTCCACTTCATGAACTCTGTTACCCTCAGATTCTTTCCACTGGCTTCTCCTTTTAGTCTACAAACATGTTCAGCTTTTTTCCCTAACCTATAAAAAAGAAAGGAAAGAAGTAAACCAGCCTTCCTAGACTGCAACAGCCTTCCTGACCACCCCTGTGTTCTCCCCTAAGTCTCTGTCTCCTGAGGTATTTCTTGTGTTCTCCCCAACCCTCTCTCACACCATCCCCAACTATTTTTTTTTAATCTTTTTTTTTTTAAAGATTTTATTTATTTATTTGACAGAGAGAAATCACAAGTAGGCAGAGAGGCAGGCAGAGAGAGAGGAGGAAGCAGGCTCTCTGCTGAGCAGAAAGCCCGATGTGGGGCTTGAACCCAGGACCTGGGATCATGACCTGAGCCGAAGGCAGCGGCTTAACCCACTGAGCCACGCAGGCGCTCCCCCAACTATTTTTTTTTAATGTACACTTTATAATCACACCTTCATTCTAATTAGCTGTAATCTCCATGAGGGTAGAGAATATATCTTTTATTGCCCATTGTTCATTGTATCCTCTGAGCCATAAGAGCCAGAAGAGTGAATTTGAGAAATATTTGCTAAATAAATGAATTCTTACCACATACTTGTGTTTATGTACCTTCCTCAACCATTATTCTATTTAAAAATCCTGTTTTAAATTTGGGCCTGGTACACACATCTCTAAAAGTAATCTCAATCTCCAGTTACCACAGGAGCTGACTCTGCTTCTCTAGTATCACTGGTTTTCCTAGTATTTCTGATGACATTATTTTTTTTTTAAAGATTTTATTTATTTATTTGACAGAGAGAAATCACAAGTAAGCAGAGAGGCAGGCAGAGAGAGAGGAGGAAGCAGGCTCCCTGCTGAGCAGAAAGCCCGATGTGGGGCTTGAACCCAGGACCTGGGATCATGACCTGAGCCGAAGGCAGCGGCTTAACCCACTGAGCCACCCAGGCGCCCCTTCTGATGACATTATTAAAATTTTTTCTTTTGTTTTATTTGTCTGTTGCATGTTTTCCTAGCAAGCCAATTGAATTTTGTTGAATCTCTTTATCATTGGCTATCTCTTTTCTATTTACTCACTGAGTGACCACATCCAATCTTTTCCTCTTCATTGATCATTCATAGTTTATGGCTTCAGTATCTCTACTTTCAGTCCACACATCTTTCTCCAGAGCTTGAGAATCCAATTTCTACCTGCCTGCTGTACACCTCATCTAGGTATCTGCTTTCAGTTCAGACCTATGGATTCTCATATTTTCTTTCTTGTCCTCTCTATGTGAGAAGCTGAACATTTCTGTTGGTTCCCATCCAACTCTTCCCACTGTTTTTCTTGCCATTCTCCTATCTCAGTCTCTTCATATTATCCCACAAGTTGTTTTATCATTCATTCTGATCATGATTAGTAATTGTTCCTATGTGTTTCCTGTTTCAAAGCTATGAGACACAAAAAGCCTCTCTTCTAAGGATATACCTAGAGCATAGCTTAAAGAGACTATACATAAGTATGAGGAAATAATACCTGATCACAAACAAGATCTTATTGGAAGAAACAGTGAAAGTAAGTAGGGGCTTCAAATATAAATAATAATTTACATTTCTTTTTATTAAAATGATTTTATTTATTTATTTGACAGACAGAGATCACAAGTAGGCAGAGAGGCAGGCAGAGAGAGAGAAAGGAGGAAGCAGGCTCTCTGCTTAGCCTGATCCCAGGACCCTGAGATCATGACCTGAGCTGAAGGAAGAGGCTTTAACCCACTGAGCCACCCAGATGCCCCATAATTTCCATTTCTTAAACTATTCCCATACATTTGTAACTTTTTTTATATTTACCTCTGCAAACACTTCATCTATAAATTTGTACATAGTTCAATTAAAAGTGTGTCTTGGCTATTAAAAGTAGAAGTGGTTGGAGGTGACAGGCCTTCAGGACTTAGTATCCATGCCTTGTGGAGGTCAGTACCCATGAAGACAACCATGCTGACAAGTCCATATGGTAACAACTGCTTCAAACTATTGATAAAGGATATTTGTGTCTTAGAAGAGCTTTGAGGAGTTGAAGGGGAAAAAACTTTTCTCAATTTCCCATTCTAAGTGTTAGGTAGTGGTTGGTAGTGGTTGCCTGGAGATATGTGCTGAAATAGCTTTTGAGGTTACCTCCAGGCTCAGTGGGAAAGATTGCAGTAATCAAACAGTAATACCTATATGGGCACTAGGAATGTGAAGAATGGTTCAGTGTGGTGTAGCACTTTATTTGTTCAAACTAAGCTTTTTCAGGTTTCCGTGTGCTGCCTTATCCTGATACTTAGTAAATGCTCATGTAATCATACCAATTATAATTTTATATTATAAAATATAATTTTATACCAAATATAATTTTGGCTTTGTTTCCACTTGTTCTTAATTACCCATTTTCTTGATTTTTACTTGTCCTTTTAAAAATTTCTCTATGTTACATATTTTTGCAGAAGGAGCACATACCAAATATTGCCATGTATTCCATCATTTCATCAAATTGATCTCTGGTTAATTCAATTACTATCCAACTACAGAATCATATTCATCCATTCCCAGTCTTCCTCTCCCTCCCCCAATGATATTAATCATTCTGATATTCCAAACCCCTTTGTTTTCTTGGTATTCATGCCTTATTTTGTCAATATCCTCTGAGGATGGGAAAATTATTTCTGGGTTCATCCACTAAAAACTAAATCTCAGCAACATGAAAATGTTTGAATTACATTTTGATCAGTTTAATTACTTTTACTTCTTTTTTTTTCTTTTAAAGATTTATTTATTTATTTGACGGAGAGAGAGAGAGATCACAAGCAGGCAGAGAGGCAGGCAGAGAGAGAGGGGGAGAAGCAGGCTCCCTGCTGAGCAGAGAGCCCGATGCGGGGCTCGATCCCAGGACCCTGAGATCAAACCTGAGCCGAAGGCAGAGGCTTAACCCACTGAGCCACCCAGGCGCCCCTAATTACTTTTACTTCTTATTTGCAAGTTTATTTGTACTTTCAAAGAGCTAAAGAAAATTTCTAAGAATATTCTTTTTTTTTTTTTTTTTTTAAAGATTTTATTTATTTATTTGACAGAGAGAAATCACAAGTAGGCAGAGAGGCAGGCAGAGAGAGAGGAGGAAGCAGGCTCCCTGCTGAGCAGAAAGCCCGATGTGGGGCTTGAACCCAGGACCTGGGATCATGACCTGAGCTGAAGGCAGCGGCTTAACCCACTGAGCCACCCAGGCGCCCCTCTAAGAATATTCTTTACCTCTTTTTAAACTTTAAGATCAAACTTTTAAGAAGTTCAAGAAGAGGGATATTTATTTGTATAATATAGTTAATAAATTGTAGAGGGATATATACAGGGGTGATAGAAAGATAAAGTTAAATTACATGAATATGTCAATAGGTAGAACAAAATTGATCAAATATAGGCAATTTCATAGAATACAAACTGAGTAAAACACTAAAGAATGGTATGTATAGAATTCAGGATTGTGGTTACCACTGGGATGGGAAAGGTGATATGACCTGGAAACTCTTCAGGTATATTCTATGCTTTGTTCTTAACTTTGTAATGGGTATTTGTGTTTTCATCAAATTACTACTTAAGAACTATACATACATTTTATATGCCCCTTCATCTATGATGTTTTAACAAGTAAAATTGAGGTAAGGTCTTTCACTTTCCAAAATACAAGTACATTCTCCTTTGTTCTTTTAATATTTATGTCATATTTCTCAGACTTTGGAGTATATCAGAAACTTACGAAGTAGTTATTCATAAACTCATCCTTTGGCTATCTCCCCAGTGATTCAAAATAAGTTCTCAAAGTCAACAGATGAATGGGTAAAGAAGATATGGTATATATGTATACAATGGAATATTACTCAGCCATAAAAAGAATGAGATTTTGCCTTTGGCAATGACATTGCTGGAGCTAGAGAGTATTATGCTAAGCAAAATAAATCAGAGAAAGAAAAATACCATATTATTTCACTTATATATTGAAGTTAAAAAACAAAACAAATGAACGTATGAGGAAAAAAAAGAGAGACAAATCAAGAAACAGACTATTATCTATAGGGAACAAACTGATGATTACTGGAGGGTAGCTGGGGGAATGGGTTAAGTAAGTGATGGGTATTAAGGAGGGCACTTGTGATGAGCACCAGCTGTTGTATGTAAGTGATGTAATGTACTAAGTTCTACACCTAAAACTAATATTACACCATATGTCAACTAACTGGAATTTAAAAACAAATTTGGAGAAAAAAGAAATAAGAAAACTTGTCTTTAATATTCTCAAACAAAAAAAGGAGGTATCTTTCATTACAAGGCTATAAGAGGAAGGGAACATACAAGGATGAGAGAATAGGGACTCCTTCAGTTCTCCATGAGGTGGCTTCATTCTAGAACTGGTGGTGGCTGCAGGTGCCACTTGCAGGTGACAGGTGTCATATGTGATAGAGGTGTCATATGTGATGCCCAGAAAACCAACAGTCTTTCTCTGGACCATTTGATAATTGACCTTTCCATGGTAACATTCAAAAGATACCCATTTAAGTCTCATCACTGAGAAGAGGATCATATTTTCCTTCTTAATCTCATTATTGATGTGGGAGAAATGATTAATATGAAAGCCTTAGAATAATTATCCAGGGTTAATTCTTGTTGGGAAGTCAACTGTCATAACCATTACAAGCACTGAATATGATGCCTGACATATTGTGGGACTCAACAGTATTGAACTGCTATCATAGTTTTTTCATATTTTGCCTAAATTCATAAGTTTTAGAATTCTTCTGAACTCACATTTTTGCCACATGCTTTTAACATTTGTATTTGTTTATCTTTTTCACTAATTATTGAGCTGCTAGGGTGATGGATGTTCATCTTTTTTTCTGTCATCCTATGTGCTTTGATTCCTTCTCACTTATTTATTGAGAAGAATGTATCTAAGTTTTTACTTCTCTCTTTAGTTACCTCTCCTTGCATCATTTCTTACTCATCTTAGGTGGGGGTCCACACAGAAAAACATGGTTGAATAAAACTGATGGAAGGACTGAAGTCAAAGAACTGGCTGCATAGTTAGAGATCTTATGCAAAATTTTATAATGTGTTACTGGGAAGAAAACAGTGTTTCTCAGGAGGAGACACTGAGTGTAAAAAAAGACAGGAGAAAAGAGAAGTTGGTAACATTAGGGAGCATCACTTTTTCTACAAGTATAAAAATGTGTGACGATCAGAGAAGTGTCTTTCTGGATGTGTGTATTAGGGGAGAATGACAGAGATCTCCCAAGATAACCAAGGGAGTGCCATTTATTGCAGGAAGGGGAGGTATTGTGTCAGCACCACAACCGAAGGACAGCTCCCTGCCTGCTGCCCTGGTAATTTCTAGTGTAGAATTTCCTCCATTGACATCCACAGAATGAATACCTGCAGAGACTGATCACCCAAAATTTTTCTTTGTCTTTTAAAATTACCTTTCCTGGGGCACCTGGGTGGCTCAGTGGGTTAAAGCCTCTGCCTTAGGCTAAGGTCATGATCCCAGGGACCTAGGATCGAGCCCCGCATCGGGCTCTCTGCTCAGCAGGGAGCCTGCTTCCCCCCCCACCCCCCCACCCCCCGCTTGCCTCTCTGCCTACTTGTGATCTCTGCCTGTCAAATAAATAAATAAATAAAATCTTAAAAAAATAAAACAAAATTACCTTTACTTAAGAACTGAAAATTTCTACTTCAAGAAATGTATGAGTTTCTCAAGCCTTGGTACTAGATACTTCTCATCTCTATTACAAAAAAACATTGGTTTCCAGATTTTAAATACCATCTATGTATTCATGACTCTTAAATTTATATATCTAATCCGGACTACACACCAGTTGTGACTAACTAAACCTACATATGACTAACCATACCTACATATCTAAGTATAACCAGACCTACATATCTAAGTATACCCCTTTACCAGGGTGTAGCCATCTGACTAATTCTCAAAGTGGAATGTTAGTGTGAGTCATGTGTATTACTTCCTGGTCAATGCCTTTAAGAAATAGACTTGTTTTTTCTACTTGTTTTTTCTACTCTATCTTCTTCTAAGCAAATAAGGTGGAACCCAAGATAAACCTTGGATGCTACATCTTGATCATATCCTAGGTGACTTTTGAAACATATCTGGCATAGGATAGAACTGACATGAATCTCTGAATGACTCATAGAATAGAACTACCCATACTTTCTAGGAACACCAAATTGTTCCATTACATGTGATAAAAGAGACATTTTATTCTCTTTGAGCAATAATTTGTTTGGTGGCCTAGCTAGTACTTGCTAACTAATATACGGTCATAATTGCCTAAAGGTATTATAAGTATCTCAAACTGAGAAAACCCCAACTTTGATTTTTGCCCCTAAATCTACTCCTCTTCCACTCTTTTCCATTGCAGAAAATAATAAAAATCAGTTACTTATTCTTTTTATTACATTTCTGGAAATAGTCTAGGTATGTAAAATGTATTTACTCATTTTTCCTTATATAACTCTATGAGAGCACTATTTTTAATCCACATTTTACAGATGAGAAAGCAGAAGTACAATTACATCAAACAATATACTAAAGGTCATTTAGCAAGTGTCAATGACAGAATCACATTCACCCATACTGGCCACCTGATGCATGTTCTTCACCATTTCACTCTACTGCCTCTATCTGATTCAAGGACACTTCTCTTAACCAACAAATATATTATTTTAAAAATATCTGGAGGAGTTGGATTCAAGAGAAAATATGCATAGGGGATAATAAAGCTATAAGTAAAATTAACACATAGAAATATTTATAATATGCCAAACAACACTACAGAGGGGAAGAAAAAAAATATATATATATGTATACAACTTTTAGCTACCCAACTGCCTAAATTACTTAGTAGACAAGACAGGGAAAGAAAATGGATTCACATATTACTATAGTTGCCTGAGTGAATAAATGAAAACTACTCTTTCAAGTTTTTAGGGTACTAATAGCATAGAGAATATTTTCATTTATTATGATATTATTTTGAACTACATTCTTTACCAGATTCCACAAATAAAGTATTTAATAAATTTCAAAATATGCAAAATATGCTAATCCCTATGCACACATTTACATGGAAGTCAAAACTATACTGATAAGCCAATAGCTCTCTGATTATCTGGAGTGAGGCAGAGGTGAAGCTAGAGTATACAAGGTTATGAATACATGCCATATTTTCCTCTAAATCATTCATAAATATGTTTTTAATGCCTAGGGCTTGAAAATAATTTGGAAAGAGATCATTTGAGATAGATTTCTCTGACTAAACCATGGCTGTATACATATTTTGCCATTTACACGTATGTATGTGTACACACACACACACACAGATAAGTTAGAAGGATGGATAGACAGACAATAGCTAGCTTGCTAGCTAGATATAGAGAAATATATATATTTTCCATTTAAAGTAAACTGAGAAGATAAAGGTGAGGTCCTCTAAATAAAATCAATGTGCTAAACCAGAAATTAGCCTTAAGACAATAACAGTACCTCAACATAAGAATGGCCGAATAATATGGAAAGAGTGGGCTGAAATCATCTTCTATAAATAATCTTGTTTCTATTCCTATAATCACTTAAGAAATATTCACTGTATACTATGTATCCAGGACTGTTATGGACACCCAACATGTACCAGTTTAAAAACAAAGAGTCCAATTTACTCAAAGTTAAAATTCTAGGCAGACAAAACAAATAAATATAATATGTAACTAAATTATATGCTATGATAAAAATCCATAAATGTTGTGAAATTTTTCAAAGAGCAGAACAAGGAAGATTGGTCATGAAGATTTTGAGAGTAAGGGTGTATAGACCCAGTATTAAATAGAGTGGATAGGATAGGCTTTATTGAGAAGATAACATTTGTTCAAGTACCTGAAGAGAGGTGAGAGTTAGTCAAAGGGGATATCTGAAAAAGAATATTCTAGATAGAGGAAATATCCAGTGCAAAAAACCCAAAGTTCCAGAATCAGTGTGCCTGTATCTAAGTGAATAAGGATGAGAATGGTAGTTAAGAGGAGTAATGAAGTAATGGGGGTGGCCTGGGTGGCGCCCTTGATTAAGTGTCTGACTCTTGGTTTTGGCTCAGGTCCTAATCTCAGGGTCATGAGATCAAGCCCCTGTTGGGCTCCACTCTCAGCACAGAATCTTGAAATTCTCTCTCCTTCTCCTTCTGACTCTTCCACTCGAGCTCTCTCTCTCAAATAAATAAATAAATCTTTAAAAAAGAGAGAGAGAGAGAGAGATAAGTAATAGGGAACAGCCATAAGGATATTGGCTTTTACTCTGAGTAAAATGATGAACAATTACGGGGTTCTGAGCAGTAGAGCAGTTACATGATCTGATTTCTATTTTAAAAGGAGACTTATGGCTGTTCTATTGACATTGTTGTACATGGGAACAGGAATAGAAATAGAGAGATCTGTTTAAGTTCTTACAATCATTCAAGAAATAGCTGGTGTTTCAGACCAGAAAGGTAATAAGTAGTTGTATTTTGGATATATTTTCAAAGTTGAGCAACAGGATGATCTAATGGATATGAAAATGTGAAATAAAGAGAAGTCAATGATAATTTGTCCTAATCACTCAAAAGAGTGGAGTTGAAATTAACTGAGAAGAGAAATACCTGGTGTTTAAAGACATAAAACTGACTGGGATGACCAAGGAGGTGAGTGAATGTAAATGGGAAGAAAAGAAAACTAAAGACTGAGTCTTGGGGTATTTTAATAGTTAAGGAAAAAGTATGGGTTATTAAAAAAAAAAAAAAAGTCAACGTGGAAGACTAAGAAGAAAGAACAAGAAATTCAGTAGGAGGAAACCCAAAAGAATGTGGTGCCCAGACATCAAAAAAAGTATATCATGGAAGAAGAAATGCTCCACTCTGATAAATTTTGAAGACATGACAAGTTCAGCAAAAATGGAAAAGTGACCACTGATGGCATAGTGGGAGTGAAAGAAAACTTGGAATATGTGGGGGTATGAATATATGGGTTGAAATGGTCCAAGAGAAGATAGAAGAGAACTGAATGGAGCAAGTTAAAACATTTCTTGAGAATTTTGCAATAAAGGAGAACAAAGGAGTAGAGCAGTCCTTTGGGGGGAATCAAGATTGGATTTTCTAAAATCTGAAGAAATCACAGCATATTTGTATGCTGAAGAGAAGATCTAGAGAGTAATATGATAAGATGAGAGAGAGTGGGTAGTTTCTAAAGTTAAGTCCCAGAGTTGTTAACATGAACTGGGCTTTAATGCATAAACGGTGGGAATGGCCATAGATAGAAACATGGATGTTGTCTGGTTCTTTCCTCCTGAAGCTCCCCCACTTTTGGCTGGCTGGCAGAGGAAGAAGTAGAGAGTGCAGAGCCCCACAGGAACCAATCTGTGGGCCAGGATGAAAGTGTTAGATATGACTACTCCCCACATTACACTGGCCAAAAGGAGTCATCTGCGATGCCTAACTTCTAAGGACGATCAGAAATCAGGCTGTGTGTCAAGAAAGAAAAGGACATTGGCTTGGTGAACAATTAATCATCCACTCCCACGCATTTAGCTTCTTGATTCTAAAACAAACAAACAAACAAACAAATAAATGAATGAATAAATTGTGAGACTTCTTACTGATTAAATAACATAATATAATAAATAAAAGAGAAAAAGGAAGGGCTTTTATAGTACTGTCAACCTAAAGATACATCCAAATTTAATAATGTTAATGTGTAGAAAACCTCCTGATAATCACTTATTCTTAAATAATACATGCTACAATTTCATTTGCTTTTACTTAGGTTTAAAGAACTATTTTATCAAGAAGGCTGGGTGGCTCAGTCAATTAAGTGTCTGCCTTTGGCTCAGGTCATGATCCCAGGGTGCTGGGATCGAGTTCTGCATTGGGCTCGTTGCTCAGTGGGGAGACAGCTTCTCCTTCTGCCTGCTGCTCCCCCTGCTTGCCCTCTTTCTCTGTCAAACAAATAAATAAAAATCTAAAAAAAAAAAAAAAAGAATAATTTTACCAATAATGATTTGAGGAAAGATTTTGGCTCTCGTGTCAAACTCGTTAACTTGGTTATTATTTAAAGAGTTCTAAATTATAGCTAAGGTCAATAAGTAATATGGTGCATTAATATTTAAGTGATCATACGAATATTAAATGGATCTTATGTTTTGTTTTGTTTTGTTTTCTTGTTACCTGACTGGTTTTTCATTATGGGATTCAATTTTAAGTATGCATCTAGTAGGAAACCATGGGCTCGGGCTAGTGTTAGGATTGAAACTGAAGTTGAATTTAGAAACAGGGTCAGAGGTGTCAGAGTCACAGGTTAGGTCACGAGTTAATTTTAACAACTTTTAAAAAAATTTTAATTGATCTCTTTCAGTACCTACCGGTGTTAATGTATAATGCTGCACTGCTCTTATTCTGTCAATAAATTTGTTCAAGTTCCATTAATTGGGGAGATAGATCCCTCTCTTGGTGCCAATATGCCGTTTTAGTGATGTCCTTTTAAATAAACTTTGACTCTGGCTTGCTTTTCTTTAAGGTGTGACTCACTATTTGTGGAGGAAATTGAAATACACTTTCTAATCTCTGCTAAAGGAAACCTGAAAAATCTAATGTAATTTTCCACGAGTTGCCTCAAACTTTTACCGTTATGCTCAATCTTGATTGCTTTTAATATCATTTCATTCATAGGATCTGAGTCCACATACTGTGTCAGCATTTTGGGCTTTCTTCTGAGGGCCTGGGAGTTGTCTGATATGTAAATGTAAAATCTCGGAAGCTTTAAAGAGTTCATCCTCAGAGCTGCGGATTCACATTATCCCGTTATCATTTTCTCAGTGTTGGATTCTCCCTGGTGTTCTAAACGTATTGAGGTTGGAAAAAAGGCATTTATGCTGACATGTACAACGTTACATGAAATAAATAATGTATAACAAATTCTATCTAAAGGAGAGGAATATTAGATAATAAGTTTAAATTATCATAATAGAAACGTCAAAAACTGAAATTATGTTATTAATAAATATGACTACCTTTCAGCAGATGCTATCATTAAATAGGAGGTAGTTTACCATTTTAAAAAACAGTTCACCTTAGAGGGAATGAAAGAATCTCAGAGTTGGTAGGGGAACTAGAAAATATTTGGTGCAAGTCCATTTTATACGAGGTATAAACTCTCTCACTGAGGCTCGTTCTTTCTGATATCTGCACAGAACAAATGAATGCAAAGATGAGTAAATCTCTGAGTAAATTTGCCCAAAAACCCTCTCGAAGAAACACTAAGTCCTCCTCTGTCAAGAGAAGCCCTTCATTTTCCTCCTCAGACTTGATTTGCTAATGTAGACCTTGGTGGTTTTTCCAAAACTAGATCTAATTGTGATTTATTTCCTTCAGTCCAGGCCCTTAGTGCCTCTTCCTACAGATGTTTTCGAATATTGAATTGTTCTGAGCTAATTTCATATCTGTCTTATTTCCTTCCATTTCCAAATTTACTCTGACAAGCATGACTTGTTGGTATCTTTGAGTTCCTTATGCCTGAGGGCACATGCACAATATGTGACTTTCCAGAAACTGCTATCACCCCCTTCCACTCTACAAATCCTGTTGCACAAATATGCTTCTATAGTGCAAATGTTCAAATAATATGTTGATTTTATTTTTTGTAGTTTCTCTGAGCACAGGATATAGAAGTAAGCATAAAGGGAGTAGCATTTCATAACTAACACCGTTTCATCAGGACCAATCCCGGGTCATACAGTATGTTGACAGATCGTGTGTGTGTGCATGTGTGTGTGTTTCTTGTACCCCACCTCCACCTGTCCATGTAGGCACCTACCCTAGTTGGCTGCTCTCTCATTGCCCCTCACATGGCACCACAGTCACTGCTCCTGCAGTCATTTATTTTTCCTTACTTTGTTTTATCAACTCTCTAACTTCTTCAACACATCAGCAGTGAATGGGAAAGAGCCAATTAAACATGCCAGTATAGATTTCAACGACCGCTTTAAGAGTACATGTTTATGTGTTCTTACAAGGTGTCTGGTTTTGAAAGAAAATCCTGTTAAAACAATGACAAAATTAATGTCTCTAATACTAGATTTTCAGGAAAACTAAAAAAAAATTAACCCTTTTTTTTTTTTTTTTACATAATTTCAAAGCTTACAGAAGAGTGTGGCAAGAACAGAGTCAGGGACACTGTAAGTCCTTTTCTTTTTTAAAGATTTTATTTATTTATTTATTTATTTATTTAGAGAGCACGTGCACCAGGTGGTGGGGGGGGCGGCAGAATTTGAGGAAGAGAGAATCTCAAGCTGACCTCCTGCTGAGTGCAGAGTTCAATGTAGGGCTCTATCTCATGACCCTGTGATCATGACCTGAGCTGAAATCAAGAGTCAGATGCTCAACCTACTGAGCCACCCAGGCGCCCCTAACTTTTAGTCTAAGACTCTTATTTAGAGTCCCCAGTTTTGCTCTGAGCTGTGTGCTTTATCCTTCCTTTTCTCTCTCCCTCTCCCTACACACACACACACACACACACACTTTCTTCATCTGAACCACTTGAGAATAAGTCACATACCATGTCCATTTACTGCCAAATATTATAGTGTACATTCTCTCAAAATAAGGACATAAATCAGTAAGTGTACAGTTACCAAATCCAGGAAATTTAACATTGTTATATTTAATCAACCTCCTTTATCCCAATTTTGTCCACTGACCCAGTAATATTCTTATAGTATTTTTTTTCTCTCCAGGATAGGATCTAGATTAGAATCTCATAGTTCATGTTGATGTCACTTTTAACCTAGAGCCATCCCTTAGCCCTCTGTTATATTTAATCATATTGACACTTTTTGAAATTTATCCTACCCTCCCACCCTTTTTTCAGTAAAATGTCCTCATAGAGTATTTCTCATTTTGCCTTTTTTTTTTTTTTTAAAGTAGTTTCCATGCCCAGCATGGAGCTCAACTCGGGACTTGAACTCATGACCCTGTGATCAAACGGGAGCTGAAATCAAGAGTCACTTAACCAACTGAGCTACCCAGATGCCTTACAGTATTTCTTTGAATCTGAGATATGTTTCCTATGAAAGGCTCTATCCATTCACACATATTTAGTGGGATATCACCTGTACTGTGTTGGGTCTTCAGCCCATCACATCTGGAGGTCCACAACGTCTATCTGCTTCTCATTGGTCATCTTTATTTTGATCATCCACTCAAGATGTTATTTAGTTTCTCTTGTATAATTATTTTTTTCTCTATCAACTGACAAGTAATTCTTTGGAGATACTTTAAGACCATACAGATATGGTACTCCTCATAAAAATATTTCCTATCTCCTAGTTTTAATGACCATTGATGTCACATGCTAGAACTAATACTTACTATGATAGTTGCAAAGTGATGGCTTTCTACCGCAGCACACCTTCCACAGTTATCACGCAAAAGTTGGTTTGGGGGTAGGAAAAGAATAAATGAAACAAGATGGGATCAGGAGGGAGACAAACCATGAGAGACTTTTAATCTCAAAAAACGAACTGAGGGTTGCTGGGGAGAGGGATAGATAGAGTGTGGTGGGGTTATGGACATTGGGGAGGGTATGTGCTATGGTGAGTGCTGTGAAGTGTGTAAACCTGGTGATTCACAGACCTGTATGCCTGGGGCTAATAACGCATTATATCGTAATAAAAAATTTTTAAAATTAATTAAAAAAAGTTGTTTTCCTATCAAAAGCAAGAGCCTTCTCTCCCATTTCAGTTATCTATCTAATATCTGTCTATTGTTCTATTACCTATAATCTCTGTGCATTTCTAAATGTTTGTAATTCATTACTGTTCTTAAATATTTTTATGCTCAAATTGTCCAGATTTGACCAATACAATTTTTTTTCAAGCTGGCCCTCATGTGCTTTTTTGTCATTAACCATCATTTCTTTCCGCCTTTCATTTTGACATAAAAAGATGCTTCAAAACTCAAGTCAAATCTTACTTGACCAAAACCTGATATAATTTCTCTAATCGGATCTGATCCCTTTTAGAGGATAATGATATTAGGAACTAAGGCCTGCTCTAGGTATATTGACTGCTACTAGAATGTCTTTCTTCTAGACCTATTTAACAGTCTGAACTAGAAAAAATATATATAATATATATACATACTGTATCATATATATGTATATATACATATATGTATATACATATATACACACATGTATACATACATATATATATACATATATATACACACACTATAATCACAAGTATGTATAGGTACATATTCACACACATGTATTTTTAAAAGGGCTTCCTTCTTGTTTTCTTCCATTCCCCATTTATTTATTACTTTCGTTATAGCGAGAATAACAGCTCCCAACATCACCATCATATTTACTCATTTGTTCAATCTAGAATACATTTAAATGTTTCCAGAATTGCTTCAATCATATGTACGTTTTCTCATTTCTTATTTCTCACATACAAGTCAGCACACCGTAGGTGCTCTTTGTACTTTTCCTTTTCACTTAATATATCCAGGAAATCCACCCCATATCAACTCACAGAGATACTTCTCAGTTTTCTTAACAGCTCTAATGTACCCATTTTGCAGAGATAGCCTGTTTATTCAAACAATCTCCCTGTAGCTGGTCGTATCGGTAGTTTCCAACATTCTGTTGTTACAAATGGTGCTTCAATGAAAAGCTTGTATATCTGGACTTCATGTCATTGGAGTTGTATCTAGAAGTGAAACCGTGTGCTGAAGATTAAATGCATTTATATCTATGATGTGATCACTCTATTCGCATTTTTTGGCCCATTTCTGGGTTTCCTCAATTTTAAATGGGAAGACATTTTAGACATGGAAACTTCCTCTGTGATTGGTAATATCTGTCATACATAGACATCAGTTACACGTGTAAGAGTGAACTAAATTTACTAACACAGACATTCATCTTGCAAGCGGAACAAACAAGAAACAAGCTCAGAGTAGCTATAGATTGGCTTAATCGCGTCCCTATGATCACTGCTGTATATAGTGAGGTCTGCTTTAGATGCACTAATTTCTGTGCAAGCAAGGGGCAGTGAGAGTCAGACATGATGTTTCTTTAGAAATACACTCTTCTTTAGAAATACACTCTTCATCAGCAAATAATAGATTGTGCTATCCCCGGTACCCATGTGTTGAGAGGGACTAGAGTCCCACATACTCACATAAAAGTTGCACTCACCTTAAGACAAATAATTCCCTTATATGCTGCGAGTAGACCTTTAAGGCCCTTTGCCAACTCCCCTAGTTCTTTATTCTCTTTTGTCTGGCCCACTAACCAGTGCAATTATTTTTGATACTAGAGAGGAATTCTGATAATAGTTCCCAGTTTCCTTCGGATCCTATTCTCACAGAGCTGGACCTTGATTTCAAGTCTGATTATATTGTCTTCTAAGACTTACGTTGAATTTCTATGTACATAAAGAAAAGTGCACATTGGTATATGGCCTGACAAATTTCCACAAGTGTTACCAGCACGTAGCTCAAGAAAAAATTACCAACATCCCCAAAACCTCCCTCGGTGGAGAACTTCCAGCCACCACCCTCCTACAAGGGAAACCACTACCCAGATTTCTTACAGCATAGGTTTCCCTGTTTTTGCCTTTTGGACAAATGGTAACATAGAATATATAATACATTTTTCTGTGTTATACATCTTTTTTGCATAGACTTCATAAACCATACTGTTACACTGATACTCGGTCTTTATGAGGTCAGAGATCTCTCTATACTATGGCCAGATTGTCTGCACTGACCCAGGGCCCACCTCACATGCAAGTTTGCAAAATATATGTGCATTTGATATTATTGACCCCTTAACATTTCACTCCACATCCCCAAGCTATCCCCAGGTGTGACGAGAAAGGAAGCTTTGCTGTCCTAATTCGTATCCCCAGCCTCCCTTTTACCTCCTCGCTGTTACAACTTCTGCTATATTTTCTCCCCTATGGAAATCTTAAGCCTCTCATGTGTTCCTACAAATACCATCTTGACACTTAATTTCTTTCAATAGATGTAGGTATGTGCAACATACATTAGTATCCATTATATATGTATAAACTAAGAAAATAAACATTGTTCATGAAATATGCGCCTAATTATATACTATTATTCTAATGTCCACTAAATCTCATAATTCAGTCAATCTGTTAACAAATATTTACTACGGATGTTCTCCGTGCAAAGCACTAGCCTAGTTGGTGAGACCCAACATATAACAAGACAAATAAACTTCTCAGAGAACTTACATATGATCACCCCCCATTATATTTCCTTAAATACAGTATAATGGTGAGAGTGAAGACTAGGGGGACACAGGAATCAAGGGCCAAACTTGGTCCCTTACTTTTCAGGCTCTTGTTACAGCATTTCACACAGAAATTCCTCATCAAGTCAGGACTCAGTGAATGGCAGTTAGTATGAGCAGTGGTGTTTGATCTTAGTCAAATGTTGAATGCTTCTGCACTTCAACAGAATCCAGTGAAAGATAGATTTGGTTCTATTAATTACCACAGATTTTATATAACTTAGGGGAAGATTAAGAGTTATTTTGTAGTAGGGGTTGAGGACGGGTATGTGTCTCTGTGTGTGTTTTATTTCATTATCACTTACTCTGGGTCCAAACAAAAAATTCTCTTAGTAATAGTAATTTCTTCAGTCTTTGACTTGAAACTTAAAAACGGACATATTGACATTGCTGCATATGATACATAAAGCTAAAATGTAACTTCCATCTATTACTATTCCAGGAATAAAACTGTCAAATTATAGATACTTAACCATACACTGACCTTACTATCTAGCAAGTCATGAGGACAAACCCAGTGGAAATATCTTCCAGTATCACAATCACAAAATCCTTTCAAAGGAAAGGAAACTTATGTATTTTTTCAGTTCTGTTATCAAATATTTGTTTGTGCCAGGCTGAATGCAAACAGCCTGAATCAATTTATGATAAATTTGTCTTTTTCTGCTGCTCCAGGCCATCCTATACAGCTCTATTTTCCACTTTCCACTAACTGTAACAAAACTGAGAAATAGACAAACAGGACAGTCACCGTGTGAACAGAATGAACAATGGGGATCACTGAGTGCCTGAGATGAACAGGACCTCTGCCCTGCCCTTCTTTCGTATCTGAGATCAGGGGGCTGTGTTTCTTAACCTTCTCTGAAGACTCCTGAGGGCAACTAATGAAACCCGCTGTTTTCAGATAGAGACTATTATAATCCAAATGGAATTAGCAATTACATCTCAAGTTTCAACTGGAGAAAGGTATTTTATTTTGGGGAGAGCTCTTTTTTTTTCCCCCTGATAGAAGAAATGCCAATAATTCCTTAGAATGCATGTTTTCCAGAATCTGGTTTTTAATTAATATTATATCCCAAGGAATTAAATGATGTCTATAGTGTCAAATGGTGTTTATGGCCTTTAGTTCAGAATAAAGTGGTATGTGAGGCTGAAAACTTGGGCACTTTTTAAAGGCAATCATCTTTTCATGGGGTACAGTGAGGGGTTGGTTCATTCTGTTTGCATGGTTTCCAAAAGCGTCTTTGGCTCATTTGCCAACTGGGAGAGAAGGATTCTGAAAATGTTTCTTTCAAGTTTTGCTTGTAAACAAAATGCAGAGAACCATGTAAGTACTCAGCAACCAGTCTTTGATGGTTTGACCCAGGCATCTTCCCTGAGTTTTTTAGGACAGTTGCACAACTCCTCTCAGAAGCCACTGTCTTTCTCATTGAGACCATTTTTTCTAGGATTTTATTTATTGATTTGAGACAGAGAGACAGAGATAGTGAAAGAGAGCATAGGAGGGGAGGAGAGGGAGAATCAGGCTTCCCCCTGAACAGAGAGCCCAACGTGAGACCCTGGAATCATGACCTGAGTCAAAGGCAGACCCTTAACCAGCTGAGCCACTCAGGCACTTACACAACACTATCAGTCCTGCAGTGGTAACAAATAGGTTTTAATGGCTTAACTTTATAAAGTGCTTTCCTAAAAGTTATGTGTTGCTGGTTGACTTGAACCCCTCTAAAATTCACAAGTTGAAGTCCTAACTCCCAGTACCTCAAATTGTTACCTTGTTTGGAAACAGGGTCATCACACATGTAAGCAGTTAAGATGAGGTCACATTGGGGGAGATTGGGCTCTTAATCCAATGTGACGCCCAACCTTGTACACAGAATGGTGTGGTGTATACCTATGCCGTTTCATGCATGTGCAGCACATTACAGTTAAAATGTGGTGGTCAGAACGTTTCTTGCTTACTGTGAGAGAGAGCCGAGGGGAGCCATGGTGATGGGGAGTGTGGTGGTGAAGGTGTCTTTAGTTAGCCCAGGACTCCAGGCCCAGCTCCACTGCCAATTCACCATGTGCTCCAGGGAATGTGCTACCTTCTCTAACTTCTTAAATTTGCATCTACGAGATGGGCTTAATAATATCAATAATCTCCATCATTTAAGTTATTTGGAGATTAAATTAGATTAAAGCATATCAAACACTTAATGAACCCTCAACTATGCTGGTTGGCCCTTACTATTTATTAATTGGTGCAGGTAGTGTTCTGCATGGCTCTGCTGAATGACAGGGCGGTTTTTTTTTTGCAGACTTCACTACGGCTGCCTTTTAATAAAGTGGGAAACCATTCAAATGGCAATAACAGTAGTAGACTCACTGTCTCATCAAAACACATCCGTGAAATTCATGGGAGAAACACAGAGGTTTATCTCAAATAACCTTTTCATTTGGAAGAGTGATACAATTTTTCTAGAAGTAGAAGTCTATACTTTACTCCCCCCCGACACTCCCAAAAAGTCACTGATGGTAACTGAGTGAACTGGTCAGACAGCTTACCAACACATCTTTCTGCCAGCGTGATAATACAGCCTATAATTAAGCTAGTTTATTCAAGCAATCCAAATTTATTTGCCAAGACATTTTAAGATTCTATCAGTTCTTTCTCAAAGTCAACATTGACTAAATTAGTTACTTGGAAAAATTGGCCATGTAAGTGACAAAGGGTACAGACAACTTCAGGGTCACCAGGGGCACATGTATAGTGAGAGCTGCCCAACATGACCAGGCTTTACTTACAGCCATTGTCCTCATAACTTGGTTTTAGAGTTTTTGAGGAAAGGCTCATTGAGACTACTTGAGGTCTTTAAACTGCTTTTAATACAGTGTTCTATAATTATAAATGATAATAGAAATAATAATGCTGATAAACAATTAGGAGGGAATGAGATGAGAGGACGATAAGATGAGCCTATATATATATATATATATATATATATATATATATATGGTGCACTGTTCCAAGCAATTTGATTAATTCATCCAACTCACAAAAACCCCACAAGATAGATACTATTTTATCCCCTTTACAGCTAAGGCAACTAAGGTCTATGAACGGTTGATGAACATGGTTAAACATTCACTGTTACTAAGTGTTGGGAACAAAGCATTTGAAGCCCAGCACCAGAGCCTGTGCTATCTCATTCTAGAAATCTTGTGTATAGTCAAATTGTTTTCATTTAGCCAAAATAAGCAAGTGGTTATTATAATAAGAATGCTTCTTGACAAACCAAAAATAGGCATTTGGTTCCCTATTGAGTACTGGGGTCAGTGTAACTGGATTTGTAGCTCAAATATAAGTAATATCACGTCTCTTAACTTCAGTGCATTTATCTCCAGAATGAGGTACTTCAGCTCAGTTGTACACTCGGAAGCATCTCTTATGTGCTTGGCAGTGAACTCTGCATTGTGAGTATTACAGAGATGGGCCCTAGAAGACACTAATGCTCTTTCAACATTGGATAGTTACATGATATAACTTCAACATTATGATCTAATCCTTTAGATTTCCAAATTTTAAAGAAAGTTCAGATTTTTACATGTTTGTGATAAGAAAATTGGGAAAGATATGATGACATATGGTGTCTTACTATCCATTCCTATCTGTTTCAGTAGAAGATTCATCTGCTTCTCTTGTCTATATCACCAGTTCCTTACCTTCTTAGGAACTCAAGAAACCTTGGTTGACCATGACCCTCAACCACTCTGAATGAGGCGTGTGTGTGCGTGTGTGCACCTGTGTGTGTTCCTAGGACAACCTGGGCAAGCCTCTGTCCATTAGGACACCTATAGTCATAAAATAAAATTATAAATTTATATACTTAGCACAACCTTTAGATTTTTCACCCCTAGAAGGCAGTGACTGTATCTGGTTTATCTCCAACCCTCAGTAAACAGTAGGTGCTCAGTAAGTGCCTTTTCATCAAAGCTTATGCTCTTTTCATGGTAAGTCTGCCTGCAATTTGCACTGCAAATTCTTTTTTTTTTTAATTAAATTTATTTTTTTTCAGTGTTCCACACTTCATTGTTTATGCACCACACCCAGTGCTCCGTGCATTTGGTGCCCTCCTTAATACCCACCACCAGGCTCACCCATCCCCCCACCCTCCTGTACTGCAAATTCTAATTCTAATTCTGCCTTCTGGTTTGGAGACTCAGGGGCCAACTCTAAATCTTCTTCCTCTCTAAGAGCTCCTCAAAAATGAAAAACAACATACTCTCTCTTTAACATATACATGCATCACCTGTGAATATTGCTAAAAGCTATATTCTGATTTTAAAGGGAGGGGGTGGCTCCCTGAGGGTCTGCATTTCTAACAAGGTCCCAGGTGATGCTGTTGCTGCTAATCTGGACGAATCTCAGGAACCGGGCATTCAGAGTGGTCTCTCACTCTGCCTGCCTTTCTTTCCACTTTAGTGGCTAAGCAGCATAATCTGTTTTAGCTAATACTTATAAGCCTGTTTTGTAATCTGCATATCTTACTCTTTTGAGTTACCCTAAGAAGATGTGGAGGAGGACTGCAGACAAAAACAGGTTATTTCCCGGATTTCCAAAGTTAATAAATGTGAATTTATTAAACTAAGTCTAATGAAAGCATCGTGGTCATATTTTCACTGATGTTTAATAAAGAAACATATCTCAAAGAGCTGCCCAGGGGCGCCCCTGGGTGGCTCAGTTGGTTAGAACTCTGCCTTTGGCTCAGGTCTTGATTCTGGGGTCCTGGATCGAGCCCCATGTCAGGCTCCCTGCTCAGCGGGGAGCCTGCTTCTCCCTCTTTCTCTGCCCCTCCCCCAGCTCCTGCTCGCTCTTTCTCTCTCTCAAATAAAGACATAAAATCTTAAAAAAAAAGAACCGCCCAGACACAATTTGTACTGCGATGCATGAGACACCACGTGACAATCAATAGGATCATGATTCAAATGGCATAAATTAAATTAGCATCCTCAATTATACTTAAAAATGAGTTATTAGTCATTTCAGGCTGAGAAGCACAGATGTAATACAATACACATGCCAATATGTTAATACAGAAAAGCTGTTATATAGTGAAAGTAACAGGCTATTTTGAATTTTCAAGGACAGATCCAATCCAATATTATAGCAATGCATCTGGAAGCCACAAATTTATATAATATAATGATAATTGAGTGGTTAATATGTGCCAGGCATTGTCCTAAGCTCTTCACATGGCTGTTAATTTAATACCAATAATCTCTATTGAGGTAAAAGAAGTAAGTAGTATTATTAGCTGTATTGTAGAGGTGAGGAGATTTAAATACAGAAAGGCCTAGAAATCTCCCACAGTCACATAGATGTCTGTGAAAAGTGGTTCAATTCCAGAGCACACCAGTGAGCTGCTACTTTCTCTGCCTCTCAGGGTCCTGCAGCCGTACAGGAGCAGGATTTATGACGTCTCCTTTCCCTCATAGAGACATACTGTTATTCCTTTAACTTCCTCTAAGTGGAGAAGAGACACTCATCACAAGTCACATTATCCATCATTATCATTCAAGATATTTTCAGGTAACTATCTTCAAACACCTTCTATAAATTTGCATTCACCTGGATTCATTTAGCCTGATGTCACCTAAAGCCCACCTTGGTCTAATAGGAAACATAGTATCTCCATTTATTTGAGTCCAGAGCAAAATAAAACATCTGGTGATATCTTTTTTGTTTTTTTTTTTAAAGATTTTATTTATTTGACAGAGAGAGATCACAAGCAGGCAGAGAGGTGGCGGGGGTTGCGGGGGGGAAGCAGACTCCCTACAGAGCAGAAAGCAGGATGGGGGGCTCTAACCCAGGACCCTGAGATCATGACCTGAGCCAAAGGCAGAAGCTTAACCCACTGAGCCACCCAGGCGCCCCCATCTGGCGATATCTTGATGCTTAATGAGAACACTTCCTCTTTCAGATTGGCCTTCAAACAATCCAATATACTTTTAAAAATTCAGAACAATGACTACATATATCCTATCTTAACTCATATATGAAAAATACACTACACTGTGAAGAATCATATACTGCTGAAAGTCAGAAGCCATAGCATATAAGATCATATCATTTTCCTTTACCTAACAGTGTATGTCACTACTATTAATACCGTCTTACTTTTACCTTCCAGATTTTTGGGAAAAAAAAAAAAAGAAAGAAACACATAACCACATTGGCTAGAATGGTTCTTACATATGTGTATGTGTGTAGAATATTGAATGGCTCACAAATTGATGCAGGACAAAGTCCTACGACCTCTTAAAATGAGAATTTCACAATACAAATGTGTATTTAGAAAGGTGATCAAAATTCACTCCTAGAGGCATTATAGTATATGCAAAAGGATCTGGAATATCCACTCAACTTATTAAAATTCATGAGACCTTAAAAATATCACCCAGCCTAAGAGGGGTGTAAACAGAAAAATGTATTTCACAGAAATAAGAAGCTTATTCTAAATGCACCTGGAAATCATTTTTTTTTTCTATACAAGTCCTAAAGATGTTTATCCCATTTATATCGAGGGTCATTTTAGAAATGGTTTAATGCAGATTCTTCTGAGGTTCCTCGTTTCTCAATAAGTTATCCATAAAATTGTTTTGAATGTGCCTTTCCCCAAACAAGTGATTGCAGCCACAATGCTTGTGCATACATAAACAAATTAGGGAAATTCCCATCTATTGGCAAAAACTTAGTGCATCAGCGTCCTACGTGAGGACAGGAATGTTATCAACTGATAAAAGACAACATGAGCAATCAAGAGGGATGGTTATCTTCCTCAGTTTCAAAGGCAGGGAAAAATTCTAGATTTGTTTGGAAGAATCTAAGTATACTATTGAACTGTGAAATAGTTGTTTTACATTTATAACTGGAACAGATTTTGAAGTGATTCGGAAAATTAGTGCAACCACTACAACAAATGGTTGAAAATATAGGACGGAATAATCCATTCATTTTTAAGCAATCTCCCCTTTCATGGCTCATTGGACACATGGCCATCATTATGGTAACAAATAATTTGTTACAAGCACTGCAAAGGCACTTGGCACAGAGCTAGGACTACTAGCCACGCTTTACGTGCCAGCTTGCACTGCACTGTCTACAAATGGCCACTCCATTTGTTGATGGGAAGATACGCCAGAGGTCTGTCCACATTCCTCTTCCCACTTAAGTCACATTTTCTTTGCCTAAAGTATTTTCAGATATTTTAAATCATGAATAAGAGGAAACAGAGATAGAATGCATCTGAAAAGGATAGACAGGGACTAAACTCTCTGAAAATTATCATCACAGACTATTCTCACTGAAAAGAATTATGGCCCTGGTTTTGAATACAAACTAGAATGCTACTAATTTTGTGGAATGCTTCTAATATAGGCTATTGATAACATACGTGTTTCTAAATCTTCATAACTTGCAAAATTTCTTTACTTACATAATCTCATGTAACTCTCCTAAGAGGCATTATTCTCATTTCTCAGATTAGGAATGGGAGGTACAAAGTAACTTCCCCAAGTTCATAACCCAAATATATGAACCCAGATACTTGAATTCAGGCCTTTTAATTTTTTAAAAAAATTATTTATTTATTTGATCTGAGAGAGAGAGATCACAAGTAGGCAGAGAGGCAGGCAGAGAGAGAAGGGGAAGCAGGCTCCCCGCTGAGCAGAGAGCCCGATGCGGGGCTCCATGAGGGGCTCTATCCCAGGACCCTGAGATCATGACCTGAGCCGAAGGCAGAGGCCCAACCCACTGAGCCACCCAGGCGCCCCGAATTCAGGCCTTTTGAATCCATATTGTGGGTTTCACTTTCTGAACACCTGGCTGTATGTTAACCTACAAACACATTTTAGGAACTTTTATTATTTAGATACAAGTTGTTAAGATACGTGGTTAAAAAGGAGGTAGAGAAGATATAGTCAAGCTATTGATTTGATATTCAGAAAAACAAAGAATTTAATGCATTTATCTGCTATTATTTGCTTTTCAGCTTTTTTAAATGTTTCAAATTTGTTAGAAAAAATGAAGTTTTCTGTGTATGTGTATGGAAAAAAGCATGTACGTGACCCAGGTTTTTATGCTATCTAGTAAATTAATATTCTATTTAATATTGCTTAGAGACTATGAACTCATATATTCCTATATTCTATCCTATATTGATAAATATGTAATGGTGTAATTTAAATATTAGAAACATTTCTGTTCTGTGGGATTCTCCAGTTAATATATTCAACAGTTACTGATCCCAGTTTGATACTTGCCTACTATGAATGAAAGGGATAAAAACCAATTTAAAATGTCATTAGGAATATATAAGCATTTGCTCATCATTTAATAAAAAATTTTAAAAAGAAGAAGAAAACCTACATTTACAGTACAGGTAAATTTGTGGTATGTTACTATTCTGCAAAACAATAATGGAAGGTAAAGAAGGCATTCACTCTTAATACCTCAAGTGCCTATTTTGGCTCCCAATATCTGCATTCAAAAATGGGTAATTGAATTTCCCAAGCAAAACTAAATGCAGCCTCATAGCAAAAATCTGCTGGAATTCTTATTTAATGTGATGCTGAATGGACTTTTGATAAGAAATGCTCATACAGAATATTACCTGTCTGTCCTACAGATATATTTAGGTAACCAGAAAACAACTCAAGAGCAGTATGCAAATTCGATTTTCTGGACTACGTAAATGCAATGATTTCTCAGGGGTGTGGGCAATTTTACCAATCTGCACAGATTTTTCTTCTCCATTAGAAAGAAAAATCTGTCAGAAGGAGATGGCATTGTGGATAAAGTATAAAGAATTCTATTATGCCTCCTATTATCAATGAGGAATGAGAAGGTTTGACTGGTTAAGCACATTTAGCCATTACACCTTTTAGTATGAAATATTCAGTTAAACCATTCTTCAGGAATATTTTCAAGAGCCATTATCATTTCACAGTCAGATTCTAAAGTCAGATTAATGACTTTAAAGTCTTCTAAAATCCAATTGTCACAATTTCTCATTCACATGCTTTGTTTTTAACTTATTTTAACATTATCCAATGGTCATAAAATAACTCAGAATCTCCATATGGATGTTTAATAACAATTTTATAATAAAATTAGTTGTGTTGTCCATCCCTCCTATAATTATATAAAGAATACCATTGGCATTTGTTAAAAGCAAGACTTAAGTGATTGAATTTCCATTGCTTTGCCTTCTTTTCAGGTAATCAATCATTTTAGGAATGGGTAGGATAAACATCTTTGTAACTGTATCAGCTTAAACATTTTTTGGCTATCTGAAACTTCCCACCATACAGAGTGCTGTCCATCAAACAGCCATCTAAATCTATGTCAGAAATCTTTTTCTTTTTAAAAGATCTTACCTATTTTTTTTTATTTTTTTGAGAGAGAAAGAGAGACAGAAACAAAGACAAAGACAGAGAGAGCATGAGCAGGAGAGGGGCAGAGGGAGAGGGAGAAGCAGAGTCCTCAATGAGCAGGAAGTCCAATGCGGGGTTGGATTCTAAGACTCCAGGATCATGACCTGAGCTGAAGGCAGATTCTTAACTAAGCCAACCAGGCACCCCCAGGAATCTCTTTTACTTAAGTGCAATATACATTACCTTAAACAGTGGTTGGATTAAAAGAAAATTTAATATTTAATTACATTTTTCACAAACTTATGTCCAAAGTGTATTTTTTGGTCAAGATTTGAGAATGCTAAATTTTAATCATTTAATGCATGTTAAAACAATCTCTAAAGTACTCAAGAATTTTTAGAAAACAGTGAGTTTTATTTCTTTTATAATATATCAAACCAAGGGACTATTTTTCACATGAATGAGGGTTAAACCATTTCTGTCATAGGTTATTAAAGGAATGTAATCATTATGTTGTAGGCTTACTGGCACTAAAAATAAAACATTTCACAGTATGTAGTTTGTATCTCAAACTTGTTTTGATTTCTGAAATTTCATAATTGGTTCACTACAGTTTAATCTAGAAATAATCACTCATCACATACTTATTTTTAATGAAAAAGATAGGATTTGAAACAAAAGGAACACCAGAATGGGAGAAAACAGTAGAATATACATCCTTAACACCATGGAAAAGGCAGAGAGCTGTGCCTGGAGATGAAGCCTACCTTCAATGTGTGTGATTATTTCCATTGTGCAGTCCTATCTCTCTCACTCCACGCCTGGCATTTTATGTAAACCCAGAGAGTCCTAAGTCACCCCAGAAAATTCGACCTTTCTCAGCTCTTTGAACTTATGTCTCTGTATTTAGTCAGAATGAACTATCCTTAACTGCTTAGTATCTGATAAGTAACTTAAAGCCCAAAGGCCTCTGCATTTTATCAGCTGTCTGTGCATTTCGTGCATTGTGATAGGAGAGGATTTGACACTCTCACTCATGCGATGAAAGCCTCACAAAAAAGGAAATGTGGAAGATTTTTTGGAGTCTGGTTTGTAGCCCTCAAATAATATCACCAACATGCTAATCTGCTTTTAAGAGAGTTAGAAAATAAGGAATGTTCTACTGGAAGCATTTGTGATCTGAGCCTTAATTGTCTACTCACAGTTGATTAGTCTATTTGGTCAATCTCTTTCTCTCTGCTAAAGTTTGAGGAAGGTCTTTTCTAATTTTCTATTATTTGTTTGTGTCTCACAATAAACTTCCTCTATGCCCACCTTACCTATGGGCCAAAAAACAAACTAAAATATGGTTCCCCAAGTTGGCTGTATGTTACAATGACCTGAGGAACTTTAAAATCCTTATGCTTAGGCTGTACCATAGACCAACTAAACCAAATCTTTGGGGGTAGGACCCAGACATCCATATATTTTAAAGCCCTCTAGGTTATTCTAGTGTATATCCACAGTTGAAAATCACTTTCCTACAAATTGGGCTTGAGACTTTGAATCATCTTAATTGTAAGATGAAGACTTTCCATAAAGAGACATTATCCCTTCTCCCTGCTTCCTACAGCTTATCCATCTCAATATACATACTCAATATACTCCTACAATCATGGCTTGATAAAAGTTATTCCTAAAGAATAACTCTGGAGGACTTTTTTTTAAGGTAGATTCCTTACCCAACATAGAGCCCAACACAGGACTTGAACTCATGCCCTCAGATCAAGACCTGATGCGAGATCAAGAGACAGATACTTAACCAAAAGAGCCCCTGAGGTGCCACTGGAGGCCCTTTTATTACCAGAACATTATATCCTGATTTTACAGGACAGTTATGATCAATGGATACTTCTGTAGAAATGACTACCTACCCAAACTAGGAGCTCTAAACTCTGTCAACCCACAAAAATTACTTGAGGATTTTTAAAATATAAATTCTCTAAGAGTGGGCCCTGATCCAGCTGAAAATTCCTAGTGCTCTACCTAATACTATGAAGGACACAGCTTAAAAAGTGAACATCCTCTTACTCCTTCTTCTTTTCTCTTCTTGTTTAAAATTGATGGTTTTACCTGATTTTGGTTATGGGTGTTTTTCAAAATAATTAAACTAAGGTAGATTCCTCAAAATCTAGTATTTAAACGAATTTATTCAAGGGTGCTGAATCCTTGATTGGATACACACAACTTTCCAATTTAACAGGTATTTTTAGAGTGAATGGTTTAAACTATTTTTCTTTCATAATAAAAGAATAAAATGAATACAGAACTGTAATAAGGGTCTAAACCACTAATACAATAATTATATATAATATATGATGTGGGACATTTCTTTTCTTGTCATATATCATTCTTCCTTCTTCTCTAAATTATATTCTCATAATTTCAATACTTTACCTGAGTTGAAGATCTGTCTTCAAAAAAAGTTACCATTATCATTCATCTAATTTCTACTTCTATGATTCAGTTTAATTGATCTGGGTGTACCTGGAATCCTTATTCTCTAAAAGTTCTTTAGGTTATTCAAACGGATAGCCCAGATTGAGACCCATTGACCTTAACCTTGGATAGAAACTGCAGCCAGAGGAAACTATTTGTTCAATCAACAAGAATAAATGAATGAGTGAATGAATGGCTTCCTTATGGCTTTGAATAGGTAAATATTGACAAGTGCATATACCTCAGAGTGAAGACCAGTAATATTTTGAAATATTTAAAACTGTTTAGGGAGGAGATGTTCAGTGTGGTACCTGATGTGCACCAGAGCTATCGCTGGTCTTCCATTTGGTTTTTCTTTAAAAGAAAACCATTTTTTCTACCTTATTTTTCACTTTATACATAAATGGTCAGTAGCACAGTGAACAGTACTTCATCTGAACAGTCCTGGATTAAAGCAAAATAAAAAAATGAACTTGCTTCTGGCAGGAAGTAAAATGTTTCAGAGTACACGGCCCCCTGCCCAGTGCCTGTCAGTTCACCCAAGCCCTGTTGGCAGTAGACCTTTTCACATGTTGTTCTTTAAAGATTCAACTAAATATCTTCAACAGAAACAGTCTGAGGCAAGTAAGAGTGAGAGAGAATAAGGAATGAAAACCTAAGTCAGGAATTTTTTTTCTTTGTATTTCATTAACTCATGGTCCAGTATTTTGGTACAATTTGTACCATTTCAGATCTGTACTCCAGACAAAAATATATTAACTTGAAATATTGTGTTCAAAGAAATTCTACTATTCTATTATCATTAAATTATTTATCTAACTTTTTCCCCGCAGGTTTCCACAGTTTTATTAGGAGATGTTGTTTTCTGTGAAATATACTAGAAACCAGGGAAAGGGCATATCCACTTTGCAAGATAAAGGTTTTCATTTCTGCCACTTAGAAACGGCAGGGGCTGGGGCAGGGCGCACTGGAATTTAGACCCATTTCCTCACTTTTTGGGCTTCACTCACATTTCTTTTCTTTGTCAGCAAGCACCAGAGAACACAAACACAAAGACAAGAAATAAAAATGGAACGATCAACCTTCAGGCAGGCCACACCCAACCTTCACCTCCCCAGACTGCGAGCCAGGACTTGGAGGGGCTGGGGTCACAAATCGGCCACTCAGTTCTGTGTTTGCCTTTCTGACAATGACTCACCCAGATGTTCCCATCCTGATGATAGGGCTTCCAGTTTCTCCCAGTGTCACTGTACAGCATGCGGTACTGGGTCACCCAGTCTGAGCTGCTGTATCTTCCTTGGGTTGCAATGGCACTGATCTGCTTCCGATTGCCAAAGTCAACCTGAAGCCATTGATAATGGTCACTGTCGGATGGAGACCATCCCCCAGCACCTGAAGAAGGTCGAGGCAAGAGAGGAAAATGGATATTTAGAGTTGATGCTCTACAATTGACGATGGATTATGCCACATCTTTCAAATGGCCTTAGCAGTGCAACATTCTATAGATATATTATGGAATGTCCTTGATAGATGCCACTGGGACTTCAACTAATATCCTTCCAGCTGGGTAACATTGATACTCTAACCTCTTTATAGTGCAATTATGTGCTCATTTTCTCCTGAGCAAATGTCTTCATAATTCCTCAATTAGATCTTATTAGTACATGTCAAAGTCTAATTGGCTGAGGGCTGATCAATTTACCATGAATTCTTCAACTAAAAATCACAGGAAAAAAAAGTAACAATTTATTAATTCCTCATGTGAGGTTTTATGTTTGAGTAGATTATAAATGAAACAACCAATTATATACAACTCTAAACTGTCTTTTGCGTTAAAAAGTTCAGAGTTCAAAGAATACCAGTAGTTCTAAAGATGAGGTCTAATCTTACCTTAAGCTGCATACTCATACTTATGAGAATGAATATGAGAATATGTACTCAGGTATTATATTTGCTAACACTTAGGAGGCATACAACCCATGCCTCTTGATAACCACATTTTGAGGAAAACAATTTCAGTAACTAAATGAAATAAAACTTCTTTTGTTAAAATATAAAAATTGTTAAATAATAAAAGCAATTAAAAAAATAACATTAACATAGGAAAAAATACTCTTAGTTTATACCACTATATAAAATAACTATGGTTGCATGTAGATATATTATGGAAAATATGGCATAATGCTTAGTGCTAAGGGGAAATATAATTTTTTGAGTGAGTCTGGCTACTAATGGGAGTAAATGGTCAAAAAGTATTCAAGAAAGTATCCCATATACAGTATATCTGTATCTGTATCTATCTGTCTATCTATATAGTACTTTGCAAATAAAAAACTTAAGTGACAATAAAATAATTTATTCTATGAGGACTGTGATAATAGAAATCATTTTGCAAATCATCAGATATATCATTCATTTAATGATGTTTACATGGCTTGTTTCTACTTTCAGCTATGATAGAACACCTCTCCTGCCAGAAAAAAAATCGCAAAATTACAAAATGTATAATTCCTTTGTAGGGGTTAGAAAATAGACAATACAGGATCCCTGATCCCAAGAGAAGATGAACAAATGAGGTGACCCCTGCCAGCTTCCTGACTTTCTGCCTCATTCACTTTCTGGATTATGGCACATGAAAGAGCATCCCAGAGTACAACAGTGTCCTTGAGGTGGAGATGTATCAAAATCAAAGCTCCTGAGGAAGCTGGCTTTGGTAGGACAAGTGCAGGGGGCAGCTGTCAAGAGGAGGAGCTCTGGAAATCTGCACTCTAGGCTCTGTATGAATCGGAAGCTGTGTATTTGCAGACCAAGACTCCACAAGACCAGGGAAAGGTCATTATGAAATGAACAACCACCAAAGGGAGCCCAGGGCTGGAAGTAGTCTAACCTCACACCAGAGAAGATCGAGAGAAGTCGTCGAACAAGGCTAGGCATTCAGCAGACATGTCAGAAAGATTAGACTAATTTAGTCCTAAACCAAAGGCTATTCTGGGCACATCTGAATAAAGGTTGGTAACAAGCCTGAAAGATGACCAGTCTGACCAATAATCAAACCAACTCCTCGCTCAGATGAGACTCAACACTTCATTAAGGAAGGCCGTGAAAGTTCAGAAGCTCAGCAACATAGCATCTATAATGTCCAGTATAATTTTTTAAAAAAATATTAGACGTTTGGGGGAGCAGGCAAAAAATGACCTAAACAAGAAAAAATTCAGTCAACAGAAATAGTCTGTAAATAACAGAGATGATGAAATTAGCTGACCAGGACTTTAAAACTGAGCTTATAAATTAGTTCCATTCTTTGAGAGAAAAATATAAAATGTTGAATGAACAATATGAGATATTAATGGGGAAAATTTCAACCAAAGAGAACAAAATGGAAGTCTCTGAAATATATATAAATATATAAATATAAATAACTATATAACTATATATAAAACTATATATATAACTATATAACTATATATATATATAAAACTATATATATATATATAAATAAAATTGGGGGTGGGGCAAGGAAGGAAATAGAGGAGGGAACAGAGAGAAAGAAAGAATCTTAAGCAGGTTCCACACTGAGCATGGAGCCTGATGCAGGGCTCAGTCCCACAATCCTGAGATCATGACCTGAGCCAAAATCAAGTCAGTCACTTAAACAACTGAGCTGCTCAGGTTTTTCTCTGAACTATTTTTATACCTGAAATAAAACATATACTGGATAGGCTTAGCAGCAGCTTAGAAACTGAGAAGAAAACATTAGTATACTTGCACACCAGGCTGCATAAACCATTCGAATGGAAGGTCAGAGGAGATAAAAGGCTTAGAAATGGACAGTGCTCCAGTGGCCGGCAGGATAATATTAAGTGTCCTAACAAACAAGCAAATGGAGAGCTGAAATCAGAGAAAGTTGAGATTGGGGGCAGAAAAAAAAATACATTTTTTAAAAGATTTTATTTATTTATTTTAGAGACAGAGCTCACAAATGGGGTGGGGGGCAAATGGGTTTACAGAAGCAGAGAGAGAATCCTAAGCAGACTCCACATCAAGCCTGGAACCCAATGCTGGGCTGGATCCCAGGACCCTAAGATCAGGACCTGAGCCAAAATCAAGAGTTGGACACTCCACTAACTTAGTCACTCAGGTGCCCCTAGTTTGTTTATTTTCAAGTGAGCTTGATGCCCAGCGTGGATCCCTAAACAAGACTTGAATTCATGACCCTGAGATCCAGACCTGAGCTGAGATCAAGGATCGAACATTTAACCCACTGAGGAATCCAAGCACCCCTAAAAAATACATTTGAAGAAACAGTGGTTGAAAATAGTAAGCCCAGCTATCTGAGGAATTCAGAGCTACAAGCGGGATCAATACAGAGATAAACACACCAAGTCTCATCCGGAATCAACTGGTAAGAAAAACAGTGCTAATGAGAAATATCTCAAAAGTAGCCAGAGGGCAATAACATCTTAGCAAAAACAATGCAAAACAAAAGACAACAGAATGGCATTTGAATGAATGCACTGAATAAATTTGAATTTTGCAGCCCTGTATTCAAGTATACTAATGTTCTCTTCTCAGTTTCCAAGCTTTTGCTAAACCCATCCAGTACAGGTTTTATTTTAGGCATAAAAACAGTTCAGAGGGAAGCCTGGGCAGCTCAGTTGTTTAACTGACTGACTTGATTTTGGCTCAGGTCATGATCTCAGGATTGTGGGACTGAGCCTTGCATCAGGCTCCATGCCCAGTATAATTCCTCTTGAGGAACTTCCTGGGTGAAAAAGAGGCACTGTATCCAAGGGCATGCCCCTTCCTGGGTTTGTACACTTGCAGTGACCGGTCAACCAGGAGTTTGAAAGAGCAGTCCTTCCACCTGCCCCAACTTGGGAAAACTGGCGAGTCATGGTGGTCTGCAGAATTGGTCGAAGCCTCCACTGAGACTATATTGCATCTCACCTTCTCCTTCTGCCTCTTTCCACTTCATCCCTTTCCCTGCCACAAGTCTCCATCCCAAAAGTACTCTCTAATGAATTCCCTACATGTTCTTCTCCATCTTAGAATTTGTAACCTGGGGAATCCAGTCTGCAATATCTCCTTGGAACCACTCTTCTGATAATCTCACTAACAATGGGAGTTACTTGTCTCTGTCCGTGTGTGTTATCTATATGCTGTTTTTCCCCTATTGTAGTATCTAATTTTCCTATAGTCATCTATCATCCACATACCTACTTTACCTAGAATTCTGTAAAATGTTAGAGGAGCTGTAGATGAATTTCTGGGATAATAACATACCCCATCATCAAGAGATTATAAATATACCTTCTTATCTGTTAGATATATTGTTCCAAACTTAGGGGAAATTCTATAGCCAACTGCGTAGAAAATTCTATGTATTACCAAAGCATTAAGATGATTTGGTCACTGGAGTAAATATGAAATTATTGCAATGACTGAAGAGGGGCGAATGTAAGCAATTAATTGCCCAGTAAAATTAGAATATTTCTCATAACTAGTCCTCAAAAAAAATTCCAGTATAAATTTTCTCAAGTTACTCATTTTTTACTGCATTACAATTTTTTAATAAGGAGGCAATTAACATACCACTACTTAATCCCATTAATCTCACTACTTCAAAAAGTAGAATTTAATGTCAACTTTAAGGGAAGCAAAATTCTAAAAGAAGGGAAAATATAAGTTAAAAGTTATTTCTTTGCAGAAGTACACGTGGAGAGAATAGTGATTAACCTCAAGGGGAGGGCAAATGTCAGGCTTTCGTGAAGAACATCATAGAAAGATGGATGAAAAGTTTCCTATTTTTCTTTGATCTATAAAGCAGTGTAATTTGGGGAAGTTGATTACTTTGTTCATTTAGCTTGTGAAATGTGTAGCCTCTATTGATCCAAGGATTAAGGATGATAACTCTTTCACCACAAAAACCTCGGGAAAATGGTATATAAGAGAGAAGTGTTCCCCAACAAATTGCGGAGAGTATGAGAGAGCAAATGCATTCCCAATGGATGTTGCGATAGCTCAAAGGAAAAAATCTCCAAAGTTGAAGAGAAGGTAGAGGAGGTAGAAATAGTGAATAGTCATGAACTCTTAGTTTCTAAGAGGACAACACTAACTCTTACTTGGAAATAACAGAACCAAATATATCAGCTGATAACTAGTAAGTTGTTAGCATGAACTGAAAGATGTGCATTTATATAAAACTCTTACCATTCCCTAGACAGGAAGAATGCTGTTCCCTCCCTTTCTTTCTCTCCCTCTCTTCTTCCACTTCCCTTCATCCCTCCCTGTCTTCCTGTCTTTCTCTTTTTTCTTTTTTTCCCTCTCTCTCACATGAATATACCCATTGTGTGTGTGTGCATGTGTGCGTGTGTACGTGTATGAATTATAAAGATACACAGTGTTTATAGTGTAGTGTCCTACTCTACCGGAGTTAGTTGAGTGAGAAATTATAATAGAGAACCTGGAGAAATGGATGAAACTAGTCCTCTAAACTTACTGAAAACTTATAATTAATAATGGCCATCTCTGTTTTATATTTTATAAACCAGTACCTCTGAGAGAAAAGGAAAACTTAGTAGGTGTTTCAAGAGAGGGCTTGAAATTTCTTTTCTAGTGATAAAGGTCTCCTGCCTAAACATGATGCCCAAGTGGGTGGCTGTAACACCACCAGAGATTATAAGCCTAGATTCTAATTTAAAAGAAAAAGGTAGAAAAATTTTTTCAATTAAGTATAGTACTACCTTTAATAACTGGTTGAAAAATAGGTATCAGATGAAAAGAATAAATTGAAGATGAGACTTTCAGGCAAGATCGTATTATGAGTTCTGCCTTGGAGGCTTCCTTCTGCTCCAAATACATAGTATTTTTAGATAAGATAGATAAAAAGAAAATTGAAAAGACATAGCCAGGATAACAAATAAGATAAGCATCTCCATGCACAAGAAATGCAACCCAGGGGCACCTGTGTGGCTCAATGGGTTAAAGCCTCTGCCTTTGGCTCGGGTCATGATCCCAGAGTCCTGGGATCGAGCCCAGCATCGGGCTCTCTGCTCAGCAGGGAGCCTGCTTCCCTTCCCCTCTCTCTGCCTCTTCTCTGCCTACTTGTGATCTCTGTCTGTCAAATAAATCTTAAAAAAAGAAAGAAAGAAAGAAAGGAAGGAAGAAAGAAATGCAACCCAAATGCAAGGTCATGGGTAGGACCAAAGCAGAGGCTGGCTGGGTCAGGGTCTGGGAATACACAGAGGCAGCATCCACCAGCTCCTGGGGAATACTGATAAACATAAGTCTCTCCATGTGTGTCAGAGAAAGGAAGCCTGGGGCAGGGCTGAAAATTAAGACTGGCCCAGGAATAACTTGCTTGGGAAACAAGACTAAAACAGCCGCTTACTGACTTAAAAATATGGCTTTAGAGACTGTACCCAGAGAACTTAGAACACAGGGAGCATCTGGGTGCCTCAGTCAGTTAAGTGTCTGCCTTCCACTCAGGTTGTGGTCCCGAGGTCCTGGGATGGAGCCCAGAGTTGGGCTCCTTGTTCAGCGGGCAGTCTGCTTCTCCCTCCTCCCCGGCCTCCAAGTAAATAAAATCTTTTTTAAAAAAGGAAGAAAACAGGTATATATGAGCTCAGCACCACTGACTCAGTGACACACTTATGATTCTCTAATAACACGGCCAGACAAAGGCAAAAGGTCATCCATGTAACATGTGGTTCTGGACTGGGTATGTGGGAAGCTGCACAGAGAAAGTCACAAAACTATCAGGCAGAAAAGGAGGTGAGAGACAGAGTCAGAGAGAGCCAGAGAGGCTGGTTATCAAGAAGAGTGTGGAAACCAAAATTTCAAATCACAGGAAAGAAAACAAATGCCACAAAGTCAGATAATAAAGTCAAAAGTTCAATGGAAATTAGCTCCAGATATAAGAAACATTAAGGACCAGTTGAAATAAATATGTCTCAGGTTTTGGGGTGCCTGGGTGGCTCAGTGGGTTAAGCCGCTGCCTTCGGCTCAGGTCATGATCTCAGGGTCCTGGGATCGAGTCCCACATCGGGCTCTCTGCTCAGCAAGAAGCCTGTTTCCCTCTCTCTCTCTCTGCCTGCCTCTCCGTCTACTTGTGATCTCTCTCTGTCAAATAAATAAATAAAATCTTTAAAAAAAATATGTCTCAGGTTTTCAAAAATATAAAAGTAATATATCCATTAAAAACAGCAGTAATGATCAGATTCAACCAGGGAAAATAAAGCATTTACAGACAGATACTACAAAGAACCAAAAAGTGATCTTAGGAATAAAAAAGTGTAGTCATTCACAGGGAAAAGAAAACTCCATCAGAGGAAAATCCACAATTTACATATTGCCTGAGAAAGAATCACTCAGCTGAAAGGTTATATTGCAGGATTCAAACAGAAGTCCATATAGGAAAAAACAAAACACATTAGAATTCAAGAACTTTGGCTTTTGACCAAGGTGGAGTCATAGGGATTGAATTTACTTTCCCACCCGAAACAATGAAAAAGCAGTAAAAACATATAAAATGATAGTTTGCAAGACCATAAGATATGAGGCCATCAAGGGCTGGAATCTCTGAGATACGGAACAAAATGAAGTGAGCCCTACTTCCCAGCTTCGTATCTTGAGAGAGTTTCCAGTCTGAGGCATCAGAAAGAACCCAGGCAGAACATGGTGGAATCCTTGAGTTGAAGAGAGAGAGCTGTGAAACCAGGTGGCTGGAGTCAGAAGCAAAAGAAAGAGCAGGGAAACCTCCTCAAAGTCTTAAGTTGAGTAATGATTAGCATACATGTATGGAGAAACTACCCAGAGCTGAGCAAAGAGTCATCTGAATGGAGGAAGGTACTTCTTTGTACTACTTACCATATGTTCCCACCATCCTCTTCCTAGGTATTTTCCCAAAAGAAAACAAAGCCTGTGAACATAACAAAGTCCTGTGCACAATGTTCTTAGCAGCCTTCCTTGTAATAGCCCAAAGCCAAAAGCAACTCACATGTCCATCAACAGATGGACAGATAAACAAATGATGTATATCCATATTGCAGAATACTATTCAGTAATCAAAAGGAATGGCTGTTGATACAGACTACATGATTAATCTGGAAATAAAGGACCAAAAAAAGTGCATATGGTACAATTCCATTTATACAAGATTCTTGGAAAGGCAAAGTGACATATAGGAAGAAAAGCAGATCAGTACTTGCTAGAGGGAGGGGAAAATGGGTTACAGGGATGCCTGGGTGGCTCAGTCAGTTAAGCGTCTGCTTTCAGCTCAGGTCATGATCCCAGGGTCCTGGGATCAAGCCCTGCATTGGGCTCCCTGCTCAGCAGGGAGTCTGCTTCTCCCTCTCCCCCTGCCTGTGTGGGTGCTCTCTCTTTGACAATAATTTTTTTTAAGAAGAGGGTTACAAAGTTGCAAAAGTAACCTTCCTGGGGTAGTGAATATAGTCATCATCTTGATTGTGGTGATGGTTTCATAGGTGTAACATATATAAAAGTATCAAATTGTATAATTTAAATATGTACCTATTAGTGTATATTAACGATACATCAATAAAGTTGTCAAAATGTGTAGAAAAGGAGAATAAAGATGGAGTTTCAATGATAAGTTTAACAAGTTCTAGAATAAAACAAATACATGGAATATAAACATTTGAAGAAGTCGTGATTGAAATTTTTTCAAAATTGAGAGGAAAAAAAGTCATGATTCCACAGGTTTAAAGAGACCATCTGAACACTGAAAACATGTAGTGGAAGAGTATTATGAAAAGTGTATTTTGAGGTGCAAATGAAAGCTTGTCTAAAATAATAAGACTGATGAGAGGCAATAAAAAAATAAAGTTTAAGTAGACAATTGAGAATTATCTCATTGATTAAAAAAAAAACAGCATCTGAAGAAGTGCAAAAATTTTCCTGCTAATGAGCTCAGATGTTATTTACAGTGGGACATAAACAGCTAGAACGTGTGGAGTCTGACCTACTTAGAAGAATTAGGTTAGACTTCAACCAAATGTAGATACTTGTTGATCTGAAGCCAGAAAAGAGAGCCCTAGACCTTAATTAATGTCTGTTGTGAGCCAGAGAAGTGAAAATGGCAATGCCACAGTCTATTCCTAAAATATGGGAAAATTAATGCCTGTATAATATTAAAACAAGAGTATGAAAGCACATTTTGAAACAAAACAAAAAAGAAGAAGTGATTTTATCAGACATTATTAGATGACAAGACGACAGAATGACTTGTCTCCCTTTTCTATTTTCTCCAACGAAGGCAAGAGCTTTCACTTCATCCTGGGAAGGGCAGAACTAATAACTGAGTACAGGAATTATCTCCTGTGACAAGGTAGGACATAAGCAGAGAGGCAGAGCTGCTTTAACTTTTTTGAAACATTTAGCCTATATCCCAAAGCACTGGCATTATTCACGCATCTAACCTAGCTTCTTTCATATTTATCAAAGGAGCTGCCAGGAAAGTAAAGATAGCCTCCCCCCCACCCCACATGCACACATTAAAAACAAGGGACTTAGTGAATCTAGAAACAAAAATAGATAGGAAAGCTCTTCTTCAAAATCTGGCATGTGGGTTATGAGCATTTAGAACTAAGGAGAAATGGGGGGTTGCTGACACTGGAGGTAGTATTGGGGGGCTATAAGGATTTCCTTTTTGAACATGTTCTTGTTACTAGAACACAGTAAATTCCATAGATATATGCCTAACTTGATTTTAGCAGAGCATTTGGCAATATCTCTGATAAATATAAAATGGCAAAATGTGTTCTGGAAGATAACAGTTTTGGGAGCACTCAAAATTGGTTAATAATTATGCCCCAAATATGTTGATTAATGACTATGTCAACTTGAAGAGAGCTCCCTAATAATGTGCCACAGGCTTTCATCCTGTACACTGTCATTTTTAATATTTTTATTAGCTAAGGCATGGAAGACATGCTTATGAAATTTGTCAATTACATAAAGCTGGAAGAGAGACCTAATAGGATAACTAACTGAATTATGATGCAAAATGTTCTTGACTGACTGCAAATCTGAGCTTGTACCAGCACAATTTGCTTTATCATCAGTAATAAACCAAGATGGCCATTATGAAAAAATGCATTATCCATTTCACAACTAAGGTGTATAATGCGTGGGAATAAAAATGCAACCTTAATTTACTTTGTGGAAAATACAGTGTTGAAATGATGGCATCTATAGTACCATATATTTGCAGTATTACATTCAAAACATTTTTGATACATTTTTATTAAGGCTTTACATGTAAATAGAAAAGTTAACAAACCACAAACATAGTGTATTAGAAATGATCTCAACAATGACCATAACTGTGTAATCACCATGCAGATCTCTAAAGAAATCCTTGCCAGCAACCCATAAGCTCTCACAGGGTCCTTTTCCAAATGTGGTCACCTTTCTCTCCCCAATGAATTGCTCAAGATTCATCCACGGAATTGAATTTAGCAGTATATACCAGGTTGTAGATTGCTCATTTTCTTTCTTGTCTGATGTTACATTGTATAATCTACTTCTCTTTGTGAGTCCACTCCAGTGTTAAACACGTGGATATCTTCAGTGTGGAGTTACTAGAAAGAATTTAGCCATCAACATTTTTGTTCATGTCTGTGAACACCTATTTGTGCCTTTCTGTTGGGCATATACCTAGGAGTGGAATTTTGGGCCCAACATGTTTGTATTTTTAAGATTAGTCCACTTCCTGAACAATTTCCGAAAGTAGTTGAGCTGAGTTTTACCCCTGCCTCCCCAGACACACATGGTAGCATGGTCATGAGTTTCTGTTTCACCACATCCCTACCAAAATTTAATGTTGTTAACTCTTTTGTTTGTTTGTTTTTCCAGTAAGTTTAGTTTAGACATTCTGGCTCAATGTAAGTTTAATTTTCTTTTTCCTGATAACTATACTCTGTTAATACAACAACTTATTATAAAATTATTGTAAATTATGACATAGGTGTTAAGGGGCACCTGGGAGGCTCAGTGGGTTAAAGCTTCTGCCTTCGGCTCAGGTCGTGATCTCAGGGTCCTGGGATCGAGCCCCTCATCAGGCTCTCTGCTCAGCAGGGAGCCTGCTTCCCCCTCTATGCCTGCCTCTCTGCCTACTTGTGATCTCTCTCTGTGTCAAATAAATAAATAAAATCTTTAAAAAAAAAAAAAAGACATAGGTGTTATGAGTGCAAGGATAGACAAATAGACCAAATAAATAAAATATAGATTCCTGAAACAAAACCATATAGTGCCTACCATCCCATAAGCTATGGCACAGGTAATAAAAGGAAATAGTAGAGAAAGGAGGTATTTTCTTTAATAATACATTTGAGGTCATTTGGATATCCACATGGGAAAAAAGTGAAGTGTGGATTTTTCCTATACTGCACTTAAAAATCAGGTTAAAATAGGTTGATCCAAATGCGAGGGGTCAAACATTAAAGTTTCTAGAAGACAGTATAGGATAATAACATCATATTCCTGGAGTTGTAAAATATTTCTTGAACAGGGCTCAAAAGCTCTAGCTATATAAGAAAAGATGGATAAATTAGTATTAAAATTAAAACTTGTTGATTATCAGAAGACATTAAGAGAGTGAAATGGATAATCACTGATGAAGGGATGGTATTTCCCAACATGTAACCAACAAACATTCATATACAAAATGTATAAGTAAGTTCTGAAAATCAGTAAGAGATGTTCAGACAATTCAATCTAAAACAATGATCAAAGACTCATAACAGGTAATACACACCCACCCAAAGGAACATATGTTATACAACATATTAAAAAATGTTCAACCTTATGGGATTGACATTTTAAGACAGACAAAAAACTAAGAATTTTCAGAGTAACCAAAATGATGAGAGCACCTAATTTCATCAGATTTCTTTGAAGGGACCAAAGATGTTGAAGCTTTATAAGAAAAAAATTTCTATTCTCATCAGAAAGAGTAGATCTTCACAGGAAGTTAACCTGGGCCAGGGTATAAAAGTGAACACATGTACACAAGTTTAATTAATATAATAATTAAGTTTGATTAGAAAATCTTGAATGACATGCTCTGTAATTTTTAAATTTCCTAACCACACAGTGTATAAGATGTGTTTTTTTTTTTTTTAATGTCTTGGAAATACTATAGCAAAGAGAAAACAGATGTTTTCTGTGTGCTACTTTAGGTGGTGGTGTCAGGAAAAGAAGACTGAAATTACAGGTAGTCAGAATTCAGTATAACAATTTAAAAAACATCATGATAACATCAACAATAGAGTGGATTATTATAAGTAGTGAGCTCCCCATTATTGGAATTATCCAACTGAAAGCTGGATAATAAGAATTTCTTCAGAGGAGAGTTTCATGCCGGATGGGAGGCTGGACTAAATAGCCTTTCATTTCATTCACAAAGAAAACTGGAATGCAATACAAACTATTATGTTGAATTTATAAGCAAAACTATCAAGTGATTTTTATTTCTTATTGCCTTAAAACTAACAGCTATCCAAATTTTGGTTGATCTAGTTTATTAACATCAGGGGGGATATTATTTATACTATCGCTAAGTGACATTTGAGTATATATAACCTTTATTAGTAAACAGTCTGGTTGTTTGCATTTTTACCACGAATAACTTCCCTGGTTTATTCATTCAGCAGATATTTATAGAGTCCTTCTGCTAGCCATTAAGGGTTTTGTGTTTTGTGTGTGTGTGTTTTAAAGATTTTCCTTATTTATTTGAGAGAAAGAGAGAGAGAAAGAGAGTGCTCGCACAAGCAGGGGGAGGGGCAGAGGGAAAGAGAGAAGCAGGCTCCCCGCTGAGCGGGCAGTCCAATGCTGGGCTCCATACCTGGATCAGGACCTAAGCTGAAGGCAGTTGCTTAACCGACTGAGCCACCCAGGAATCCCTGTGTTTTGTTTTGTATTTTTTTAAAATAATTTTTTCATAAGCAGTTTACTAGACCATTTTTTACAATTTACTTATTTATTTGAAAAATGTATAAAACTATTCTTTATTTAATAAAAACTTTAGTATTGGCAAAAGCAGTACCTAACATACATTTAAGGTTCACAGAAATGAGGTCTTCTGTGCAAAAAATAAAAGCCAATGAAAATATTATAACCAAGTCATAGTCACTGAAGTCATTTTCCCCTCTCTGCAACTACGAGGAAACTGCTGTTTCATTCTTGCTTGTAAGAAGAACAGAAGAGCTTCATGTCATATCCCAGTATCCCTCTGCCCACTGCACCCTGAATGCAGTTAGGATCAAGGAATTCCTTACTTTGAATTCCTAAAAAGAAATTAAAAGTTATGTGGGCAAGACGGCAATTTTGTTTGCATCCTACTGCTTTACTCTGTATTCTTCATCTCTGGCATGCATTCCTACCAAAGTCTACAGAATTTTGGAAACAGCATGGTTAATTAGAAATCGTTTTCCAACTTCCTTGGTCAAGTGCATATTCACTGGCTTTGTCCAAAAAATGCCATCATCCCCAAGATACACTTCTCTCTGATGAAATAAGAACAGTAAAAACATTGTTCACAACACGACTCACATAATATATTGTTCAGTGAAGGTGGAGCAGTAAGGTTATGGGTTAAAAGAGCTTCAGCATTCAGACATGCAACAGTCATCTTTAGATTATTAAATAAAAGTGATGTCTATTTACAGAGAGGACTGAGGGAAGGATGTAGCTGTAGAAATCAATTAAGTTGTGGGACTCACAACAGATCCTGAACAAGTCTTTAAGTCAAGTCTGGATAATCAACTCTGTGAAGCCAAGGACCAAGTTTTATCTGCAATTTTTTTTTAAAGATTTTACTTATTTATCTGACAGAGAGAGAGAGAGAGAGAGATCACAAGTAGGCAGAGAGGCAGGCAGAGAGAGAGGAGGAAGCAGGCTCCCCACTGAGCAGAGAGCCCGATGCGGGGCTTGATCCCAGGACCCTGAGACTATGACCTGAGCCGAAGGCAGAGGCTTAACCCACTGAGCCACCCAAGCACCCCTTATCTGCAATTTTTAAGAACCACTGCTACCCATGGTTCCCTAGACCAAGGAGACTCTGAATAAATATCTGTTAATAGAGTGGATGCGAGAATTAATTAAATAATAAGTGAATATGTGAAGGGACGGATTGACAAATAAATGACATTCTGGAAGAAAGAGTCCTGAAACAAGAGAAAAAAATCCTTGGGGCTAGTTGTATGACATGGAAGAAAGGCACAGATCATGAAAGACAAATAATATAAGTTGAACTGTAATAAAAAATACATAAATATATTTATTTATAAAAATGTATATAAATACATGTATTTACAAATACTCATGAGTTACATTGTATCTTCAGGAAAGAACTGAAATTTTTGTTAAAGCACTCATTGTATTTAGGCTAACTATTATTAATATTATTTGTGGCTTAAGATATGGTAAGTGAACTCTCACTCAAGAACATGTATTTGTTCATTCCTGAGAATCGTTTGATTGCCATCATCCATTAAATCTTTATAAATTAAGTTTTTAGCCATTATTCTCAAAAGGTCCGTGGGTTGAATCAGAACTCTCGTGCTCAAAATACATAAAAATGGGGAAGGAACAGTCATTTGGAATTTAATTTTAACATGTTTTACTTGTCTGTGGTTATTATTCATACATAAGCATGCCCAAGACGATGAACATACCCGCCTTCCCTTCCTCAGTGTGGCGGGAGCAAATGGTCTATGTGGGTCGAGAAAGTGAGGGGACAAGGTCTCTGATGTGCTAGAGATGAGCAAGGGCTTTCTCATTCCATGAGGGATGGGCAGTCCTGGCGTTGGTCTGCTCCAGAGGTATTGAACAGACTTGACTGAGGGAGTGCACAATTCAAAGTGAAAGTTTTAAGAATCCAATTTTAACTCATCGTGATAGAAAATCCCTTTAACTTCTGCAACAGCTTTTAGCTAAGTGGCTAAAATTAAGTGAATTTCAAGACTGATTCTCATCTATATCATCAAAACCTAGTCTCTAGCTAGCATTTTATACAAAATAAGGTACGGTTATTTATTACTGTTTCCTTCACTTAAGAAAGAAAAGGGTCAGAGGCACATTTACAAAATGAAAATGTTCTCACTGGTAACTAAATATAGTTTATTGTTTATTAACAAAATAATTAGGGATGCAAGTAACATCTCCATGCCATCTGCCTCAGGGACTCCTTTATTGAAGCCTCGTTATTTTCTGGGGCAAAGCCTTTGCCATAAAAGAGATTGCTGGAAAAAATGCAGAAGAGCAAAAAAGAAGTGTGCATATTATCAGTGTTTTAGCAAAATCTGTTATGGGATATGCAATAATGCCAATTATTTATGCAAATAATATATGCAAAACTAGGTGCAAAATTGTCTTTAGTGTGTACAGTGATAGTCCATTGATACACATACATTTTATATATACAATGATCTATGCAACAATACAAAATTGCCAATGATCTATGCAATGATATAAGGAAATATCTTGTATACTCAATGATTTTCAAGCTAAGGTCTACAGGAAAGTACAGAAAGATGAGGCCATTTTCCTGTGAAAAGATCATGACAATTGAGACAGATATTTCTACTGACTTGAAGTAAGTGGAAAATTGCCTCATTTCTCCACTTTTTACATTTGTACACTCCATCTCTGACTATGATGTAGCAATGTGAAATGTTTGAAAACATAGGTTTCTTCCTCTGCTTTCGTTCCCTTCCTTTTCCTCTTTTCAGAGAGAAACTGCAAAGAGATTATTTCCAAGATCAATAGAGTTAAATTTAGTAAACATACCCTTTAGATCAAGCTCCAATGTCTTTTATAAGTTCTGTGATCTTCCCCGTAACTCATGCATAGTAAGTGACTCCTTTCTCTTTGACCAGCACTTTCTGTGCACATTTTTATTCTAATCCCTAACCCCCATTACTGGAAGGCAGGCGTTATGCCATTCCCAAGCTCAGGCTTAGAATCCTCAAAAGCCCTATGAAAGTATGTGGCACATTGCGGGCTCTTAAAAAAAAAAAAAATACCTGCTATAATTACAGAATCTGTTTTAGTCAAGAGAGGAGATTTTTAGCATTCATATACTTGGCAACATAAACCTATTTCACCAAAAAAGTTGTGGGTGTATTTTGATATAAATAGAAAATATTTATAGTAGTTCCACCTCTTTAGGCTCTGAGTGTGTAGGGAAACAACAGTAGGATATGTGTGTGTGTGTGTGTGTGTGTGTGTGTGTGTGTGTTACATATATATAACAGATGGGTCTTAGAAATACAGTTGTTTTTAGTACAATCTTCTATAAATGGCAACTTCATATACATAAATCCATCAATTCTCCTTGCAAAGAACTCCTTTAATAGATTTTCTCATAGTGCAAGCTTGAAATCGGCTGTTCTAGCAATGCAATAGGACAACTTCAAGAAAGAAAGTCAAAAACAGTATCAGGACAAAACAAAACAGGTCCAAAATGCTTTGTATACTTTTATAAAGTTCACATCTTTCACTGTCACAGGAAGTCTCCCATCTCTCCATAACCACCACATCACTAATCTTGACTCTTCAAAATAGGATTGTATCTTCTGGCTGAGACTGAAGTATTGTATTGTAACAGAATGAGCAGTGGACTAGAATCAGGAAGCAACAGGACCTGACAGCAGACAGGTCACACTACCGGAATAAAAGTAGCATCGACTGGGTGGCTTAAAATGAAATTTATTTCCCACAGTTCTACAGGTGGGGAAGCCTGCATTGGAGCAGCCGTCAGATTCATGTCTGATGAAAGTCCACCTCTTGGCTCACAGATGGCTGTCTTCTAACCATGTCCTCCCGTGGTGGCGGGGGTCAAGGATCTCTCTGGGGGCTCTTTTATAAGGGCACTAATTCATTCATGGAGTAGCAGCCCTCATGACCTGATGACCTCTCAGTGACTTCACCTCTAAATACTATCACGCTGGTTTCAGTGTATGAATTTTTGGGGGGACACGAATGGCAGGTCCCAAGCTTAGTTATAAAAATAAGTTTGTGTTACCTTATGGAACATGGTGTCCAAATGAAAAGCCTCAGCATTATGAGTCAGCCATGATAAAAATTAAGAGAACTCATAAATAGTATTTGATGAAAAACCTTGGAACAAGAGGACACAATATTGTTGGCATGAAGTCTTTGATAAGTAATGTTCTCACCATTTTTTTAGCCATCTCATTCACAAAAGTTCTCATCAGAAAAACCCAATGATTGTAGGAGTAGAACGATGAACAGTGTTAGAGATAAGGGTGGGTGGGGCAAGTTATTTATCTAATGCAAGTTAAAACTGTATTTCTCTTTTGGTCTCTTTTCTCTATCTCTTTATATCTACTGACATACAATGAAAAAGCAAGACATTAAGGTATTCAGTTGCTAACTAGACAGTTTTTGATTAATTCCTCAAAATGTAATCTTGTAACTTTGTGATAACCACAGAACTGTAAAAACCCATTTGTTGTAGGAAATTGGACTTTTATATTTTAAGCTGTAAGTGAACGCCAGTCTTGTATTATCTAATTTATCTCTATGAAGAAGAAGGAAAAAAAAAGAAATTCCACATCGCGCCTGCCTTATGGTACCTGGCCTGATATTCTGTACACTATACCTGTGCTTTCGTAATTCAGAAAGCGTGAGATGCTCTGGATTTCTCCATGAACACCATTCGTAGCATCTAGCAACTTCTGATCAAATTACAATGGTAGTTTTGTTTTATGCTGGAGATAAAAATGCCACTATAACTGCTACATGAAGAAAAACATTGTAAGGGAGTACAGAAGCTACAGAGGAAGAAAAAAAAAACCTCACAGGAGAACTGATTTAAGGCGTGTTGTCAGTGACCAGATGGACGAGAAAAGTGACAGGACTGTTAGATTCGGTTTTAGGGTGAGGCCTACCAGTGGCAATGGTGAGAGAAAAGGGGTCAAGGATGGCTTCTGGATATTTTGGCTTGAGAAACTGACAGCATATTGGGATGGTTTCAGGTACCCTCAGAAGCAGATGGACCTATGTCATTCACTTCGCTGTACGTCAGCATGTGGGCATTTTGTCATCTCATATCATCATCAGAAAAAGGGCTTATATAGTATAATAAGAAACACTGAGAAAGACCACCTTCACATAACACTTACTACAGTATATTGTTATGTGTTTCTATTTCACTAGTTACTGTTAATAATCTCTTATAGAGATTTAATTCATAAATTCAACTTTATCGTAAATATATGTGTATGGGAAGAAATCCATGGTGTATATATATATATAGGCTTGGTACTATCCAGGGTTTCAGGCATTTACTGGGGGGTCTTGGAATATATCCCACATGGACAAAGTGTGGGGGGGAACTACTGTATTGGAGAAACACATTTGGGGAAGAAAATTAGAAGCTGTGTTTCAGCCTTTGGTATGAGCTGTCTATTAGACATTTGAGTGAAGATTCCAAGTAGGTTGTATATATAAGTCTGGATATCAAGAAGAAGTCAGAGTTTAGGGTATAAATCTGGAAGTCATCAGAATATGGATGATCTTAAAAGGCGACTTTAAATGAGATGCCTTTGTGAGGGAAGTGAACAGGGTCTAGGGCTTGAGTGGCTACCCCGACATGTGGTAACTATTTAGAGACTAAGGAGAAAGAATGTCAAGGGAGGTAGGAAGAAAACCAGGAGAGTGCGGTGCCTTGGAAGACCAAACATAACAGCTTTTTCAAAAAAGGAAGTGGTCAACTATGTTATTTTTGAGGTGATGTGAGAACACGCTTTTTTAATAATCAAAATATAATCATTGCATTTAAGCTCTGAACTCTACCTTGTCAATACCGGAAACTTTTCTCCTATAGGAATAACTATCACTGCTTGCCACTCCTTCCCTAAAGGAAAAAGAAGTGTGCATGAAGATGGTTTTTGTTCCACTATACCACTACTCATAATCAACCGAAACTGGGACATATAAATTTTCATGGGGGGAAAGTTTGGGAACTTTGCACAAAGAGGTTATATAGAAACCTTTGTAACCAAAAAATATAATAAAGATTATTTCCAAATTATTTATGAAAAGAACAGAAAATGAAACTTAATTATGCACTGATTCAAAGAAGGTAAAATTGCGAACAAAACAGACTGGTATAGAATAAAATTTCACATCTTTACTCGATTAACTTATTGTTATTTTAATTTTATAAAGTAAAAATGTTTGTCATTATAATTTTACGCTTTGGCATGTTAATTAGTGATGTTGAATATCTTCCACACACCTACACACGCTAATTAAAAAACTACTAACTATCCCTCTAGGGCCTTTGTCTATTTTCTTACTGATGTTTTAATGGTTTTCTTCTCCCACTGTATGAGCTTTTTAAATAACATGGATGCTATTCTTTAGTCTCATTCCCATAAATAAAATACTACTATAATGATTTACATTCAACGATCATATATGGTAATAGACTTATGTGTGATCTTTACCCAAATTCCCATTCTATGTGTGTTTAAAGATTTTATTTATTTATTTGACAGAGAGAAATCACAAGTAAGCAGAGAGGCAGGCAGAGAGAGAGGAGGAAGCAGGCTCCCTGCTGAGCAGAAAGCCCGATGTGGGGCTCGAACCCAGGACCTGGGATCATGACCTGAGCCGAAGGCAGCGGCTTAACCCACTGAGCCACCCAGGCGCCCCATATGTGTGTTTAAAAACAAAATCCTGGGGGCGCCTGGGTGGCTCAGTGGGTTAAAGCCTCTGCCTTCGGCTCAGGTCATGATTCCAGGGTCCTGGGATCGAGCCCCGCATCGGGCTCTCTGCTCAGCAAGGAGCCTGCTTCTCCCTCTCCCTCTGCCTGCCTCTCTGTCTACTTGTGATCTGTCAAATAAATACAATCTTTAAAAAAAAAAAAAATCCTGGAGGGTTTAGGTGACAGGTCCAGGCCACAGAGAACAAAGGGAAGAATTTAGTTTGAACTGATTCCAAAGCCCGGCTTTCTTTCTCCATGAAAAAATATTTTTATAAGAGATATTAAAAATAAAAGATCACTGAAAACATAAACACAAACATCTTTTATTTTCAGATATAGTCTTGTCTTCACTTGTTTTCAAATGTGTTTTTGCTTAATAAAGAAACGAAAAAATATGTTAAGCAGAGAGGAGTATGCAAAATACTTTTGCCTTCTTAAGAAACTGAAAGTAAAGGGTTTCTATGAACTTCTTAATGGGCAAATCAAATTCCCTTAAAAATTAATGAAGTGTCACTAGTTTAATACTGAAATAAAGGCAAAAAGCATCATGCTCCATTAGCAACACTGTCTCCTGTTATTACTTGAATTTGGGGTTAAAGATGGCTCATTCTCACCATCCCTTAGTAGATAACTTCTAATTCAGTGCTCCCGTGAAAACTATCTGATACAAGAACCAATAAACATATTTAAAGTTAAAAAAGAATATGAGAGGGGCGCCTGGGTGGCTCAGTGGGTTAAAGCCTCTGCCTTCGGCTCAGGTCATGATCTCAGGGTCCTGGGATAGAGCCCCACATCGGGCTCCCTGCTCAGCGGGGACCCTGCTTCCCCCTTCTCTCTCTGTCTGCCTCTCTGCCTAATTGTGATCTCTGTCTGTCAAATAAATAAATAAATCTTAAAAAAAAGAATATGGGAGAAAATGAAAAAAAAAGGATATTGTAAACTAATGAGGAAAAATATAAAATACAGAAATGTTTAGCCATAATACTAATGTTTATTTAACTCTCAATTTTCATTCTAATTTTTCAAAAATTACAAATATATGTATTGCTGGGATGGAGGTACATTTTTTATTTAAAATAACATGTTCTATATATAAGTTGATATTTATACACAAGTAGATGAGAATTTCTTTATGAGTAAAGGCATCTATCATCTAACTTATCACATCTAGTGAATTCTTGAAATTGCTATTACTGAACAGTGAAGCAGTGTTATATTGTGTATTTGCTAGTCTTGTCAACAGATTAACAATCAAGAAAAGCGAGAAAGTGCATTCAGCACTAATTAATGGGGAAAAGCATTTGTCATCTTGAAAATATGTTCTCTGAGGATATGAAATTTAATGACTATGAATTAACTCGAAATAGTTTGTGACTTCAGTGTAATTCCGGGTCAGTGAATTGCAAGGTGCACGTTCAATAACAGAAATAAAAGTTAATTTTTCAAAACATAAGGCTAAATTATTTCTTTAAATTATTCATATATTTTCTTTTCTTTTTTTATAAGTGCTATAAATCTCAGGAAATATTATACTTATGTCATCCTGATGAGAGATACATTACAGTATTTTTTATATAATAGGGGCTTGGGGGATCCATCTAGTCAGACCAAGAGTGGATGAAAGATTTGTCTTGAAGCTAATATTGCATCACATTGCTAATAGACAGTATATATACTATTTTAGTATATATTATACACATATATATATGGAGAGAATATTGTGTGTGTGTGTGTGTGTGTGTGCGCACGCGCGTGCACGTGCGTGTGTGTTTGGGTTAGCTCCGAGTGTGAAAGATAATGGGTGTAACTAAAGTCCATGCCTTTATAACTTCTATCGTTCATTCATCTAGCCTTGTTATCAGTTCAGATGGACCTTGCTTTCAGAGTGTTTGGTGACTCTCTGGCAATCCTAGCTTTTTAACAAATTCTACAGATTGTTTATAGAAAAATATGAATTATTTTCTACAGCCAGTTTTCAAATGCTCAATTAGTATGGGATCCAAATATTTGGCATGCAATATGCACTCTTTCCCTCTCTCTCTCTTTTTTTTTACATTGTTGCTAACAATTTTATTTTTTATTTTATTTTTTTTATTTTTATTTTATTTTATTTTATTTTATTTTTTACATTGTTGCTAACAATTTTATTTTTTTATTTTATTTTATTTATTTTATTTTCTTTATTTACTTCACTTTACATCCATTTATTGTGTGATAAGCACTGAGCTAAACATGTTATCTATTTAATCTTGCAATGCAGCCCTAATCAAAAGACGTTATGCCTCTGCTAACGATAAGAACATTAAAGACTAGAGGGGTCTATTCATTCTTGCAAGGTTATAGAGAGGGTTGGGGAGGGGTCTAGATTCCAAACTGAAGGAGTTAGATTCTAACCTCTGGGTTCAGGAGCCCATCAGTTATCGGTCATTCTCAGTGCAGCTGACTTGTACTTATTTTTTTTTTTTTAAAGATTTTATTTATTTATTTGACAGACAGAGATCACAAGTAGGCAGAGAGGCAGGCAGAGAGAGAGGAAGGGAAGCAGGCTCCCTGCTGAGCAGAGAGCCCGATGCGGGACTCGATCCCAAGACCCTGAGATCATGACCTGAGCCGAAGGCAGCGGCTTAACCCACTGAGCCACCCAGGCGCCCTGACTTGTACTTATTATCTAGTAATTTTTTTCACTTATATCTGGGTGTGCCCAGGGAAGATTTTTTTTCCTAGTAAAAGGAACAGACTGAGTAATAAGGTAAATAATAAGAATGACGGTTATATCAGAAAAACCAGCCAAGTCACAGGTGAGCAACACAGCTTAAAAGCAGCACAAACCTGCTACCTCTGCTTTCTGAAGGACATTTTAAGCTTATATTGATAAAACCATCTAAGTTGAAATGCATTCTAGCCATACTTTATAATTTAGTTTACATTCTTTGCAGTGCTCTCAATCAATGTGGGGGTTCTTGTTATATTACATGAAATATAAATTAGAAATATCTATAGAAGAGTTATTTGAAACATAGAATGCTGTTGTCTTTGGGGTTTAATTTTGTATATTGTTAGGAGATGAAAATAAACCCCTAAGGCAGAAACACAATTGTATGCTTGCTTCAATGAATAAATTATATTAGGGAATGTACTTGAGAGATGGCAAGAAACAAAAGACAGGCTGCTTATGTAATAAACTCAGTCTCCAATGAAAGTAACAAACTTTGTAGGCGGCAGTGACAACATCGTATCAATAATCTAGCTATTTTCCAAGACATTCCTTATTATCTCTCCACATTTAAAACGAAAGACAAAACGTTGGTTTCTGGTGCTCTCCCTGCCCCCCCAGATCTACACTGTAATCACTAATTACAAAAGAAAGGGGAGGGTCATTATCTTCATGTTAGAATAAAGTCTGTGACTATTAGGAGAAACATTCACCAAGACAAGTTTTTCTGCTGCAGCTGAAATCTAATAAAAAGGACAGGCAAGAAGAAGAAAATACAGACACAGAGTGAGAACAGAGAGAAGTACAAGGAAGGAAGATAAGCACTGACTGGGTGTGCAGGGAGGAGGCTCAGTTGGTTTCAAGAGGTAATTGAAGTAGTAGACCAACCTTGGGGTCACTTGGTTAGATGGTCACTGGGAAATGTAGTGCTCATACATGTAAATCAACATGGTATTTCTAGAGGTGATTTTGGCAATATTCATTAAGTACATTCAGTGTTTCTTTTCTTTGTTCCAACAATTTCATTTCTAGGTATCCTCGTTTCCTCCAAAGAGCAAAAAACACACTTAGAGAATGCTTATTATAGCATTATATGAAATTGCAAAAGAAAAAGGGGTGTGGGGGAGAACTTATCTCAAGATCTAATAATAGGAAATCATCTAATTACAGGGAATCCATTTAATAAATAACGATCTTATTAACAATATGCAAGACTACGGGATAGTGCTTATAAAATTAAATTAAAACGACATTACAAATGACACATACGATAATATTGTTTGGGTTGGCAGTTAGTTAGGTCCTAACAGGATGCTTGGAGGCCCGCTTCGAGGAAGTCAGAGGCCGGTTCTGGCCGCACCCCAAACCTAACCCGTAGGAAACTGATCAGAGCAGGCAGGCCCAAGATGGCTGACAACAGAGGTCAGAGTTTGCATAATTCCTTCTTTATCACACATTACCATACCTCCTCAAGGGTGTCTTGACAGGAAACCCTGACCAAATAAGGAAGAAAAAGGCTGGTAACCCACATTCCTGGAGGAGACCACCCTGCCTCCTAGAGATTCATGCTTCAAATCATGAATATTCCTCCGCTCTGCTAACAACTGTCAATAGGGATTGAATTCTACACTCCAGAGGGCTCAACTGTCCCTTGAGCTCACTGGCTCTCACATCTGGAGAGTACTTTCACTGTATTAAACTGTGAGGCCTCCCTAGTCCACCAGGCCCCAATATTGTAGAATTCCAATTTTGTGTACCAAAAGTAGAAAAACCATGCCCTGAAATATTACCAGTAGTCAATCCCAGATTATAGGATTATGGGTAAATATTCTTTTCTTTTTTATTCTAGTTACTTGATTTCTAAACTTTCTACAATCAGTATATAATGTTGGTATAATTTTAACTGTTGTAAAAAATGAATTTATAAAAACTCTTAACATCTACTTAAAAGCTGGGAAACTTCATGCATTTATTTATTCCTTCATTTAACCATGGCTTTGATGGGACCTACCCAGTGCCAACCTCTGGTCTTTAAAAATAGTATTTAAATTACTCCTCACAATAACTCTGAGGTAGGTCTATCATCCTGCCATCTTTACAGCACGAGCCGGAGCTGGGATTTGAAATCGGGGAGTCTGGCTCATCGTCTGTGTCTCCAGCACTATGTGCTGCTGCTCTGTTCTGAATGGACCAGAAGACCCTGCCCATTTTAAGGGACCTTCATGTGGAGGCCTTATTTTTTTAGTGGTTGGAATGGCATCTTTCTATAAACAAGACACAAGGAAATTTAAGAATTCGATTCTATTTCTAGACCGGTGGTTCCCGATTTTTGTTCTGTGCAATTTTGGTAACTAGGCAGATTAAGGTGAAAACACAAAATAAGTCCTCAGGCAATTCATATTTGTGACTGTCTAGGCAGGATGGTGCCTCCCCTTCGTTGCAAATATTTTCCTGAAATATTTACCAACCCTAGCAATCATCAATGTTTACCCTATTGTAATACCTAGCGTGGGACACATAATCAGGGTTTTACCTATGACCGGGAAAGCTTTTGGCAGGCATGCATACAAGCATGGAGCAGAAAGGAGTGACAAGAAGTCAACTAATTTACAATGGCATGCTGCTAAATGAGATTGACCTATTTTGTGTCTATAGTGACTTCATTCCTGACTTACCAGAACCTGAAAATATGAAAACATACAGCTTTAATTATTCTGGCCAGCTATGCTTTTTTTTTTTTTTTTTTTTTGTTTCATTTTGTTTTTAATAATTTGACTTCTGGTCTTTATTATTCTCATGCTCAAATATTGCAGTTAAGTTCATCTCTGTGTTAATAGTAAATTAATTAATTAATTAATTAAATTAATATAATAAATATAGAACTTCTTCGATGGTGCAAACTTTCCATCATTGCTCTTCTCCTCCTTTTTCTAAACCCCGTTTGCTATGAACAGCTATTCCTACTGATTATGGCGGGGCTCCTTCCTTCCCGATCTTGGAATCAATATTATGATAAACAAAGTGCTGGACATAAAGGCCAATTGATGTCCACTTGGGAGGGGTGCCTGGGTGGCTCAGTCCTTAAGCATCTGCCTTTGGCTCAGGTCATGATACCAGCGTCCTGGGATCGAGCCCTGCACTGGGCTCCTTGCTTGACAGGAAGCCTCTTTCTTCCTCTCTCACCCCTGCTGCTATGTTCCCCCTCTCTCTCTGTGTCTCTCTCTTTCAAATAAATAATATATAAATAAATAAAATCTTAAAAAAAAAAAGATGCCTCTTTGGGGTATCTATCTTCCGTCTTTCTACCTTTCCTCCTTCCTTCCTCCCAGCCTTCCCTCACTACTTTACTTCTCTATGATAAGCAAATCCTTATTATTATTTTTTTTTCAGGTTCAACTATCAATTTGTAAAGGCCTGCCTGGTGCCCAGGGACTTGCTTGGTCCTCTAAGTCTACACTGGCTGTTTCTCCAAACTCCTGTAGCCTGAGGGTTTAAATGCAAGGAATGTGGCTCACAGTATGGTTTGAAAGGTTAACGTGGCACCTGCTCTTCTGTGATCTTAATGCCTGGCTCATGTCGTTCTTGTCCTCTCCTGCAGACCTCAAGTACTACGATTCCTTCCTGTATTTTGCTAAGAGGGGCCAGAGAACACCTCCTCCACAAACCCACTGGCTGTGTCCTTTCAGGTCTCTGTTGCCATACTCTGTTTTGTCTCTAGTCTGACTCGTGCTTTCCGGGGAATGAAGAAAATGTTTTATCCAGTAGGTGGCGCTGGTACCACCAAAGACCTGGAGGAGTCCAGAACCAAGAGAATTAGGATAAAAAATGGGCCTGGAGATAATGGAAGGACGCTTCCCCAGACTCTCCCGTGTGCCACAGGGGTGGACTATGGGGACTGGGCTGGGAGGAGGGACAACATCACTAAGAGACTGGGATTTGTGTGACTCTGTCACTTTATGGATACTTTAGACCAGATGAATATAATGTCTTGTTAATTAAACATCATTCTAAAAATTTGCATAAGGTGTGGTTAGGAGTGGTATTTTTGAAGTTCCTCTATAAGATTTATTTTTTTCAGGCACTGAATGGTGACTAACACAAGTGACATTGTTGTATATGTAATTATTTTTAGATTTACTTACATCTAACTTTATACAACAAAAGATTTGATGGGACCAAAGTATAAAGGTAAAGTAACTTATAGTATTTTTTGTATCTTTTGCTTTATTACATTTTTCTGTTCAGAAAGAAAACATGTATTTATCTCTCCTTCCTCATAGATTAAAAGTCCCTGGAGGTCAAGGGCTGTATCTTCCTCATCTTAGCACCCTTCAAGCACCAACCACCAACCACAGCATTCAACAAATACTTGTAGACTTGAAATGATTTAGGATCTTGAGGAGGATGTAATAAATTTTCCTTTATAAATGAGCATGATAAAGAAACCTGAAGCAAAAATGTTGTTTTCCTAGCAAATAAATCATTAGCATCTAAAAGTAGGATCAGCAAGTTTTTGTTTTCTGTGACTAAAAACATGAACCACGACATATGATGGTTCTATCTCTTTTACAGAGGAAGGGAGCCTCGTATCTTCTCCCTTTCGCTGGGTACCCTGCTTCCCTTGCTGTCCCATCTCTAAAACCATGCCTATACATACGTAATCGGAAGATGCAGTCAGAAGGTATAGGCTACTTCTAATGGATTTATCTCAGCTAAAACTCAACAATGCTCAAGTCCAAAGGAAGAATTTTTATCTGTAAATTGAAAACCGGTTTCAAACCTTAGCCTGGAAGAATTGAAATTTCCTACCATCTATTTTTTATTCTAGGAAGGAAGCACCCTTGAAATCAAAGGGAGCTCTGCAAGGAGACAGGGAAGCCAGATGAAGGAATTCAGGGGCTTTAAATTGCATTCCAGCGTTATTTGAAAATATGCAGCTCACATAAAACTATACCAAGGCTTTTCTTGGAGCATACATTCTAACACCCAACTGAATATTGTATCATGCATGCAGGGACACTGTTTCTAAATAATTCACTGCCACTTTTACAATTCTTTTAATATTTTATGATTATATCTTTAAAATTATATGCATCTGTATTTCTGGGAAGAGTAATCTATCAAGCTTTTGCTTAGACTCAACCCCAGTAATAAGAGCTCATTTTGTAGGCACAGACTACCTTCCGTTCTCTGTGTGTTTGCTCGTTCTATTTATTTAGTTAGTTAGTTCAAATTTATTAAAGACTAATATGTGCCATCGATCACAGGTGCAAATGCACCATCTGTCCTTAATTGGCCCAAGATCCACGATAGAGATAAGCAAACAAAAGATCATGAACATAAGGTATGAACCCCTATCTTGTGAGGCTTCCCTCTGTCGCCCACTGCATCTTGTTACAAGCAGCCTTGTCATAATCTGTATTTTCATCCTGTCCGCATCCCATCCTCTCACTGAGCTACAGAGAGCTTTTCCTCAGATGCTTTGTTTCTTGTGAGTGTCTCACATGGTGGTTTCTGCTCTGTGTGCTTTGCAGGGCACCTGCGGGGAGGGGGTTGGCTTATTTATTTATTTTTGTCCCCTCTCTCTATGGCAACATCTGGGCCAGAGTTTAATCACAAACTCTCTTCAGTCTCTCCTTTGCTCAGCTGATGACATTTGATTTGGGGCCACCTCTCCCTCTTCTTAACAAAGGACATGCTCATTTTCCTTCAGATTCAATGACTTGTGACATAAATAGGTACACATTAAAGGTCAGTTAAGTATATAAATAAAAAATTAGTCCCACCCTTGCGGTTTTTTCTTCCTTTCTTTTCTTTTTCCATTAATATTAAGGTGTTTTACTTGCACGAATGACACTCTGATCTTTTCATTAAAACTTTATTTTTTTTTAACCTGCAGGATCTCAGATTTTTTTTTCTTCTCTATGTAATCTTCCTTGATTATATCATTTACTTCTCTTCATGTTACTTATGAGAGCACAACTTTTAAATATGTATCTCTAACCCCAACCCTCTTCTTCCACATTCCAAAGCACACTTCCAACTGCCCACTATTCACCCAAGACTCCAAGGTGACCCCCCCACCCCAAGATTTCCTGTCCTTATTCCTGGGACTGTTAATATGATGACAGAGCATGCCCATGATTATAGGAAGGCCCTCCGTTGCTGAAAAAAACAGGGACCTCTGCCCTTCGATCTCAAGGAACTGACCTGCCAATATAATGAGGTTGGGAGTCCAATCGTCCCCAATGCCTCCAAAGAACGGAGTCTGGCCATCACCTTCACTTTCACCTTGTGAAACCTACAGTGGACAGCCCAGTCCAGCCACGCAGACTTCTGACTGAGAGAACTGGGATCTGATACGTGGGTATTATTTTAAGCTACTGAGTTAGTGGGAATTTGTTATGCAACAATAGAAAAGTAATTAAACTCAACACATTCTATCTAAGAGAATTATCTTTCTTCCAAAATGTGTTTCCCATTACTTCTCTGTGGATCTTAATGATCTCAAGCCCATCCAGCATGGTCATTGAGACTCACACCTGCCTCCCTCCCCACATCTAAAGAATTGCTGCGAACAGCAGAATCTACATCATCTGCATCCCACTTTCTATCTTGTATCTAAGATCCTTCTTATCTCTTGCTTGGGATAATGAAGCAGTTTTCTGATCTGTATCACTACTTTTAGCTCACATGACACTGCCAGGGAAGTGTCCAAACACCTTGTGTTAATCATGTCAGTGTCTTCGCTGGCAAAACAACATCAAAATATCAAAATGCATGTCCAACCTGAGTTCTTCCTTATGGCATTTGTCATCATTCCACCATACTTCTAGACCCAACCAACTTTTCATTCAAATTGAACAGCCCATCTTACCCTGAAAGTTCTTTGTATATGCCCACATATGTATCTTAATAATATAAAATTTCATTTCTGAATAAATCTTTCAACATCTGCAGAAAATTTAATATTTCCACAGAACAGCTATTATTTGACTTTGAATCTTCATTTCCTACAGGAAAGGCTCTCAGTAAGTGTTTGCTCCATGAGCAAATAAATGTGGCCTCTCCTTGTTCTTCCTGAAGAAATGGGCACTTGATACTCAACACACATGACATGGGACACAGTGCAATGATACTGAGAAAATATCACTTCACTATAAAATTCAGACCAGGGTATCTTACTGTTCTCTGTATCCCTCAGTGTAATTACTACAGGAGGTTGCACCTGATAGCTTTTGTATTACGTCTTTGAAATAAATGCATATATTTAAGTAGTTTAAACACTACATGAGAACTCTCCTGCCTAGTACCGATATACCAGGTACCGGTCATCTCCGTCCATTGAATAAGCCCCTGGCGGTTCTTAATTGGAGTGTTTGATGAGTCCTCTTCTAGTTCATTCCATGTGCCTGAGGATGCTGTGTATACCCTGTACAGTGACCCTAAAGAAACTGCGTATTTGGGGGATGTTCTTGGCTCACTTTCTCAGCCTCCTTGCTGCTGCAATTGAGCCACGAGGCTAAATCCTGCCCAACAGAAGGATAAACAAGACCTTGTTTCTGAAGAAAAGCTAGGGCGGAAGCGGAGGCTATGGAGGATGGATCTCCTGACAAGGGGTGTCAGCGGCAGCTGGCCCTCCCAGGACAAAGTTGGGGGTGGGGGTCATGGCAGGAGTGCCCAGCGTCAGCTGGTGTCTGTGGTAATACCTTGCTCACTGGAGCAGCCCCACAGAGGTGTGCATGTCAATCTTGCCGGCAGCCTTTCAAATCTGACGCTACTCTCCAGAGGTTTCTGCAATTCTCTAATATCCTTTAATAAGTTATTTTCTGTTTGAATAGCCAGTGTGGCTGCTATAGTTTGTAACTAGAACTTTGAGCAGTATGTGTCTCAAAGTGGGGAAGACAAAACTTATTCAAAAGAATATCCCATAGGAGTTCTCAATAATTCCAAATGCATCCTCCACCTTTCAGAATCAGAATATGGTTCCATTTTCATGAATTGTAGATTGTTCCTACGATGCTATTATATATTGTCAAAGTTTTTTTTAAATTTAGTGTCATTTTGTGTGAATTTAGTATTGTTCTCCCACAGTTACATGAAGTAGAATCAGAGTATTTTCATTCATTGTCTTCTGATATATTTGAAAATGACCAATCTTAGTGTCATTATAGCTCTTCAGAAATTTGATTATTTGGATGTGCATATTAGTTGGGCATAGGACAACACAAAATTCAGAAGATATTAATCTTAAAGAACCTATTGAGATAAACTCTCTTTCAACCAACAAACATTTGTTAGAACATATTCTATGCCGGACAAGATGTTAGAAGCTGCGGATACAAATTAAAATAGGAAACGGTAGAATCAGTCCACCTAGAGAATGAGATCAACAGGCGAGCAAGCAACGATATTTCAGAGTGATGTAGGCTGCCACTGATTTTATGATAATACTGTGGAAGCTCCTTTCTGGTCAAGGGAAGACGGTCAAATTCTAGACACTTTGTTTTCCATTTCGCTTTGAAATGACTCAGAAGAACTGATCTAAAACAAATACCTATTTTCACACAAGGAAAGCTAAACTTCTAATAGGTAGTAAATAAAATCTACACATAATATTTACCACTTTTTTATTACCTAATTTCAAATAATATAGTTTGTTTGAACCAAAAATACTGCCTCACAATGAGGGGATTTGGGCATCTGAGAGAACATATCTGTCAAATACCATGGCATCTGGAAAAACAGCACATAGAAGGTTCCCAAGAATATTTTCTGCAACCAAAGAAATATGAGAAAATGGTTAGAATTAGTTGGAGACCTTCAAGGACTGTCAGTTGAGCTTGGGAAATTTGGAAATTATAATTTGCTTTCTGAAAGGAATCTCCATGAGGACAACGACTATCTCTTTTGTTCATGACCATAAACAGCACTGACTATAGTATCTGACCCATAAGTGATAAATAAACTTATTTGATGAACTACACTGTTGGTCTATTGGTAGAAAATAATTTGCAATAATTGCATCTGATAAGAGGGCTAAATTATGTGAGATGGTGTCTGTTTTAGATAGTGTCACAAACAATATCAATTTCATTGTTGTAAAGTTGCTTTTATGTGGCAATAATGGTTGAAACAGTATATATAAAAGATACAAGTTTGTGATAATGCACATAATAAATGTACACAGAGATAAACCAGAAACATTTTGGGAGAGTTTATTTCTTTGCTGTCATATCAATAAGTTACCACAAAAGCTTGGAAAATGGCAGTGAACAAATAGATCCACTCTGGAAACTGCAGCCACAACAGAAGTATCTTGGTGGGAAAAAAATTAAATCCCTCATTGCTATAAACCACAGAGATTCAGTGTGTCATTTACCCTGCAACACAGTTTGGCCTTTCCTGCTCTACCTCTGCAACTAATCAATAACGGAAGAGACTTAGAGAGAAATGCCCATTTCACCTCCTTTCTTCCCCCATCCACTGCTTTGTTTCACTCCCTTCTGGGCTCTGCTTGACAGTCTACACACATGAACTCACGCAGCCTGCACAAGTGAATGACACAGTTAGCATGGTTATCTCCATTTCACAGAAGACAAAACTGAGGTTCTATGAAATTAATGGACTTTTCCAAAGTTACTCAGCTCTTAGGTGGCCCCCATGTGTGTCTAACCAGGAAGACCATAGCTGACCCTTGAAGTCCCTATGCTGTTCCCTCACACCTTCCATTACAGAGCTCTGTTGTGAAAACCAGGTCGCTCCTCTCCATATCCTGAGCTCCTAGAAGAATTCCTTGCCTCCCCTTTTTAAATTTATGTGTTTACTTATTGTTTCAAATTTTTATCTAAATTCTAGTTAACATATAGTGTGATATTTGTTTCATAGGTAGAATTTAGTGACTCATCGCTTACATACAACACCCAGTGCTCAACCCAAGTGGCCTCCTTAATGCCCATCCCCCATCTAGCCCATCCCTCTCCATCAACCCTCTTTGTTCTCTATAGCTAAGAGTGTCTCATGGTTTGCTTTCCCCTCTCTTTTTTTCCCCCTTCCCCTATGTTCATCTCTTTTGTTTCTTCAGTTTCACATGGGAGTGAGATCATACGGTATTTGTCTATCTTTGACTGACTTACTTCACTTAGCATAACACTAGCTCCACCCACATCATTGCAAATGGCAAGATTTCATTCTTTTTGATGGCCGAGTAATATTCTGTTGTATATATACACCACATCTTCTTTATCCATTCATCAGTTGATGGACATTTGGACTCTTTCCATAATTTGGCTATTGTTGATAATGCTGCTATAAACACTGGGGTGCATATGGCCCTTCGAATCAATATTTTTGTATCCTTTGAGTAAATACCTAGTAGCATAATTGTTAGGTCATAGGGTAGCTCTATTTTTAACTTTTTGAGGTACCTTCATACTGTTTTCCGGGATAGCTGCACCAGCTTGCATTCCCACCAACAATGGAAGAAAGTTTCTCCTTTTTCCACATCTTCACCAACATCTGTTGTTTAACAATGTGTGTTGTTAACTTCAGCCACTCTGACTCTGTAAGGTAGTATCTCATTGTAGTTTGGGTCTGCATTTCCCTGATGATGAGTGATGTTGACCATCTTTTCATGAGTCTGTTGGCCGTCTGGACATCTTTAGAAAAATGTCTATTCCTGTCTTCTGTCCATGTCTTAATGAATTATTTGGTTTTTTTTTGGGGGGGGGCTGTTGATAAGTTCTTTACAGATTTGGGATACTAACCCTTTATCAGATACATGATTTGCAAATATCTTCTCTCACTTTGTAGGCTGTCTTTCAGTTGATTATTTCCTCTGCTGTGCAGAAGCTTTTTATCTTGATGAAGTCCCAATAGTTCATTTTGCCTTCTATTTCCATTGCCTCTAGAGACACATTTAGTAAGAAGTTGCCATGGCCAAAGTCAAAGAGGTTAGTACCGGTATTCTCTAGGATTTTGATGGTCTCCTGTCTCACATTTAGGTCTTTCACCCATTTTAAATTTATTTTCGTGTATGGTGTGAGGAAGTGGTACAGTATCACTGTTTTGCATGTAGCTGTCCAGTTTTCCCAGGACCTTTTTTTGAAGAGACTTTTTTCTATTCAATATTCTTTCCTGCTTTGTTGAAGATTAGTTGACCATATAGTTATGGGTCCATTTCTGGGCTCTCTATTCTGTTCCATTATTTTTGTGTTTGTTTTTGTGCCAGTACCATACTGTCTTTTTTTTTTTTTTAAAGATTTTTATTTATTTATTTGACAGAGAGAGATCACAAGTAGACAGAGAGGCAGGCAGAGAGAGAGAGGGAAGCAGGCTCCCTGCCGAGCAGAGAGCCCGATGCGGGACTCGATCCCAGGGCCCTGAGATCATGACCTGAGCCGAAGGCAGCGGCCCAACCCACTGAGCCACCCAGGCGCCCAGTACCATACTGTCTTGATTGCTACAACTCTGTAATATAGCCTGGGGCCCTAATCAGCACTCAAACATTTGCTGAGTGTGTCCATTTTGAACAAGCAAATCAGAGGGAACCCATGACTCTCCCTTTCTCTGTCTTAAGCTGGATAATAAGTTTTTCCTCACAGATTTTTAGTGACTATTATGAGTAATATAAATAGAAGAAAACAGATATGTTCAATCTAAAAATAACCCCCCCAACTAATTTAAGAAATAGAGCATTATGAATGTCCTTGAATCTCCAGATGTTCCTCTCCTAATAATACCCCCTTCCCTGCATCTCGGTAGTGACGAACATTTTGTTTTTTCACTTAAGCTTTCTCTTCCTTTTACTTTCTTTCTTTTTTTTTTTTAAAGATTTTATTTATTTATTTGAGATAGGGAGAGAGAGCATAAGCAGGAGGAGGGCAGAGGGAGAAGCAGGCACCTTGCTGAGCAGGGAGCCTGACACGGGACTCTATCACAGGAGCCCAGGATCATGAGCTGAGCAGAAGGCAGACGCTTATCTGACTGAGATGCCCAGGCCCCCTCTCTTCCTTTTCTTTATGGTTTTATCACATGTGCATTCCTTCCTACCTAATGTACTGTTTTATTTTACCTGTTTTTAAACTTTATGTAAGTAGAATTATATGGTATGTATTCTCCTATGACTTGTTTTAACCTGCCTTATGGTTTTCATATTCTTCCACATAAATATGTTTATCTGTCGTACATTTACTTTCATTTTTAAATTATATCTCATTATATAAAACAGAGTTTACTTTTTCTAACAGCAGTGCTCTTGACTGATATTTATTTAGGTTGTTTCCACTTCTTTACAATTATGCACAATGTTCCTGCATACATTTTTATACACTTCTGATCCAAACATGCAAGTACTTTTCTAGTAAATCTTCCCACCATTGGAATTTTGGGGGCATAAGATACAGACATGTTCAATTTTATTAGGTAACAGCCAGCACCTGTGTTTGCCGTGTGCCTCCAGGTTGTCAGAACTCACTGTGCCTGAACGTAAGGAGAGCTGAGATTTGTGAACATTAACCAAAGTCTGAAGGATGTAGGGGTATAAATATGCCAGCTCCTGGCTGCTGTTTCAGAGAGCTCTGAGATGTGACTTGTCTCCAGAGCCTCCCTGAGGGGTCTGAACCAAGGGAGGGATCATGGAATGGGCTGGTGCCTGTACACTGGCTTCCCTTCTCCATCCCATGCCCCATGCCTTGCTGCTTTTCTCCAGCAAGGAAACTGGAACACTTCCATTTTCAGGTGAATCTTCATCTTAGCAGTAATATATTTTGTACTGAAAGTGATCGGTCCTTGAATGTTGATTTGTGGGGTCAGATGTATTATGGAAAATGCTAACTGAAGTCAGAACTAAGAAGGGAGCCAGAGAATTAGCATAGTGTTAGCAAAATGTCAATATATGGAACTGAATTGTTTAAAATATCACCAGCATAGTTGGCCTTTCATATGTTTTATTTTTTTTAAAGATTTTATTTATTCATTTTGATAGAGGGAGAGAGAGAAAGAGAGAGAGAGCACAAGTAGGCAGAGTGGCAGGCAGAGGGAGAGGGAGAAGCAGACTCCTTGCTGAGCAGAGGGTGCAACACAGGGCTTGATCCCAGGACCCTGGGATCATGACCTGAGCCAAAGGCAGACAATTAACTGACTGAGCCACATAGGTGCCCTCATAGTTGGCCTTAAAAAAATATTTATGATATTCTAATACCCTAAGCTACATAATATAAGAAATTACTTTTATCATGAAGATTTGTTTAATCATCAATGTCCAGACTTCAGGGAAAAATAGCTATATTCATATACATACATTATGTCTGTGATTAGCATTTTTTCTTCAAACTTTGCATTGAAAAACTCCTCAAGGCAATGGGTGCCCTTGATTTCTACTTTCTTTGACTGCTCTTTCTGTAGCATATAAAGCTGTAGGTCATATTCAGAAATGCTGATTTTAGAGCAGAACTTGATGACTATACATGACATTGCATAACTAAGAATAAAAAAACATATATTATTAATTTTTTAAATAGATATTTTTGAGATATTTCAATTAATTTTTTTATTTTCAAACGGGTACTTGGTTTCATCGTTTTTGTTCATTTGTTGCCTTATGCATTTGCTTAACAAAATGACATTGGGATAGACTTCAACTGCTATTTTATGTGTTTTTTAATTTTTTTTTTCTGGATGACTAATTGAGATAGTACATTATGCCACCTGTGGCTTATTATAGCAGCTTTGGGCATCCCAAATTATAGGCAACTTCCCATTGTGAAAACACACTAAATTAGGCAGACCTCAATTTTAATCTTGATCCAACATATATGTCTGTGTCATCTGAGGAAATTTATTTAATCTATGTTATTATCAGTTCTCATCTCTTAAAAACTACACCCCATGACTATTAATACTTTCCTCTCCATTTTGGGACTTTAAATCATGACTGATGTCTTCTAGGGTCATGCTATTTATGACACGGATACTTCGCAGCAGAAAATAATTGAATGACTTTTATTTTTAATGAGGTACATTATCCTTGCTAAAGAATGCATTCCCTCATAATTATTAAATAATGTCCTCCTGTCACCTTCTAATATCAATCCCCTTAAACTTAATAGAGATTATGCCCATGTAATGATTTGGCCAAGCTTTTTGACAATAATACTAGATAGGAGGTTGCATATAATATTCCGATATGTGAATGCAATATTATGTTTACCTAGGCACAGGGTTTAGGCTATGCCAGAGTGACCTATCTGGGTTCATACTGTTAGGGGTACACCAATGAAACAGGCTACCAAAAGGCACTGAGTCCAGTCTTCCTTGCGAAAGTGTCATTCTTTCCAATACCATGAGCTGGTCTGGTTCCATTAGAAGGATTTGCCTGTCCAACACAAGGAATCCTGGCTCCTTACCCCCAGCAGCAACAGCAGTGTCAGCTGTCTCTAGAGCCCAGTGAAAGAATTTTTTGGCTGAACATATTCCAACACAATCTTAAGAAACACCAGGCAGGTTATACTATGTCCTGGAAAAGAATGGCAGCCGCTAGCACCATTTCTTCTTCTTCTTCTTCTTTTTTTTTTTTTTTAAAGATTTTATTTATTTATTTGACAGAGAGAGAGATTACAAGTATGCAGAGAGGCAGGCAGAGAGAGAGAGGAGGAAGCAGGCTCCCTGCCGAGCAGAGAGCCCGATGTGGGGCTCGATCCCAAGACCCTGGGATCATGACCTAAGCCAAAGGCAGAGGCTTTAACCCACTGAGCCACCCAGGCGCCCCAGCACCATTTCTTCTTCAAGCATAAACAGTAGCTCCTTTTCAGCAAGCTAGAGCTGTACTCCACACACTATCTAGTCTTCCTCAGCTCCAGACCCTGCTTCCTGATTCCTCGCCTGCAGCTGAAATGCAACTCTGGGCCAGCGGCTGCATGTGGCCACCGGCCCCCATGGCTGCCTCACAGCTGGAGACAGTACTGGCTCCTACATCGCAGACACCCAAGGGGAACCCTGAAACTCTGCACTTTTCTGAAGAACTGCCAACAGTAAATAACAAAGAGATCATTCTTATCTCTGACATTATTGCTTTTCTGGATAAAAATGCTGCTGCCCCGTAGGTTGACAGGAGGCTCTTAGCCATCTCCCTGGTCCCCTAGTTGTTACAATTCTATTGTCTTCCAGCCACCAGCCAGCTTTCACTGAATTTGGACTCTCCCCCCTAAGACTGATGTCTCTGCATGTGGTTACAAACTACAAATCCCCAGTCACCATTCATGAAGACCTGCGCTGACCAATTCAGCACTCGACATGGGGCCAGCAACACGACTGCCTGTCTGAGAGACTGGAGAATGCTATTTTTTATATTTTTTATTTTACTTTAACTGATGTAAATGGATATTTAAACACTGTTACTCAGTTCACCTATTGGAGGGCATTTTAAGTATTTTGGGAACAACTTGGGTATGAGTCTAACTTCTCAAGTTTCTGTAAAACTTAAATACAGATTACATATTTCTGAGGAAAATTTAGCTTCCAAATTAAGATGTGTGATAAGCATAAAATACATACCATACTTTAAAAACTTAGTATGAAAAAGCAAACTATGAAATTAATAATTTTTATAATGATTACATACTGAAATAATATTTAGATATATTACATTACACAGAACCTATCATAAAATGTATTTCACCCATTTATTTTTACTTTTATAATAAGGCTGTTGGATAATTAAAACTACAAATGTGGCTCACTTTATGTTTTATAGTAGAACACTGCCATAGACTATAATGTGAAGGATTCCTTTTCCTTAAAGATCTTCAATGCGCAGCCTACAAAAATGCATTTGTCGACACTATCAACGTCAGTGATTCCTCTGCAACTCTTAGGACTGTCTACTAGTAGCTCAATATCCTTCATCATTTATGGCTCTAGATTACCATTTTCCCCATCTGTTTCCCCATCTGGAAAGAGATTCAAGTGAAACAGTCATGAAACAAGTTCTTGTCCATTGAACCTCAAGTCGTTAGGTTCTACAACTTTCTAACACTTGTTGCTGTGATCTACAGAACTTCTGGTCATTTCTCTCTTTTCCTGAAGACATTAGAATTTGACTCCATTTTCCTGTTGAACCCAAGACCTGCCTTCGTGGTGTCCATGCAGACAACCTATTCAAAATTATAGTCTCATGTTGATTTGATTCCTTTTTCTTCAATGACCTTTCATGTGCTGGTGATCTCCCTCTATGGCCACACCCTGGGCTTAGTCATTACCCAGATGTCTGATTTCCTTCAAGTTTTATATAGCAATAGTTGGTTATCTGGTGGTAACCACCTGTTCTCCTAGTTCTTCCATGTCCTTGGCTATATTATACATAATCTATGGTTGCTTAGATAAGGCTTCTTGGTGCCTTTCTATGTTCCCTAGATATAGGTAATCTCAAAGAATACTATCTGAACATACTTAAATTCCTAATATACTGAATTTCCTATAATATGTATCCAGCAGAACTCCAACCTAACTCTGTCTTCTCTTTTCTATTCCTACGTGAATGAGTACTGCTAGAGAAAATCAAACAAATTTACAGATTGTTGCCTCTATAAGTCATGAAATTGATAGTCTTCAAGAACAATTGTGTCCTTAAGCATGTCCACTAACATTTTAGCAGTTTGGTCCGAGTCCTTTTCATTGTTTTCTATAACCTTCTCCATTCCCCCTCAATTCTAGAAGCCCCTCAATCTTTTCCCATTTTCTTACAGTATAGTTTTCCTTAAACCTTATTTAGGAATCTAAAGTCATTAAGTATGATTGTCTTTGAATACTTTTCTCCTATCTACAAACTCCTATTATATATATCCACCCTAAGTCTTACCTCTTTTCTTCCAGTCCCAGGAGATTAATCTATCCTCTCATACCTGTTTAAGTCTAGCTCCTGTACGTGTACTTTTAGTGCATAATACTAATGCAGATAATGACAACAATCTTTATTTCAAGAGCGCTAACCTTGTACCAGGTAATATAGTAAGCAAATTACAAAAATTGATCTCATTTATATCTTACAAAAAGCTTATTAGGTAGATACTATTATATCCATTTTATGTATGAAGAAATTGAGTTGAAAGATATTTAATGACTTCACCAATATTGCATAGCTAATGAGAAGTAGGAACAAGTCTTAACTCAAGTCTGAATTAATCTAAAGACAGTGTTCTTGAACCCTTAGCATAGCAGCTTATAGTAGACCCTGAGAATGCTGGAAATTTTACTCTATGAGTCATGGGGAATTAACAGACTGTACTCTCAACCGAATTTCCCCTTTCTCTAGGATCCTTTTTCTCTAAAATATTCTTAGCTCTCGCTCATTAAAGAAGAAAACACATCTTGGCTGCATCCCACCTCTTGAGTTATCTAAATTTTCTTCTTCCCCTTCATCAAAACATCTTGAAAATGTAGTCTACATATGCTGTCTCCAGTTCCTCAGCTTAAATTCATTCTTCTACATACAAAATTTTGGATGCCTCCTCCAAAATTCTACTAAAACCACTCTTGTAAAGTGCATAAGTGACCGTGAGACCGACAAACAAACCTACATCGTCTAGTCTTTATATTATAGGACTGCCTTTGCTGCATATGACTTTTTGATTCTCATGATTAAAAAAAAAAAAAAGGTCCCACACTCTTCTTGTTTTGCTCATTTCTCTGCGACCTCCAAATCTCTTTGGAGGCTTCCTCCTCTCCCACCCCTTAAACATTAAACTTCCTTGGTGTTCTATATCCAGTTCTTCTTATTCCTTTGCTAAATAACTCTGAAACATTTCAACCCCTGGTATTTCTTCAGAGAGCATGTGCATACCAAAACCTCTTAAATTTGATTATCAAACATTTCTATTTGGAATTTTTGCTTACCATATGTACATCTGAATCTCCAAATATTTCCTTACCTCTACTTCCCCTCTTTATCTATATCGTTGGCTTCACCCTCTGATTCATCACAGATAGAAACGTTGGGGGCTCCTTTACTCTTGTCTCTATCTTTTTGTTTCCTTTTCCTTATACATCTTCAACTATCTTTTCCTTATTATTCTTTCTCTATAAATATTTTAAGAATTCATCATCTCACTCTTTTTATAATTGTAAGCCAAGTCTAGGCCTTAGGTAATAAAAAGTACTTGGAGAAAAAATGGAGGGCAAGCGTCATTGAGTGAGGGAGTGAATGAATGGGACATTTTTTAGGAAGTCATTAGATAAGGCTTCTCTGAGGGGGTGTCATTTGAGTACAAGCTTGAAGGAACTGAGCGTTTCGTACTGGAGGCAGAGCTTTACACCAAAGGAGCGGCAAGTATAAGAAATAGCAAGGAGGTCTGTGCATCTGGAGAGGCGGGGAGGACACTAGTCAATGAGGTGAGAGAGATAGTGGGTACAGGCGAATAAATGAGGCAAGATCTGATAAGTCCTTATCAGGATGGTGGAGGCCTTCCTCTGAGTGAGGCAGAAATGCACTGGAGAGTTTTTGAGCAGAAGAATGAAATATTATTTCTTGATTTGCAAATGTTTACGTGTGCTGCTCTGTTGACAACAGACTGGGGCAATAGGAAGGGACAAACAGGAAGGGAGGCAATAACAGAACAAGGAAACAGAGCTGAAGATGGAGGAAAAGCGGGGAACAAGGTTGGGCAGGCATGAAACCAGGGGTTTTGTCTTGTTCCGTAGTGTGACAGTCAAGAATCTTGGTGATCAGAATCCATCAGAATCTATCAGAATCCATATTTCTTACCACGTGCTGACTGTCACTTTAAACTCTCAGAAAACCAAACCACCAGATAATCCTCCTTTATCAAATACTATTTTTGACTTTGATGCCTTCAAGTACATTAAACTCTTTAGATGAGATTCTACACAATAAATTCTATTTAACATTTTACCTCCTCTCAAGACATATTCCTGAACTCTTCTCAGCAAAGTAGGTCATCCGTTCTCCAAGATGCCATAAAAACCTTTACATTTATATAATCTCACCCTCATGTGGTGAAATAATTCTTGTACAATCATCAGGTTCACTGCCATTCCTCCAACCCAGTTCTTTAGTTCTGAGCTATTTGAGGGAAGCTCATGGACTTACATAAAACTAAAACAAGTTGGTATTTAATAAATATGTAAGTGAGGGAATATATAACGAAGAGAAGCGAGGGGGAAAGGAAAGAAGAGAGGAAGGTGAAAAGGAAGGAAGTATTTTTGTCTGCTTCACTGGGAAACTTTGGTCCCTCAAAGGACTAACATGGAGAAACTCTTCAATAATCATCTTCATTAAGACCAGTGCTTACATGCTTCTGATTTATGAAGATTTATGAAGATTTCTGATTTACATGCTTCAGATTCTACCAGAGCCTTCTCCAAATTTGGAGCTAGGGATCCTCACCAATGTGCTTTAGACAGACACTGTCCTTCCTCATGAGGATGACCTGGTCTCAGGGTCCCCAACAAGTTCCCTTGTCAACATTTCAAATGTTTAAGTCCCACCTCCACATGAACCTTCAGTGCTGATATGTGTTCAGCTCAGTCTGGGTTTATCGAATGACTGGGCTCTCTCACTCCCCCTCAACTGAATACACCATTTCAAGTCTTCTTTGGGTACGTACTTAGTCTTGTCTGCTAGACCTTTCCAGGTCTTGACCTGTGTCACAGTAAGTTAGAACTTGTTGAGAGAGCTGTGGCTGAAATGACCAATGTTGCTATTTTCATCAATATTATCACTCTAATAGAATTGGTGCTAGTCTGTTTGTTCAGACTGGTTCTTTGAAAAGACAGCCAAATGTGCTAGGTTAGCCTTGTTTTGTTGGAGGTATTATGACTACAATGCAAAATTTAGATCTACATGCAGCAGACAGGGTGTGTATATATATATTTTACAATCCTTTTTTGTTCCTTTTTCAGATACAGGATGTCTTAGCAATAAAAAAAAAAAAAAGAAAAAAGAAAGAAAGATTGCTACTGTTCTCTCCCAGCCTGAATAACTCAGTTACATAAGTGTTTATGAATAATGAATGTCTAATTGAGGTGCCTGAAATATGAATAACTAGTCCTTTCTGCAGTGAGCTGGAGAACTCTCATTCGATAACAGGATTTTTATTTCCTCATTGCTTGCCTTCTGTTACTCCCACTGTTGAGTGTGAAACTGGCACAGATCACACTTGAGAGCATCTGAAGGAATGAATCTCACTTTCTCTCTGTACTAGCTAAGCCATCCAAACAAAGAAAAAAATGGCAGGGGGAGATCCCCATGAGTTAAGAACAAAGTGAACCTTAAATCTTGACTAATCCAATACACAGAAATAGAATCACAGGGTTTTAGATTTTAGTCTTAGTGAGAAATCTATTTGAATTTAAATTGTTGGTGTTCCAGAAGCTGATTAACATGTTTCGGGCTGCTGACAAAATAGCTTGCTTGTCTGTCTCTCCTTGGTCAATCCTTGCCATGTTATTGATGAATTGCTAAGGAGAACTGATCCGTTCCAAATGTATGTCATATCAGTAGGAAGAAAAGTTTCAAAGAACTCACAATAAATTAATGCGGAATTGCAGCCCAAGGCCAGCATTTTTCCTGTTCTACTCATTGAATGGTACACCTTGTCTGCTCTGAGAACTCCTTCCCAGCATTGCAAGAACAGAGGGGCCTGGTTGGCATTTCTGAGCTGTTCTACCTATACTTCTCCACATGCTGGACCATAGAAACCTGGACTATGGCCTAAGAGAACCCAAACTTGCCTCCAGATCCCTGTAGAGAAATCTTTGACAGACTTAATCATGCAGGTAAAGCAGTATTTTTACTAGAATTGCAGTGTTCCGATGTATCCAAGAAGCATCACAAAAACTGGGCCATCTGGGTGTTTCCTCTCTAGCGTGATGGTCACTGGGACATCTGGCACTCATGCCGGGGAAGAGGTTAGGGGGCTTTCAGGTTACATAGTCTCTCTCCTTTCTCATGTCTGATGCCCAGTTAGTGCTGGTCCTTTGGCCAGGGAACCAATGAACACTGCTTGTTTGTTGTGCAAAATACAACTATCTGATTCAAAGTTCTCTTTTTTAATTGTGAACATTGAAATAGAACAACTTTTGAATTGAAAACAAAAGGGTGTGTGTTGCTTTTTTCACATTCTCTTTACCTGATGATTCTCCATCATAAATGGCTATGTAGAGAAGATGGTAGAGAAGATGGGAAACAATAACATTGAGAGAATTGCTCAATAGGGGGTGAGGTGGGGAGTGGAATCGGTTCCCTTGGCAGTCTCTCCACGTTGTCCGGAAGTATGATCATTCTACTAAACAGTAACAAAATGAAAGGCAAACTGTAAGAATGCCGAATTCTTCACTGGAAGGAAGAGAAGGAATCACTCAGTGATCAATAAGGATCACACAGTAGGATATTATTAATAATGCCAGATTGTCCACATCCCACACCAAGCAAAGATCCAGTTTATGGCACATCTAGCAGATCTCAACTCTCAGGCATTTTCTATTGTGTGGTTGAGTTTTATTTCTGTTATTCATTTCCTTTCACTTTGTACTGACTTACTGCTTTTTCTTCACGTGTGTTTTGAATATTGAGAATGTTAGTGACTCAAAAAAATATTGCTTCTGTCGGTTCCTAGCACAGTGGCGCTGCACATCAGTGGTTTTCCCTCATTTCAATTCTTTCCTGGGAGACAGAATGTTGGTCTCACTGTTTTGTTCCAATCTTTGCTGTTCTCACATATATAATATTTCAAGCACAATTACATCTTTTTTGCCTGCACATTATACAATTCACACATTATACAAATTCAGAAACAACACTGAAGGAGATTAGGTATGGCTAGCTTTTTAGTGTAAAAAAAAAAAAGATGTGTCTGTTAAAGATACATGCAAATATTTAAAACATATTTCTCTTTGATTATTGAAAACAAAGATAATAAGCATGTAAAGACATCACAAAGTCGGTGTGTACTCACAGAAATAAAATAGAGAAATGTGTCTGTTTGTGTTCTAAGACACCAGTGGGACAACATTAGCTATGCCCTGTAACCAACTCAAATATTATTCCATTTTTTCCTAAAGAAAAACTCACAAGGGGAGAACAGAAGAGTGAATGAATTGAAGTCAGAAGAGATTGTTTCCAATGCTCAAACCTCTTTTCTGTTAGCGGTGGTCTTGGGCAGGAGTCTACACTTTCTTGAATGTAGGTTTTCTTATCTGTAAAACTGAGTTTACCAGAGAACGTGCCCATGCCAGTGCTGGTCTCAGCGTCTGCTGAGTATCTGCTCTGTGCGAGGCATCATGCTAGATGTCGGGTGTACACGGACGCATGAGACACAGGACATGGATCAATTTAACACCCAGCCTCACATGGTCAGGCAAATACATCTACAATACGACATGCTAAGTTCTAAGATAGAAAAAAAACACCCCTCAAAGAATGGAGAGGGATACCCCCTTTGCTGCCGGTGGTGACTTGTTGGAAAGGAGACACCTGTCCTTCTCCTGGAGAACCAGCAACATTAGATGTTGAAGATGTGTCTGCAGAACAATCTATATCATAAAAATCTGGAGGCTGATGGCAAGTGCTCGTAACTTAACACCATTTGAATTTAGGTGGGAAAGACTAGGGCGGAGGCAGGCCAGGGGGACGACCTCTAGTTTTCTTGGCCTCCCTGGGACTCCTTTGCTGTGACTCGGCAGCCCTACCGTGATGAGGAAAGGGTCCTCACATTGGCCGTGTCTAAATCTTCCTCCAGTTGGTACCATTTCCGAGCTCAAATTTATCAGCTTCCTTTTGGGAATCCTACTTGGGCCCTATGGTCTCATCAACATGTTGAAAAGAAGAAACTCCAGCAATCACTCAGGAATGTCTACTATCAGGGAAGCATAGAAACTACAGAAGCATGTGGTTTCAACCTCCACTCTCCCTCGAAGGCTCAGGGAGGAAGAGAAAAGGGAAGTAAACAAGAGTTTTCATCACTTTAACAGTGGAGCCTGTAAGGCTTATCTAGTATTCTGAGCATCATGTGAAGGCAAAACAAACAAAAAAACTCAAATTAATAATCCACTAACATCCATATGTGCCAGATACTAACAAGGGAAAAATCCATAAAACACGTGTAATTATACATTGTCCATACATATGTTCAGGCGCAAGCCTTCTAATACAAAATAATTCACCTTGATGGTAGAACTGGCGACCTGACTGCAGATGTCTGGTGACACCGAGGGAACAGTTATGATCCAGGCAATTGAAATAAACAGTACTCCTCCAACTGAAATAAATAGCACGGCCCACTGGTTTTTAAGTGGGAAAACAGATACGGAGGAACAAAATTCTAGAAGCTGCTGAGAAGGAAGCCAGAGTCAAAGAAAAACATTCAATATAAATTCCTTGCATTGTGAAGAAAACAAAAATAGCTAAGAAAAAGTAAAATAAAAGTGACCTTTGGGTGAAAACCTGAGGAGTAAAGCTTTCTGCATTTTGAGTTTACATTTTAACGTTAAAGAGGCAAGAACAATAAAAGTAGACTGTCTTAAATGTCATGGTTTATTGTCAGCAGTATTCATGTCAAGCATATATCTTGGTTTTAAAGCAAGGGGAGAGTAAACAGTGTTGATTGCTCATTTGCAGAATACAGAAAAGGCAGTATGCTAAGAAAGGCTGAAGTGCTTTGAATCGTTATTAGTGGCAATGTTTTTAAAATTAGTTTTGGAAGGCATGGGTATAAAAGAGAGGAAATTCTATTTTTTTTTAATTCTTCTCAAAGAAAAATGTGTGAAAAGAGTCATTAATTTGCTAAAGGTATTAAGACATGGGTCTAATTCATTCTAATATGTATGACCTAACCAGGTTGCTAATAGAGCCATTACTAAATTAAATCCTCTCAGTAGCCTTGGAAATGATTTGGCCTGGCTTTTTTTTTTTTTTTTTTCCTCTTTTTAAGTGAAATAAGAGGAAGGAAGCAAATAGGGAAAAATGTATGGAACTCTCTCTTCCCAGTCTATGGTTTCCCTTTCTGCGGTTTTCATCAACCATGGTAAACCATTGTCCAGAAGGAGATGTCTTCCTTCTGAGATATTACCAGAAGGGCATTACTAGCCCAACACTACGTTACAGTGCCTACGTCATTCACCACCCCTCATCTCATCACCCAGGCATTTTATTATCTCACGTCATCACAAGAAGAAGGGTGAGTACAGGACAAGAAGCTATTTTGGGAGAAAGAGACCACATTCAGATGAATTTTATTATAGCATATTAAGTGTTCTAGTTCTTACTGTTAATCTCTTACTGTGCCCAATTTATAAATTTATGACAGGTACGTATATATGGGAAAAGACATAGTATACATAGAGTTCAGTACTATCCACTATTTGGGGCATCCAGTGGGGATCTTGGAACATATCCCCCACAGATTAATGGGGACTACTGTAAATACTGAAGAATGACGGAGAGTCACTCATCTGGAACAGAGGAAATGAAACTATAGGATTTGAAGTATATTTTTCACGTGTCTGCTTTTTGTTTTTTGGGGTTTTTTTTTTTGTTGTTGTTTTTTAATCCTAACCCTGTTGAACGAGTGGACCCTGTGTGCAGTGCCCCTCACTGGGGAGTGTCTTTCTGGGAATCAGCTGATGTGAGTGTCCGAGACAGTGACTGGTGGACATGCCCTGCTCATTCCTGGCCTTTATTTTTTCTCTTAGTTTATGCTGCTATAAGTGACACACAGAATGTATTCCTTATGAACCACACACAAGCTGTAAGGACTGATGGAATGTGTTCTGTTACCCAAAGGCACCTGTTACCAAATGGATGCAACCGCTCAAAGTGAAGGCTTCACCCATGAAAGGAATATCCTGAGATAAGAGAAGCTTTACTGGATATCATTATCCTGATGGCAACTGTTCCACAATTTCAAAAGCACTGGAAGAACACTGATACCTTGAGACCACTTCTCAATTGTTCAGCATGTCAGTTCTAAAAAATGGATAATTGTTTTACTTTACAATGATGATAACAATGTTTGCTACTGTTATTTATTACCTATTATTGTATGGACCTAAAGGTAGTTACATCAGTGATTAAATAATTTTTTGGAAACTGAAAAATGTTAACAAATACTCACTCTTGGTTTAACAAGTCATCCCAAGGCAAAAACTATGAGCGTTTGAAGTTTAAAAAGAATAGGTTAATATGTACAATAAATATGCTTCAATATTTGTTCATTCATTCAGAAAATATTCTTTGAGAGTTGAACATGTGTGCAGTGCTATGTTAAAGAAATACCTTTGATATTGTGTGAAGAATTCTGTTTTAAGATGAATACTTTAGATAAAGTACAAATCACTCACATGAATTGTAAACCTTCTTGGCAGAGATGTGAAAAATATTAAGGCCTCTCTGAACAAAATTAGTAAATATCAAAAGGTAAATGAACATTTAATCTCCAAAATATACAATTGGTGTGTATTCTGGAATGGTTTAGAAAGAAATATTCTACTTGTAAAAACTTTATTTGATAAATAGTTTCTTTTAGTTATCTTGCCTATTTTTAATTTTATTTGGGAAAGTACATCTATGCACAGAGGAACAAGTGTGGACCACTAAGAATCTGCAGTATTCCATTAAGATAGAAACCAAGGCATCATGGTTAATCTTGGCCACAAGGTGAGGTGTTGGGAGATGATGTAGTCCAAGTTTCTCAGGACAGAAGCGGGGAATTTAGGGCAATTAAGTAAAGAGAGGAAGTGGCCTGAGATGTCCCCAAAGGCAGAAGGGAAACCTACTTTCTCTAACTCTGCACCAAGAAATCTACAAAGATATATTTAGGCTGTACATCTTCTCAAAATAAATATTTATTTAAATATATTTCTTTGTTGGTGCAGATGTGACATTTTCCTACTCCATATGTCCTAAACTTCACAGGACAAGTACCAAATAGGAGGGGTTTCAATACTGTGTGTAAAGAAGAATTATGAAGAATGTATTACAAAAATATATTACAAATATCTGAATTGATTAGTCACAATTTCCCACTCTTTTAGACAATCAGCTCTTAATAAGGTGATAAAAGAGAGTATTAGAGAATTAATATCCCAGGGCCATTTCAAAGATGGTAGCAGTGGTTACTTTAACTGTACTGTTTATTCCACCTCATAATTTTCTCAGTGGCACATTTAAAAAAACAAACAAACATGTATTTATTTACTTGAGAGAGAGAGGAGGGGCAGAGGGAGAGAACCTTCAAGCCGACTCCCTTCTGAATGCAGAGCCTGATGCAGGGCTTGATCCCACAACCCCTGAGATCATGACCTAAGCTGAAACCAAGAGTTGGATGCTTAACAGATTGAGCCACCCGGGTGCCTCTCAGTGGCTATTCTAAGATAGTTGGTACAAACATAGCAAACTAGAAACTTCCTAAAAATAATTCACTAAAAAATTTCTCGTCTCAAATGCCCCAAGCCTAAAAACTCCTTTGCTCCAGTTAATTCTATAAAAAATCATATCCATCATACTTTTATCAAAGAACCTTTAAAAGTAGTATTTTTACAAAGATAGTAATGAACTCATGGGACTCATCTTTACTTCTAAGTATATTAAGCAAACCCTGTTTAAAATCCATGATGTGTAGACTGGTTAGATTTTAAAAAAGCATTTGCCAATGTGAATGTGGGTTCTGCTGGACCCAAAGATGCTGCATGGCATGGTTCCTCTAGAACACAAGGATTTGCCCAGAAAATTTTATTGTGAAAATGTGTGTATATGTATGTGTTCATAGCATGTATTAATATCACACACCTTGGGAAACAGTGTTCCAGGGAAATGCTACAAAACCCAGCATGGATTTCTATGGGGAACACAAAAGAAGTTATTAAAATTCCAACATTATAAAATATGATGCCACAGCAGAAACACAGCAATATTATTTGCAAATTAAAAAGGCATGTCTAAACAAATTTATAAGCCATTCCCTGGTGACTATGTTTTCAACATTCTATCATTTTTAACAAGTGTCAATGATACAAATGTATCCCGTATTGCACACTGAATTTTTTAAAGCTCCCACTAAAGCCCAAATTTTGATTTATATTGGAGAATTAAAGTAAAAAGAATTAAAACTTACAATGCTAGTTAAATGGTAACTCTCATCCAAATAGAAAAGTGAATACAAAGACCTACTGTTAACTTTAGAAAAAATCATTTAAAATCTATTTTTTAAAAATAGTATTTCTTGGGGCCCAGGGGGAAATATTTTTTATTTTCCCTAATGTCTAGAACAATTATTTTTGGCCTTCCTGAGGATCATAGAGTTAACAAATATAATATTAGGCTCTGTAAGATCTAATTCAAATGATGTAAAGATAATCAGAACAAAATAACACATATCACTAGCATAAATTTATCTGAAATGAAAGGAGTTTAAGGAGAAAAGACTTGGGGAACATTTAAGCTAATGTAAACAGCAGTCTGATTATGCAAAACATATTAAAATTATTTAAAATGTTATTTTACTAATCTTTCAATTATGATTTTTTCTTAGACAATAGTACGGGAAATATACACATTGGTAAATATGCAAATTCTAGCAAACACTTTGTAGGGAGGTGTTGCTTTTGTAACAACAAGACTAAGGTATTCACTTGCTTTGAAATCCTAATATTTGTGCTGTTGATTTTCAGAGTTGAGGGTAATTAGTGGGAAAAAGAGTAACATTTCATTGTAACACAGATTGTGTAAACTATTTCATTTAATCATCACAAGAGCTCTGCTATACTGTATAGTTGATTCCATCTTAAAATATAAATAGGGGGCCCATACCTGCAAGATTACCTTGGCATAATTTTTAATAGAACTCTTGCACTGTCAAAGTTCCTAGTTTGGATGAGAGGTTGTATAGTAAACATAGAAATTAAGAAACCAAGATGCAGAGAGATTGATAACTGACTAATCCCATGCTTATCCTTAGTTGATTCCATAGTGGGATCTAGTTATGCATGAATACAAGTCATTCTCTCTTCACTGCTCAGCACTGCATCAGAGCTGGCAAAGTCAGCAGGTGTTTTCAGGAGAGTAATTTAATTCAAAGATGAAGAAGTATGGCCGGTCCAAATAGGAATGGCGAATATTCTAAAATGCTACATTAGAAAATCAGTCCTTGAGATTTTCCTGCTCCCACAGATCTGCTCTTAAAGGCAAATTCTCCTAGAAGAAGTAACACAACTAACAAATTCACACTAAAGTAATAATGAAAGCTCATTGAGCGGAAAAGGAACAGATTAAGAGAAACAATAAGTGGCAGAGGCTGGAGAAGAGAAAGAGGGGGAATGGTGGAATGGAATCTGCCAACATGGACAGTTCAACAGTTGGGGGGTGTGTGGTTGTGCCTGGGTGGCTCAGTCAGTTAAGCATCTATCTTTGGCTCAGGTCATGGTCTCAGGGTTGAGGGAACAAACCCCAAGTCTGGCTTCCTGCTCAGCAAGGAATCTGCTTCTCCCTCTTCCTCTGCTCCTCTCCCCCCGCTCCCTGGCTCATGCTCTCTCTTTCTCTCTCTCTCTCTCTCTCTCTCTCAAATAAATAGATAAAATCTTAAAAAAAAAAAAAAAGTTCAACAATTGGGAACTCAGTGTTATTTCATAATCTAACCCTTGATGTTATATTCTAAAGGAAGAGCTTCCTAATAATGGTTTAAAAATGATGCCAGAAGGGGGCAGTATGGAACAGGAATGGGTAAGGGACTGGAGAGAGCAGAAGGGCACCAGTAGGAGGCGTTACTGACACAAAGAGGGACAATGTCCTCCCAGAAGCACTGTGATTGCTTCCCTAGCTCAGTACTGTATCAGTTACAGTCTAATTAGTAGTGACAGATCTTGTTAATATTTAAAGCAGAACAGGGAAGAAAAGAAAGCAGAGGAAGAAGAGGTATTTTACAAATGTAACTCAGGGACAGGAGATTGAGGATGCAATAAAGGGGAGAAAAATTTCTTTTCCAGAAGCAGGAAAGACCTCTGAAGAGCAGTGAAGAATGGTGATTTGCAGAGCCACTCAGGAGCCTGGAAGAGGTGTTCCAACGCGTGTAAGTATGGAAGTGTAAGTAGAGGAGGTCAGTATTATGCTAATTACTAACACTCCCTCCTGGCCAGCAGGAGGCAGAAAATTATAAAGACAATGATTTGACCAAGCCAAGTTCTTGAGGCATGGGGGCAATTATTAACTTCAGCAGTGTCTTTTAAGGGAAGGTAAAGACTGTAGTTCTTTTTAAGACACACGTGTGGACATTAAGAGATCTGTTCCAGCAGTCTTTCCAGATGTCTATTATACACATATTCCTCCCAGAAGTGATTATCAATTATGTGGCTTACAAATGCAATCTGTTCTCCCTGCTGGAAGAAATAAAGGATAAATATCCTCAAAACAACACCACCACAATACCTCCTTGCCCTTTGGTTTAATAGAGAAGATGACGGGTTTCTAAAATGAAAGGAATAGCCAGGAAGCAAGTCTTCGGAAAAAGTCTCTGAAGAGCAGCAAGTGTTGAAGGGTCTACTGAGGAAAACTAAATGTTAAGATGGTAAAAAGAAAGAAAAGCAGTCAAGACCCACATCACTCAAGAAACTCTGAGCTTTCCTGACTGGGTTGCTCTGGCTATAAGCATAAATCAAACTTGGCTTGTATCTTCCAGCTTTTTAGGTTCTATCTTTGGGCTAATTCCAGTGCAGCACCAATATTGCTTCCTCTGGCAACACCGAGCATGAACAGCTCTAATCTGGGAGAAGAGAACCATGGGACAGAACAATGACCCCTTGGGGCAGGAGAAAGAGGATGATTTCTACAAAAGCAGGTGAACAGAAAGTTGAAAGTCTGGCAGAAGAAATGACTGGCATCTCTAACTTAACATCCTATCTAACAAGGTTGCTGTGAAGATCAGGGGACATTGAACAATGAAGAACATTTTATAATCTGTAAAATACTATATAAATGTAAGGTACTGTTTTCCGCATACGAGACTCTCAAAGGTTTAGTATCTTTGCTAACCTTTGGAAAGATTAACCCATCTAACTGCTATTGACATAGAATGACACAAAAATGGGATGCCTTTAGTGAATTAAGAATAGGGAGATAAATCCAGAAGATAGATTGCAGGGGGTTGGTATTTTTATAAAACAAACAAGCAAAAACAAAAACAAAAAGCCGTAGTAGGCGCCAAAATACATCAGAAAATTATAGGTGAATTTTCCATGTAAGCATCACTTTTCCCCCAGTTTTGTCATAAACCAGCCCCTGACATCAAGGTCGCAGCAGATGGATTAATACTGTGGGGACCCAAAAACTAAACTCATTTTTTAAAATATATGTCAATCTGTCATCTGAATGTATATTTGCATTATTCTCTGATTTTCTATGTATTCAAAAACTCAATCTTTATTTGAGGAATATCATTTAAATAAATGATAAAACTGGAAGAATGTTAATCAACATAATGCTCAACTGAATTTGTTCTTTTCTGTATTTGTATCATTGGTAAGTTATTTTATCCTTCTCTGTTAGTGTATGAACTTCTTGCTTTCAGATGCTTATATGGTGTTTGTGTCAGATGATTCTTGCTAATAGTGAAGTAAGAAAAAATATATATATATCCAGCAAGATACATATATATAAGATAGATAGATGTATAAATGTATAAATATATAAATGTGAATAATATATATATGAAAATAAAAAAGATTTATATATCTTATATAAATATATCTTTTTATTTTTATATAAATAAATAAAGATACATATCTTTATATCTATAAATATATATTAAAAAGATATATATATATATTTAAATTTACTCCCTTTGGAAGTCTCTGCTGCCTTTATCTATTCTTGCGAAGTATAATATTTTACTGCAGTAACAAAAAATAAATTCTTTTTTTTTTAAAGATTTTATTTATTTATTTGACAGAGAGTGATCACAAGCAGGCAGAGAGGCCGGCAGAGAGAGAGGAGGAAGCAGGCTCCCCGCTGAGCAGAGAGCCCGATGTGGGGCTCGATCCCAGGACCCTGAGATCATGACCTGAGCCGAAGGCAGCGGCTTAACCCACTGAGCCACCCAGGCGCCCCCCAAAAATAAATTCTTAACCAATGTGGGCTATTAGCCATTTATACCTTAGTATGAATTTCAGTCAACATGGCTCCTCTCCCAAGAGCATTTGCATATGAACTTTACTAAGGAAAAAAGCTCCATTTATTATGAAAATAACCACATGTAGATTTCTTTTTTTTTTCCTTTTTTTTTTTTTTTCTAGTAGAGGAAATAATTCTCCTCTTTGATGCTTGCTACCCTGACCCATACTGAGGTCATCAACTAGGGTTAAGGCCCGCTCTGCCATGGGAGGCTCGTATGTGCACTTAGAGGTAGAGCAGCATGAGGAGTGGAGATCTAACCAGTGTGGGACAGTCCTAAACAATCAGGAAGATTGTTATATGATGGAGTAGGGGAGGAATTATATGCAAATATACACAACATACCACTGGTAATCAAAAGGGGTCTTTGAGAACCAAAGACTAAGTAACTTAAGCCCCAGAAGAACAAATGTTGATAAGAACAAATGGGCGAAGAACAAAGGTTGATAAAATGGGTGATAAGCAAGTGTAAATCAGTAACTATAGAACAGACGATGATTTCTCCCAGTGAACCACTACGTCACGGCTTCATCCCCATGCATAACAATGTATCGTATTAATAGTCAAACAGAGATGAGATGTTGGTCAAACAACTATAAAGCCATAAATTTTGTTTATATTTTTTTGCTTTTGAAATAACTTTCTTTTTGGATATACACTGTATCTATGAATCTATCTATATAAATATGTAGGTATAGATATTTCCATTCTATAAACTAGAGAAACTTATCAGAAAGAAAGTAAAGACATTCTTCAAATCCCACCCACCAGGTTAAAAAAACAAATTAACTTTTAAAAGTTTGATTCCAGATACCTTATTCTACATATATGAGTAGGTAAATAGCTCTAAGTAATTCAAAGTGACATCTTATACTATTTTAAATACATCTTTTTACATGTATTTTACATACATCTTTTATTTCCCATAATTTGGTATTTTGACATTCTTTTATCTATAATATTTCTACTCTGTTCTACATCTGTAGTTCCTAAATTGTTTCCTTATGGTCTATATTTAAATGGATTCACTGCTCAGCACCAAGCTTTTGGCCATGGTTTCTTCATTCTTTTTATTTCTCGTATCTCATTTTTGATTATATTGTACCATTTGTGTTCCTAAAGGGGTTATGTGCTTGAGGCAACCTGATTTGCCCAGATTCTCTGGGTATAAAATTCATCAGTCATATTTTCCTATGAAACCTTCTAAGGAAATATTCTGTGACCCTATTTCTTCTCATTAAAGTTGATCTCTCAATGTCAGGACCTCCTTCAGGGAATACGGTATCCTCCTGACATCTAGGAATACATGTGCTATTTCTTTTTTCTTATACATTTTGCTCCAGATTTAATAGTACTTGGCTGGCCTACATCATAATTATTATTTGGTATGGCCAGTTCCTTGTTTCATGATTTTCTACCTACATTTTTTTGCTTGTTTGTTTAAAATGACTTACAGAAAAGGAATGAATTAAAATTCTCATTACTTTGACATCTTTAAGCAAAATTTTTGGTAACTTACAGTAACTCACCAACTCTGTCATGACCATAACCTGACAAATATCATATTATAAAAAGAGCATCCACTTCGACACAGAGAACACACTGGTAGTTCCCAGAGGGAGTTCCCAGTAAAGTAAGTGAAAAAGGTCAAAGGTATCAATTTCCAGTTATAAAAGAAGTAAGTCATATAGTTAATAATACTGTACTACATATTTGAAAGTTCCTAAAAGTCCATATCACAAGAAAAAAAAAAATGGTAAGTAGGCATGGTGAGAGATGTGAACTAGACTTATTGTGGTGATCAATTTTGCAATATATATAAAATCATTATACTGTGTACCTGAAGCTAATACATTACATGCCAATTATACTATAATTTAGAAAAGAGGAAAATTAATTACAAAAAGAGCAGCTAATTAATACTACTTTTATATCAAAGCAGCATATATTTTAAAATTTGTATTCCTCCACTTCTACCTGTGTATCTTCCACCGAATCTTTTTACTAATTAAGGTGCCTTCGTACACCTGTGAATTTCTGTGTATATTATTCTACCCCTTTCTTACATATTTTCTTCTCCCTTTTGGTCCTTCTGAATCTCTCTGATATCCCTTTCTCTCTTTTCACCTGTCATTTTTTCTTTCCTCTCCTCTTTTTTCTCTCTTCTTTTGGGTTTCCCCTGTTCTCTCTCTCTCTTTTATTTTTTTCATCTTTGCTTCTTTGTTTCTTTCCTCCTGTTCTCCTTCCCTTCATCCCTTGCTTTTTCCTTCTATCTATATATTTTTTTTCCTTGAATTGGCTGTGATGTGAATTTAGTATTTCCAGTTTTATTGAAGACAAATTATGGTCCCTGTGGTTTGATTCATATTTATCCAAGAAAATATTTTTTCGTTTCTTTTTAAGTTGTCCCTCATTGTTATTTATATCAGTGTTGTTTTAAAGCAAGAGAGTTTTAAGTTTCTGTCCTTAATCACTTTCTATGGATTGTTGTCTATTGCTGCCCTATGGATTACAGCCTATACTATTACTTTAAAATCCCAAACTCAAATTTTAGTTGCAAATGTATAACTATTTTTTACAACACCTTTAATAACAAAATTAAATTTTGAGCCCTGGGGACAGACATTACCCAGGACCACTTTTTTTTATCCTATCTTTTCAATGGATACTGTCCATATGTTACTAAAAATAAAAAATAAGTAGTGAATACAGAGTATTTTTTCATTCACTGTATACATATTTGAAATCAATTCATTGTAACTCTTTTAAAAAATGATTTTCCAATTAACAAGAACTTCCTTAACTCAGAATTTTTATATCATTTGGGATTCATTATCATGTACAAATTCTAAAAACTCTTCCCCTTTAATTTACCATCTCTTACTTCCAACACAAATTTTCTTACATCACCCCCAATAGTGACTACAAAAGAGGTTTATAGTATTTATGAGGTGTCTATTTATAGCTATTGCACTTTTTAAATAAAATATATTTTAGAAATGCAGGTTTAAATACAACACATCCTTATTTAACACATTTACTGATGAAGGAAATCAACTGTGTCTTACCCCCTCGCTTGTTGATCTTGGCGTAGCCCGGAGAATAGCTCCCAGACATGGACGATGAGCTGCTGAAAGCTCCATGAGAGAGCCCAGACACAAGCGGTTCATCACATTTTTCTGAAAAGAAAAGAAAAAAAAAGATTAAATATTTAAAAATAAGGACTGGTACTTTTAGTTAAAATACTTGTTGATTACAGTACAAAGGTCAAAATCTATGCATTTAGCAAATGATCAGAATTTAGATAATTCAACTGTGATAATTTAAATGCCTGCTTTTTAAGAGTTGGAGCTATGATAAAAAGCTTTATGCTGAAGGTCCTCAATGCTGACCTGCTAAGGGTCGTGAGGAAAGGTGGTGGTGTTTATATGACATGCTTTGGAAAAGATGGCATCCTCTGGAAATCTTCAGGGATTTATTCATTATAGGGGTAGAGGCTTAGAAACATTGATTAGAAACATAGAGATTAGAGGACAGAAGACTAGGACGAATCTTACCAAAGTTAAAAAAGCCTCAGAAATAGGGGTCATTAAGGGAGAACAAGAATAATCACCACCCTGGAAAGCATGGCCATCTGAGAAATTAACCAGTTCCCACCATACAACCAATCAACGGCACTAGAATCAGATGATCCCTTGGTGCCATTCTTCACTTGGCTTCCACGGCCATTAAGATTTTGTGTTTCCTCCTTCCTCACTACTGCTTACTCTGATTCCTTCAATGGATTGCTCCCATTTTCCTAATGTCTAAATGTTAAAATGCCCAGGACTCAACTCTTGGAGCTCTTCTAGGTCCTCACATGCGCTCTTGGAAACTGCATCCGGAGTTGCATGATCTCATTCTGGAATACCCCAAATCCTACCCTGTCACATCACCTGGTCCAAGTGGCCATCAGCGATCACTGTTGTGAAAGACTGGATAGTCGTCTCCCTTCCTCCCTTGCTTCTCTATCGCTCTGCACACAGCGGCCTCTGGGATGCTTACAAATCAAAGCAGACAGGTAGCTCCATGCTCATGATGTTCACTGACTCCTGCTCTCAGTTACCCCAAATAAAGTCTGATGCCCTCCAGTGGCCCATGGTGGCCACTGGACTTTCCCATCTCTCTCCAGCATTCTTGTCCATTGCTGTCCACCACTAGGGCAGCATCCTTCTGCAACATCAGTCCAACTCCTGCCATGGCCTTCGGGATTACTCTTCCAGCTCCACAAGGCTCTTCCTTCTGGTCTCTGCTCAAGGTCACTTTCACTACTGCAGATAGGCTTCTCCAGTCCACTCAGCTAAATGAACTCAATGCTACTATCACTCTTGGTCCCCACTTCTGGCTTTCTTTTACTTCACAGCACTCAGAGACCCTAGCATGTATGTTTTTACTCATTCGTTTGGCTTCCTTTCTCTCCCACTAGAATGGATGCTCTATGGGAATCAGATTTTTGATAGTCTGCTTAATGCTTACTTCTCAGTGATGGGAACCCCACCTGGTACTTGGCACATGCTCTAAAAACATTCATAGAATGAATGAGTGAATGAATGAATGAGAAAGAGAACCAATAAAATCTAATGGTTGCAGAGTCCCAAAACACACTGCCAAATTACAAGATGGCATACCACTTAATTGTCAGAGAGGTGGTCTTCAATCCTCCACAAATGTTGACACACGCTCAGTACTGTTTAATAAGGCAGAGAGTTACACTACATATTCTAGAATGCATTCTACCTCCGATATTTATAAATGGGAGAAAACTTAAGCAACAGAAGGAATGAACTAGTTTTCTTGAAAAGTCACTCAAGTAGAGTGAAGTCCCCAGTGATACCAGGGAAATGAATAATTATTCATTATCTCACCACTCAAGTGTGTACAAATCCGAAGTTAAAAATGAACATATCCATCCTCGTAAAATATAGTTAGATTTCTTATTTTTCTTAGTTATGCTGCAAGTACCTCTGGGAAATATGGATCTGCGTATGAATATATTCCCCAGAAAGCTGACTGTAAAAGGATGAAAAGATGAACATAAAATTTATTTTTAAACTACCAATTCACGAAGTAAGAATCTACAGTGAAGGATTTTTGTCTTAATTGTTAAAAATTTTTGCTATTCTGTGAACTGCCAGTGAGCACAAATATAAAACCTTGATTTCTTAAGTGCTGACTCTTTTGAATCTAACATTTTATAACCTTTTGACAAAAGTTCTGCATTGACTTGGAGTAATCATTACTTCCAAATTTCCCATTTTATTAGGAATGTGCTAACATGCATTCCTTTTATCTCCTTCATTCAAACATGCACCCAACACCAACGCTGAGCCAGGCACAGCAAAAACAGTAGATGATACTGACAACATTCCTGTCATGGGATTTATGTTTTAGTGGGGACTAAAAACTAACTAAAACAAAAACAAATAGATAAAAGCAAAAGGGTTAATTCATATGATGATAGGGTGATAAATACTAGACATGTTAAATATGAAAGAAGGGGTTGCTGGTTAGAGGATAAGGTAGAGATAGAGAATGCCTATTTTTGGCTACTTTGCCAAGGAGAGTCTGTTGCATTAGGTGACATCTAAGTAGTAATCTGAAGGAAATGAGGTGAGCTCTGCTAGAAATCAATAAGATCGTGAGGGCAGAAGTGTTTTCTGGTCTAAACCTGCTCAATAGGGCTAGCTTATGCCTGAAAATGAGTGACTCATCTTCCAAAATTGAACATTCAATGCATATATGTTACATTGAGAGTAATTAAAATGAAGTTGATGAATAATTGATTAAGTGATCCATTAGCTACTTTAAATTTATAACTTAAATATAGCATATATAAAACCTAAACATACTTTATCCTTATTATATCTAAAGACTTTGTACTTCCACAAGTTGATCATCTTCATATTAAATTTTAAATTTTTCATAATTTAAAAAATCATATAAATCAGAATAACAAAATTAGAATAAAATTGTGATTAGGAAGCTAAGAGCATACAGGGGATAGAAGAAATTTTTTGTGGGTGTTTTGTTTTTTTTTTAGGTAGCTGCAAGATTATTATTATCAGAATTTAAACATTGGCTATAGTACATCCTTCTAAATTCAGATATATAATCCATAGCCACATATTTAAGGAAGAATAATGCTATGTATAATGTATGTTCTCCTGGAAGACTTTAATAACAAATATTCATTGAGATCTTACTCTGTGCCTTGTACTATTCTAGCTACTTTGGGCAATCGAAAAATAACCCCTTTCCCCATGAATCCAATAATATATAGACCCACATAAAGTAATTAAGCATGAAATAAGAGGATAATATCAAACAGTTTGTAATTCAGTGCTGAATAAAATACAATCAAGAACTAAAAGTAATAGATACATTTTTAATTTTTATTTATTTATTTTTAATTTCTTTTCAGTGTTCCAGAATTCATTGTTTATGCATCACACCCCACCCAGTGTTCCATGCAATAGGTGCCCTCCATAATACCCACCACCAGGCTCACCCAATAGATACATTTAAAATGCAGGGCTGTTGTTTAGTGATTTGCTTGTTACTGTTGGCTCCAACATAAATGTGTGACTTTGTCACTTTACCCCCTTTCTACTGATGACTCACTCATAATATGAGCACATTAACTAACGTTCTCTCAAGTTTTAAAACTCCAAGCATTTTCAAGTAGTGGAGTCCACACACGGTGTCCTACAGGCCAAAATGTGGCCCCCAGCTCGTTTTTGTAAATAAAGTTTTATTGGAGCACAGCCATGCTCACTCAGTTATGGCTGCTTTCAAATCCACAGCCGATGATACAAAAAGAGACCATATAATCTCCAAAGCTGAAATATTCACTATCTGACCTTTTACAGAAAAAAAAAAAATTCCAACGTCTGGTCTAGAATGACAAATACTCCAGGTATCCACAAGAAATAATGATTCATCATCACCTATGGTATCATGTAACATATAAATAATGAATATGACCTTAAGAATTGAGGGAATATAGAGAGGTGGTGGAAAGAGGGCTAAGAACATTCTAGAAAGAGTACTTTTTGCTCAAACAAAGTACAGAGGCCACAATGGGTATCAAATTTTTCAGCAGGCTACATGTCCATATTGCCCGCCAACTACTGTGATGAACTATCCGTTTTTATTTCCAACTATAATAATGGTTATTACGCATTATATATTCCAAAGACTCAGCCTGTTTGTTGTATTAGAACATGTATCTTAATAATTCTGCAGATAGAGGCGCCTGGGTGGCTCAGTGGGTTAAAACCTCTGCCTTCAGCTCAGGTCATGATCCCAGGGTCCTGGGATTGAGTCCCACATCGGGCTCTTTGCTCAGCAGGGAGCCTGCTTCCTCTCTCTCTGCCTGCCTCTCCGCCTACTTGTAATCTCTGTCAAACAAATAAATAAATAAAATCTTTAAAAAAATAATTCTGCAGACATTAAATATTACTAAATCAGGCAAATCGCTGGGGAAAGTTAGAAGTTTTATAGAGGAGGAGAAGGACAAGGAGGAGGAATAGAAACAGAGAGAGAAGAGAGAGGAGAGAGAGAGAGACAGACAGAGATTGGTAACATTTGAAATAATTTGGTATTTTATTTTCCCATAGTGGGATGTCTTCCAAGACTATGGCCACACAACTATGGCAAATATTTGGTCTCCAGTGTACTTCCCTTCCAGGGAATCTTGGATGAAAACTAAAGAAACAGATGGGCCTTGAGTTTTATTTTCACACAATTTCAGTCAATCAGGAAGTCAGACTAGCTGTAAGAATTCTGTACTAATTCATGCTGGAACAGAGGAGATTATTGACAGACAAAGTTGTCCCTCTCCTAAGAGAACCTGGCTGAGAGGGGCCTCTTTAGCAAAGGGATATGGGCAGGAATTTACCAGGTCAAAGAACTTTAGAATGCACGCCATTGACGTTAAGATGGCATTCAAAGGCATCTCTGAGGAAGAATAATGTTGGAGAATTTTCACTACACACTGCCTTTTAAATATACATGTTTTCTATCACACATTTGGAAACATAAGCCTGATACACAGAAAACAAGAACAACAACACAGAAAACAACAACAAAAGACTCCAGAGCCAGGGTTCTGAGGACAGCAATTCTAGCAACATCTTCCTTCATAGTTTACTAGAAAAGCACGTTCTCAGAGGAATACATCCCTTCGCAGTCTCTTTATGTCCTTCGCCTTCAACTCCTAACTCTTGAAGCTGGAGCTACATTACCTCTACCTGCACGTTGACCCTGCCTCATGTTTTATGACCCTTCCTCTCATAGTCAGGACAAATTTAAGAGGCCGGAGCTCCATTTGACCTCCTCTCTTTCCAATCAATAGGCTCCTGCCTTGCTCTGTATGGCCCAAACTATGTTGAATTACAAGCTGGGTCGTTGTGATTTTTACCTTCCCTGGCATGCCAGTTGTGTCTCAGATGCTCCCTGAGACATTCTGTCTCTCTGCAGTATTCATTTCCAGGTCCCAAGTCCCATCTCAGGGCTCCAGGACGTCATCTTGCCGCCTGCTCCTAAATTTCCTCATGCTCTGTCTGCTCACCCATATGTCTGACTATGGCCAATTGTTTTATTCACCTGCTTGAGTATGCCACTAACTGTGAATTCTCCTAAATTTTAATCATGCCCAAGCAACTGCTTTACGATATTATCCCCTGGACCCATTTGCCTGACTTCCTAGCCATTGCTTCCAAGACAGTGGGGAAACCCCTTGAACAAATAATGCATTATTTCCCATCTAGAGCCTAATGGGTAGCTTCAGGCCTTTGAAGGAAAAGGAGACCGAAGTCTTGACTCAGGGGCTTCTTGACTCATCAGTGACGTCAGTCTAACCCCTTCAGGTCTTCACGAACTCTAAGTAGCTTCCCTTCCCTCACTCTGACCAAGGGAAGACTTGGATGGGATCTAGCATGTCCAGAGGTCAGATACTTTATTGCTCAGATTGTGACTGATTTTTCTCATTTCCTCTTCAATAAAGAAAGAAAGGGAGAAAGAAGAAATGAAAGAAGGAAGGGAGGGAGGGAGGAAAGGCACACAATGAGAACAATATCCTTACAATGTTTCTTCACAGCTGTGGCAGACACACTATTTTTACTTCCCATAAATTTGGGCAGCTGATTGCAGAAATATTTTGTTTTGATGCCCTTAGAAGCATGGCGCTTTGTCTCTCATCAGCATGCGTTACTTGAATAGGCACTGTATTTTTCACCTCAGATTTTTGCTAACTTTAGCATTCTGTTAAAAAGCAAAAACAAACTTAGATCCTTCCATATGTCATCTGTGGAAATCTCATACCCTGATTACTTCTCTTTATAGAAACGGTGTTATCATATCTGGAGGCTAAATTTTGTTTAATGTTACCAATTTATATTATGTAATATTCAAATATTACATTACTTCTTACCAAACATATGGCAAGTATGGGAAATAGAAATATAACGTTCTCTTTCAGTATTTTTTTTTTTGTATAAATGTCATTTACATAGTGGAGGTCCACCATTTTTGAACTTAACATTGTCTACTATATATTTTCTTGGGATAGTTGTGACTTTCAGAGATACTATTAGGTTGAGGTTTCCCTAATATGAGCAGGGAAGAGAAAACATGCTCTGCACAGACAAAAGATCTAGATTTTTACCTCCAGCCGTGGATTTGAACAACCTAATTTGATTTTATCTTACCCACAGTCTCCTCAATTTTCCTATTATTTCAAAAATTCTTTCCCAGTTTTGAATCAGTTGTCTTATGATTTTCATTTAGTAGCAGTTTAAAAATCAGTGTCATAGGAGTATATGAGAAAAATATTTGCTCTTCCTTTGGGCAAAAACACCACTGACTCTAACTCATCTTTTATTTTATATATCTTTGCTTAAATCATGTTTTCTTCTTTCTTTTCTTTTCTTTCTTTTTTTTTTTTTTTTTTTTTTTTTTTTTTTTTTTTTTTTTTTACTGTTCATGAACTACGTTGTATACCTCTTGGTCCAGCTTCTGTTGCTTATTCTTTGTCACTGGAAATAAGATCCATTATTTTCCTGATTCTATAAAATTCCATGCAATACAGAGAAAGCAAGCATTATGAGAAAGCTCCTAATCCATACTTCTATGGATTAACAGTAACCACTGTTAACTGGTCTTCAGAGATGCACGACCACACACTCCATTTAACATCACAGATACTCTATCTATCTATCTATATCTTTATATATAAAGATGTAGATATATATATATAGTTATAGGTATATATACCTATATCTATATATAGATACAGATATAAATAGATAAATTCAAAATCTGATTGGTAGCATACTTTTTTACTCAATAATCTATTATGGAAATTCCCATACAAATGCTGCCTCATTGTTACATATTTTGTTTTATAAAGAAATAGATTCTTATTTATATTACTATCTATGTAGCAGAAATAAATTGCTTTGCAAAGAGAAGAGTCCGAGAATGCATGTGTGTTAGATCAGTGGTAAAAATACTTTATATGATTGAGAATTGTTTTTCATACAATCTACAGAAGAATTGATTTGGTTCATTTATCTATCCCATGAAAGGACTATGCGGGACAGTGGTCATGAAGAGAAATATAATTAGCTTGCCATCAAGTGCTAATTAAAGGGAAAGCTAAGGATAATCAAACTGGACTTCAGTCAGTTGAGTGAGAATATCTTACACGCAGTGATAATCAGTAGGTGACAAAAAAGAAATCCACCTCTTCCCCTTTTTCTTCTCACTCAATCCCTCCTGTGTACGCCCAAAGGAGGTGGCACCATTCACTTACTTTTTGTTAATTTTCTATGTAATGTGACAAGGCCCAATGTGCTGCCATATGCATTATAGTACCTTTGGCTGAATGAGCCAGTTGTCTGGTCTTCCATCTCATTCCTTGCAATTTGGACCACCATGACTGGCATATGGTAGAGACCATTATTACCAAAACCAGTAAATAGATGAATAGCAACCGTCATCATTTATTGAGTACTATGTGACAGGCAACACACCAATAATTTGAGAGAACTATCTCACTCAGTTATTAGAGTAAGTTTTTGACATCAGTATCATTTCCGCTTTACAGATAAGGAAGCTTGAGAGCTCACAGAAAATGGTGGAGCTGGGACAAAAACTGAGCTGGCCCTAACTGCCAAGCCTATGCTTCTGAGGTCTATATTTCAAGGACAAACCACCTCTAGACTCACTTCAGATGAAATCTATATATGTTACACTGAATTTATGCCTGAGCTATGCAGATATCTTAATAATATTGAAATGGTCAGATTTTTCCCATCTCTCATTTTGATCCCAGGAATTTCTTAATGTACCACCCTATATGATGAAGTTGCTGCCCTTTCAGTATCTTCTGTCCGGGTCAGAATAGTAACTTCCAACTAAAAGGAAGTGGTTTCTGCAGGTTTAAATAGGTTTTCTCAGAGAAAGCCCCAAACCATCACTCATTCACGCACTCAATCGATATGCCTACACTGAATAAACACACATCCACAATGTACATCAAATTTATTCCATTTTTTCATGTAATAAATATTTACTAGGGACTTATTTTTTGCTTCAACCTTGATCTCCCTAAAATCTATTTTCTTCATAGTTGCCAGATGGATTTTTTTTTTAAATGGGGATCAGATTATGCCATGGCCTGACAACCTTCCAATGCTTTCCCCTCACATTTATTTTTTTAAAGATTTTATTTATTAAAAAATAAAATATTTTATTTATTTATTTGAGAGAGAGAGTGAGAGAAAGCATGAGAGAGGAGAATGTCAGAGGGAGAAGCAGACTCCCCGTGGAGCTGGGAGCCCAATGCGGGACTCAGTCCCGGGACTCCAGGATCATGACCTGAGCTGAAGGCAGTCGCTTAACCAACTGAGCCACACAAGTGCCCTCCCCTCACATTTAGTACAAAATCTGAACTCCACCCAAGCCTGTGATGGTCTGGCCGTAAGGCATCTCTGGTTTGGTTTATTTTGCTCTTTTCCTCTGAGTCACTAACTTAGGGTCACTCTCTTTTCTCTGTTCTAAAAATACCCAGCACACTTAAGCTCAAGGTTCTTCCTACCCTCTCTGTATCCTAGCTAAAATTCTCTTTACCACATCTAAAGAAGGCTGGCTCCATTCCATTTTGCCCTCAATTCAAACAACACCTCCTTCCCCCGCCCCCCGGCCAGTTTATCTAAATTAACCAATTCAACTTCTTCCTTCACACCTTCCAGATACTACTTGCTATTTGATCACACTATTTCATTTTATTCATAGCATTAATCATAATCTAAAATTACCGTGATTGCTTTTTTTTTTTTTTAATCTTGTTTATTTCTTTTCTTGTTGACTGGGACTATAAATATTGTGAGACTAGGGCATGTGTCTAGCTCCCTGAGTCTCTATTCCCAGGGCCTAAAACCCTGGCACGCAACACATAAAGAATTGCTGAATCAATGAAATACTGATGATAGTAAGGAATAAATCCATCTAAAAGTGAGCAAAGCAAAACAGTTCCTAGTTTTGGCCATTGAAACGTATTCCCTTTCTCTAGCTAACAGACAATTTTGCATTTTTCCATTTTAAACAGTGCCAAGAGAGCTGGCTTCACACCATGATGTCACGCATAGACCAGCCTCACCGTATCTTGCCCAAGAAAGATCTTCACTCTGATCTTTATCAGCCTAAAATGACTTGTCGTTTGGAATACTTGAATTATATACAGGTTTTGCCTACATCATTAGTATATACTTCCAGAACTTTTGAAATATCTTGGTTCCAGCAAATGGATTTTATGAGCGTTGAAGCTATTGATTTCCCTGGGTTAGCTCCTTTACATCTATTTTTTTGTTTTGTTTTCAAAGGAACATAAGACTCTTGGTCTTTCTAACATAACACTCTCATCCTGTATCATTGAAAATCTACTGTGGTAAGTATTTGTTTATATTCTGATCTCTTTGCTACACACTGGACCATTCTGAAAGGAAGGGAACTTGTTTACATTTCCTACGTGTTGAATACAGAGCCCAGAGTGGGTATTCTTGAAAACTTTGAAAAACATTGAATGCCATCAGTATAATAGCTTATGACATGAATAAATTCAATCAAATTAGATCAAATTTCTTTCCTCATCCCTTTTATAAGTCCAATAGCTGTGCTCAGAAAAAAAAAATTAAGTAGTATAGCTAGAACATCAGTCACATTTGCGAGAATCATCGTTGTAAATCAAATTGGAAATTGTCTGGTCTGCATGTACCAAGGGCAAATTACTTTGAGACTTGTAGTTCAAATTTTGCTGGACATTTAACAGCTGCAGCATATTTCTGACAGATGGTATAACAGATGAATCAGTTTCAAATTATCTCCTGAACTGTTATATACTAGAAAAAAAAAATAGATTTGTGAGGCTTTTTAAAAGACAATAAGTTAAATTTTTGTCTCCTCTGAATTGATCTTCTAATTTTTAAAGAAATAAATCCTATCACACAAAATAATAAAAATCAATTTTTATCCTTTGTGAAGTCTAAAAAAGTGTTTGAAAATTTAATTCATACTACTTCACTCAAAAAAAAAAAAAAAACCCCACAAAAAAACAACCAAACTGAAGTAGTATTTAAAAATAGAATCAACCATTTGTCCTGGAACCAGGCAGAAGTTTTCATCTCTAAAACAATGGTTACAGTGCCTTTCTTTTTTTTTTTTTTTTAACTCAAATTCTACAGTCTCATAAGAAGGCAGAGCTACCTTACACTTTCAATAAACTGACAACATTGAACAGTGTCAAGGTCAATTGCAACATGACTAAATGAACTTGAGCACTCTTAAAGCTTTCATTGACAATCTTCCTGTGGATGAGGCTCACTGGATTGTGATTTGTTGGTCCACTGGCAAATGTCTCACTTTTTGACTTCTTGTCTCTTTAACTGGTTAAGTCAAAGACAGTGTTTAACAATAAGATGCAATGTACTTATTGACAACCTAGTCTATCTCCTGGACTAACTAACCACTTTTACTTTTAAATAATTGACTAAAGTCCTATAGATAAACATCCTCTAGTGTTCAGGCCCAAGTCACTTCAGATTACATCACGCATACATTTGGTACAAAGTAAGCAGTGGAGCACTAGAGAGTCAAGCGAAGCTGTAGAAGAAGGTTTAATTAATTGGCAAATATTTATGGTAGATTCAGTTAAAGAAAAGCAGCCTATAAAATGGTATTTATACTATAATACTAATTTTATAAGTCTATCTTTGTAGATGAATAAATGGCTAAAAGAATATATAAACCAAATGTTAATCATGATGTCACATTGGTTATTAGATCAATGTAAGTTTTATTTTCCTCTATGTTTCCTATTTTTTAAAATATTCTTCAATTAATGTGTATTGATAATATAAGATAGGAAAAAAATTATATTGAGAATAACTACCCAGTGATGATGAGTGCAAAGAAGATATGCTTCATTTGTTCATACAACAGTTATTAACTGAGTCCCCACAGTAGGGATACAATAGGGAGCATCACAGAGTTTTATATTATAATTAATAATAAAATTTTTAAAAATTCATGGTATGTAAGCTAGTGATAATTATTTGGCGAGAAATAGAGCAGGGAAGGAAGACAAGGGTACCCGTTGGGTGCTGGGCAGATAAGTGCCCTTTACATGAGAAGTCCAAGCAGACCTCATTAATAGCATCATTTTTCACAGAAATGTCATGGAGAAGAGGGAACAAGCCATACAGCATTATCTGATATTTGTGGAATGGTTGTTCCAGGTCAAGAAACCCAGGTAAGGAGGCCCAGAAACAGCAGCAGGATAAGCATGTCTCGGGGAGCCAGACCTTTTGTGGATGGAGCAGGAGGAGCATGGGGGAATCAAAGGGGAAGATGTCAGAAAGACACAGAGAGGAAGAAAAAGGGCTGGGTTTCCAGGGCCTTTAGGGGATTTTAAGACATTGGGCTTTAGGAACATTCAAAGATTGGAAGCCCTTGACAGCAGAAAATGTGATATTTTACCAAATTTATTATAAACAAAGTGAAAAATTAATGTTAATAGTGTTATTTTCCTTTTTAAGATTTTTTTTTGAGCAGTTTTAGATGTAGGGTAAAATTAAGAGGAAGGGACAGAAATTTGCTTTATACTCCATACTCCTACACATGCACAGCTGCCTCACCAGAATAGGATGTTTTTTTAACCATAGTGAACCTATATTAACACATCATAATCACCCAAAGTCCATAGTTTACTTTAGGATTCTCTCTTGTTATATATTATAAGGGTTTGGAGAAAGTGTCATGACAGGTGTCCATCAACACAGGGTATTTTCATGGCCCTAAAAGTCCCCTGTGCTCTGGCCATTCACGTCCCCATCCTTACCTTGGCCACCATGGATCTTTTTCCTGTCTCCACTGTCTTGTTTTTTTCCACAGTGTCATATACTTGGAATCTGACAACATACAGCGTTTACATATTGGCTTATTTCACTTAGTAATCTACATTTAAGGTTCCTATGTCTTTTCATGGCTTGATAGCTCATATCTTTTTAGTACTAAACAATATTCCATTGTCTAGATATAGAGCAGTTTCTTATCTGTGTGTCTGCTGAAGGAAGGCTTGATTGCTTACAAGCTTTGGCAATACGCATAAAGCTGTTACGAACATCCGTGTGTGGTATTTTTAAGGAGTAAGGACATTTTGAAATTTTAATATTTAAAAAAATATGGGAGGATAAGAAAAAATTCATTATATAGAAAATGGAAGAGAAGAGCATTCCAGACAATTGAACCAGTACCACAAAAAGGCTACGTATGGGAATGTATGGTTTCTTCAAGGACCGAGACACAAATAGAATCTTTGAAAAGAAAAAAAAAAATGAAAGAACAAAAGAACAACTTGTAGTTGTCTAATGTTTTCTTCTCCCAATTTCCTGCTTGGATAATTTATCGAGTCTTAAATCAAATGCCAGAAGAAACCTTCCCTGACTCTATCATCCCCTACACTAAATTCAGCCCACTTCCATTCTTTCTAAGAGAACCAACACAACCCCTTTTCTTTGTAGCAACTAAGATGAATAGCAATTATATATTTACTTGTTTAATGTGTGACTAGTTCACTGCATCGGATAGAGCCCATGATAGTTTTCTTCATTTCTGTACATGTAGCACATTGACAGTGACTGGTGCCCATAAAGAATGAACAGTGGATGGTACAGACGGTAGCAATCATTGAATTTACAGAGGGGTTGATCTGAATAGGAAGGTTAAAGCCAGATTGCATAAAAACATCTTATTTGGTCATTTATATTTTACATGTTCTCAATTATTCTTATTTTTTTTTAATTTTATTTATTTATTTGACAGACTGAGAGAGCGGTCAAAAGCAGGCGGAGTGGCAGGCAGAGGGAGAAGCAGGCTCCCCTCTGAGCAAGCAGCCGGAGGTGGGGCTTGAGCCCAGGACTCTGGGATCATGACCTGAGCCAAATGCAGACACTTAGCTGACTGAGCCACCCTGGCTCCCCTCAATTATTCTTTCAATAAATGTTTATTGGATGCCTATTATGTTTGAATCTAGAAATCTTACGTTCCAAACTTCACAGGCTCATGAATGCCATGATACAAATGTGGATTATATTCTGTAGACCTTGAGGAACCTGAAGCGGTTTGCTTATTAGAGTAGTGTTATGGTATAATCATATCTATAGTTTAGGGGGGAAAAAAAACCAAAACCTTGGCAGCTGGGTGAAGTGATCGCTGGACGTGTGTTCTGGAAACAATGAGAGTATTATAGCAGTGAAATTTCCAGTTTGTATGCAGGTGAACAAAGCCAGTGGCAGTGGGTTTATAAGAGGAAAACGGTACAAAGATGTTTTGGAAGGTGCCTGAATGTGTTTTTCAAACAGATGTGTGAGATCCTAGATAGAAGAGAGGCAAAAATTATGCAGATTTCTTATGTAGGTGACGGTAGAGTGTGAAGGTCATTTGTTGAGATTATAAAAAATGGTATTGGACTCATTTGCTCTAATCATTTATTAAAACAGGATGTTTGACTCCGTTTGAAAGCATATGCCAAGGAGTGCCTGGGTGGCTCAGTCAGTGAGGTCATAATCCTGGAGTCTGGGATGGAGCCCCACACTGGGCTCACTGCTCACTGGGGAGACTGCTTCTCCCTCTCCCCACCCCTGCCCCTCACTTATGCTCTCTTTCTCACTATCTCTCACTCTCAAGTAAATAATTTTTCTTTAAAAAACCATATGCCAAGATTAATATATTCACACTCAATTAATTTCACACTTTTAACTAAAATTACCAGTCACAGGTTCTTTAAGTAATTTGTGGAAATAAGAAAGTTGCTTTACCAGGACACAGGTAAGAATGTGGCCCCTGTAAAGTTTCCCTAAGAAGTTTAAGATTCTCCATGGCCTCCTTTAAGACAAAACTATCCAGTGCTTCTTTTTCCAACTATATATTAAATTGCAAAACTTTGTCTCTTTTGCTGTCACACTTTGCTACCGATTGAGATCTCTGATTAGCACACGAAGTCCCACTAAATGGTGCTCTGCTAACTCGGTACCTTTTATCATAATGGCAAACTGGAAAAGGAAGATCTCTGTGTGCTAATGCCTGTCCATATCCAATTTCTGACGGACCTCTCTCTCATTTTTATCTCCTTATAACATTTTCTATTTTCTCCTTTCTAATTCCTCTGGATTTAAGCACATGCAAACTTCCCTATTTTAGGAAGAAATACTAAACAAAATGGTGATTACTAGAGGGAAAATGGGCATGGGGATTACAGAATACACTTACTGCAATGACAAATAAAACAAGATAAAATAACTTTAAGAAAGAAAAAAGGAAGAATTTTTTTTTTTTTTATGTTATTGCTGACCGTTCCTCTTAGAGCTGGCCCCATGAGTGAGAACTCTACTCTACCACGAAGGAAATGTCCTAGAAATGTGGGGCAAATCTAAAGGCAAAGTATATTGTGCTGATTTCCAGGAATATATTCTAATTCAAGCAAGTTGCTTGCTTTGATATATATTTTTGGATAGTATTTAAATTCTAAACAAAATAGTTGTTGCAGAAGGCTTCTATGAAAAGGCAAAACCACACCAAACTAAACAAGAAAAGAAACAAAATAACTCTTTTTCAAATTCATGTACACATGCACTCACTTTGTTTTCTTATTTATTTATTTGAGAGAGAGGGAGAGCACAGAGAGAGAAGCAGACTCCCCACTGATCAGAGAGGCTGCCACAGGGCTTGATCCCAGGACTAGAGCCTAGGGCAGACACTTAACCAACTTAGCCACCCAGGCACCCCCACACTTACTTTAGATGGAAAGAAAATCAGGAAGGAAAATTGCCCAGGTCTTTCTTTGCCACATTCCCAGTAATGAAGGGTAACGAGTGGTGCCATTTCAGTGGGCATACCTCCAGCACAGGATTATTAAATTATTTTCTGAGATAAGCAGACAGGACTGAAATGGAACTCAGGTCTTAGATAGGTAAGGACAGGAAAGGGTCCAGTGGAGAAAATTCGGGTCTGAAAGGAAGGATTAAAAAGCAAGCAGTCCTAGGCAAGGAAGCAGGGACCAGAACGCAGGAGATCAACATCTCAGCCAGACTGCTGAGAACCAGTCCTGGGGGAACCTTCTTCCAGCCTCTGGCTCTTTCTTTATATGGCCTGGTGGGCATAAGAAGAGAAATTCCACAGTCTCAAGAATTTCCCACAGTTAGGGGGGAAATCATGTGCTCTCCAAAGAGAGGAGGAAAGAGAAACCATAAGCAAGCCAAGGCACAGAAATGAGACTAATCAGAGGTTACAAAAAGTGTGTTTGATTAATAAGCCAGGTGTGTTTTGGGGAGCAGTAAGAAAAAGGGATTGAAAGTAGCAGCGTGTTGAGACTTGAAAACTAAGCAGATAATTTTCAATCTCCTAGAGAAGGGAATTGGGAACAATTAAAGGCTTCTGGATAGGGAAATTACAGTGTAAAAGTGCAGGAAAAGTTACAGAAAATAACAGTCTTTGGTTTTTAAGCTTCCTTACAGAGGGAGATTCCCAGAGAATGTACTCCAGATGGGAAGAGAAAACATATCTCGAGAAAACAATGTAATCAGAAATAAATAGGAGATGGAGACAGCCCGATCTACAGAATTCTGCATTGCCGAAGTTGACACAGTTACAGCGAGATGGGGGAAGTTTTGGTTTTACATTTCGAAATAAGAAACAGAGCCATAGCAGTGAAAAATAAATGAGACATATATATTCATGACTGTCATGATAGAGAGTTGGCTGCAGACTTTTGGAAACAATCGTGTTGTTTTCCCAACACACCTACATTTTCATAGAAGCTGGCCTCTGCATCTGATTTAGAAACCCCAGTTCCAATCCCTGTTCATTCCTCCCCTCTCCTGAGCAAACCATTTATTCATGTTGAATCTCAGTTTCCCCATCTGTGAAGTAGGAGGATTAGATGTAAAATTCTCACAGTCCCTTTCAGGGTCTAGATTCTTGGATTCTGTAACGCCACTGGATGCTCAGGACAGTACAGAATTTTAAAAAGGCACCTGTTGCTTACTATCAAACAGGTGTGTGTGTGTGTGTGTGTGTGTGTGTGTGTGTTTGTGTATAATATATTATATAAAGAAATTAAATAATTTTGAGAGAATTATAAAACAGATCATGAATACTGGGATAAGTCTATAGCAAAGCCCCTAAAGAAGATTATTTTGTTCCTTCCCTTCTCTCTTCAGGCTGGAAGCACTTCCAGCGGTCCAGATGAACCATCACAAGTAACAGAGAATGACACAGCATTCCTTTGTCAATAAAGCCCAGGACACACTGCCAGTTCTGCTCATTTGAACATTTCCAGATTCTCAAGAAACTGATAGCCATTTACGTCTAGCTTCATAGCATATGTGGTTCACAGTCTTGTTTTATCATCACAATGTTCTTTTTCATGAGAGATATAGATATTCAAAAGGATCTGAATTATGGACTGAACTGCTCACGCTGAGGGAATTTTTATTTCATAAGCTCAAAAGGAATTTCACTTTAGGATTACTTTATTCCATCATGTGGTTACACAGAATAGATGAACTGCTCGGTAAATCTGAAAAGACCGGAAGCCAATGCCCTGTGGGCTAGATGTAGGAAGTAGTTCCATAAAAATAATATTTTTAAACTAGCACTAAACATTTATTCTATAAATACTATAAAATGTTTTATAGAAACATTTATGAATAAAATAATATATATGTAACACATGTTTAGTGATACTTAAAAACATTTCTGTTTTCATTTTTAAAATGTTCCTTACATCATAGCTCTATAATTCAAATACACTAGGAATAGGGAAAGATGCACACACTTGGTGGCACCTGGGTGTCTCAGTGGGTTAAAGCCTCTGCCTTTGGCTCGGGTCATGATCCCAGAGTCCTGGGATCGAGCCCTGCATCGGGCTCTCTGCTCAGCAGGGAGCCGCTTCCTCCTCTCTCTCTGCCTGTCTTTCTGCCTACTTGTGATCTCCATCTATTAAATAAATAAAATAAAATCTTAAAAAAAAAAAGATGCACACACTTGGGATTCAGAGTTAGTTCGCCTACAATGGTATCCCAGTCTACCTCTCAGACTTACATATTCTTGGATGCATCTTTTCACACTTTAGGATTTCAATTTTAGCTTTGGTAAAATAGTAATTAAGTCAAGGTTAATAAAGTCTTCCTGACCCTCAGTAAGCAGGTTATACTTACCGATGAAGTTCGGGAAGTAAGGGAGTGGGGCAGATAATAAACATCTCTCGCTGGGTGAGATTTTAGAGTTTAGAAAGGGCTATAACAAAAACAGATCCCTACCATACAGTAGTAAGTGCTGAAACAGAGATCTAATGCTCAAAAGAAAGTGATATGGGCCCCCAGGGAGAGAATAATTAATAATGCCTAGAAGATTATATTGTCAAACATATCGCTGTTAATGGGGAATTCCATGAATGATATAACAGAAAATGACTGTTAAACTGAAAAGCCTTAAGAAATACTAGCTTCTTTCAAATATAATTTAATAAACAAAACCAGAGTTAACTATTGGATATTTTTCAGATTTCTTATGAAGAGTTCATCTTAAAACATAAAACATTATTAGGTATATAAAAATATACATTTAGGGTTTTTTTTGTTTTGTTTTGTTTTTGGTTTTTTTGGTAGTTGAAAAGTATTTCATTATTTCTTGCATGTCTTTGTCTAAATCAATGGATTAGATCCCAATATTCCTTTCATCTATTTTTTCATAGAAAATCCAGTTAGATTCAAGAATTCCATATTGATGTTTAATGTGAAAAAAGGGGCACCCCAATCAGTGACGTCTAGAGAATTCCTCTCACTACCTACTTTGTAGTCACATTCATAATCATTTTTAGCTTCACTATGTATATTCTATTGTAAGACATGCACCACCATAAGGCAAAGAAACCTACGTTATGGAACCAAAGCAGCCATCTGCATTGGAGACCCCACAAAATAAGAATTTATTCTGTAGTAACTGCAGGAAGATCTGTAACACAGGCACCTATAAATAGCACTGTATTATTTGAATGCCTCAATAAATCAGTTTGCAGACTCGCTCTGTACACTGTTACATCTCCTTGATACACTTTCTGCCTCTATGTCACAAGCTAACCTAAAAAGATTTGAATTATGTGTTTGCTATTAGTTCATTGCTTGACATTCCATATTTCTTATTGTTCAGAACATAAGAATATGCATGCTTATACATTTTTCTAAGTTCCACTTATTGGTTAGTGTAATTTGAAATATAATATGAAAATGCACTTGATGAGTTACCCTGGAGGTGACACAGCCATTTGCAGAGAAGTATGAACATCATGTATTCATGGCAGAGCAATGTTCCCTTTTTGATTTGAGTTTTCTAATATTTTCAAATGCCACTGTACACCAATAACAATTTATTTTTTGGTGGCACAGTTGGTCATGCAGAAAATATTTTTTTCTGGATTTAAAAGAGCACATATATTCACACATATACTGTACAGTCGGCCCTTGTTCAGAATAGAATTTCATGTAGATTGAAGACATCCTGGACTGTGTCTCGTTCATCTCTGAGGGTTCACACCCAGCAAAATCCCGGACACAACACCAGGGCTAGAGATGTGTTTGCTGAATGATTAAACATGTCTCTTGAGTCCTCTCTTAGGATAAGAGCTGGTGAGGTTTACAGACACAAACCCCAATCCCAGCTTCAACTGCAACAAACCCTAGAAGGCTGAGTTCCCTTCCATTCCAGGAGAATGCCACCCCAAAATACCACAGGGGATTGTGTTCTGGGGTTTACTCCTTCTATAAACAGGGTATACAATCCAGATATTGGGGAGGTAGCAGTATCTCTAAGAGATATGAATTGTGTCTCCTCCTGAAGTAGAAGCAAAATTAATGTGAGCAGCAACATTTTGTTGTTGTTGAGAATAATCCTTTACTCTGAGATGATCAGGGTAAATTTTGAAGGAGGAAAAGAAAAATAATTTTGAGAGTATGGTGTGTGGTTTCCTCAAAGTTGTGCTTCTTAGGAACATACCACCTTAAAAAAAAAAAAAAAGTCTTTCTTTCTTTCTATCCAAAACTACAGGGGTTGAATAAATAGCCTCTCCTTGCTGACTCTGCCTACATCTGCTGCACTTTTTACCCAAGAATTCTGAAGAGACCTGCAGAGATACTGTTTGACTCTATGGCACAGCAATAGAACTATCATGTAGAGAGATCTTGGTCAAGGTCAGTGTAACTATTGTGGTGAGATTCAGTAGAAAAGAAACTAACAACCTACATTATTTAATTTTCTTTCTCATTGGATAAAAGCTGTGACAGAGTGTGTGCAAGTTAAATGGTAGAAAGATGACACACATTTTCATTCCTATTTCCAAGGGTAGCAAAGATCGCAATGAAGGATAAATCAAAATGCATTTAACTGACACTGTTTTCCTCTTGGAGGGGAAAACCATTTTACCCTGCATTCTTATTTTATTGCTTATTGTAGGCTTAACACTACATGTTAACACATATATTTGTCTCAGAGTTTTATCCATTTTCCTTAAGAATTTGATGCCTACTAAAATTTAAATGTTTCTGGATAAACAGGATTGGAAGGTGCTATCAAGTCCTGAGAAAGGCTTTTTTTTTTTTTTTTTTTTAATTTTTATTTTGTCAGAGAGAGAGGGAGAGAGAGCGAGCACAGGCAGACAGAATGGCAGGCAGAGGCAGAGGGAGAAGCAGGCTCCCCGCCAAGCAAGGAGCCCGATGTGGGACTCGATCCCAGGACGCTGGGATCATGACCTGAGCCGAAGGCAGCTGCTTAACCAACTGAGCCACCCAGGCGTCCCACCTGAGAAAGGCTTTGAATACAAGTTTTCATGGGCATTGGGGTGAGGGTAGAAAAAGAAAACATGAAAATATGAGACATTAAACTTCAGGGACAATAAAATTAGGGTCTTGGTTAGAAGCAGGAAAGCCAATATTACTATGCTGTTAGTTTGCCTTGGACTAGATCTGCCATGTAATTTATCTACGTGTCTGTATGTCCACAAGACATCACCTGTACATGTAGGCAGAGCTGGCATTTTTCTCACATAAATATCAAGAAATGAATTCTTAAGCTTATGCTGTATTTTAAAGACCTTTAAAGAATTTTCATAAAGATCTAAAACATTTGAATCTACATGGAATTTCCCCCTATATCTTATCCACCCCTCATACAACCTCTCAGTATTATAGATAAATTTCAAAGTACAACCAGATGGGAAACTGATGACTGAGAAAATTCAGGAGAGCTGGCAAATAAATGTTCTAAAAGATGCAAACTTTTAATGATAAATGTGGGTGAAACTTGGTGTGAGTATAAAGACAACATTCTCTGAAAACATTTAGAAAGATCAGTTTCTACTTGTATATCCTCTAAGGAATCTATGTTGCTTTCATAATGTGTAGGAGTTAAAATTCAGCATGATCTCTATGTGCTTTGACTTTTTTTTTTTTTTTTGGTCTGAATTATATACAGTTGAGTCTAAAATGTTGGAAGTCAGATCCTTCCAATAACTGTGTGATAATTCTTCCTAACATGTCAGTATCTTCTGGTACATGAGCTTCAAAACACCAATGCCTGAATTCTATAGAGCAGCATAAGTAGATCAGCATGGAAAACATGTAATTGAATCAGATGCTGATCATTCTCTCAAGTTTTTAAATTATATGGAATTTTAAATTTTACAATAACATAAAAGAGCAATAATATGCTTTTAAAATGAATGGCAAACATTAGGAGACTTTAGGTGATACATTAGGAGACTTTACCTGATCTATTTTTCATTCCTGAATTATGATTTGACCTAAAGAAGGATGTATCAATGTGTGTCCTGGAAAGTTTTAGAAAATTACAGAGATAAGTAGAAATTTTATAACGTGTCCTTTCTAGGGAGAATATATATATATATATATATATATATATATATATATATATATTTTTTTTTTTTTGTTTGTTTGTTTGTTTTTGTTTTTAAATTTTATTTCTTTATTTGACAGAGATCAGATTTATTTGACAGGCAGTGAGGCAGGCAGAGAGAGACAGGAAGCAGGCTCCCTGCTAAGCAGAGAGCCTAATGCGGGACTGGATCCCAGGACACTGAGACCATGACCTGAGCTGAAGGCAGAGGCTTTAACCCACTGAGCCACCCAGGCACCCCTATATTTTTGTTTTAATTGCATGTTCACATACACATAATCCAGGGCCCCAAGGTTTCCTATTTTCCAGAGCAATCATTTTCATCTCTTCAAGCTGGTTCTTTTGGAATTTATCTCTATTTCTTTCATTAAATAACATGCTTATGTTGTTATTTCCTAATTTTTTAGTTTTAAGTGTCTATGGACTTCCCCCTATGAAAGGTGAAGGTTTCCTTCTCTTTCATCACTTCATCCCACCACACACAGGCATATCCTTTCTGTCCCCACCCCTACCACCTTATTACTGTATTTATATCAAACCTCCCCTTGGATTGCTCTTCCATATTTACATCCTCATGACTATGTAAGTACTATTCACAGCTGAGTCAAGTACTTATGCTACAATAACTCTTCCTTTCCTGCATAACTTCTGTTTTCTCTAGTGACAATGTTGCCTTCTTTTTACATTAACATACAGTTACACAAATCATAATGCCTCTGTTGAAAAGAAACAATCTTGTATTACCTAACAATGCCCCCAACTGTTTTGAGTAAAATGGCAGTGGAATTTATACAGATTTACTTGACCAAGACAAAGGCATGTGACAAACTTTGGTCAGAGAATTTTCACCCAATTTGGATACACGAAAGGTAGGATCTGTGTACCCTACATTCACCTGTGCCTATAAAGTGACAAGTTCAGGGAGACTCACTGACTTTCCATTCACTCTGCACTTCTCATCTAGAGTCTGCCTTTAGTATCTAGATTTAATCAAGAATTACAGATTAGTTCATGGTTAACTGGGAAAGTGAAATGGAGGGAATCAGAGAGCATGATCAGATTGAAAATTTAACAGCTTCTTTATAAAACCAGAAGCAGGGGCACCTGGGTGGATCAGTGGGTTAAAGCCTCTGCTTTCAGCTCAGGTCATGATCTCAGGGTCTTGGGATCGAGCCCTGCATCGGGCTCTCTGCTTGGTGGGGAGCCGGCTTCTTCTCCCCGCCTGCCTGCCTCTCTGCCTACTTGTGATCTCTGTCAAATAAATACATAAAATCTTAAAACAAATAAAATAAAAAAAAGCCCAGAAGCATAAACTTATAACCATGTTATACCTGGGAAAAATTTTAAGAACCATTTAGTCCAAAACAAATACTTAATATGAGGAAACAGAGTGTTTGACTCAAAGTCTGTGAAAGTGTATGTGCACATGTGTGTTTAATTCCCACTCTAATTTAACATGTAACATTGTAACATTCTAATGATATGTAGACAAATTACAACATGTTCTTTATAGTAAGTAACATGTAATTACATATTGTTCTCACATAAGTGTAATTAGGCTAGAATAAAGGTAAAAAGATTATTAATTAGCATATAATAATATTTAAAAAGTTCTCCAGATTGCTCATTTTTAAATTTATTAATAGGCATGGGCAACAAAATGAATTTTTCCTATACTATTAATATTCCTTGAGACAGGACCACATTGATAATCCAAACACCATTTTATTATTATAAAATATTGCTAGACTTACTTTCAAGAAAACACATAAAAAAGTTTAATTGTCCTATCCTGTTGGAAAGAATGTTCTTTTGAAAATAAAAATAAAATGAATGAGGAAAAGCACTTCATCATTCCCCTGTTATTTCTATCAGCTCAGGAAGCTAGACTAAGCAATTAACCACCACATAAATACTTGGCTTTTCATGGAAAACATAAAAAGCTCTGTTTCTTAATTTCTTGAGCAATATACTTAATAAGCTATATTAAGTATATTTAAGTATTTAAGTATTTAAGTATAGTTAAGTGAGTCTTGTAAGGCATTAACAGGAAAGATACAAGTACTATATAAATTTCTGCCTAAGTATCTCCCTACCATCAAGAGAAAAAAACAATGCAATATTAATTTCAGTGAGACATTACTAGACCATTTTAAAGACTGTGGTGTTTTATGGCTGGTGAAAAAGAAGAAAAACCTTCAACAAATGTTGCCAGATAGGCGATGACACCCCATTCACAAGGGCTGTCATATAAGGTTGGATCCTTATTAAAGGACTGATCAGTTAGTTGTGTGGTCATGCCTAAGTGTAAGGGCTAAGTGTTTAAGTATTGGACCAAACTACTGAGTCAAGGTTGTCTCTTTTCAGTGAAAGTGGGAAAAAGAAAGGGAGCAATTATTTGGTTGAAACTGAGAGAAACAATTGTAAGATGAACAGCTGAGAATCTAAGAGTAGTGGGAAAAGAGTATTAGGACATCCCAAGTAATTCAGTCTCTAGTTCTGAGGGAGCAAAGTCCGGTGGGAATGGAGCCAGAAGGGAATCAGATGCTCTAAATTTCAAATATGAGGACAAAATGGAATCTGCACCAAGACTACAGAATAAGGAGCAGAGGCATGGACCGAGGTCAGAAAAGTCATTAACACCGACAGAATTTGGGTTTCTCAGACCAAGACTTGATCGTTCAGATCTTGACAGTGAGATGGTTCACCTTATGCTACTACATGCATTTTGGTCTTAACTGATGACAGAGAGGATTGTTTGCAAGCTCCAGGGTCTCACAAACCTGGGAGTGTATTTGAGAAAATAGAAAAGGAACTCATGGCTCATTTTCAAACACCAAGAAACCCTGCCTTTCATCACTGCCACCCACCAAATCAGATCACTGACTATCTAGTCCAGGTGAAATACGGGGAGAATAATAAGTGACAGGAATAGTTCTAGCCCCGAGGCCCTTGTGCGATGGGCAATGACATGTAAGCAAATTATACAAATGCTGAGGTGGCAATAGTATGCTCCCTGTTTGAAATTTACATTCTATACCTAAATATTTACCAAGTTCAATATTTTTCTAACTTAGCACCTAATTTTAATCTTCTATTCGAGCCTTTATAGCTTGCTTTATTTAGCCCTTCATCATATCTTCTCTGAACTATTTGAATTAATGCCTAATGGGAAAAACAAAAAAAAAAAAGTTATAATAGCCGAGCTTTATGAATATAGCCACTTTCTACATTTTAGTGTAGATGAACTTTGTTCAGTTTAGTCTACATTATAGAAGATGCTGAATATCATTGTATGTGATGATAAGAAATCAAAACCTATACACAAGCTTAAATTAGAGTAAGGTGATCTAATTGTCGAAAATAAAGGCTTTTGTGTCAATCATACAAGAGATCGAGTCCCAGCTTTGCCATTTACCAGTTGTATATTCTTTGCTAATTTGTTTAACCCCTGTATGCTTCTTTATGTTCAGCAGTAAAGTATGGGTAATAAAAGCACCAACTTCGTAAGATTGCTGTTAGGCTTAAAAAAGATAGACAAAGCATATATATGTATTATGCATGTATATGTATACATAAAGTATACATAAGTGTGTCTCTGTATCTAAAAACAATACATACATACATGTGTATATATTTTGTATAGACAGATGCAAGAGGGACGGAGAGAGAAAGGAATCTTTCACAATACCTGACATTATATGCCCTCACTACATATTATCTTTAGCAAGAGAACATCTTAAAAGTTAAAGGACATTCAACAGCTTTGAAACAAATTACAGGTTATTTGTAGTCAAAAGGCTGAATTGTAGGTTTGCTAAATACATACTATAAAGATTCTAACCCAGAGGCAGATCCATTTAGGAACCAACAAAATCACCAACTGTTTTTATCGTGGGAATTCCTCTAGTTCACCTCCCACCTCGAATGGAAATTCTCCAGCCTTCCTGATAGCCATTTAACCTCCACTTGGTCAAAAAGTTTACTTTTTAAAAGAACTCACTGTTGACCAGTTCCACCAAAATGTTTCCATTATGTTGTGAGTGTTTTCATTATATTGTGTTACAATCTTTAATGAGTTTTGCATTCCAAACTAGTGGCAGGGAAATGGTGATATAGGATAGAAAAAAATTATTCTTTAGTGTAGGTATACTTAGTGGACTTTCAGCTTTTCCTAACATCATCCTTTTAATTGCTTTTCTGGTTAGTGAGAAAAGCTAAGGTTTGAAGTAGACAGAAAGTGGCTTTGAAACCCAGCGTTGATACCTAAAAGCTATATAAACTTGGACAAATTACTTTCTCTCCAGCCTTCAATAATCTCATCTCTGAAATCAGGATGATAATTTCCTGATTAAGAAAGGAAAGAAAAAAGAAGAAATCATGAGGGAAGAAATAAAACTAATGTGTTTGTCTGTTGTGCTCACCCAGCTTTATGGTGGGCATTTCAGGCACTATATGCATATTAAACAGATATTATCAAGAATAGGGATGCCTGGGCAGCTCAGTCATGACTGTTGATCTCAGGGTTATGAGTTCAAGCCCTGTGTTGGGCTCCATGCTGGGCATGGAACCTATTTAAAAAATAATAATTTTACAGTTAAAAAAATTTCTACAAAGGTTAAATAAATTCCCGACACTTATGAAGCTAGGAAATATCCATATTTATCTTAAACCATTATGTAAGGACTTCCATGGGCAGATTTATGAGACTCTCTCATGGGAATGATTTTGTAATACTAGTCTTATAACTTACTTTTTAAAAAAACTTAAGAAAGAAAAATTCTCTCCACTAATATATAAGTAACACCAATAAGTTAAATGAATTATGTTGACCTTTGCCTTTCATTGCTGTTATAAAATATAAAATAAGTCTTGGGATGGCAGGGTGGCACGGTGGGTTAAGCATCTGAATCTTGGTTTCAGCTCAGGTCATGGTCTCAGGGTCATGAGATGCAGCCTCACATCTGGCTCAATGCTCAGAGCGCAGAGTCTGCGCTTTCTCCCCCCGACTTGAGTGCTCTCTCTCTATCTCTACAATATAAATAAATCTTTAAAAAAATCTTTATGTTAATATTACTTTTGCATGAAGCACTTGGGAAAATTGCATGGTGATGGTTAAGGGGTGATATGAACTATACATTATAAGACAAAACTACTTCCAATAAGTATAGGTTATTCCCCCAAAGAATAAAAGCAATTATTCACTGAGAGGAAAAGAAAAAGATGGTCAACTGATTTCAACTCCTTTCTTAAAAAAAGGACATACTTGCAGAGCGAGGATATAATGAAACTACTGCTAGCTCAGGTAAGACTAAGATCCAGCCAATGACCTTAATCTTTCTGAGGTTCACTTTTTTCCTCTGAAAAGTGATGATCAAATCACCTTCCTTGTGCCTCTTGAAAGTATGATGTAGGTTTCAAATCAGATAATATATGTGAAAGTTCATGAAAACTATGAAAATCTATTCAAGTACAGAGGATTATTATTAGTCATGCAGATAAAACAGCTATGTGTATATATTCTTTCAAAAGTCTTGATACCTTGAAAATGAGCATACTAGGTACTATACCAGGTGCCAAGGCCACACAGATGGATCAAACATGTTCCCTAAGTATTCAGGGACTCTATATCAAAAGCTTTGGACATATTCATACTCTTTGATTCAATAAATCCACTTCTGGGGATTATTTTCCACAGGAAAAAAAATCCTCAATAAGGAGCAAAAGGTCATATGAGAAAACTTTTGTTGTTTGGTTATTTATAACAGCAAAAATTATTTGAAATGATACAATGATCAGTCATGGGCATATAGCTAAATTACATAGTTGTATTTTTTCAATGAAATATTAACACCAGTAAAATTAGGATTATAAAGATATGATTGGAAAGTGCTTTTGATCTAATGGTAAGTGGAAATAACCAGAAGATTTTAAGTTAACTGTAATTACCAGTAGGTAAAATTTTATAAAGTAAATATTTTTATAGGGGAAAATAATGAAAGGAAATACACAGTTATCAGTTATTGTTAACTTTGGTTGTTCAAAAATTCAAAGTGGGGGGCTCACTTCTACATTTTGTAACTTCCAATAGGTAAAGACCTATTCTGATGACTTTTATATACAATTATAGAGATAATCATATGATTAACTAAGGAGTGGGTTTAGTAATGGATTATATCATTGCTAATATACATAAAACTCAGATAATTTTAATATTCTCCTGATACTGTCATAAAAATCATTGAAAAAATAACATATGCCAAAAATTCCCTCAACAACTTAATTTAAAATACATAAACCATGCTTTAATTAATAATTCTCTAGGCTAGCAAATTAAAACAAAATACTTTTCTAATTTCTACTCATTATGTTCCCAACATTAATTTAAACTGTCCTGATTTCTTTTACAAAGTTAACTTTTATGACCAATGCATCTTGTCAAGATCAAAACCTAAATGCATGAAGAATTAACCTTGTACAATAATGAATTAACAAGATCTGAGAAAGATAAAACGAATCACTAAATGATTATCGTTAACAAAAAGTTCCACTCTGCTCCCTTATGGAGAATGATGGAACACTCTTTTATTGAACTCCATTATCCTAATGAGAAGATATTCTAGACTTGATCATAGCCAAAAGGCTGGAGAAGATATTGTAATGACTTACTGCCAGTGCTTAATGAAGAGATTTCATAATTATTGAAACCACATCTGTTTGATTAATGAGTCTCTTCCAAGACCCAGGCATCCTTGGCTATTTGGTGGGTGGCAGAAGGCACAGACTGCCTAGAAGCTCTGGTTTCTCTTTGGAGAAGGGAAGCCTTCTTCACCAATGGCAAACGCTGTTCTCCGTGGACTTTTAAGAAGGTGAAGTTTCTACTTTGTGCAGCCTTTGTTTAAATCTCAGCTCAGTTAGTTACTGATTAGTGTCCCTGGGCAGGCCACTTAGTTCTCTCTTGCCTTCGTTTCCTTTTCTGGGAAACAGAATGATATCAACCTCACAGTGTTATTGTGAGGATAAAACAAGATAATAAATTAAAAGCTCTTGGAATAATGCCTGGTATGATAACTAACTCTGGGTACCTAGCAATGGGCATGTTTCTAAATAAGGTGAAAATTCAGGAATCCACTTGACTCTTGATACTGCTGTGAGTATCTAGTGATGATGTATCTAGTGATGATGGGATGTTTCTGTTAATGTGTCTATGCTCTCCGAAGGATTCTTCTCAAATACTCTGACTTACAATGCCCTAGAACACACAAACTGGACATTCCAAATTTGTTCTAACAGACAAGAGACCAGAATAGGAAGTTGCTCATTACATGTTGATTATTAAAAACAAACAAACAAAGAAAAAAACACATCATTACCATTTGTTTTACATAATGTAAGTATTCTTTCTACAGAGGACCAATTCTTTCCATTGTTCTCAGCTCTCAATTCTGGAAGTAAAGGGGGGACTAAAAAGGTTTAACATAACCTATATTCTTAGGGAAATTATTCCACATGCAAAATCACACTAGTAGAAAGGGCCCTGATATTTAACCTCCCACTTTTCCAAAGTATTCACTCACATAACCAGGTTCCCCCGGAAACACGCTACCACCATCAAAACTTATAAAGAGCCATGAGTTCTCCTGCACTTGGTAAGAAGAAAGGTAGCTCCAAAATTGGAGGTTTTAGTAAACTACATGAAACACCTGCAGAAAGGTGCTGGCCTCTTAAGAGTTTTGTCCCACAACTCCGTTTTCAGACACTGAAAAAAGTAATTTGCTCCTTGAAATGTCGACGTCATAAAATCCATAGCACAGTGCTAAGTACAACGTGACAACGTGTAACTAGTACTCAGCACACAGTAACTCCTTGGTAAATACTTGCTAATTAAATGGGAAAAGCAGGTGACCCAAAATCAGCATCTGATCTTTCTACTAATTTTAAATAATGAGAGAAGAATTAGCATTAAAATGGAAATCCTTGAATGTATCCCTTAAAATAAGGCTTACTTCCTTGATAATATTTCGTATAGATCTCATTTAAGTTTAATCATTTGATATTTAACTAGGTTGTCAAGAATCTTGTTCAAATAGCATTTAAGATTAAATATATCTTTGATTGAGACAACTACTAATTTAAAGAAGGAAATTTTCCTGAATTCTTGCAAACTGAAGTCAAAATCATTCACAATGACTCCTACAAGTTAGTGGTGAGGTAACATTTTCCAGACGGTTTCTGTTTCTGTCATGATTTGGGGCTGGGCTTCCTCTTGGTTGCACTTCCCCATGGCTGGTGCTAGAAAATATCAGGTCTACTCTATGTACATCATGTATTAGTGCTCACTGAAGGCCATGTAATGTCATATTACAACTTTATTCACGTAATTTTATGCGGAGGGTGGTGCCATAGATGTTTATGATTTTAAGACAAATACTTAAGTCAATGCGTGGTCAGGAGTTTAGAGAAGATAGTGCATGACAATCAAGCTTCCAAAATGTCCTTCTAAAATGAATTTTTTTAGCTAAATACAAAAATGTACATGTGTAACTTGATCCAAGTGTCAGCTCATAATAAGATGCTTTTATAAACAAATTCTGGGGATGACAATTCTCCCTGGTGAAATAGGTCATGGTGTCAGGTTCAGAAAAAAAAGGGGTCTGCAAAGTCTGCCAATTAGGTCCACTGATGGTTCAATTTTAAAGGCAACAAATGAGCCATCTTGTCAAGTCTCTTGTCATATAAATTCATCTGTATCCCCTCTGGACACTGACACGCATTCCCCATAATAAGAAGAAAGGGGAAATTTTAATTCTAATTCATGAGGATTGTTCTTTACTAATCAATTCCACTGTGTCTGAGTTGATAGCATATTGACTGATGTACCAAAGTTAATTCTGGATTTCAGATTACGAAAAAGAAGTATCATGCAATACCTATCAGAGTTTCAATGTAGAAAAAAATAAGAATTTCACTATTTTCAGCCAAACATCTCCCAGCTAAAAATTACCTAATTTCTAATGACTTCTGTACTTTAAAAAGATGAAAGCTATTCAACTTTCAGAATCTTGGTCTCCTTTTATGAGATCCAGACCATCACATAATGAGAATATTAATAATGTCTTTCAAATATTTGGCCATTTGCCTATTTCTCCTGCTAGTACTTAAAATCAGCGTGCCTAAAACAAATTCACAATTTTCAACCAAGTGCGGGTTCTCTTCCCAAATATTTTCATTATGGCACTGGTCCTTTCAACTGCATGTGTCAGTCATCTTTCATGTCTGTTTCTTCATTCTTTTTTTTTTTTAAAGATTTTATTTATTTATTTGTCAGAGAGAGAGAGCACAGGCAGACAGAGTGTCAGAGGGAGAAGCAGGCTCCCTGCGGAGCAAGGAGCCCGATGTGGGACTCGATCCCAAGACGCTAGGATCATGACCTGAGCCGAAGGCAGCCGTTTAACCAACTGAGCCACCCAGGTGTCCCCGTTTCTTCATTCTTCACACCTAGTAAGTTGCTGGTTTTTACTCTTTTCTCATTATGTCATTTATCTCTTTCTCTTCATTCCTACCGAAATCGGTTCACACTTGTGCCACCATACCTGTAGCCTTCCGATTGCTCTCTCTCTGCCAGCATCCCCCTCTTGAGACTGTCCTAAGGACAATCTCCACACGAACCTTCCCAGTGTCCACGTGACAGCACCACTTTCTACTTCATGCGTTACAACGCCTCATTATTACCCTTTGGTCTGGCAAGGAAGACACCACATTACATTTATACTCTCACCATATTCCACTAGTCATCTCCACCATCCCCTGACTGGATTAACCTTGTCTATTCATCCATGAGCCAGAAAGACTCAGGGTGCACGTGCTGGTGGTCAGTCATCAGGAGTGGACTGCCAAGAAGTGCTTCTAGGGAAGACTATTTCTTTAGCTATAACAGGAGCTAATAATTCTGGGGATCTATCTCCATCATAGCTGGTTGCTGCTTTGGAGAAATAAATATTATTTATTTATGTTATGGAGAAAGAGATAAATAAAAGGGAACTGCAAACGAAGCAGTCAGTAAACCATGAACGTAAATGCAGATGGGAGAAATTTCCACAAACTGGCTCCCTGGGGCATTGCCAAAAATAGCTGAAATGTTTTTAATGCAGTCTAAAAGGGGAAGCAAGAGAGTGAAAGCACATAATTATTATTGTTACCATTATCACTGCACTCCGTAATAGTGGTTTGTAAGGAGAGTTTATTATATGGTTTGCAAAACAGGCCAACTCTTCTAGCTAAGTTAATCACTTGCCGCCTGGATTATTGTTCTTGCTCATTGTTGGGTTTCTTCCTCCTGATCTCTTCCACTTCCTGACTCTCCTCCAGCTCTGCCCTTCCCACACCTATACCCTCCCTGTGCCTCTGTTCTCCTGTTTCCCACCATCTACTGCATCAACGCCCTGCCCATGCTCAGAGTCTGACATGACTTGCTAGTCTGTTCCAGTGTTTCTCGAATTAAGCTTGTACTCTGGGGATGCATGGGTGATTTCTCTCTCGCTATGCTCAGTCCAACATCAGAGATGTTGCTCACAGTATTTTCTCCATTGAAAAGAGTCTTCTGGCTTTTCACCATGGATCCATAGACTTTGTTCTTTTAGAGCCAGTAAATATTCTTTGAGATCTGGCCTTTCTACCATGTGTTTACTCATTTCCTCTGTAACAATTATTGGTAATACTCTATTAGCTATAAAATGTATTGACCCACTATGTGTTTCTAAAACACCAAAAATTTCATTCAAGTGTGATACAAGCTAGTCATGTCTAGGTACCCATCTCTGCGATTCTCCTGTCGCTCATAACAGCATAGCAATGGACACACAGTGAGCCGTCAAAAATGACTTGCATTTGATTTCTAAAGTAACCTGAAAAAGAAATGCTTATGGATTCTTTACAGTTTCATATAAATAGCATACTTAGGATTGTTTTACTTTTCATCACACTTTGATTGATTCTTTTCTTAATGGAATATGAACTCATGGTTAAAAGCTCCCTCTACTGGTTCTCATGAACATATCAGAAAAAAAAAAAAAATTCTCCAACATATATTTCCTAAGACGTGGTCATTAACCTAAACAAATTTCAGAAAACTCAATGATGTTATTAGCCCCCTTTTCCTTCTGTGCTTTTACTCACACGATCCAGTGTCTGTAAAAGTTATGCTACAATAGTTTGTAATCTTTTATTTCTTCAAATGAAAACTTTGATTTTTCTTCCGTTCTGTACTCTGCTATGCCTCATTCTGGAGACCCACTTCATGTCTAAGAATGCTAGCACTTCCTAGGAGGCGCTGTAGCAGAGTGATACAGATCTAAAGTTCTGGAGTCAGGCTGCCTTGTTCTACACTGGCTGCACCCTTTATTAGCAGCAATTAACTCGGTCAAGTCGGTTAATATCTGTTTATCTCACTTTCTGCATGAAAGAAGTGGGGATAACAACCTATCCACCATTGCTGCAGGTTTCAAATGTCCAGGCAAAGCATTTAGCACCAATAAGTGTCAAATCTTCAGGTGCTTCCTCAAAAGCAGAGAAGGAACACACACACTCAACTAAGTATTTTTCACAGTGTTTGACTTTTTTAAAAAATTGTTTTCATTCTCTGAATTTTGCTATGTTTCTGTTGTCAAAATCTTTATATTCTTCCCAATGCTTCTCAATGGTCTCATTTGTGTTGGCTTCCATATAGTTATTTCATTTTATAACAGTGTGGTAAGAACACTTTCCATGAGATCTACCCTCTGAATGCATTTTTAAGTGGACACTAGTGTTGTTATCTACACACACAGTGCTGTGTAGGGCTCTGGAATGGAGGCACCCTGAATAATTGAACTTGTTATCCAAAAGAATAGAAATCAGAATCTCAAAGGAATCTTAGCGCTCCCATGTTCATTGAGGCACTCACTGTTCATGATAGCTGAGATGGATAGCGTGAATGTCCATGAATGGATGAAGAGATTTAAAAAGTGGAATAGAACTACAATGAGATATTATTCAGCATTCCAAAAGAAAGGAAATGCTGTAATATGGTTGAACATTCAAGGCATTATGCTAAGTGAAATAAGCCAGTTACAGAAGGACAAATACTACATTTTCTACCAATATGAGGTTTCTAAAATAACCTTTCCCGTACTGTTAGGTGTTTTCCTTGCTAGATATCACCAAAAATGGCTCACTCTCTGTGCAAGAGTAATTGATCTATTCCTTGCATGAAACATAAAGTAGATTGGCACACACTTTCATGAGTCTTATGTATTAGTCTCATTACATTTCATTGATAACACTGAACAGCCTTTCAACAAGTATGAGTTGATTTAATGGTTACTGGATTTCAGGATCATAACTGCTAACTAAGTCACCTTTCCTTCAAATTATAATCCTTAAATTTGAGGACGTGTTTATAGATCTGAAGTACAGTTGACCCTTGAACAGCATAGGTTTGAACCATGCTTAATGTTCAGATTTTCATGCAGTATGGTATAAATGTATTTTCTCTTCCTCATGATTCTTTTTCCTTTTCTAAAAAGCTTTATTTTAGAGAGAGAAGGAAAGAGAGAGCATGTACATGAGTGGGGGGGAGCGAGGGACAGAATCCTCAAGCAGACTCTCCACTGAACGTGAAGCCCCATGTGGACTCGCTCCCACAGCCCATGAGATCATGACCTGAGCTGAAACCAAGAGTTAGACACTTAACCAACTGTGTCACCCAGGCAACCATTATGATATCTTTAATAATACTCTCTCCCATAGTTTACTTTATTATAAGAATAAAGTCTATAACAAACACAATATTCAAAATGTATGTTAATCGACTGTTTACTTACTGGTAAGGCTTCTGGTCAACAGTAGGCTATTGGTAGTTAAGTTTTTGGATAGTCAAAATTATTTGTGGATTTTTAACTGTGTATGGGTCAATGCCCCTGGCCCCCGTGTTGTTCAAGAGTCAACTGTATACAGTTTATATAATATAAAGTTTAGAGTATGGAGCCCTGTAGATGGAAGCTTTTGTCCCATAACCTGTCTTTGGCAAAGTTATGTGACTTTCCGCCTTGGGTCTTATGTTTATTTCTATTATTTTCATACAATAATCTATTAAAATAGATTATTATACAGTCTGGCTTGAAGCTCTACCTTTTATCTAACAGATAGCTGAAAATATCTGTAAACATGGATGAGCAGCGTGGGTAAAATTAACCTCGGGTATTATCACAATGTATATTCAAGTACATATGTGTTTCAAACTAAGTTTTTAAAAGCTTTAATTTATAATTATGTTGATTGGTTTTTCGATAAAAATGATATTCCAGATATTTATATTTTTGGCCTATCAATGGTGACTTATCATGATACAGCTAAAAAGATTAAAAAGAAGGAAAGGAGAATGCTTTCCACATCAGTCCCAGATTGTTGACATTGCTCACAGTGAAGGTCATTTCAACTGCAATTGGTTTTGATCTTCATGATATTTTGGAAACATTTCAGCATATTTCCAAAGACTGTTTCAAATTTAGATTTCATGGTTAAACATCTGGGTTTCTTTCTCGGTCCATTTAGCTGCATTTAATATATACACCCTCTACTCCTTCAGAAAATAAAAATAGATTTTGTGATAACTCAGGAGGTAAAAGATAACAGCATTATACAAAATGAAAGGGTTTGGGTGACTTAGTTTGGGTAGCCAGCTGTAATTCTAGAAAACAGAGTGAGATTCCTTGAGGAAAGGATATGATACACATTTTTAACATCACCTCTAAGGACAGATTTCAGAATTAGGGAGTACAACTGAAATTCATTGCTCAAATACAAGTAATATCATCATTATGTAAAATTATTTAGTAGCTAGTATTACAAATCTTGCATGGTATGGTCCTAAATACTTTGAGTTCTTGCCATTTAAGTAGGCCATATTTTAACCTATTCCCTTGACACAGGATATACTAACTTATGCAAATTATTTACTGTCTAAATTTCATGTAACAGTTACAAAGACTCAGCTCTAGAACTTCATGAGATAATTTACCCTGCTCATTAAACTGTTACTCTTTCCTACATAGAGATTTTGAACACTTCTGTCTTCAGATGTGGTTTATGCTTTTATCTTGTTATTTTTCAGTATTAATGTAGTTACTAAATTCAGGACTCTGCATGCCTTCTTTCTCCTATGGTTACTACTGACTTTAGGTGAATATCCTACTATGCTTTTAAAAATTATTTTAAAGTTCTATATTTTTATTTTAATACTTTATCCCAGAGCAGTTTTCCCTTTTTTTGATTAGCCTTTCATAATTTTCAAATTATAGAGCAAATTCATGTCTTGTATTTCCCAGGTTTTGAGCAATTTTGGTTGCTGTATTTATGTGTGGGCTGTGTGGAGCCTTTATACATATCCCAGGTTATGATCAAAGAAACAGATGTGGGGCGGGGGGCACCCAGGTGCTTGAGTTGGTTAAGCCTCTAACTCTTGGTTTCAGCTCAGGTCGTGATCTCGGGGTCGTGAGATTGAGCCTCACATTACTTTTTTATTTATTCGAGAGAGAAAGAGAGAGAGCAAGGTGAAGGGCAGAGGGGATGGCAGAGAATCTTAAGCAGACTCCCCACTGAGCCTGGAACTTGGAGCCTAATGTGGTGCTTGATCTCAAGACCCTGAGATCAAGACATGAGCCAAAACCAAGAGTCTAATAATTAACCAACGGAGCCATCCAGGTGCCCATGACTACACATTTTAACGATTCAAAATCAACTACTAGTAAGCAACAAAAATTTTTTTAATAATAATTTATTCACTTTAGGAAAGGGTAATAAAATGAAATAATTCTCAATCTTTTTTTTTTTAACTTCTTTTCTGTGTAACAGTATTTATTGTTTTTGCACCACACCCAGTGCTCCATGCAATACGTGCCCTCCCCAATACCCAACACCTGGTTCCCCCAATCTCCAACCCCCCCCCCGCCCCTTCAAAACCCTCAGGTTGTTTTTCAGTGTCCATACTATCTCACGGTTCTCCTCCCCTTCCAATTTCCCTCAACTCCCTTCTCCTCTCCATCTCCCCTTGTCCTCCATGTTATTTGTTATGCTCCACAAATAAGTGAAACCATATGATAATTGGCTCTCTCTGCTTAACTTATTTCACTCAGCATAATCTCTTCCAGTCCCATCCATGTTGCTACAAAAGTTGGGTATTCATCCTTTCTGATGGAGGCATAATACTCCATAGTGTATATGGACCACATCTTCCTTATCCATTCATCCATTGAAGGGCATCTTGGTTCTTTCCACAGTTTGGCGACTGTGGCCATTGCTCCTATGAACATTGGGGTACAGATGGCCCTTCTTTTCACTACATCTCTATCTTTGGGGTAAATACCCAGTAATGCAATTGCAGGGTCATAGGGAAGCTCTATTTTTAATTTCTTGAGGAATCTCCACACTGTTCTCCAAAGTGGCTGTACAAACTTGCATTCCCACCAACAGTGTAAGAGAGTTCCCCTTTCTCCGCATCCTCTCCAACACAGTTGTTTCCTGTCTTGCTAATTTTGGCCATTCTAACTGGTGTAAGGTGGTATCTCAATGTGGTTTTAATTTGAATCTCCCTGATGGCTAGTGATGATGAACATTTTTTCATGTGTCTGATAGCCATTTGTATGTCTTCATTGGAGAAGTGTCTGTTCATATCTTCTGCCCATTTTTTGATATGATTATCAGTTTTGTGTGTGTTGAGTTTGAGAAGTTCTTTATAGATCCTGGATATCAACCTTTTACAGAAACATCGACCAGTGGAACAGATTAGAGAGTCCAGATATGGACCCTCAACTCTATGGTCAAATAATCTTCGACAAAGCAGGAAAAAATATACAGTGGAAAAAAGACAGTCTCTTCAATAAATGGTGTTGGGAAAACTGGACAGCTATATGTAGAAGAATGAAACTCGACCATCTCTTACACCATACACAAAGATAAACTCAAAATGGATAAAAGACCTCAACGTGAGACAGGAATCCATCAGAATCGTAGAGGAGAACATAGGCAGTAACCTCTTTGATATCAACCCCAGCAACTTCTTTCAAGATATGTCTCCAAAGGCAAAGGAAACAAAAGCGAAAACAAACTTTTGGGACTTCCTCAAGATCAAAAGCTTCTGCACAGCAAAGGAAACAGTCAAGAAAACAAAGAGGCAACCCACGGACTGGGAGAAGATATTTGCAAATAACAGTACAGACAAAAGGTTGATATACAGGATCTATAAATAATTCTCAATCTTATTTGTATTATGAAATCTTGGTAGTTCAAACAGGTTAGAGGATTGATTAATTGAAATTACTTTAAAATCTAAAGTCATATTTTTACAGAGTTTAAAATTTTAAATTAAAAAAAGAATTTAATGTATGACTTGAATGTTAATTCTTGTTCTTTTGTCTTTTTGAATATACTTATCAAATAATTCAATAAAATCAACAAAGAAAATAACCAAAGGACAGAGAACCTAAGAAAACTATGCTTTCTTCCCAAATATTCCATTTTTATGGAATGATTCATGATTTCCTGGATAAATACTTACACCAATGGTAATAGGCAAACTTGATGTTGGCCAAGTTTGCAGTTCTCCCAAATTCAAATGGCTGAGGGTCTGCGTTCTTGAATGTTTGACAAAAATAAGTAAATGTCTATTGCCTTGGATTTTTGAGATAGGAGCTATTTGTCGAAGTAGTCTGTGAATCTCATTAGAGACTCTTCTCAGCCACAATAAAATTCCTATTCTTAATCCCAATTAAGATCTTTTCCATTAATGCACTGTGATTACCAGTGAATGGCAGTTTTTCTAATTAGGTTATCCACTTTTGAAAATGTAGCTTCTCTTTTGCATATCTTTTTTTTTTTTTTTTTAAGGTTTATTTATTTATTTGACAGATAGAGATGACAAGTTGGCAGAGAGACAGGCAGAGAGAGAGAGAGAGGAGGAAGCAGGCCCCCTGCGGAGCAGAGAGCCCGATGCGGGGGCTTGATCCCAGGACCCTGGGATCATGACCTGAGCCAAAGGCAGAGGCTTTAACCCACTGAGCCACCCAGGCGCCCCTCTTTTGCATATCTTAAATATTTTTTTCTCGTATGGTGGTCAAATCAACTTTCAAGAATGAATGGAAAGCTATCATCTGAAGAATAGCATGGATAAACATTTATTATAAATGCACTGGATTTCTCCTTCTTCTAAGAGCCACAGAATATTATATAACAACAATAACAATAACAACATTCAGGAAACAATGCCAACAAGAGAGAAAAATGAAACTTGGTTAGGTAACTGACATAAAATATTTTCTTTTTTCACTGACTTGATGGATAGCAGCAAGGAACACATGATAAATTCTGAGTTTAAGGGGCACCTGGGTAGTTCAGTGGTTAAAGCCTCTGCCTTCAGCTCAGGTCATGATCTCAGGGTCCTGGGGTCGAGTCCCGCATCGGGCTCTCTGCTCAGTGGGGAGCCTGCCTCCTCCTCCTGTCTCTCTCTGCCTGCCTCTCTGCCTACTTGTGATCTGTCTGTCAAATAAATTAAAAAAAAAAATCTTTAAAAAAAAATTCTGAGTTTAACTAGAACATCAAGGTGGGCTCATTTTAGGTTGAAGCAAATTCACAATATTTTATAAAGGGAAAACAAGTTTTAGGGTATGTGAAATGGTGTTTTTGTGTAATGAGCTCTTTATTACCAGTGTTAAATATAAAAATGGTACCTGCTTTGTGGGATCAAAATAATGCAATTTAAATTGTGTGAGGTCTGTCAAAACAAATTTGAGGCCACTATTACAAGACTATTTTGAAATTTCTCCATTAAGTTCCAATTCCAGCACTGACGATTCATAAAGAAAAGCACAGAATTTACCTTATGAATTTCTGGTCTCTGTACCAAGTGCATCTACAGGGTAATTCCGCCACTGGGAAAAACTGTAATTCAAAGTGGGCAATCAGCACTAAATATCATAGTGTTTTCTAATATATTTGGATGCTTGGATAGATCTTTAAAAAATCTTAAAAACAAAAACATGACTATTACCAAATATCAAATAACTATTGAAAAATAAAAACTAAGGCATATACCCATGCATATTTAATCAACAACTGATTTAATGCATTCTAGGTTCTAAGCCCTATGCTATTGAAAGCACGCTGGGTTTCAATGGTGAGCAGCACAGAACCCAAAGGAACTTCTGCAAATGTGTTGAAACAAACACCAGGCACAAGTGCTACTTTTCTACTTTCCAGACCCACCCACCTTTCTGCCATCTAGCTCCATAAAGTTCCTTGCACATTCTCAGTCCAGGATTTTCCAGTATTCCTCAACTGAAGACACTAATTACCAGGCTGCCAATCTGATACTGTAAATTATACATCAAAAGCCTCCAGATCATTTTATGAATTTAGGCTTCTGACTCACTTCTGACTGTACTGCTCGGGTCTTTGAAGCCAGATCTCTTGGGCTCGGCTCTCTAAATGTTCTTTCAACATGGACTCAAACCTTGATGGAAATAGAAATATTCACATAATTCCACATTTCCCTGTGATCCATTCCACAATCTGATAACTCTGGCACTTTTGGCCTGTTTCTTGTCATAACCTATCCAACTGCACTATGAGACATCACTGGCTAGGAAGCCATGAGTGCTCTTGTGTTATCTGGACACAGTGAGGCTTAGAGAACTTTAGTTTCCATCTCAGGTGCCACTCACTAGTGATTTGACCTTTAGTAAATCACTTAACCTGCCCAACGTTCAGTTTTCTCGCGGGTAAAATAAAAGTTTGTACTACAGGCTCTCTGAAGTCACTTCAAGCGAGAAAATGTCATGAGTTTATGAACACAATCAACAGTAGACTTCTGCTATCTTAGCACCATCCTGGTTTGGCTTCATGGATGGAAAATACCTTTAAAAATAAGTTAGCACTGCACACGATGAAAATAATTATTATTTGTCAATGTGGTGAACATTGAAAGGCAAGGTGTGGAAGGCGATCATTAGAAGTGGGGAGCAATACAAACCATAAAAAAGAATGGCAAAGAGAAAGCAGCCAAGTGAGAGACTTAAGAAAATCACCAAGTCCATGAAAAAGGGAGTGGGGATTCTACTGAGCAACTGTTAGTCACTCATTAGGAAATGGTCACTGAGCCTCAATGTGCTGGGGCACAGTTCTGGGTCCTCAGGGCACAGCTGTAATTACAACAGATGAGGGCTTTGTCCTCGTATTTACACTGTGGTCAGGGGAAAAGGAAGGGACAAAGGTAAGGAAATAGACTATTTTAGATAGTAATAAATGGGGAGTGGTAAGAAATAAACTGAATTTAGGCATTGTATTGCATTGGCAGGCTCCTATAGACAGGATGGCCAGGGAAGGCCTCTTTGAGAAAGTAACATGAAAGTTGAGCCATTGGTGATGACAGAAGACCATCCACACCACCTCCTCAGAGGATAGCCTTCCAGACAGAAGGTATACAGCGCTGGAGAACACAAGATCCGAACAACGGGAACAGGCTCAGGGTTAGAAAGAATAAAGGCATGAGTGTGACAAGGCTACAGTCAGCAAAGGACAGAATGCAAAAAGACCTGAGGATAGATGCCAGTGGAATCCAATCTTCCTGAGGAATGGGAAGAAGTTGGGATTGTATTCTATTTCAGTGTAGTATGGAAATTTTAGGCAGACATCAGATGTTTTCCAGAAAGGAGGTGATATTATCCATTTACCTTTGAGAACACCAGTTCAGCTGCGGAACTTGGGAGGAGATCCAGGGATTCCCAGAGTGGTATAAAATAACATTCATGGGATTTGTGTTGAAAGGTTAGCAGAGCTGGGTAAACGAACGTGTTCAGCAACTCATAACTACAGCGAAGTCTTAAGGTTAAGTAAAGTAGGAAGTATATGCCAGAGGAGGGCAAGAACTAGGAAACATTTGCTCATGGACGCATATTTGCAAATGGGGGAACTGCCTGTGTCCCTGCATTGTTAGCAGTAGATGGGACTTTTTTCAGGCACAGAACCTAAGCCTAGACTTCAACCTGCTTCATTTTCTAAGGTAGCATGATCAGGTCACTTCAGTGGCTTCAGGGAGGTCACAAGTTGCAAGCTTCCAGCTGTAATGGTTTGGAGAAACAATTCAATGGAAGCAAAACACATGAAACCGTGCTGACTTTGTTTTTACCCCAAGGTAGACAGGACAAGTGAGGATACGTCAGGAATCAAAAACTATTCCTGCTTGGCTGAGGTGAGCTGGAAAAAGGAACGAAGTCAAGGTTTGTAACATACTTTCCCTGGTGTGTAAGTAAACAATTACAGTTTTACAGCAGGACCATTGCTTGTTTTTTTTGGTAGCTTCTTTTTTTCCCCCATTATTCATCTAAAAGAGAGGTCACTCATTGTACCCCTTATCTGATGCCACTGATGATTCATTTATAGAAATCCAAGTTGTAGAGATGGCAAGTTAGGTACTACTGGGCAGATTCTGTAATTTTAAATCCTCTAGGTCACTGAGAGAAGATGTCACAAACTCAATTCTGTTCCATTAAATTATCGATATTTACTGAATGTGTATAATGTGGGCTGGGATGAGGTATTACAAAAGATGAATAAGACACAGGGGCTTAAAAGCTATTGGGGAAAACAAGGCACATATGGAACAATTAAGTGACAATGAAAGTTAATGTGATATTAAGTGCCAAAAGTAGCTACTGAGACTATCATCTTTATCGAAGTTTAGAGAAGAGAAAGACAGTAAATCGAGTTTCTTGCCAACCAGTTCTAAGAAGTCAGTGAAAATCCATTTATTTTACATGTTAGTTATATTATTTTCATCATTAAGTTCTCAGAATGTTCCTTTTGATTTTTTTCATTAAGAATGAGATGTCGGGAACAGATCAGATGATATCATCAGATGATAAAGGAAACGTACACAATAGCTGTTTGGATGTAATAGATAATGGCAAGATGTTGCCGGCTAACAATTAATCGTGGACTAAGCAGCAGTCTTCCTGGCCTGGTGATGATTAACTACCCAGCTATTAACCATCTAATTGTTAAAATTGATTAACTACAACCTTGTTAGCATTTTAAATTAGCTTCACTGCCCTTCACCTTTTATAAACCATGTAACTTTTCAAAATATATTAGAACTTGGATTAGATTTACAACAAGCTGTCCATTGTATGTTATGTCCAAGGTGAAGATTCCTTCGAAGGGTTTTAGAGAGGTGATTTCTCTCACACTGTACTGAGATATGGAGACAAACAAACGAACAAGAACAATCAAACTGGAATCATGGGCCTTTTGACAAACTCAGAAGAACTATGAATTAGATAACATCCTAGCCTATTTTTTTATTACTTAGGAAAAAAAATATATATATATATGTAAAATCTACCTACTGAATATATATCACACACACATATAGTAGAAAGATAGACACACAAATACACACACACACACACATATATACACACACATACACATTTATGTATAGGTAATTCCATATCTATGCTAATAATGTTTAACATAATTTCCTTTTACTTTGAGAGTCTGACATAATAGCATAAACATGCATTTCACTAAATTTCCGCTTCTTCTCTCTTAATATAAATGGTTCGTTGCTGACTGTTGTAATAACCTGCCCTTTGGCCTCTGTACCTCCTCTTGTCCTTCTCAAAATGACACTTCCATCAGCCTTCAGTGGGAGCTTTCAGAAACTGGAGTCTGCTAATACCAACCTCTTGTTTAAAGCTCGTTGTTACAATGCCTGTATTTCACTTTGAAATACTTTGTCTTGGGGCACCTGGGTGGCTCAGTGGGTTAAAGCCTCTGCTTTCAGCTCAGGTCATGATCTCAGGGTCCCAGGATCGAGCCCCGTATCAGGCTCTCTGCTCAGTGGAGAGCCTGCTCCCCCCAACCCCCCACACCTCTGCCTGCCTCTCTGCCTACTTGTGATCTCTCTCTCTGTCAAATAAATAAATAAAATTAAAAAAAAAACAACTTAAAATACTTTGTCTGAAGAGTATGCTATAAATGTGCATGCTGGTTGTTTTAGTATGTACCCTAGAGGTGCTGAGCCGACACAGAGGAGCCCTGACGGAGAATGTGTTTGTGTGCTGGCCGGCGAGTCACCAATTGAAAGACTAATCCGAAGCCCACTTTCCTGAGGTAAACACTGAAAGCGCCTCACTGGTCCTCTGCTCTGTTCAGCACCAGAGAGTTTATTTGTGTATTGAATAACTAAAGGATTTTTCATTGGTGAAATGAGAGGTATTCCAGATATGTGGCAAGGCTGACACTCTTGAGTGGGCGTCTGGACCCTCCCCTGAGCAGGGTGTAAGAAATCCAAGCTAGTCGTCTATACCAAACACGTTGCCATGAAGCCGAGGAGTCATCCAACTCACAGAACAGATCGTACGCCTGCTTTGTTTTTGCTGTTTAATACACGTTTTAATGTGTAGCAGAATTGAAACTAGACTTGTTTTCCTGTTAACAAACTACCTGCAGCAGTTACCTGCATCTAGTTATTGGAAGATATAGAAATCTACCAAAGACACAAACCATCCATCCCACCCAATAAATGTGATGAAATTGACTTACAGCAGTTTGCAAGACACGGTAAGGGCTCCCCACTTGGCATTTGAGAAAGGTGAGATTCAACTTTAGTCACCCTCTGTCACTCTGCCATGACTGAATCCACCTTCCTCACATCTATGTTGGTTCATGCATTTTCTCAAGATGCTTCTTTCCCTGAGTGTCACGTCCTGCACCTAATTCCTATTCATCTGTACAATTCAATTTAGTTTGGTCTCCCCCAGAAATCTTCTCTGTCTTTGCCGGCTGGTTGACCACTGCCTCCATGTGCTTCCAGAAAACCCTGGCGATACCGTTTACCACAATGTGTTGACATTGTCTCTTCAGCCATTGAACTCCCCACTCTGTACCTCATGAGCAACGTGAAAGTGAGTGCCTTGTCTTTTCCTGACATTTATAATATTCAGCAAAATGCTAGGGGACCTGAATAAAATCTGTGAGTACCTCCACGGACATTAAGGAAAAAAAAAACATTGTTCCTCTCCCCCACAAAAATGTTTACAGAGTGTTTTCCTAATATGTTGAGCATATTAGGAAAGACATGAACAGAGTAATACAATCATCATCAGATATTTCCTCTACTAATTATACATATATATAATCTTATATAACTACCACGGGATGGATTCTATTGCCATGACTTTGCAGGTATTTTTACAGGATGCCAAACCGTCCTGGGAAATGTGACCTTATATGTCCATGATCTGTATGTAGTCCGCATGATCCCCAAAACAGCAGGTGACCAGGAGATATTCACAGAAGTTATAACCAGGCCATCCACATTATTCGGCTTCAATGTGTACAGATACGTGCTAGTTAAAAATTTCCTCTGTGACAAACACAGACATTGTCTCACCATCTGTTAGCTTATGGACACGGTTTACAAATGACCTCATGCTGCATCCTTCCTGTGGTAAGTGGCCTAGATCTAAAGCAGCTTTCTCTTCAGTGGCAGTAAATTATTGACTTTGATTATGCTTTAAGGACGATAAAATCAACTCCATTAGTATGTGCATTTATATTCCAAATACAACACCTATGTTTCAGTGAGTCAGTTGTTTCCTGGAAATTACCAAAATGAGCATACATAATCTGTCTTTTTATCCTTTACAAGGCGAAGGACATGGTCTAGAATAGTTTACTGGACAACAGCCCTATGATGGGTCTCTCTTCTATATATTCTATTGATCACCTGAAAACTACTGATGGTGGTTTATAGAGCCAAATGTTTTCTATAGTAATTTCACCTTCATACATCAACTAGAATTACAAAGAAATTTCAAATTCAGACATTTATAATTTCAACAACGACAACAACAACAAAAGAGCAAAAATGAAGCAATCTTTTCCTTACCCCTTTAATCACCCTACAAGGAAAACAAAAGGGAAAACAAAACCGTAACCTATACCTGTTTGTTCAGTTGGCATGTCTGAGTGGTTCATTAAAATATGGAAAAGGAAAGTGAATAACATATTTTGAATATTTACTATGTAAAAATCTCCTCTATAGGCATTTTACTCTGTGGAGTATTTTAAATCTGGCAATAAGGTTATGACTAGGTACTTAATCCTCTTTTATATATGAGTAAATTTAAATTTGAGGTAATTCACATCCCAGGACTTTTCTATTACATTATACTAATTTTGGAAGTATTTGTGGAAGTTATAATTTTTAAGGCTCACTATCATCTATCTGTTGGCATTTAATTGTAGGCATTTCTTTGGGAAATTAAAAAAAAGATTATCATGCAAAAATATGAGAGTTTAAAGTATTTTACCATCCAACTTATCTAATCTCTCACCTAAAAACAAAATTTGCATAATTGCTCAGCAAACAGTTGTACAACTGAAAATTGAATACTTAAAAAATACTGAAGTAGTTCAAAACACAGAGGAAGGCCCACAAATAAGAGAAGAAAAGAGAAAAAAATTTGTGTTTCTTACTAACTGTACTTTTCTCCCCTGTATTTCTTCCTTGCAGTTGGAAATTCTAGACTGTAAAATTTATTTTACAATCACAAGATGTTCAAATATAGCATTCATGTATTGCCATCTAGATATTGTTTTCCTAAAGAGTTTCTAAAACTGTTTTAGAAACGCTGAAGAAAATGTTGTTTTTTCAATGAGAACATTTTCATTTCTTTCTGCCAATGACAAACTGCACGGAACATATCAAATGTTATAATGAGATACATATCTATCAGTGCATATCTATAAAAAGCAATGATTGAGGCTCCCCAAAATAGCTCTGAAGTGTAGATACTGGTTGTTGTGGGTAGAATTGTGTACCCCCAGAAGATATATTGAAGTCCTAACACTCTGTCCTTGTGATGCGACCCTCCTTAGAGGGTCTTTGCAGATGCAATCAAGTAAAGATGGGGTCCCATGGGTTGAGGGTGGGACCTAATCCTCTCTGAGTGATGTCCTTATAATCAGAGAAAAGACACAGACACACACAAAGGGGAGACACCCTCTGAAGATGGAGACAGACATTGGCGTTGCACTGACGCAGACTAAGGAATGCCAAGGATGGCCAACAACCACCAGAACCGAGTAGAGGCAGGGAATGGACTCTCCCTCAGAACCTCCAGAAGAAACCAATCCTGCCAACACCTGGATCTCAGACTTCTAACCTCAGAACCATGAGAGAATAAATTTATGCTGTTTTCAGCCCCCCAATGGGTGTTACTTTGTTATAGCAGCTGTAGGGAACTAATACACCGGTCATATAAACATCTACATTCAACAGCAGGATTTTCTGATGCTTCTAAAAGCAGATGCTCCACCAGGCTGAGAACTGCATGTTCACCAAGTGATTAAAACAGATCAGAACCAAACAAAGTAAAACCGACTTTTCCAGGGATCTGACAGTCAGTGTGCACAGGGGATTAGAGATTGTTATGAATAAATGCATGTCTGCAGCCATCTCTTATCTCCTTACTTGAAACACAAGCTAATGTTCCACTAAGCATTACACTAGATAGTGGGGGGAAAATCCTATGCAAACTTTATAAGGCCCTAATTCTTCAATAGTAACCATTCTAACACACATATGCATTCCCTTATTTAATCACCAAAATTACCATCAGACTTTGGTACAGCAGATGACTTCAAATGCCATTGTAGACCCATTGAGATAGCAAATTGACTAGAAGTAACAGGAACTGAGGAAGGTAGCCACCTCTTGGTAATGATTTTTGGTTTGTCATCATGGATCTCTCCCCTTTTCTTTCTTTCTTTCTTTCTTTCTTTCTTTCTTTCTTTTTTAAGATTTTATTTATTTGAGTGAGAGAAAAAGTGAGAGAGAGAGAGAGAGAGTATGTGTACATGAATGGGAGAGGGGCGGATGGAAAGGGAGAAGCAGACTCCCCACTGAGCAGGGAGCCCAACTTGGCTGGGTCCCAGGACACCTGGATCATAACCTGAGCCAAAGGCAGATGGTTAACTGACTGAGCCACCCAGGTACCCCTATCATCTTGGTTCTCTTTAAATATGACATTTATTCTTATCTAGGTTGTCACATTTAGCAAACGAAAATACAGGACAGGCAGTAAAATTCGAATTTTAGATAGCGAATTTTCTTAGTATAAACATACCTCAAATATTACACAGGACATATTTATACTAAGAAAGAAAGAACGAAAGAAAGAAAGTGTATTCGTTATCTGAAATTCAAATTTAACTGGGCTTCTGATATTTTATCTCACAATCCTACTCTTCTAAGACCTGAGTTTGTGGAACAAAATGCATCAGCCTACAGAGAATTCTGAAATTTTAAAAGAGAATTCTAAAAGGAGATGTCTTTGCGAGATGCAGAACTAGATTTTCAACATTACCACTTTTTTTTTTTATCTTTGTATCCCTGTTTTCCCCATAGGACCTGAGATAGAGTAAATTCAATAAATGTTATTGAAACAAATTGAGTTGACCATTTTAACTGATTTCTCTAAATATAAAATAGACTCTTCAAATTACCTTAATAATCCTTCCCAGGTGAGTCATAAATGACAATGCTCATTTGTAGCTTATTAATTGAATCTAATTATGACCTTAAATATGATTTAAATTCTGGTCCATTTCTTTGATCTAATTTATAAATAGTCTGTGATGGGTATAATTTTAAATAATAAGCAAAAGTTACGGACTATCCAGGGCTCCCGTAACAAAGTGCCACACCCTGGGTAGCGTGAACCACAGAAATGTACATCTTACAGTGCTGAAGGCTAGAAGTCTGAGATCTGCTACGTCAGGACCATGCTCATGCTAATCTTTCCTGCCCTTTCCAGCGTCTGGTGTTTCTTCCAGGTGTTTCTTGGCTTCAATCCAGTCCTGCCTCCATCAGAACATGGCTGTCTGCGCCCCTGCATCTTGGTAGCCACGTGACATTCTCTCTTTTATAAGGACACTAGTCAAATTGTCTGCAGGCTCACCCCAGAGACCTCAGCTTAAGTGGATGACATTTACAGTGACTCTATCTTCAAACAAACTCACAGGTCCCAGGGTTTATGCTTTCCATATATCTTTTTTGGGGGACACAACCCAACACTAACTTATACTACAGTTTGCCATAACACCCACTGTTTTCTAATAACGTCAGTCTCAGAATTTACCTAATAAATATGCTAAGTCCCTCTCCCCTTGGACCAAGGAGTGTCCTCTGTATTACTGTATCTCACCAGCCAGCACCAGAATACAAATCCCTAAATCACTAACACATAAAGGAGAGCAGAAATTATTGTTGTTGGTTCTAAATTCCTCATTTATGTCTAGATTATCCACCTAAATAGGGTGAGAGTCACCCCTATTATAGCCTTTACAACAGATTAGTGCAATGAATTACTTATTTCCTCTACCTTACTATAAGCTGTGGGTGTCTAGAAAGCAGAGAACATGCCTTAGGCGTCATAGGACCCAAAGGTCCAAGATTCCTCTAATGCGGGGTCGAGGGACCCCTCTTATCCACAGTTATTCATGTCGCGTACCTCACAAAGTAGTGAGTGCCCCATAATTTGATACATTTCAGCACAACATCTTTTTCTAAATCATACCTTAATAATACTTAGTTTTCTCGGCTTTCTATATTTAAAGGTCACACGCCCTCTACACATTCTCTTTGATGAACATAGGACATGACAGTACACTTTAGAGAACCAAACCAAAGAAAGACAGAATCTACCCACAAAAGCATGAATATATAACACACGGTGGGTGTAAGGGAAGTAACACACTCCAAATTAGGTGCCATTTTTATTTCTATTTCAGACCTCCTTTGAACATTAGTAATCGCTGTGAAAATTATTCAATATTTGCAGTTACCCTAGCAGGATAATTCTTTAGTAAAAATGTGGTGTTTTTAACCTTTTATCCAGAACTCAATTTGTGTTTGAAGTCATCTAAAATTGATTCAGGTCAGCCCCAGCATGAACAGAGTATGTAGGCACTTCTCTGTGTGAGCTGTTTTTTGTGTCCCCTAAGCATAACAGATAATTGCCTTCTCGAGGGAGAGGACCAGGGTCTTTTGTAACATGGAAAGCTGCAGCATTAGCAAACTCGGGTATTCTAAAGTGAGCAAGGAAAGAGGTGCTCCTCCCCGGGATGATAAATGGGGCTGAAGATGTTCTGCTGACAGCATTTGGGAACAGACAATAGGGATGAGAACTACTAACATCAGAAATGGCTCCAAACCAGAGGCACGGTCCTTTCTTGTTAAAGTAACGAGGAGAAACAAAAAGTCTTGGATGAGTGTAATCAAAGAAGAGACCACAAAAATGCATCTCCTCTTTCCTTTAAAACAATTAATTATGAAATCAAGAGGAAGGAGGGCAAGAAAGCTCCCTCCTTTCTTTCTGAGGGAAGAATTCAATAAATCCAATCCAATCAATGTTTCTCTGGACTTCTCCACGTTGAGATCACCACAGCCATCCGGAGGCTGTTCACTGGGTTTGTGTTAGAAAGTTAGTTGGGGATATTTGTCACTTTGTTATCTCCTGTCCTTGATTCTATAATACTCCAAACAACAGTTTCCTTTTGAGAGAATAACAAAACCGAAAGGCTACCTTGTTTTAGAAACAGAACACTCAGAGGGGGCTTAAAAGAGAGAGAGAGAGAAGTTTCAAACATTCAGATGCCTTTGAGAATTGAATTCAAGGACGAGCCTGTTAAGCCTTTTTAATTAGAAAGAATATGTAAAGATAGCAAAAATATTAAACCAAAAAAAAAAAAAATCAGGGACAATGAAAAATACGAATACAGTCTCATGTTCTCAAAAACCACAGTGTGAGTGGAGGTAACTACTGACATGCTCTTGCATTGTTTTGTTTTGAAATCTGGACATCTGCCTGCGAACTTAAATGTGGATTTCTAACATAATTCTAATTCATTAATTTTGAAGTCTGATAAAGAAAAAGGCAGGCAAAAAAAAAAAAAAAAAGAACGTGATCACTCCGGATGCCGCATTTGTCTCTTCTTTTGTTTTTCTCTCAATTTATTCAATTTAAGATTGTCTCAGGGCACAGATTAGAACTTGCTAAAACTGTATTTTCTCATATCAGCAGCCATAAGCCTTTGTGAAATTTCCAGCTTAGCTTTCGGCTTTTATGTTAAAAGCCAATGGTGGCCTTGCATTTCTTCACGGTCTCAGCAAATGCTGGGCTGTCAGACTAGAGAGTTCAAATAAAGCAGACACGGAAAGAAACCTCGAACAGAACAACCAGACAGAGGAGAAACAAAATGACAGGCTGTCGTTCACATCGTATGTAGGCACTTTTTGCTTCTTTTGAGGAGTATAAAGAGACAGAATCGTTAGAATTAGAGAGGGATAAAAGTAAAATGAAATGAAATGAAATGAAATAAAATAATAAAATAAAATTTACATAAAATAAAATAAAAATAAAATACCATTTGTCGCTTCAGCACCGGGTGGGGAAGAAACTACACTGGATTTAATAAAAGGTAGTGTGACTTGTTTTTGTGAGCGCCGTCTTCCTTTACTTTAGAAGCTAATAAGTGTTAAGTCATCATGTGACTATAAAAACTCTAGAAGAAAGGCTCCACTTTCAATTCAGGAACTGAACGCAGTTGTAAAAGAGACATACCATTTTCGAGTGTTAAACACCAAAACAGAAGTCACATGTTAACTCTGGCAGATTAGGGACATGGGAGCCCTCTGGAATAAGTGACTGTCAGAGGAACCGAATAATGAGACAAAGTGAATTTCTTGGGGGAAGAGGCTATTATTTTTTCCGTCCTTACGATTTCTTGGTTGGCGGGAGGGGAACTCACAGTGACAGGCACGTAAATATCAAACAGTAAGACTACACCAATACCCAGTAGACAGAAACACGCATGTCCTTAGCCAAGCTTCAGTGGATTATTATGATAACAGAGAGTGTCAGCCAAGGACTCAGAATTATTTATTACTCCTAAACTGTAAAAGTAAAACGTGGCTGTTTTCGATCATTTCACTGCTCTTTAAGTGAGCATAAAATCCAGCATCCCTCATTCTAATTAAACAGAACATGGTTCAAGGAGAGATGCTCTTTCCAGAGGCCGAGTGCCATTTTCTTACCCACGTATCAGATTGACAGCGGTCCTCTGCTCTCATGCCCACAGCTGCCCGCCAAGAAGCACAGGTTTTCTAGGAGGTAATGCCACAAACTAGCCATCGAATCATTTATTCCAGGCTTCACTTTTGAGAACTTTCTCTTTGATAAAAATTAGCCTGAGGTTATCGAGGTAAGGGGTAATTCAATTTATTTCATTGGTTAGGAGAGGTCTAGGCTTAGGCATTTGGAGGAGGGCAACTGCGATTTCTAGAACACGTGACAGTGGCAATATGGAGTCCAGTCAACGACTGTTTACAGCGACGCAGATGGTAAACAAAATGGACTAGCATATGGGATATTAAAAAAACACCTGAATCTGGAGGCGCCTACATCGAAGGATGATGGCAATGGTTAATATTTAGGAGTTCACTGGGCTGCGGCCCAAAATGTATTTTCTTATTACCATTAATTTGTTAAACATGCAGAGTAAACGTCAGGGAATACTTTCAAATGAGTCATTCGATTATCTGATGATATTTCATTCTTATTTTGACAACCCCATTGGTCATCTGTATAACTTTGGGCAAACAGTACCACTAAGCCTCTGTTTAATCATCTCTAGCATCGGGTAAAGCAGTAGTGACCTTCCAGGATTATCGGGGTACTGTATGAAACAGTAAAGAGTGGGCATAAAAACTGTCATCCGTTCTTTGTTTGTTTGAAGATTTTATTTATTTGACAGAGAGAGATGCAGCGAGAGAGAGAACACAAGCAGGGAGGTTGAGACAGGAAGAAGCAGGTTTCTGGCTGAGGAGGGAGCCTGATGCACGGCTCAGTCCCAGGACCCCGGGATCATGACCTGAGCTGAAGGCAGACATTTAATGACTGAGCCACCCAGGCACCCCTCGCCACAGAACTTCTCCTGTAACGAGGTACTGTCTTTCTGAAGGTCTTTCTACATGTAAATGGGGTCCCCATTTATTTTCGTATTCCTGATTATTGAAGGCATTTTATTATAAAATACTATAACTGCCTAATAGAGGCATGATCTTATCTGGTAGCTGTCTAATCCAGGGTACATCCTTCTTCACTAACGACCACTGCTTCCTACTTAAGGATTGCCAAGCATGCTCGTATATTGATCTCCTTTGATCCTAATAACCACTGATACAGGCAGACAGGTATTATGATTACCCTGTCCACAGCAGAGATGAGAAAGCTGGAACTCGGAGACATTAAATTACTTGCCCAAAGTCAGCCAGGTAGTTCATAGAATGACAGACTCCTAAAATGTTAGCCTGATTATCGGGCCATGGGGTATCAAAATTAAATGCATGCAAAGGACAAATGTGTAAGTAACATGTAATTGGTGCGAGACATCAGAAGGGAAGGTGTTGGCACTGTAACCTGTCTAGTCGCACTGCCTTGTAGAAACACTGCGGGGCAACTTAAAATTGTTGAACACACAAAAACCTCTCTGGGGTTAATGTTATTGAAGGGTCTTGGATTTTGATCTCGGATTTCTCTGAATCTGGGTAAGCTTTAGAGCACGGAGGAGGAATAGTGTGTACAAGATCCCCAAACTAGCATTAGCTCTCCTGAGGCTACACCAAGGACGAGGCCTTCCTGCAGCACAGCCAGGAACCCAAATCAAACCTTCTCTCTGTAGGCTCACCATCCAACACACAGTTCAAGGCAGCAGATTTGGCCAAAGTTTCAAGACATTGTTTAGTAGTAAGTACCATACTGTAGGCATCTCATGCCCCGACAAAAATCTATGTTCTTTCTTTTTGGTCTTACTTCGAAGTTATGGGTAAGGGAATGGTGGAGAGAACATGCTAGGGACCTATCTGCAGCTCTTCTGCCTCTCTATGGCCGACATGCATCCGAGAGCACCACCCAATGCCCAACACTGCAATGAAGACTCTATTAGGAGCCGTTTAACATCTTCTAAATACTTGGATCAAGTCTTGGAGCCAACACTGGGGATAAGAGGTAAGGAGATGAACATGGCACAGCTCCGCATGCCAAGAACTCAAAGGCTTGCTGGAGTGGCTCACATGTTTTTCTACCAAGTCCTTTAAATAGGCATTGAATTAATCTTCATTAGGCTAAAATACTGGAAGATAAAAGGATCTATACTATCAGTTGGTTTGAACCAATAGTCTTTTCCTAAGTAACAATTCCTAAGTAACAATTGCTACTAGCCTGGAAAAACTATACTAGGGGATTCATCGAAAGCAACATGTTTTTGCTCATCAGTTTGCTTATTATAGTGATTCCCACCCCCCCAAATTGGCAAATGGAAATGGACCCAGTATATGGACCCAGTATAGTTGTTTGCTGCTAAAACTGTAAATAAATCAAAAATGGGGCCACTAAAATGTGGGAGATCCAGCAGGATTAGTCCCTGAAAAGATGGGTGAATTAGTAGACAAATAACAGTGGATAACAGACGGAGTGTGAAGTGGCGACCCTCTCTTACACGGATCTATGGAAGAATCAGAGACTTGCCCTATTTCACAACATCTGCAGCTCTACAGAGTTTCAGAGTATACAAAACTTGCACTTAATGATCTCATTTCCTTCTCACAGGTATCATTGTGGTAGGTAAGAAAGCATTATCACTTCCTACTTTACAGATTAGAAAATGGACAAGCAAAAAGATGGAGTGGCTGGCCTCTGACAAGACATACACTGGGGCTAACACCTACAGTCCAGAACTCCCCACATGAAAAGACCACCCATCATAGTGATTCTGTCTATGGCATGTACTTTGAAGGAACAGTGTTGGAACTCAACAATGTGCCGTCAGGCATCTATAATAAACATGCATTTGTTTTTCTTTGTTGCATATACCTATAGAGATAACAGTTTTCTATTTAATTCCAGATCTGTCTAATTGCCAAATGGTCACTTTAACATAACTTTACAACTTTGCCTGATTCTGTGTTTCTATGGTCATGGCTATTTCTATTTCCTACAGGCACATACTTCAAGAAAAATAAGTAATACATAATGGAATATTTACAGATATGTCTGTTAAACTTAACAGTACAGTTAACACCATATTTACAAATAGGTCTGTGAACTCTAAACTTTCAAACAGAACTCATCTAAGGTTTAGAAACAGTTTTAGGGTCCACCCCAAAATAATTTCAAGTGTGAAATGCTTCCATCATAGTGTCTTAATTCTACTATCAGAAACTAGTTATTTTGGATACTGTATGGTATTAGGAGAGTCCATTTACTGAAAAGTAAATACATTCCAAGCATATGATAGCAGCAGGAGCCTAAAGAATGAACAAATACATCCCAGCCATATTGTTCCCACAGTCTACTAGACAATAAGATGGGCATTGTAGTTAAGTGTGCTATAATGACTGATACAATGAGGAGTGCACAAGGCATCAGGATAGAATAGAGAGAAGGAGTGAATCAAGGAAGGCTATTTTGTTGAATATATATGAGATAGGTCATAAAGGATGAGTCAGGTGGGGAAGTGCTTTTCAGAAGGGGAGAACTGTAATAATCATGAAAGAGGGAAATAATAGTAATAATAAGAGCCAAATAGGTTCATTCTTTACTCCATACCATTCATTCAACAAATATTATTTGAGTCTCTTCCAGTGCCCAGGGAACAAGCTAACTCTTTAAAAACATACATTAGTTTATTTTATACTTACAATAACTCTTGAAGCTAGGTATTAGCTCTATGGATAAAAAGTTAAGTCACCTCTCCAATGTCCTATACCAAGTGGTCAACAGAGCCAAGACTTGGCCCAAATCTACTGACTCAAGAGTATGGGACTAACATGCAGGATGACCAGGAAGGGGGAAAGCAGGAAGACGAGTCTGAAAATATGGCTGGAATGACATTGGAAAGGAATCTACCATATTTCACAAACAACAAAAAACTAGCCATTTGAGCATTCTAAGCAGAAAGAATCAAAGAGGCAATGACAATGACAACGGATTGCAGGCGAGGTGGTAAGGGTAAGGGGACAACTGAAATCCATGAATAAAATTCTCAACTTTATTTGGAGCCTGCATAGTTTGCAGACTCTCTGCCAGGCTAGTCATTATGGGCAGAATGACAAACATGAGGATAAGCTGAATCATTTCCCATTAAGAAGCAAACTACAAAGCAAATGGCCTGCCATCGAAGCAGAAGTATTGATTGAACATTTAGTGCAAATGATGGACCACTAATTAATAACTGCAGCTGTCAGGAGGCAGTGACTGTTTGGTTTCCATACAGATTTCTACTCTTCACTTTCATTTGCTTTAATGTTCAAAGCTTTGTTTGATGTGAACTTAATGCTTCCTTTTCTCATTCTGTTAAATCTTTGAGTATTCTGTACAGTGTCCTTTCGTGTATATCTACCTTTCTATGTTTTTTTCTCCCCCTTCTGGCATATTTATGTTATATTTAGGGCCCAGAAAGCCTGAGATTTCTTACAAGTTGCAGTTTTGAAAATCAAATGAAGTATTTCAGAGAGGCGAATGGATCTCAAGGTGAAGGTCATCCAGGGCATTTCAGCTCTGTCAATAACTTTGAAGGGAGGGACAGAGGTCAGCTTGAAGGAATCAATGTCAAGGGAATGTGTACATATTAAAAGAAAGGGAACTCAACCAGCAGAAAAAATAAAGGCATTAAAAAAATATCCCAATAAGATCACCCAAAACATGATTATAATGCCATGGTGAAGACTCTTAAATGACAGAAATGAGTAAAAAAAATGAAAGTCATATTCTAAAACTTGAGAATGGTATAACCAAAAGGGGGAAAAACATATTTATAATCAAATTCAACCAAAATGTGCCCTGGATGTTAGGTTATTATTTTATTGTCAATTGAAAAAGTTAAAAAAAATCAATCAGAATTCTACTGTTGGGGGGGGTTGTTAAAAGATTAAAAAAAAATTCCTGGTGAATAGATTGGCAGATTATCAAGTATTAATATTCTGTTAAGGATAAACTTGATAGGGGCGACTAGGTGCTCAGTGGGTTAAGCCTCTGCTTTCAGCTCAGGTCATGATCTCAGGGTCCTGGGATCGAGCCCCACATCAGGCTCTCTGCTCAGTGGGGAGCCTGCTTCCTCCCTCTCTCTGCCTGCCTCTCTGCCTACTTGTGATCTCTCTCTGTCAAATAAATAAAATCTTTTTTTAAAAAAATGATAAAATTGAGGCACCTGGGTGGCTCAGTGGGTGAAAGCCTCTGCCTTTGGCTCAGGTCACAATCCCAGGGTCCTGGGATCAAGTCCCACGTCGGGCTCTCTGCTCAGCAGGGAGGCTGCTTCCCTTCTTCTCTCTCTGCCTGCCTCTCTGCCTACTGGTGATCTCTGTCTGTCAAATAAATAAATAAAAATCTTTATAAAAAATTTAAAAAATGATAAACTTGATATAAATCAGTCTGTCTCTCCAACTATTTTTACAACTTTAGGGTGGAAAAACCTTAATATTCTTCAAAGCCCAACTCAGCTACTCCCAAATTGTTATCTTTTTCCTCTCTTAATTTGGCATCATGCATTCCTATGTTTTCCAATTTGTGCATATATATGCATATACAGACATATATACATACATGTAATTTTTTTATTAAAAATATTTATTTACTTGAGGCACCTGGGTGGCTCAGTGGGTTAAAGCCTCTGCCTTCACTCAGGTCATGATCCCAGGGTCTTGGGATCGAGCCCCACTTCGGGCTCTCTGCTTGGTGAGGAGCCTGCTTCCTCCTCTCTCTCTGCCTGCTTCTCTGCCTACTTCTGATCTCTCTCTCTCTTTAAAAAAAAAAAAAATATTTACTTGAGAGAGAACCCGAGTGGGTGTAGGAGAAGAGAGGGAGAAAGAGGGACAAGACAGACTCTGTGCTGAATGTGGAGCTCGATGGAACAGGGGTGCTCAATCCCAGGACCCTAAGATCATGACAGGAACCGAAACCAAGAGTCAAAAGCTTAACTGACTAAGCCACCCAGGCACCCCTACATATATATTTCATCTGTATAGAGAAATAAGCATATACATATATATATAGAGAGAGAGAGAGAAGTCTTCCTTAACTTACAATGGGGTTATGTCCCCAAAAAACCCTCATTAATTGAAAATAGCCTAAGATGAAAACATATTTAATACACGGAACCTATTGGTTGTCCTAGCTTAGCCCAGCCTACCTTAAACCTGCTCAGAGCACTCACATTACTCTACAGTTGCGCAAAATTACCAAACGCAAGCCTGCTGTATAATAAGGTACTGAATATTTCACATCAGTCTGTTATGTGACAATCAGAATGGTTACAAGCTTAAGGGTGAGTGACCCTCGTGATCACGTGGCTGACTGTGAGCTGTACCGCTGCATCACGAGAGCGGATCCTCCTACATGTTGCTGGTCCAGGAAAAGATCCAAAATCCCATTTGGAAGTGTGCTTTCTACTGAACGTGTGTTGTTTCATACTATCGTAAAAACAGCAATGACTCACAAGGGTTAGGATTTTTCGATTATCACATTCCTTTTTGTCACCTAGAACTGACTGGTGGTTGTTAATTTCCGTGTTTGGCTCCTGATCCTGCATCTGTGAGCTCCCAGTCTTGATCCAAATGGCTGAGTCCCCCCTCCTCTCCTTGGTTTCATTCATCTCCTACTCCTCCAACTCCGCCCTCCAGTGTGAATCAGCCTTTTTGCCTTGGTATCTGGCTAGTTCCTTCCTGCCTTTGTGGATGGTCTCTGGGCACACTGTACCTTTCAGGCCCTTGTGGCTTATCTCCTGGTCTTGTCAAGCTAATTCCTCTAAGCTTCCAATTAATTGTGGAAACATGGTGTCTCTGCTATAAAACATTGACCTTTTTTATTGCTCTAAAGCTTTGCACGCACAGCCAGCTTGTGTTTTCCCAAACTGCCAGATGTAAGCTCCTGGACTCTGAACAGAGCTTGAGTATTCAAAACCTGCTTTTCCATCTGGTTTCCTTCACGTCCCGGGCTCCCCTTAAGATATACCACACACTCTTGGTTCTTTGGTCTGGCTTTGCTTAGCCTACCTTACTCTATCCATCCAATTTCTGTTCTTTATCGGTAGAGGCTGGGACCAAGGGTGAACTAGAGAATTATCATGAATCAGACTTAGCTTTACACTGTGCTTCCGGAATTATCCTTTCTGTGTGTGTCTGTACTATTTAGCTAAGTGGTGTTCTGGACCATACCATCCACAGTTTTGTGTCCCACTGAGCAAAAGACTAGTTATGCCTTGACATGACTGTGAGAACCTGCACTGACCCATTTTCATGAGGAAGGTCCTCTAAGTCTTCTGGCCTGTACCTCTGAATCCAGATACAGACTTTTAACATTCTTGTCGTTGATCATTGATCTCCCCTCCATTTTAGGTTTCTCACTTATTAACACTAGCAGGTGGGCATATGCATTGGTTTTCATGATTGGAAACCACGGTGGTGGGTACACAGAAATGAGAATTTATAAACATGTCCTGGTTCTGCCACCTGCTAGTTTAGAACTTTTAGAAAGACCTCATGAACTCTGGGTCACAGTTTCCTTGCCTATTATGGAAAAGGGAGTTGAAGTAGGCTTCCTCTCAAATACTGTGATTCTATAATATGAAAAAGAAGTATTTGATCCACATAACACAACTTTATATTTGTCTTTACAGATCAAATCACAATTTTTGTTACTTAGATAAATGATATTTATAGTTGTGATTTACTTGATCTGCTCATACATAGAAAATAATCCCCTCCAAATCTCTTTAAAGATCATATTCAATTCCCATAGTAATTTGGAACCTTCATACTTCTGAAATTTAATTTATATTTTAAACATTCACAAATCAACCAAGGCATCTGAATTTAATAATCTCTTTTTTTCCCCCTTAAACAGAGAGAACAGCACACATAACAGCCATTATAATGTACAGTGAAATAATTTCTAGAAATAGTGCTCTAATGTTTCAGGCTAAAAAGCTCATTTATATGTACTAATGAGTATAATTATTTTTAAATTATTTTAAAGTATTTAACCTTTGGCAAAAGAGTTTCCCAAAAGGGAACAAAAAAAGACACCAAAAAAAAATTTTTTTAACCAGTGGTACCTTCTTAATTCGTTGATGTGTATATCTACTAAATAATTTGTTCAACATGTAATCATTGAAGACCTACTCCAGGTGAGGCCGTGGTTACAATGAAGATAGCTACAGCAAGCAGCAGGAGAAACCTAATGCTTCAGAGTTTTGTGAGGGGAAGTACAGATGTCAAAATTACATAATGTAAGGTAGAAAGTAATATATTTGTAAATAAGAAGACAGGCTATAAATGTTCTTTGTGTTTATTTTTTTGGTACTTTTATAGGGATTTGTTTTTCCCACTTCTTTTACTCAACTGCCGCTTCTCAGGTCTCAGGTGTGAATACAGTAGCTTTATTTTTGGCTTATAAGCCCATCACTCATGGAACAGATACGAACAGGTGCCATAAATCATAGTTGCTGATGCGTACATAATCAAAAACGTCGCTTTGTGTTACCTGTTCCATGCATGAAATGGCAAGAAAAAGGGCCATACCTACCCTTCCTACTTCTCCACCGATTACCAAGAATCAAGTTGTACTTTGTGGCTGAGCCCAAACAATTAACCTTTGAAAGATTAAGAGCGCACATTCTTATTTTGATTACAAAATAGAGGTGTGCACGTAAAATTTTCTTTACACAGAATTTCCATTAATTGAACACAGCACTGACAACAGACTTAAAATAAGAAATAGGAATCAGAGAAAGTAAAACCTGACCATTCCGAAGCTTATTTTGAACTAAAGGTTCAAGGGGCAGGGACCCTTCCTGACACATGGAGACGGCATCAGGGAACCACAATGGTTGAACAGGACCCTGAGTATGAAAACAGCTGCTCTTCCGAGAGTCAGGAATGAGGAGCCGAGGCAGGTGGGCGAGGTGGCCAGACACAGACGGAGGTTTGTACTGATGTTCTGGTAATTATAAACCTCCCCCTAAAGAATCCAGTGGTTCTTGGTCCTGGACTCTAGAAATGAGTCCTTCTGATGGGGAGACATGAGAAAAGTTACGAAATATGTCATTTCTGCTCCCACTGATCATACAGAACAATTACTAAATTTTCATATAGAGTCAGAATTGCCAATTTTACAAGCTTGGCTGACTTTCACTGCAAGGATACCTTTTGCTAGACCACCCCAAAACTCCATCATTGGATTTTTGCAATCTCACTTCAAGACAATAGGACTGCAATTCATTTTAATCTTAAAGATCCAGAATTTGGACATTCCGTGCCCTCTTGAATTATTCAGAATAAATTCTTTATTAATTAGCATGAAAACGAAGAGTCTGAAAGATTATGACCCTGATTCTCTCTCTAATCTCAACCTGCATCACCATTCCCCTTACCTATTCTGCTCCAGCCATTGAACTTTCCTGATTCCTCCACTACATCAGGCTCTTTCCCGGATACAGGACTTCCCCTCTTCTGGAATTGATTTTCCATAACACTTCGTCTAGATAAATCCCACTCTTTCTTCAGATTTCAAAACTTTCACAAATAGCCCTTTCCTGGCCACCCAGGCTAAGAGGAGCTTCCAAGGACCTCATTCTTTCCTTTTTAGCACTTACTTATCACAATGAGTCATTGATGTGGATTTGCTTGCATAGCACTTTCCTTTTCTGCTTGGCTATAAACCTGGTGGGGGTAGAAGCCATAACTGTTCAGTTCTGCGATGTACCACCAGCACCCACAGAGTACAGGGGACATAGTGGTACAATGCAAATGTTGCTTCATCTCCATCCCCTACCAAGGTGGTTCTCAGCCTGGATGGCTCTGCTCCTCCTGAGCATTTGGCCATGTCTAGAGATCTGGTAGGGATATTACTGACATCCAGGGGCTAGGGATGTTGCTTTTCCCTCTACAAGGCACAAGAGAGTCACTGTGACAAAGAGTTATCTGGTCCCAAAGGTCAATGGTGTTCCTCTGCCCAACTCAATATACTAAGACAGAGGTCAGTCTCTGTTCTACATGTTTTGTAGACAAAAGCTGTTATTGAGGCATAACCAAAAGGGAAATGTTTGAGCATCTTAAAATTATGAAATAATTCAGGGGATAAAGGTCTCTGCCAAATAAACAATGCAGCAGCAAGGTCCCATCTCTCAGCTGGGAGAACCACATCTGACCCTTCTATGGAAAATTTCCCCCATAGTTTTACAGATCTGACCACCCAGGTACAAAGAAGTACACTTTAAAGAGAAGTGGTAAGGAGAGAAGCTTTTGTCATTTCTCTTCTCTAAGAGTCCATAAATACATTTGGGTTTTGTTTATCTTGTAGATATATGGTCAACAGAAGACACTGAGCTATAGTTCAAGGATGTTTCTATCCAATACCCAAATACCAAACCAGCCTAAACTGTCACATTGCTACTAAAAGTTCACGGACTGCCCCCAATTGCTTCTAAACCAACCTGACATACGTAGAACCTGGGGAATATTTGATATCAATTAATCTTATGTTAGTGTAGTGTCCCCTAACTTATTGGGCAGACATAGGATCCAGATTGTGTTTATGTATATGCTATATGTAAGAATCTGATAGAACCATGCATGGGCTTAGGATTTTTTTTTTTAAAGATTTTATTTATTTATTTGACAGAGAGAAATCACAAGTAGGCAGAGAGGCAGGCAGAGAGAGAGGAGGAAGCAGGCTCCCTGCTGAGCAGAAAGCCCGATGTGGGGCTCGAACCCAGGACCCTGAGATCATGACCTGAGCCGAAGGCAGCGGCTTAACCCACTGAGCCACCCAGGCGCCCCTGGGCTTAGGATTTTTTTAATCAACTGTATTCTAAGCCTGAACAAGTCTTTTGGTTTATCTCTTTATCAGCTTCTTCATCTGTTGAATGATGTTTTCTAAGATCCCCTCTAACTTCACAGTTCTTTTTTTCTTTTTTCTTGACGATTTTATTTATTTATTTGACAGAGAGAGACACAGCAAGGGAGGAAACACAAGCAGGGGGAGTGGGAAAGGGAGAAACAGGCATCCTGCTGAGCAGGCAGCCCAACGCAGGGCTCGATCCCAAAACCCTGGCATCATGACCTGAGCCGAAGGCAGACGCTTAACAAGTGAGCCTTAACTTAGTCGTTAAGCCTTAATGACTTAAGTCGAGCCTTAACTTAGCACTTAACTTCACTATTCTATATAATAAATGAGTGTCTGCACTTAGCAGATTTGGGTTCCAGATTATATTACCTAAAATTTATTTTTATTCCCCTCCCCATACATCGCTTCTATAATAGAATATATTTCTGGGGCTGGGCAGTAAGGCTAAGCTTTTAATGCATGCGGCATACACTGGAGATGGGTGGCATAATTAAGCAATTTTTACAGTGAGTGGAAATGACATACTTTAAAACTGACCATGTGTATCAATGCAAAAACATTCTTTCTCCATGCCTGGAGTGTATAAAATGGTTTTACCACTTGATATTATGTTTCCTTCTCTTCAGAACTCAACTTTTTGTATTAATTAATTTATTCCAAGGCAATTTGGAAATATGATTAACCCAACAATCGAAATTGAATAGACTTAATGACCTACAGAAGTCTCTCATATAAAATATTTGAAGATGAAATGACTGAGCATGCTGATGGAGTGAGTTTATCAGGGAAGAAAATAAAAATAGAGATTTGAAGCAGATAAGGGAGAGAGACAGAAAGACAAAAGAAATTCAGAAACAGAGTAAATGTAAGAAAAATAATTGAGATGAGTTCAGAAACTAAAGAAGATCACAAATATTCACTTTGTTGGAACTTCAGGAGGATAGTTATTATTTCTGAAAATATTACCCATGTTTTGATTTCTGCCTTCTTTATAGACATGACCAAGTAAGTCATCACGCCATGAGGCAATTACGCTTGACCAACCCTCCTGGAGCCTCTTCTGGAGAAATGGCTGTTCCCTCTACTTCACTGTGTTGACATCATGTGGCTCATTTCAGGATATTGATTTGTCAGTAGAATTGAAAATAAGACTGTTATTGAAGCTCCTACTAATTGACTAAATGTTAGTGCACAATAGGTCCAGAATATCTTACAAGCATAGATCTGTTAATCTTGCTTCTTCCCCTATAACTACAATGAGTTCAGAATTTATTGGAAGGATAACTTGCTTTGTGAGGGGGAAAAAAAACCCTGTTTTTAAAGATCCCTTCAAGATTTCTTTTTTTTAAGGTTTTATTTATTTATTTGACATAGAGAGAGAGAGGGAACACAAGCAGGGTGAGCGTGAGAGGGAGAAGCAGGCTTCCCGCTGAGCAGGAAGCTCAATGTTGGGCTCAATCCCAGGACCCCGGGATCCCAACCTGAACCAAGGGCAGACACTTAATGACTGAGCCACCCAGGTGCCCCAGGTGCCCCAAAGATTTGTTTCACATAAAAACAGAAACTGTCAATATGCATGAAAGACCAATGACAGAGCTTTCCTGAGATATGTTAGCAATGTTGTCGGTGCATGTATTACTTGGATGGAAATAAATTCATCTTAACTTTGCATTTTTCACTACTGTATATATTTGATACTTAGCAGGTTAAAGGTTGTTAAAAATGAGTGTCTGAACACTGAAAGGGAAGCCACATAAAATTACTTTTGATAAGAAAATTGTACAAATGTACCAATTCTACCACTATTAATGATAAGAAATGGGAGATTCTGAGTAAATGGGTCTAAGGTTTAAAAATGTGAGCCTGTGTTGTCCAAAAAAGTACCTCAGGCACACCTGATAATTTTCACCTAAATTTAAGATAATTAAAAATTAAATGAGATTTTAAAATCTGGCCTTCAGTCACATTAGCCATATTTCTAGGGCTCAATAGCCACATGTGCCAGGGGCAACTATATTAGGGCAGATACAGAAAATACCCACCATCACAGGAGCTCTATTGGACAGCTTTGATTTAGAGTATATAAAAATCTTTCTCAATAGAACTCTTTCTAACCGATTTTCCAACTCTCTGCTCTTTTAACAGAATAAGAATAATTGACTTTTCCTGATTTATGTTTATCTACTTTTATTCAGAGCTTTAGAAGTAATTAAGTACATAGATATAGGATTAACTGTGTTCTAGGTGTAACAACCTAAGACTTGCTTTCACGAAAACTTATACAATATAATTAGAATTTTTTGTTGTTTATTTCACAATAAAGAAGAAAAATGTTGCCTTTACGTGTTTTCAAAGAATGTACAACACAGCTACATGCCTTCGAAATTAAGTATATAATGAAAAGCAAATCTTCTTCAAAATGATTATTTCATTTTCTAGCAAAATTCATCCCTCTCCCTCCTTCTTATTATAACTGTCTTTTGTTTTGACAAGCAATTCAACTCAAATTTTGTTTCTTTTCATCAGTTTCCAGGTGGATCATAAACATATTTTGGATTCTGTCCACTGAAGTTCTTTGCATTGCCTGTTACTGAGAATGAAAGAGACATCTTTCATGTGCCTAAGACTTCACAGCAAGAATATTGTGGGGATGGGTTACCCCTAAATCTAGAAATCTCTCAAATCAGAATATATTTGCAGGTATGATACTAAAGTATGTAACATACTTTAATCCTACTTCAGAAACAATCATACATATATATATATATATATATATATATATATATATACACACACACACACACATAATATCTTTTAAAATCACATTTAATGGTACCATTTGTAACCAAGTGACTACAGGATGGAAATTCTTTATTATGGCTCCTCTGTAAAAGATTAAAGCACCACTACCTATACGTTAAATCCTTAAAATAATTTTGAAAGACAGGAGGAAAGTGTCTTTTTTTTTAAGATTTATGTATTTATTTGAGAGAGAGAGAGCATGAGAGCTAGAGGGGAGAGGTCAGAGGGGAAAGCAGACTCCCTGCCAAGCGGGGAGCCCAATGTGGGACTCAATCCTGTGACTCCAGGATCACGACTTGAGCCGAAGGCAGCTGCTTGACCAACTGAGTCACCCAGGTGCCCAGGAAGAAAGTTTCTTAAAAAGGACATCTAAACATCAGAGCCTGCTTCCTCCACATGGGAAAGATGGTCTTCCCACTATGTAACAACCAGCACAGCAGAAACAGGGCCCAGCATGACAAACACGAGGGAGGGATGTGCTGAACTGTGTACTAGCCTCCACTTCCCAAACACCAGATGCTCTGAGGAGACCCTCAGCAAGAGCTGAGGGGCAAGGGGCATCAGGAGGACTAGGGGCAGCGACGCTAACAAAAGTTGAGAAAAAATACAATGGGTAGAGCTTTGGTGAAACACACCAGCTCATCATCGGCCCCGTATAACTGTCTGGCTGAAGAATAACTTTACTGTCATCAGACAAGCTCTGCTCATATTTATTTTTTCCACTGAAGAACCAAGTGGTGATGAAATCACTTAGAAGAAAAAAATTTCCTTGTCTGACTCATTTTTTTTTTTCTTTTCCAGAGCCTTGACTCCCTATGATCCAGGTAAATAACATTAAGTAGAACACAAACATTTTCCTGTGCTCATTTTTTTCAGGTTTTATACTATCCTCCAATCTTTTCTATAAGGCCAATATAATTTTACATAGGCTTTTATGATCTTAAAAGATCTTGGGATCCTTATTTTTGGGTGCCCTGTAAGCATACAGTCAGCCTGCAGTACTTGATAAACTTTATCTTAGCTTTGCATTGTGCTACACGAAAATCCCCCTGGACTGAAGGCTTCCATTTGTTGGTGTGCATTTATGATGGTCTGCCTGCTTGCTGGGCAAACTAAGGAGATTCCAAAATCAACAAAGACTGATATTTTATAGTTCTTACCTTATATAGACAGAAATGGATATTGTTATAAAAAATGTATTAAAGTGCTTCACAGATATCTCTTTGTAAATATCTCTTTGATCTCTTATTCTTTACAACTCTCCTTTGAATACCCTGCACAATATATTTTTACTGCCTAAAGGCTAGTTCTTTATTGGCAGAAGTAATTTTTATACTATGACTTCATGTAAAATTGAGATTTCCGAAAACCAGATTCCCAGATAAACTGAAGTGCTATCTAGTTGTGGTCAATTTACTTTTTTATTAAAAAAAAAAAAAGTTAGTTTGGTGTGACATGTAGTGATATGTAAAAAGCTTTGAAGTCATTTCTCCAGTCACTATAGAAGAAAAAAGTGGGGGGAAAAAGTTGAATAAACTGAAAATCAGTACTTCTTAGCTTAATCAGAGAACTGAGGTCAGAAGGCAAACCAGAGTGACAGGTAAATACAGAAAATTACAGCATACCAGGAGAAGAAATCACTGCTGGAGCCAGCTACTGGTAGGGGAACAAATTAATGGAACGATATTCTATACTCATTGGTTGGAAAATTTAGTTGAGTTCATCTATGTATTCAAGGCAATCCCTATCAAAATTCCAATGGCATTTTTCATGGGAAAAAAAAAAAGTCCTAAAATTTGTATGAAATCCCAAATCCCAAATAGCCAAAGCCAACCAGAGAAAGAACAAAGCTGAAGGTGTCACACAGGTGGGTTTCAAACTATACTACAAAGCTATAGTAATTACAACAGTATGTCACTAGAGTAAAAATAGACACATGGATCAATGAAACAGAGTAGACAGCCCAGAAATAAACCTATGTAGCCACTATGGAAAACAACATGGAGGTGTCAAGAAATTAACAATAGAACTATCATATGACCTAGCAATCCCACTTCTGGTTACATATTTAAACGAAAAAAAAAAAAAAAAGGTTCTCAAAGAGATACCTGCATTCTTGTGTTTATTGCAGGATTATTCACAACAGCCAAAATATGAAAACAACCCAAATGTCCATCAACAGATGAATGAATAAAAAAGATGTGGTACACACATACAATGCAATAGTATCCAGCCTTGAGAAAGAAGGAGATCCTGCTGTTTGTGACAACATGGATGAACTTTATGGGCATAATGCTGAGTGAAATTTGCCAGACAAAACAGAGACATACTGCATGGTATCACTTATATGTGGAATCTGAAAATAAGTCAAACATATAGAAATAGAGAGAAGAAATGGGGTTGTCAGTGTCTGGGGCTGGAGGAAATAGGGAGAGGTTGGGAAAAGGGCATAAACTTTCAGGTGTAAAATAAGTACAGAATGAGGATCTAAACTAAAACATGGTGACAACTGTTGATAACACTGTATTATGTAATTGAAATTTGCTAAGTAAGAACTAAAATGTCTCCACAAATTTAAAAAAATACATAAAAATAAGTGATGTGATGATGTGATGATGATGATGTTCGAGAAGAACCCTTTCATGATGCATATGTACATCAAATGATCACAATAAACACTTTAAATACCTTTCAATTTTATTTCTCAATTATACTTCAATATACACTTTAATAAAGCTGGGGGAGAAAAACCCAGGATACAAAAGGAAATTTTAGTCTCTAACGTATAGCTATGGCTGTATAGCAAATAGTCAACAAATATTAACTCTTAGTCAGATTAACTTAAAAATGCATGCTAAAGTATTATGTACTTCAGTTCCTTTCACCTAATACATCATGTCTGGTTTTCAGTCAAAAATTGCAAATATTAAAATTTTGCTAAAAGGCAAAACACAGTCTGAGCAGACAGATCAACTAGCAGAACCAGACTCAGAATGACAGAGATTTTGGAATAATCAGACCGGGAACTTAAAATAATTCTGATTATTCTAGGGGTACCTGGGTGGCTCAGTGGGTTAAAGCCTCTGCCTTCGGCTCAGGTCATGGTCCCAGGGTCCTGGGATCGAGCCCCACATCGGGTTCTGTGCTCTGCAGGAAGCCTGCTTCCCCCTCTCTCTCTATCTGTCTGCCTCTCTGCCTACTTGTGATCTCTGTCTGTCAAATAAATAAATAAAATCTTTAAAAAAAGAAAAAAATAATAATTCTGATTATTCTATAATATATTAAGTGCTATAATGGTAAAACTAGAGAACATGGAAGAATAGATAGGTAATTCAGACAGAGAGACAGGAACTCTAAGAAAGAATCAAGAGCTAGCAATCTAAAAAAAGTAACAGAAATAAAGACTGCTGTTGATCAGCTCATTAATTAGTTGGCCAGACAGAGTCAAGAAAATCACCAGCAAACTTAAAGATATGTTAATAGAAATTTTCTGAATCGAAGAGCAAAGGGAATAAAATGAATGAAAAATAAATGACAGAATACCCTAGATCTATGAGACAATTACAGAAGTGTTACATGTACATAAATAATGGGAATACCATTAGGAAGGTATTCCTGGTATTCTTCCAGAAGGAGAAGAAAAGAACAGAAGAAATAGTTGAAGTAATAATTGCTGATAATTTTCTAAAAGTTATGACAGACACAAAACTGAAGATCCAGTAAACCCAGAGAACAACAAGGAGTATAAATATAAAATATCTAAAAAAATCTAGACCTAGGCATTCCATACTCAAACTGCAGAAAGTCCAAGACAAAAATCTTGAAAAATGTCAAAGGGGGCATGGTTGCAAACATCTTCCCTATAGAAGACCAGGATAAGGATTATGTTAGACTTCTCTTCAGAAAATGCACAAGCAAGAAAGAATGGAAGGAAATATTCAAAGTGCTTAGAGGAAAAAAAAGACCAAACTAGAGTTCTGCATCAAGTAACAATATCTTTTAAAAATGAAAGACAAATACATTCTCAGAAAAATACAAATGTCATCAGTAAGCCTTCCCTGTAAGAAATGTTATAAGAAGTTCTTCAAAGATAAGAAAATGACATAGCTCAGAGCTTGGATCTGCATAAAAAAAGGAAGAGTGCTTGAGGAGGAATGAATGAAGGTAAAATAAATCTCTTATTTTTTCGTATTCTTAAATGACCTGATATGAGTCCGTTCAAGTTAATAATAAAACAACATATTGGATATTATACTGGATGCTTCTAGCTCCTGGAAAAGTGAAATGAATAACAACTGTATGATTGGACGGAGAAATTGGGAACCCTCTATTACAAGGTATCTGAACTATCTGTGAAGCTGTATAATATTATGTGAAAGTGGATTTTGATTCATTGTAAATGTATATTATAAACTCTAAAGTAATCACTAAAAGAAATAAAAAAAATAAGTATGATTGATTTGTCAAGAGAGAAGAGAAAATAGAACCATATAAAATGTTCGATTACAACCAGAAAAGGCAGTAAAAGTGTAAGACAAAAAAGAGAAAACCAAAATCAAAGGAAACAAATAGAAAACTGTTACAAATATGATAGATATTAATCCAAACACATCACTAATCACTTTAAGTGGAAAAGTTTTGAATACACCTATTAAAAGACAGAGACTGTCACAGTAGATCACCAACACAAGACCCCAACTATTTGTTGTCTACAAGTAACCCACTTTAAATGCAATGACAGACTGGTTAAAATAAAACTTAAAACATACAGAAATATATCATGTTAGGACAAATTTTTAAAAAGCTGGAATAGCCATATTAAGTTCAGAGAGAGGAATCTTCAGATCAAGGAAAATTGTCAGGGTTAAAAAGGGGCATTGGGCATTTACATTATGATGAAGGAGTCAATTCTCTAAGAAGAACTAGCAATCCTTACCATGAATGCACCTGACAACGGAGCCTCAAAACAGTGTGGCAAAAATTTATTAAACTGCAGGGAGAAAAAGACAAATCCACCATTATAGCTAGAGATGTTTACACCCTTCTATCAGAAATAGAACCAGCATGCAGAAAATCACTAACGGTATAGTTGAACTGAACAGCACCATCAATCACCTGGTTCTAATTACTTCATCCAACAACAGTGGGATGTACATTCTTCTCAAGCTCACATCGAACATTCACCAAGATAGACCAAATTCAGGACCATAAAACACAATGTAACAAATTTTAAATAACAGAAATCATACAAAGCACGCTCTCAATCCACAATGGATTTAAATCAGAAGTCAGTAACAGAGAGATGGCTGGGAAATCCCAAAATATTTGAAGATAAGACATTCTAAATAACACAGAGGTCAAAGAAGTCATCTCAGGAAAAAGTAAAAAGATTTTGTAAGTAAGTGAAAGTTTAAAAAAAAAACTTAAAATTTAGGAGATAAAGCAAAAACTGTGCTTAGAGTGAAATTTATGACACTGAATGCATATATCAGAAAAGAGGAAAGATCTAAAATAATAAGCTTCCATCTTAGGAAACTAGAAAAACAACAGCAAAATAAATACGAAGCAAGCAGAAGAAAATAACTAATAAAAACTAGAGCAGAAAGTAATGATAGTGCAAATAAGAAATTGATAGAGAAAATCTACAAAACTAAAAGTTGATTCTTTGCAAGTATCAATAAAATTGATCAGCCTCTAGCCAGGCTATCCAAGAAAAGAAGAAAAGAATACAATAACTAATATTATAAATTAAAGACAGTAATTACTATCTCATGGACATTAAAATAATAATACTAGGATATTCTGCACTACTTTATGCTCACAAATTTAATAACTTTGACAAAGTGGATCAATTCCTTGAAAAAAATAATCTAACAAAAGTCCCAAAAGGCAGAATAGATCATCTGAATTGGTCTATATCCATTAAAAAAATTGAATCAACAATTACTAACCTTTCAAAAAATAAAATACCATTGCCAAATGGTTTCACTGATTAATACTGCCAAACATTTAAGGAAGAAATTATACTGGCTCTCTATAATTTCCTCCAGAAAGTAGAAGCAGAAGGAACACTTCCTAAATCATTCTATGAGGTCAGCATTACCTTAATACCAAAATTAGACATCTCATGACTAATGTTTTCCTAGACAAAGTAGATAACCTCACCTTAACAGCAGCTAGCCCTCCAAGGTCCTGAAAGCCTTGCTTCCAAATTCCTTAGAGATTTATGCTATCCTAACCACCCCCTAGCTAAAAAGTATATAATCAGTCACTCCTCACAACCCCAGTGCAGGTCTTTCTGCCCATGGGTCCTTTCCCTTTGTTATAATAAAAACACGTTTTTGTTTTTGTTTTGCCCATGAAAGGAAGGAAGGAAGGAAGGAAGGAAGGAAGAAAGGAAGAAAATTACTATCCAATATCTCTCATGAACATTAATGCAAATCCTCAGCTACATATTATCTAATCAAATCCAACAATGTACAAAAAGAATTATACACCATAATAAGTGAGGTTTATTTCAGGTATGCAAGTTTGTTTATCATTCAAAAATCAACTAACGTAATCTATCACATCAAGAAGCTAAAGAAGAAAAATAATATGATCACATTAATATTAAATGCAGAAAAAGAATTTGACAAAAACCAACACACATTTATGATCAAAAACTCTTAGCAAACTGAGCAGAGAGGGAGAGCTTCCTCAACTTGCTAAAGAATATCTACAAAGATCTACGGTGATTATCATGCCAGATGGTGAGAAACGAAATGCTTTTCCCCTAAGATAGAGAACAAGACAAGGATGTGTGGTCTTACCACTCCTATTCAACACTGTACAGTAAATGAAAGTCGTAGATTCAGGACTAGATTCAGCACCCAGATAAGGAAATTAAAGTTGTACACATAGAGAAGGAATAATGGAAACTGCCTTTGTTTGTTGATGGTATGATTGTTCATTGAGATAATTTCAAAGAATTAACAACAGCAACAAAACTTCTGGAACAATAAATGAGTGTGGTAGTTTGCAGGATTAAAGTTGAATATAAAAAAGTCAATTGCTTTCCTATATGTCAGCAAGAAGAGTTTGAATTTAAAATGAAAACACAATTTACATTAGAACCCTCTGGGTTGAAATGCTTAGATATAAGCCTAAGAAAATATGTATAAGATCTATTTGAGGAATATTATAAAACACAGATGAAATAAATAAGAAATGATCTAAATCAAGCCAGAGAGATTTCATGCTCATAGACAAGAAGACTCAATCTGGTTAGGATCTTATTATCAAATTGATCTGTATATTGAACATAATCCTCCCCTAAATCCCACAGTAAATTATTCTGTGTATATGGATTCAACTAATTCTAAAGTTCATATGGACAGGTCAAAAACCCAGAATGGCTAACACAGTACTGAAGAGTGACAGTTAGAGGACACAAAGCACTAGTTTAAAGATTTATAAGCTACAGTGATCAAGACTGTATTGGTATTGGTGAAAGAATGGACAAGATCTAGATCAATGGAACAGAATAGAGAACCCAGAGAGAGATGTATATAAATACAGCCAAATGTTCTTTGACAAAGGAGCAAAATCAAGCGAATGGGGGAAAAAAGGTATTTTCAACCAATGGTGCTGGTACAAGCATGCAAAAAATAAATCTAGAGAGAGATTTCATTCTTTTCACAAAATGAAATTATTGTTTCTACATTACCTCAGATTATTTTTAGAGAATAAAAATAATCTATTCCTTACAAATGGCAACTCTGTTCTTCCTCAGCTCTCTGGGGGCTCTGAGTTTTAATTCCATCATTTGTTTCCTTTACACAATCATTTATTTACCTTTCTTATTTTCTAATTATTTTCTCAAAGCATCTTTTTTTCCCCCTCCACACAAAATATTATTTTCAACATCATAAAACGGGTACAAATATTCAAAATAATGATTTCTTTATTCTGACATTTTTAATAATAACATAACTTTTAAAATTAAAAATAAACTTCATTGCTCAGAATTTCATTTGATATTGATAAAAGGAGTGTTATCAGTATCATCATCATTTGATGGGAGAAAAAACCCAAAGCTCAAAAGCCGAGGTGATCTGTCACAGGTCAACATGGTGGGATGGGGACTAAGTCCATGATTTCTCACACCCTGCTTTGTTCCAAGGATGCTAGAGCCAAGGTTACCTTAGTAATTCAGACCAGAACTATTTCCAGTTCAAAGGACTTACATGCAATGAGAAAATTAAAAGAGAAAAACTGAAAAACACATGGAGAACAAGAAAAAACAAAGTTAATGGTGTTACAGATATTTGAATAAATTATGTACTTCTCCTAGTAGACGTCTTTTTGCAAACAATGCAAACAAAACAAAACAAAACAAAAACAAACAAACAAAACTCCAAAGCACTGATATAAGAAAGCATATTGGATTTTAAGAGGAAACAAGTATAAATTTCTAAAGGTATTTATTATGTTCTGAACTAATTTCTTAACATTAACTAAATTTTAAGTGCCAAATATACCAAGTACAATGCTACCTTCTTTCATGGTATCTAATTCTCTGGAAAATCTCATGAAGAAGATACTATCTCTATTTCATAGATAAAAAGACTGAGTTCCTGAGATTTTAAATGATTTTCTCAAGATCACACAAGTAAACAACATGACCGGAATGAAAGCTCACCTTCCTGATTTCAACCCAGACCACTTTTACTGTATACTAGAGCTCAGCGTAAGGAACATTGATGGGTAAGTATAATGGGAAGTGTGATGAATGACAGGTTTATAAAATGGCGGCCAGCGAACCAGAGGGCAAAGAAAGGATTACATTTTGCTTGATTCTATGATAAAGTGGACTTTAAGATCATTAGTATTCAAATATTAATAGTCAGAATGGCCATCACTTCCTTAGTGGCTATCACATGCCTACCCTGCATGAGGTGGGTAAGAACTTCTCTCTCAGTTGTCCACTGCAACTTCATGATGAAAGAATTATGATCGCTGTTTTGCAAATAAGGAGGCTTGGAGTCCCTAAGTGACTGGTCCGAGGTCAGATGAGTCAATGTTCCAACTGAGGTTTGTTCCTCAAGGGTCCACACTCTTCCTGATACATTTAATTCTTTCTTAACCACAGTCAAAATGGTCCTGTTCATTTTTTCTATTTTCCTTCGTGACAACAGGCTGAAATTGCACAGGCGGTGAGACATGTCTACAGCTTCCTAACTGTGTGCTCAACTGCACACTCTGGCCAAAGGCACCTCCCATTAGCCAGCGCTGATTAGACGCCTACACTATCTCCAAAGTAGGCAACTAAGAAAGTCCAGCATTTAAGAAGGCCTTTGTTGGCAGAAGTTGTGAAGGCTTTTACGTAGGGAAAATGTCAAATGAAATATAACGTGAAGCTGCATTTTCTAAATGCATCTTAAATGCTTGCAACAGTGACAGGCCTCTGTGTAAATGTTTATCATATGAAAGTGTAAACTCTGACAGAGAGGCATCCCTACAAGACACCAGCGAGTGTAGGAGACTAGATGAGAGTGCTGAGATGACAGTAGCTACAGATGAAAAACGTAAATGTGCCCATTATCTCCAGGAACCTGAAAACTGCCTTCCTTACTTTCTGGTTACACACATGGTCGTCTCCGCCTGGTTTTCAGCATGTTCAAGTCAGCAATCCTACAAGTTCTCCTGCGCTTCATTAGATGTCTCAGCAGATTAGTAATGGGTATTAGGGCCTTAAGCTTCTAGGTCACTGGTTTGAATCCAACCCAAGTCATTACCATTTAAAAGCCATTCCATTGTTCAACGGAGTCACTGAAAACTAATTTGTCCATTTCATACATCTCTGAATGCTGTTGATTTTACACATTAAACTCTTTCATTCATGCCAGTGCGAACATTGGCATGATACAGTTTGGAATGGCCGTGAGTGGGAAACGTGGGAGGGGGGTGGGAGGGAATAGATAACACAGGCTGGCATCACTAAGCTAACATTTAACATTCGGGAAAGAAGTATTAGATAATGTTCAAAGATCCCTTTTCCACCTTCTGACTGAAAACTACATGTTTTTCTCAGAGAACAAATACTTAGAGAAATAACTCGTTACAACTTTAATATTTATCATTATTTTTCAGTATTTTCTTTTCATTTTAAAAAGATTTTATTTATTTTTTTCAGAGAGATAGCATGAGCAGTGGAGTGCAGAGAGAGATTACCAAACAGACTCCACACTCAGTGCAGAGCCCAATGTGGAACTTGATCCCACAACAAAGAGATCATGACCTGAGCTAAGTAAAGAGTTGGCTGCTTAATGGATTGAGCCACCCAGGTGACCCTCTCAATATTTTCTTAAAGAAGCTGATTACCCACCCAATGAAAATATTAGGACTCTTGCTTTGTTGAAGTGGTTATTATATGCATGTAATTAAGAAGCTATGTGTACATATGCATATGCACCTTATATCATGTAGGTACAAATTTGGAGTAAGGTTCTAAGACATATTAAAATGAGGAATGAATGCACTATGTATTTTCCAAAATCATATCATAATCACAGGATGGTAGGACTTGTGAGTAATCATTCATTTGGGAAAGTTGCCATGTGACAGCTTTCAAGATTTTTTTAAAAATTCCACAAGTTTGGGCGCCTGGGTGGCTCAGTGGGTTAGGCCGCTGCCTTCGGCTCAGGTCATGATCTCAGGGTCCTGGGATCGAGTCCCACATCGGGCTCTCTGCTCAGCAAGAAGCCTGCTTCCCTCTCTCTCTCTGCCTGCCTCTCCGTCTACTTGTGATCTACTTGTGATCTCTCTCTGTCAAATAAATAAATAAAATCTTAAAAAAAAAAATTCCACAAGTTTTTTTTTTTTTGTTTTTGTTTTTTAACCAGGAGGATTAATGGAAGGAACTATTCGCTTCACAAACTAAATTTCATTTTCTCCTTTCCAACCAACATAAATTTAGAGATTATGGAAAAAAAAAAAAAGGTCTTGCTAAAAATCATGGGTCAGGATATATTTCCCCTTTTTTGAAAATTATTCATAGGGACATAGGAAAACATTTACTTGTTTTCATAAAATTGTCTATTATAATTACACCATTTTTGGCAAATGCTACAATCACCTTCTTCTGTGTAAGAACAGATTCAGCTCTCAATAACCCTCAAGAACCTAGTAAATGAAGGCATTAAGCAGCCAGGATGTTTTCACTTATACAAAATACTTCTTTCAGTCTGCAGTGATTTTGACTTCAGTACTCTAGAGCAACCAAAACCTTTAATAATCACGTGCTGAAGAGACTTATAAATGTGTTAAAAAAAAAAAAAGTGGGTTTACCTGGAAGTCATCCTGAGAACTCCAACGGGCCAAAATAATGCAGCACCAAGCCCCTGTCCCTTTATGAACCGACTAGCACATGCGCAGTGACCAGTCACTGCCTGGCTTTGAAAGTGATGGAACTGGTTACTGATCCTGAGGCGCGTGGGTCCCTGCAGTACCCGAAGGATTGAAGAACTAGCTGTAACTTTTGTACTCCATGCCATTGCAGTTCAAACGGACTGAAATGTGACCCGAGTCGCTGGGAAGTTGGTATTATGTAATTAGGTCATGGGAAATATCCATTTTTCTCCCCAGATAGGAATCCAATAAAAAGAAGACTGCCTGTAATTACATGAAAGGGAACCTCTCCAAATTTAGTAAGATTTTGCATTATACACACACACACACACACACACACACATATATATATATATATAGAGAGAGAGATTTATTTTATTTATTTGAGGGAAGGAGGGGCAGAGGGAGAGGGAGAGTCCTAAGCAGACTCCAATTGAGCATGGAGCTCCAGCTGGGCCTCTAACCCAGGACCCTGAGATTGCCACCTAAGCCAAAACCAAGAGTCACAGGTGCCTGACCAACATCTTCACCCAAGCTCCCCTTGGCCAATCAAGTTTTGATTAAAACAACACTGCTCTTGGGCACCTGTGGGGCTCAGTGGGTTAAACCTCTGTCTTTGGCTCAAGTCAAGATCTCAGGGTCCTGGAATCGAGCCCCACATGGGGCTCTCTGCTCAGCGGGGAACCTGCTTCTTCCTCTCTCTCTCTGCCTGCCTCTCTGCCTACTTGTGATCTTTCTCATTCTGTCAAATAAATAAATAAAATCTTAAAAAAGAAACAAACAATACTGCTCTTCCAAGAGAGATCCCGTCATACAAGAAAACCTGATACTTATTTAGATATCCTGCTCACTCTCTTATACAAGAGAAAGAAAAAAAAAAAGACAGTATATCTGCATGATAAACTGCAGTATATTCACATAAAAGACTCCAGAAAATAATTCAAAATGTGAAATGCTTTTGATTCCCTGAAGAAACCAAATATATTCTTCAGTATGCCTCATAACTGCAGCTTTTTATCAGATTGTTTTAATAATGGCACTACTTTTCAATTTGTTATATTTCATCAGACATGCATGACAGTCAGTATAAAGGACAAGTTAGACTTCAAAATGAACTGTTCAAGTGTTCTGATAATAAAAGGAGAGTGACAGATATAATTATAAGGTAGCAACAGATAAATGAAAGATTCTCAAGGACGTTGGTGGCCTACTGTTTAGAGCGAAAGGAACAAATGCCCCTAAGGAAATTCCTTTGTGATCTCCTTCCCTCCATTTTTTTTTCTTTTCTTTTTGCGTTCTTTCTCTTTCTAGTCTTTCTTTTCTCTCCTTCCCGCCCTCCCACGCTCTCCCTTCCTTTTTTAAAAAATTTACTTAGGACTCCTACCCTTGATGATCTCATGATCAGCAAGTAAGGAATATGTATACATGCATGCTTAGAGCACAATGCAAAAATGACAAAAGGGCATAAAGATTTTCATGGCAATGTGCTGCTTTATAACTCTTATATCTCATTTGCCTTTCACAAGACAAGTTGGGAATTTGGAGGACCCTGCATAAATGTGGAAACTAAGAATCCACAAAATGGTGTGATTTGCTCAGCAGCTCATCAGAGGCCAAATCCAAAAGGAAATACTAATCATTTGACTACAATTGTATTTCCAACATCCAACTGCTCCTCTTTAAGTTCTGAATATAGCAGGATTTTTAAGTAATGTTTTAGAAAAAATGGTTTTGAAAAAGTCAACATTTACAATCATTTTGATATTTTTTAGCATTTTGAAAACTCTATACAAAAGATAAATACAGAAAGTTTTAATAGCTAAATATCTTAGTTTTGTAAATATAATTTGCCTACCAATTTTATACATGTGTGCTCTAATCAGTTAATAAGAGAGTAGTTAACTGATGAAGAGTTTTGATTTCCTTCCTAGGATAATTAGGTTAATCATTAATAGTCTCGTCCTTCTTCATTTTTATGTCATCTCATGCAAGTATTTTCCAACTGGTTTGTGATAACACGATGACACAATAATTGTTATAGAATTCAGAGTAGAACTTGTAGAGAACAGCTCTTATGACTATTACTATATCATTAAGGAAGTTTGGTCTGATTCATATCATTAAATAGCACAAAAATTAACAATGATTGCAGTAGTATTTTAAATTAGAGCCTTACTCATAAATGAATCAGTTCATTTCAGAGCTTGTGTGGAGCAAAGTCTGTTTCACTCCATGGGATTTCATCTCCACTTGGGGTCCATAAGCGCTCAGAGAATCAACTGTGTCTGTTTGACAAACTCCTCACCTTCAGCCATTTTTAGACACAGAAATTAAGTATCTCCCATCTACACTCTCTCCACCATGAAACATAATCCTTAACTGAATATCATCTGTGAAGTTTGCATTCAGCTAAGTACAGCATACAGAACGTGACCACATATACACATGTACACACACATGTGCACACACATGTCCCACTGCTTTTCCTGTGGAAAGCATTGTTGTTTGATTACAACACAATTAAATGAACTGACTAACCCTATGAACACTTAAATGTTGCAAAAACAAAAGAGGTTTTTGCTTGTTATACCCTATTGCTGAATATGTTTTCTAAAAGTTTAAATTTTCAAAATAAATTTTCATTTCATTATTTTTAAATACCTGAGAAAGGAATCATCTGATACCCTGATTCTGAAAAACAATCATAATTATCTGTGCAAAGACAAAATGCCCATTTATATCCATGTAATTTAAATTCATACATTCGTACCATGTACATGAATATTGCCAAACAACTTTTGAGTCTAGTTGATTCCCTCATCACTATGGTGAAACGTGCAAAGAGAACAAAGACTACCACAAAGGCACTGAAAGTAACTGTAGCTAATGCTTCTTATTTTAAATGAGATATCATGCATGTATTATCTCATTTAAACCTCACCATAGGCCTATAAGTTTGGTATTATTTATGTTCAGTTTTTGTAGAACAGGAAATGGAGGCACAGAGAAATTATCATCTTGTTCAAAGTCCCATATTTAGTAATATCTACTATTTCATCCCAGACAGTTTACAGAGCTCAGGCTTTTAACACCGGGCAATACTGACAGATCTCAAGGATTGTTTTTTCATAGACTATGGCTTTGGAGTTAGGCAGTGGAAACACTGAGCTCTAGAGATATTCAACTGGTGAGAAATGAGAATTTTCCCAGTGAACTGATAAAACAATGGTTAAATGACACAATTATTAATAGTGATGTCACAGGTAATTCATGTACCTTTTCAGAGAAAGAATGCAAGACTTAAAATTAACGCACTTTACTGGCAGAATGGTTGGAACCACATGGGCAGCAAAGACCGCTAGCACCATGTCTCCTGATATGATGATACACATTTGCTGAATCTACTCCAAAACCTTACTATCAAATACACTGACTGCATCCTAAGGTGGTGTCTAGAGGTTGCATGTTTCATTAGAAAGCTTATTTCTAATGATTACGTAACATTTTTAAGCAGCAGTGTGAGAAGCCAGTGCTTTATTCTGATATGCCATTTAAGAGGTAATCTCATGGATAGCCATCAAGAATGAGGGGAAATGAAGAATGAGGAGAGGAAGCAAGATGGCGGAGGAGTAGCAAACTGAAACATCGTGAGGTCCCAGGAATTAAGCTAGATAGTTTATCAAACCATTCTGAATACCTATAAACTCAACAGGAGATAGAGAGAAGAAAAGCAGCAACTCTAGGAACAGAAAATTGACCACTTTCTGGAAGGTAGGACATGCAGAGAAGTGAATCTGAAGTGACAGGAAGATAGACCGTGGGGGAAGGGGCGGGTTCCCAGCAAGCGGTGGAGCAGTAGAGCACAAAATCAGAACTTTTAGAAGTCTGCCCCACTGATGGACATCGCTCCAGAGGCTAAGCAAGGGTGGAGCTCTCACAGGAACAGTGTGCTCTCAGGACCTGTGGGGTCACAGAAAGATCGGGGGTGTCTGAGTGTGGCAGAGCTGTCAGGTATCGGAGCAGGGACACTGACTGCAGAGACTGAGCCAAGCAGTGAGCTTTCAGATTGGGGTTACCTTAAAATGTGATCCAAGGCACAGGTGGGCCACAGCTCTTCAAGCAGGGACACCACAAGAGACAGATCTGGAGAGAACTTCTCCTTCCTCCTCCTGGAGAAGCAGGTGGGAGTGTGCAGCAGGAATCAGCTATGTTGGAGGCTCCAAATGGGGCCACACACAAGAGATAGAAAGGCTTGGTCACAGGCTTGGTGAGCTTGAAGTGTGGCCAGAGACCAGGGAGATGGGATTGACTTCTTTTCTCTGAGGGTGCACTGAGGAGGGGGTCCTGAGCCCTTGGTTCCTTGGGACCACAGACTGGGAGGCCGCCATCTTCATTCCTGTCCTCCAAAGCGGCACGGAAAGCCTTCAGGGAATAAACACTACCAAGAGTGAAACTCAGCAGATGACTTCGCCTGGCCCCTGGAAGGGTGGTGCAATATCGCCTCAGGCAAAGACATTTGAGAATCACTGCAACAGGCTCCTCCCCCAGAAGATCACCAAGAACGTTCAGGCAACACAAAGTTCACCAATCAACGAGAACTGCAGAATTCCAGAGCTAGGGGAAAGCAATGCCTAGAATACATTGCTTTTTTCCCATGATCCTTTAGTCTTGCAAAGTTAAATTGTTTTTATTTTTTTCGTATTCTTTTTTTTTAATTTTTTCCTCTTTTAAGATTTTTTAACTATTCTATCTTGACAATACCTTTAAAAAAATCTTTTAAAATTTTCACTGTTATAGTCATATTTTATCCCTTCATTGTATTTAACCTTATTTTTTATATGCATATAGGGTTTTTTTCCTATTTTTAAATTTTGGTAAACAATTTCTTCTAATAGATCAAAATAGACCCGAAATCTAGCACATGGCTTTGTTCTAGTCTTAGTCTCCAGCCTGATCACACTCTCTCCTTTTTTTTTCTCTTATTCCAACCAACTTGTCTTATCAATTTCTTTCTTAGAATCTTATTTTAATTTTTGTCTTTATGCTTATATTACATCCCTTCATTGTGTTTACCCTTATTTTTGTGTGTGTATGTATATATATATATTTTTTTTCTTTACTTTCTTTAAAATTTTGGGACATAGTTTCTTCTAAGAGACCAGAATACACCCAAAATCAAGTGGGTGCCTCTGTATATTCACCAGTCATATATCTATATCTATATCTATATCTATATACACACACATATATATGTATACACACACACACACACACAAACATATACATATACATATACATATACATATACATATACATATACATATATATATCTTTTTTCCACCCTGTCTTCTCCCCCCTGGTTTTGGGTCTCTCCTGATTTGGTTAGCATATATTTTTCCGGCATCTTCACTGTGCTTTTAGTATTTTATTCTCTCGTTCATATATTCTTATCTGGATAAAATGACAAGGCAGAAAAACTCACCACAAAAAAAAAACAAGAGGTAGTACGGATGGCTAGGGACCTAATTAATATGGACGTTGGTAATGTGTCAGAACAAGAGTTCAGAAAGATGACTATCAAGGCGCTAGCTGGTCTCAAAAAAGGCATGGAAGATATCAGAAAACCCCTTTCTGGAGAAATAAAATCCCTTTCTGGAGAAATAAAAGAACTAAAATCAAACCAAGTTGAAATCAAAAAAGCTATTAATGAGGTGCAATAAAAAATGGAGGCTCTTACTTCTAGGATAAATGAAACAGAAGAGAGAATTAGTGATATAGAAGACCAAATAATGGAGAATAAAGAAGCTGAGCAAACGGGAGATAAATAACTACTGGGCCACAAGGGGAGAATTTGAGGGATGAGTGATACCATAAGATGTATCCCAGAAGAAGAAGAAAGTGAGAGGGGCTGAAGGTATACTGAAACAAATTATAATAGAGAAGGCCCTAATATGGCAAAGGGAACAAGCATCAAAATCCAGGAGGCACAGGGAACCCCCCCTCAAAATCAATAAAAATAGGTCCATAACCCATTATCTAGAGTAAAACTTATAAGTCTTAGTGACAAAGAGAAAATCCTGAAAGCAGCTTGGGACAATAAGTCTGTAACATACAATGGTAGAAATATTAGTTAGGCAGCTGACTTATCCAACAGAGACCTGGCAGGCCAGAAAGAACTGGTATGATATATTCAGAGCATTAAATGAGAAATACGTGCAGCCAAGAATACTATATCCAGCTAGGCTGTCATTGAAAATAGAAGGAGAGATAAAAAGCTTCTAGGACAAACAAAAATTAAAAGAATTTGCAAAAACCAAAACAGTCCTTCAGGAAATATTGAAAGGGGTCCTCTAAGCAAAGAGTGACCCTAAAAGTAGAAGGCCAGAAAGGAACAGAGACAATATACAGTAACACTTACCTTATAGGCAATACAATGGCACTAAATTCATATCTTTCAATGGTTACCCTGAATGTAAATGGGCTAAATGCCCCAGTCAAAAGACACAGGGTATCAGAATGGCTTAAAAAACAAGACCCATTGATGTACTGTCTACAAGAAACTCATTTTAGACCCAAAGACACCTCCAGATTTACAGTGAGGGGGTGGAAAACAATTTACCATGCTAATGGACATCAAAAGAAAGCTGGGGTGCCAATCCTTATATCCAATAAATTAGATTTTAAGCCAAAGAGTATAATAAGAGATGAGGAAGGACGCTATATCATACTTAAAGTGTCTGTCCACAAAGAACATCAGTTTTAAATATCTATGCCCCTAACATGAGAGCAGCCAACTACATAAACCAATTAATAACAAAATCAAAGAAATGCATCAGCAATAATACAATAATAGTAGGGGACTTTAACACTCCCCTCACTGAAATGGACAGATCATCCAAGCAAAAGATCAACTAGGAAACAAAGGCCTTAAATGACACACTGGACCAGATGGACACCACAGATATATTCCAAACATTCCATCCCAAAGCAACAGAATACACATACTTCTCTAGTGCACATGGAAAATTCTCCAGAATAGATCACATCTTGGGTTACAAATCAGGTCTCAACTGATACCAAAATATTGGAATCATTCTCTGCCTATTTTCAGACCTAAATGCTCTGAAGCTAGAACTCAACCATAAGAGGAAAGTTGGAAAGAACCCAAATACATGGAGGCTAAAGAGCATCCTACTAAAGAATGAATGGGTCAACCAGGAAATTAAAGAAGAATTGAAAAAATTCATGAAAACAAATGGTAATGAAAACGCAATTGTTCAAAATCTTTGGGACACAGCTAAGGAGGTCCTGGGAGGAATGTATATAGCGATACAAGTGTTTCTCAAGAAACAAGAAAGGTACACAACCTAATCCTACACCTAAAGGAGCTGGAGAAAGAACAGCAAAGAAAGCCTAAACCCAGCAGGAGAACAGAAATCATAAATTATCAGAGCAGAAAAGCACAGTAGAACATATCAACGAAACTAGGAGTTGGTTTCTTAAAAGAATTAATAAGATTGATAACCCCCTGGCCAGACTTAACAAAAAGAAAAGAAAAAGGACCCAAATAAATAAAATCATGAATGAAAGAGGACAGATCACAACCAATAACCAAGAAATACAAACATTTATAAGAACATATTATGAGCAACTAAACGCCTGCAAATTTGACAATCTGGAAGAAATGGATGCATTCCTAGAGACATATAAACTACCAAAACTGAACCAGGAAGAAATAGAAAACTTGAACAGACCAATAACCAGTAAGGAGATTGAAGCAGTCATCAAAAATCTCCCAACAAAAAGAGCCCAGGGCCAGATGGCTTCCCAGGGGAATTCTACCAAACATTTATTTTTTTTTTAAGATTTTATTTATTTATTTGACAGAGAGAGATCACAAGTAGACGGAGAGGCAGGCAGAGAGAGAGAGAGAGAGAGGCAAGCAGGCTCCCTGCTGAGCAGAGAGCCCGATGCGGGACTCGATCCCAGGACCCTGAGATCATGACCTGAGCCGAAGGCAGCAGCTTAACCCACTGAGCCACCCAGGCGCCCTCTACCAAACATTTAAAGAAGAATTAATACCTGTTCTCCTGAAATGTTCCAAAAAATAGAAATGGAAGGAAAACTTCCAAACTCATTTTATGAGGCCAGCATTACCTTGATTCCAAGACCAGACAAAGACCCCACCAAAAAGGAGAATTAGAGACCAATATCCTTGATGAACACAGATGTGGAAATTCTCACCAAAATACTAGCCAATAGGATACATGATTACATTAAAAGGATGATTCACCACGACCAAGTGGGATTTATTCCTGGGCTGCAAGGTTGGTTTAACATCTGCAAATCTATCAATGTGATACAATACATTAATGAAAGAAAAAGCAAAAACCATAGGATACTCTCAATAGATGCTGAAAAAGCATTTGACAAAGTACAGCATCCTTTCCTGATCAAAACTCTGCAAAGTGTAGGGATAGAGGGTACATACCTCAATATCATCAAAGCCATCTATGAAAAACCCACAGCCAATATCATTCTTTTTTTTTTTAAACATTTTATTTATTTATTTTGAGAGAGAGAGACAGTGAGAGAGAGCATGAGCGAGGAGAAGGTCAGAGGGAGAAGCAGACTCCCCGTGGAGCTGGGAGCCTGATGCGGGACTTGATCCCAGGACTCCAGGATCATGACCTGAGCTGAAGGCAGTCGCTTAACCAACTGAGCCACCCAGGCGCCCGCCAATATCATTCTTAATGGGGAAAAACTTAGAATTTTTCCCCTAAGGTCAGCAACAACACGGTAGGGATGTCCACTATCACCACTGCCATTCAACATAGGACTAGAAGTCTTAGCTTTGGCAATCAGACAACAAAGAGAAATAAAGGGCATCCGAATTGGCAAAGAAGAAGGTAAACTCTCACTCTTTGTAGATGATATGATACTTTATGTGGAAAACCCAAAAGAATCCCCCCCAAAATGTCTAGAACTCATACAGGAATTCAGTAAAGTGTCAGAATATAAAATCAATGCACAGAAATCAGCTGCCTTTCTATACACCAGCAGCAAGACTAAAGAAAGAGAAATTAAGGAGTTGATCCCATTTACCATTGCACCCAAAACCATAAGATACCTAGGAATAAACCTAACCAAAGAGGCAAATAATCTATACTCAGAAAACTGTAAAGTACTCATGAAGGAAATAGAAGAAGAGACAAAGAAATAGAAAAATGTTCCATGCTCACGGATTGGAAGAATAAATATTGTGAAAATTTCTAAGCTACCTAAAGCAATCTACACATTTAATGCAATCCCTATCAAAATACTATCAATTTTTTTTTCAAAGAAATGGAACAAATAATCCTAAAATTTATATGGAATCAGAAAAGACCCCAAATAGGCAGAGGAATGTTGAAAAAGAAAGCCAATGTTGGTGGCATCACAATTCCACACAATTCCAGACTTCAAGCTCTATTACAAAGCTGTAATTATCAAGATAGTATGGTACTGGCACAAAAACAGACAGATCAATGGAACAGAATAGAGAGCCCAGAAACAGACCCTCAACTCTATGGTCAACTAATCTTTGACAAAGCAGGAAAGAGTGTCCAGTGGAAAAAAGACAGTCTCTTCAACAAATGGTGTTGGGAAAATTGGACAACCACATGCAGAAGAATGAAACTGGACCATTTTCTTATACCACACACAAAAGTAGAGTCAAAGTGGATGAAGGACCTCAATGTGAGACAGGAATCCATCAAGATCCTTGAGGAGAACACAGGCAGCAACCTCTTCGAACTCAGCTGCGCCAACTTCTTCCTAGAAACATCGGCAAAGGCAAGGGAAGCAAGGCCAAAAATGAACTATTGGGATTTCATCAAGAACATAAGTTTTTGCAAAGAAAAGGAAATGACAGATGCTGTCAAGGATGCAGAGAAAGGGGAACCCTCCTACACTGTTGGTGGGAATGCAGGCTGGGGCAGCCACTCTGGAAAACAGCATGGTGATTCCTCAAAGAGTTGAAATAGAGGTACCCTATGACCCAGCAATCGCGTTACTGGGTATTTACCCTAAAGATACAAATGCAGTGATCTGAAGGGGCACGTGTACCTGAATGTTTATAGCAGCAATGTCCACAATAGCCAAACTATGGAAAGAACCTAGATGTCCATGCACAGATGAATGGATAAAGAAGATGTGGTATATATATATATACAATGGAATATGCAGCCATCAAAAGAAATGAAATCTTGCCATTTGCAACGACGTGGATGGAACTAGAGGGTATTATGCTGAGCGAAATAAGTCAATCAGAGAAAGACCGTTATCATAAGATCTCCCTGATATGAGGAATTTGAGAGTCAGGGCAGGGGGTTTGGGAGGTATGGAAAGAAATAATGAAACAAGATGGGATCGGGAGGGAGATAAACTATAAGAGACTCTTAATCTCAGCAAACAATCTGAGGGTTTCTGGGGGGTAGGGGAGTAGGGAGAGGGTGGTTGGGTTATGGACATTGAGGAGGGTATGTGCTATGTTGAGTGCTGTGAAATGTGTAAGCCTGATGATTCACAGACCTGTACCACTGGGGCAAATAATATATTATATGTTAATAAAAATAATTAAGTTAAAAAAGAATTAGGAAAATGAGAATCCTTTGAAACTTGTATTTTCCATCTTTTAGCAACCTGAAAAGGTGGGCAGTCTGGCAAAATGTATAGTAAGAGGTTTCCAAATTAATTGAGGATAATTTAAAATATTTTTAAAAATATATGGTAGTTTCCCTCCTATATGGAGATGGTAAATGCTGTACCCATCTGTAAAAACTTTCTAGCACATTACTAACACATTGATCTGGCATTACAGAGAAGGAAATTATTTTCAAATAATGAAATTTTCCTAATAACCAAATCTTCTTATAAAACCGGTTATCAGTATTCATTCTGTTTCATTGGTAATCTTTGGAAACCACTAATAAAAAATATTAGAATGCATCTGGACATAGGACATATTTCCAGAGAAACTATAGCAGTGATTCAGTTCAAACCTTGGACTTGAGGAGTACATATGCCTGCTATCTCATAGAAGATACAGCCCTCAGGACACTTGAGTGGCTCAGTCAGTTAAGTTTCTGCTTTCATCTTAGGTCATGATCCCGGGGTCCTGGGATTGAGCCCCACATTTGGCTCCCTGCTCAGCAGGGAGTCTGCTTATCCTCTGGGTTCTCTCTCTCTCTCTTTCTCTCTCTGTCTCTCTCTAAAATATATAAATTCTGGATCACTGAAAAGAAATTTAAAAAATAAATTAAAAATAATATATATATATACATATATATAAATAAATGAAATCTTTAAAAAATAAAAGAATAAAGGAGATGATAACAACCTCCAGTAGAATGCAGGTTCTATCAGAGTGGGACACTAGTCTATATTTTATCCCAGTGCTTAGAACATATTCAGTGCCCATTTAATATTTGTTGCCAACTCAACAAGGGAACAATAAGGAAATCTGATTGAAACTTCGGAAGTACTCACAGAAACATCATGTACTCTCCACTTGTAACATCTATAGGCTAAATATAACTTCTAATATTGCTTGTCTACTCAAAGGTGGAATTGGATTATTTGTTGATTATATCCCCAGGTCACTATTACCAACTGTTACTGAATATAATGTATTAATTACAGTGAGTAAAATAAACAACTGCATTTTCTAGTACCCATTACTATCATTGAGTACATGATTTTAGAGAATTATACTGAATGTTTTCCTCTTTACATTCATTTCCACATACATGAACAATTCTTTTCATTTGACAGATAATTATTTCTAAGTTCAATAGCAAATATACTAGAGTAAGTGAAATGAATATACACATCTCTTAGATGTCAAAAACACTTTTTTTTTAATACGCCCAGATGTCTTTCTTAAATAGTCTCTTTTACCTCATGACAGAATAATTATTCCTTCCCACATTGCTATTGCCACCTAGATATTTTTTTCATTCAAGGGATCCTTATCCAGTAACTTTTATGTGCAAAAGACTGCTCTGTGTAATAGTAGAAATGCAGATAAATCTGGCACAGATTAACAGGAGTTATACCCAAGGAAGACAGTATTTCTGAGGATCTCTACCCTTCCACCACACATGTCAATCAGTCCATCCCAGTCTGACCTGAAAAATAAACCAAGCCCCTAATAATGCATTACGTTCACATAATACTATGTTCTGTTTATAATCTAAGATGTATCCTGTTAATTATGGCATCTCACATGTCCTAGCAATCACAGAATTATCTTTATATAAGCATGTTCCTGGTTTTAGGCATCCTTTGCTCTTTTACAAGAAATAAAGTGGTCATGCTGTCATTGCAATAGGCATGATGTAAGATGGGCATAACTTAGTGGTTAAGAATGTTGTCATTTTTATATGTCAATTTGTTTGGGTTTGAGACCTTGCTCCTCCAACTGTTTAGCTCTGTGATTCCTACACCTTTCTTCATCTTCAGAATGTTGAGAATAATGATACCTTTATTTTTGTTGTACTTATAGAATGATTTAAAGTGCTCAATATTAACGATTATTTGATGTTGCCTTAAGGATCATTAATTTTGGTAACTTCATCATTATCCTTTATGTAACATTTAAAAATGTATAAAACTCTTTACTCTGCCCCCAAAGGCAAATCCCTTGCCTACGGCTATAGGGTCATGTATGAACCAATGTCCTGGGATGGCACTGTAGACTACAGTAGGAATAGTGCTTCCCACAGTAGTGTAGCCCAATTCTTTGAAAAAAAAAAAAAAAATCCTCATGGGGTCATTTGCATCCTTACTTGTGAAAGGAGGTTATATGATTTGCAAATGTCAAAGAGGTTAAAGGATATATATATATGTATTTTTTTTTTTTTTAGGTTAAAGGATTTTTACATGGTCACATAGTCAATAACTTGTAGAGCTGGGCCATCCTGTTGCCCCTTGTTTGGGGCTGCATATATTGCTCAAAGCTCTTTGGGGGACATCCCACTCCATGATGGTGGCCTTGTCACCATATAAATATTAAAAATCATCATTTTCTAGTTCATTTGGCCCATGTGAGTTACCTTCCACTAGTCACATAGGACGCACTGAGGAGTACAAGGGTTTGCAGGGATTTAAAATTGTTGAATACAGGGATGCCTGGGTGGCTCAGTTGGTTGGATGACTGCCTTCGGCTCAGGTCATGATCCTGGAGTCCCGGGATCGAGTCCCGCATCGGGCTCCCAGCTCCACAGGGAGTCTGCTTCTCTCTCTGACCTTCTCGCTCATGCTCTCTCTCACTGTCTCTCTCTCAAATAGATAAATAAAATCTTTCAAAAAAATTGTTGAATACATTTTAAAATGGAAAGATACCTAGTTTTGGGAGATATTTTGATTTCCACCCCCATTTCCCTTCTATACAAATGACACTGTAACACGTGCTCAGGACACACCCGCTGCTGTGTAAAGAGGAGTCACAGCTCAATAAAATTCCATTTTTGTTACCATTTTGTTCTTATTTAGCTCACTGATAGCACTTTTGCTTAAGGTTCCCCTTCCTCTCGGGCTGCTCTGTGTAAGTTCTCTGACCGGCTTGTAACGTGGTGGTACGTTTTGGTATACAGTATGGGATTCAACATCCCCAGCCCTGGGAAGAACAGCACAGGGCAAGGAGACCAGGGCAAGGTTTTGCACCACTGAAGGCGGAGCAGCTCCAAAGTGATGGATCAGAGGGGGCTGCTCCGAGAGGCAGGGCACGGAGGGACTCGCTAGGGACCCGCTATCTACTGGAGGGCAGGGCAGAGAGAACCAGCAAGGAGAGACAGGCTTGCCTAAGGAGAGCAAGAAGTTTTGAACTGGAGGATGGGAGAAAGTGGTTAGGGAAATCCCCTGGGTCAAATGCGAAGGGGGGCTACTGTGATTGTTCATAGGATGCAGGGGTGTCAACAGCAGGGAAGGGGATCTGATCCTGCAAAGCCACAGGGCAATGTCCCCACGTCTAGCATTTGCATGGTGGTGTCCTAGGAACATGCATCTTACCTGAGTTGTGCCATATAGGCCACATGTGATACATTTCAATGTCTTATCAAGAGTGGAATCACTTCACCAGTTTTCCGCAGACTTTTTCCAAGTCTAAACGGCACTCCTCAAGTAAGAGAGGTGGTCCCTGCTTCTTTGAACACACATAAAAATTCCCCGCACACGGGAAATGAGAAGGAAACTATCTGCACACTTCTTGGTCTCTGTGGCTTGTCCAAAGTAATTCAGATGATCTGAAATCAATGAATGTCACGTGCAGTAGGACACCGGGCAGAATTTCTAAGTGTGTGTTTTGCCGAACTTGGAGTGTCCCTCGTTCGCAGGCCAGAGAGCTTCATTCAAGGAGAGGGATGCCCACCGTAAATGCAAACAGGGGAGTTTGCAGAGGATTCTGGAATTATCTGATCATCTGACTGTTTTATCAGAAAGCATTATAAGGGACAAACATCCCCCTAAAAAACTTTTGGAGGTAAAAAGAAAGATTATACATTTATTATAACAAATACTCTGTATATTTATCTATTTATCTATACACACACAGTAGAGAGAGAGATTAACAGGAGAGTAAATAGCATAACAGTTTTGCCATCTTAGCAAATTATTTAATCTCCCCATGATAGAATGCTTTCATCATCATGGGGATAATAATGTCTACCTATAAATTATCATTAGGATTCGATAATCTAGTGCGTGGAACACATCTGCCACAAAGGAGGGTCTGAAAATGTTGATACATATTTCCCTCATATAATCTACTGATCATATATGTGTGATGTGTGTCTGCTTGGGAATGCCAATGTCTTTGCCCTGCAATGTCTGTTGGCCAAGAAAATCTTTTTCCCACCAGTGTATTTTGGTTGACACTATAATTTGTAGAGCCCTTTTACCAAGAGAGTTAGAGTTGAGAGTTCTAGTCTTTTAAATCAGTATATATACAGATACATCTACATACATAGCTGCACGTATTATTTTTCTACAGGGAGAAAACTAGGTCATGACTAATAAAAATTGGATATAGAGAATTTGTAGGATTCATGATATATGTGAATTCACTTTCTCATTTCATAAAGCATCATGATATATGTGAATCACTTTCTCATTTCATAAAGCATCATTTTTTATTGTCTTGTTCTACAGTGAGTAATGGTTCTATGACTTAAAACATCAAAGTCATCATATCTGTTCATGTAGCTTATACCTGCATTTCTGCACTTTCCACCTGAGCACATTGTGGGTGGCGTTATGTGGCAGCATGGAATATACAAATATTCAGTATTCCGAGATACTCTGCAGAATATCTGGATACAGATGATGAGGTAGAAAACTAGATTTTACAGAGGGAGTGAGGGGAGGGAACAGCCCCAGTTTCTAGACAGAACACATTAGCATACACCTCTATAAGTTTTAGTGAGGCCATTTGAATTTTCTTAGGCTCCAAATTCTGACATATCAGGTAGGAATAACAATTTTCTTGTCGACCTAAGATCAGAGTTGAGGGCTTGGTGAACAATAGATAGAAAAGCACTCTGTAAATCATAATCCATTATCCTCAAACACTGATTACGTGTCTGATATGTGTTAGGTCTTGAGCAGCAAGGAAAATGTCTAAGATGTTATCGGAGGGAACAGTACACATTCAGCCAGGCTTGTGGCAAAAGGTCGTGGACCGAAAGGAAGATCTTGGGAGAGAGCAGGGCACAGAGGGATAATCAAGATGACGGGGATGCTAACAAGGATGGACAAAGAGAACCAAACACACTGAAATCAGTCGATCAACCCATGGTTATAAAGTGGCACCTATGGGTGACACTCCGTGTGAAACTTCCTCAAGGAAATTTTCAAAATTAACTTGTCTTGTTATTCTAACATTGTGATTGCTTCCAAAATAAGCCAGAGAATATATAAGGAATATGGTTGTAAAATGCATATAAAATTGTGCATGTAAGTTGTTTAATTCTCAATACTGTATGGGAGGAGGGGAGAATAAATGTGAAAATTAGGAGGTTTTACCAGTTTATATAATTATCTGCCTCAACAGACACTGAAGGATTTTGTAAGTTCATTTAATGTACACTTTACGTGGATATTTAATTTAATGCATTTTTACAAATATCATTTCACATATCAATATTATGACGGGTGACCTTGAGAAATAAATGAGGTAAATTTTTCCTTGGGTTTAAGAGAAAATCCAGCAGTTCAAATTTACACAAATTAAAGGTCTTCATGCAAAGTAAAACTGTCAATGTGCATCCAGGAAACCTGTTCCTTTGGTCCTTACTTTATACCTAAGGACCAACTACAAGTAATAACATACTTAAATTCTCTAATCTCCATAAGCAGATCATTACATGTAAAAGAATTTTAGATTAAAAGATCAAAATTTCTGGTAGGCTCTAGATGTACAGTATACATCATAAATAAGTTTTAGAAACTGGTTCTTTATACCTACAGGTAGTATTGTATTTATATAAAGTTTGGATATAGAGTAAATGTGTCACTTTTTAAAATCTGATTGAAACCTGAGATCATGGATCATACCACTTCCATATGCATCTAATGCATTTATTTCTAACCTCTGTCTTTCCTCTGAGTAGGCACCGAGTGGGGGGAAAGGTCAATGATTAAACTGAAATCATTATGAGGTGGAGAGAAATGACAATAACCTCTGATTGTCTTCCGCTCATGGCAAATTCCTGACATTTTGCAATCAAGATTGGTCAACCAGCAACCTAAAGCATTTGATTTACATGTTCCAGAGATGAAGGAAATATAAATAATGTGTCATTTGAAATAGGTCAGGTCGAATAGCTGTTTGCAAGTGCTGACATCCTACACACACACACACACACACACACGCACAGATTTTGTTTAATAATGTTGCAAGGGACTATATGTATATATATATATACATTTATTTATTTTTTTTATTGAGTATTATTCTACTTTGAAGAGGAAGCTAGGGGTGCCTGGGTGTCTCAGTCAGTTAAGCATCTGCCTCCAGCTTGAGTCATGATCCTGGGTCCTGGGATGGAGCCCAGAGTCAGAATCCTTCGTCAGTGGGGAGTCTGCGTCTTCCTCTCCCACAGTCCCTCCCTATTGTTCATGCAGGCACTCTCTGTCTCTCAAATAAATAAAATCTTGGGGGGAAAAAAGGAAAGGAAGTTACAATGAGAAAGAAAATGAGGTAATTAACACATATATAGGTCCTATTTTTTTTTCTCCAGAACATGGTAGGCTTTTAGTTGTATAAACTCATAGTAAAAAAATAACCAACAAACAATCAACCCTAAGTATAGGTTCTTGAACAGATGTTTTCAGCATCTAAAGGAAGAATCGTAGGGAGCATTAAAAAAAAAAAAAAAAGCAACAGCTTGCACCCATTTCTACTCTGTAAAACTATATATTCCCATTCTATAAAACTATATATTTTGCAAAAAAAATCACAAATAAAATATATAGTTTTTAGGGCATAATAGACCATTTAGCTGTATCTAATAGTAACAATGGAATTAGTAACTATTACATTATTTTTAATAATGTAATGTAGAAAACATAAATGTAGAAAACATAAGTGTGGAACAATACAAAATTTAGAATTAAACATGATGGGGGCAGGAGAACTTTTTCTCAAAAGCCATGAATACATTTTTGAGAGAGAGGAAAAAAAAAAGCTTTAATAGGGGAGACCTCAGTATTTGTCAGAATTCCTAGGAACAAAATTAAACATTTATCCTGATTCATTTTTAGCCTGTTTACATACAGACTGTACTTTACACATGCTTGTTACATATATGGTGTATTGATACGTGAGTTTAATAAAGCAATAGCAAGATTTCTAAACATTAAAAAACTCTTACGATTTATAAACTTAAAACAATTACAGTAGACATCATTTCTTTAATGTTTAATGCCAGTCTCCCTAACCCCCTCCTACCGCAGAATGACATGCATGAGCCACACAGAAAGTTGCAGTCCTCTGAACAAGGCTGCACCCTCCTTCATTCCTCTGCCTTTTCTCTGACATCAAGCACCTTCCCTCGAAGGTTTCTGTGGCCCCACACCATCACTGATTACCCCCGCCTTCTGACCCACTACCACTCTATTGACACCACTGCTGGGATTACTTCAGGAGAGTCAGAGTTTGAAACATCTACACAGGAGTCCAAGTAGCTTCTTCGAGGGCCGGTGTCAACGGTAATGGACTCTCCTTCAACCCACCTCCCTACCTTTCCTGTGAGGTCCCACAAACAAGCCACATCAATGCTACCTGCCTAACAACACCTTCATCTACTTCCAGCAAAATAAGGAGTTAACACAGGGAACCTCTGTGAGAATACTTTGTTTGCATCATGAACATTGTCTTGATGGCATGTCCCTGACAAATAGGACTATAATTTCTGTGACTTTGCTACATGTTGCATCATGGCTATTTGTGTACTATGTAAGAGAAAATACATGGTTTCAATAAATTAGAATCCCAGGAACACACAGAAAACCGTGCCTCATAAAGTCAACACATGTGAACTCTACGACATGAAAGTGGTCTTAATTATTTTGTATTTTCTCATAAAATGGAGGAGGAGTACTTTAAGTGACAGATTAAAATGGCTTCTGAGAACACAGAATAAGAGGAAGATGAAGCGAATCCATATCTTCCTTTTATTCCCTCAGAGGTTCTCCAGGTGCTGTGATCGATATCATAAAGGCTTTCCTGCTCGCTGCTGTAACACTTCCCACCAGTCGGCTGTCAAGAAAAGGTAAGTTATAAAAGTTGATAGTGGACATATTGACATGGCCTAGAAAACAGAATTCAGCTTTTAGTTTTTGTGTTGGGGGTATTATGTGCTTTTTGTTGTTAGCAACTTCTGATTCATTTTTCTTTATTTTCTTCTGCAAACGTAATACATAGACAGCTTGGGCCCGAATCTTAATTCTATGGCTTACAAACTGACTATCCATGGAAAAACCACTTGATGTCTTTCTGCCTCAGTCTCTCATCCATAAAATAGTCATAATAACAATATTCACCTCAAATGTACGAGGTATGCATATTTGATATTTTAATTATGACAAATATGTTAATATTGGGAAATCCTTCTTAGAATGGTGTCTGACACACAATAGGTACAACATATGTGTTTTAAAAATAAAGATATAGAGAGACCATTATATATTTATTCTATACAACTGAAAAAAAGAGACCCATTTGTTATATATTATTATTTCTTTTCATTTCAAGGCAGAGAAAAACCCTTAAAATACCTTAGAGTTAATTTGGAATATAAATAAAGATTTAACCTGGAAAATCCCATGGAATTATGTGGATTAAATTTACTGCTTTATTTGGGAACATAGGCAAAAGAAGAAAGGAAGGAGGAAGAAGGAAAAGACAAAATGACCAAGAAAAAAAAAAAAAAGAGAAAGAGAAAGGCAGAATGACAGAGGGAGGGAAGAAGTTGGAAGGAAGGAAGGAAAGAAAGATAATAATCAAAATGCCCAAGTCGACATTACTTTCTTAAGTGTTAGAAAAAGCTTCATAAAAAACTAATTTACAACCTGAAGACAAATTAGTTATTATGACTATTAAGATGCAACTTTACATTATCTCACTTACTTTACCTACCCACTAAATCTTCAAAACTTAGTGTATTTTATTCTTTTTAAAGATTATTTATTTATTTGATAGACAGAGATCACAAGTAGGCAGAGAGAGCAAGGGAAGCAGGTTCCCCAGTGAATAGAGAGCCCGATGTGGGGCTTGATCCCAGGACTCTGGGATCATGACCTGAGCTGAAGGCAGAGGCTTTAACCCACTGAGCCACCCAGGCGCCCCACTTAGTGTGTTTTAAAACATTACATATTAATTGTCCATTGCTAAAAGGAGGAAAGAAAATGAGAGTGTGCTAATGTTTTTTATAATGCCTGAATTAAATCAGATGTTTTTTATAAATACTTTATGTATGCAAAGTTTGCTTTCTTTGGAAATATATATACTTAAAAAATATGTAGGAAATAATTTGTAACTTTCTAATATAAATTATCTTAATTGAACCTAATATATCCTATTGACTATTATGGAATTATCCCTTACTAAATTATATATACAAATTTTCAACAGTATAATTTGGCTATTTCTAAGTTACATTAAAAACAAAAGTAATTATTTTGCATTTTTTAATATTTGAGTACTCATTGGTATTGCCTTAAAAATTACATTTGCAAATGTCACAATTAAGATAAAAACATGTAATTTATGTGTACTTAAAATTACATTTATAAGTATCTCTCTAGTCAAATATCTAAATGTCCAGATGCAGAAGTTCTAGGAGCAACTTATTATATTTCCTACCACATTTATCAATAGACATTAAGTTGACAATGGCATGTAAATTACTAAATTATATGGAAAACATAATATGGTTACATACTAATTGTATTGTGATGTACATTTTACACTTATTAAGAATAACAAATGTTTTCTTAAAAATATTATAGAAAAATATAGAATATTACGGTACGGTACGGTACGGTATTACAGGAAACATTACAGAACACCAGGAACAAATTTATATCCAAAAAATGATCTGCAGAAGGTAGAATTTTACTAATATAACATGGCTGAAGAAGTTCAAGCACTAAATTTCACTGTGAGCTTCCTGATATCCAGGGGAACCAGAAAAGAAGATGTATTATGCACTTTCCTTTGTAAAAGGAGGCAAATGCGTTGATATGGAAAGAACCGTTTTATGTCACTAAATTCATAACAGTGAATAACATAGCATTAAGGACATAATCTTCAACAACACTTTTATGGCTTATTACATAAGAACCTCTGAGAAAGCCAATGGCATAATAACTTGTAATTAGGGAAAGTGTGTGTGTGGAGAGAGTTTTACTTACAAAACAACCATGGCTAATGTTTACTGGGCTCTTACTATGTGGTTATTAGAAACACTTAACATCCATCAGCCTGTTTAAACGCCACAGCAACCAAGAAAATAGTCACCACATGGCATGTGTTTGGGTTCAACCATACGTACTGAATACCCTTTAGTTCTAGGCACTTAGAATTCCTAAGCAAATAAAATAGCAAAAGGTCTTTCCCATCATTTTGGATAAAGAAGCGGAGACTTGCAAGGTCATGAAATGTCAAGGTCATGGAGCCAGTCACATTAAGCCAGATGAGTTGCAGATACGTAAATACATATTAGTATTGTTTATCAATCCACCTCCAGCATCCAAGCATTTGAGTTCTCTCCGACCAAATGGGAGGGTATGTTGCCAGGAAGAGAAAAAAGAGAAAGTGGGGAAATGCCAGTTTGGGATAAAAATAACCCACTGGCCCAAAGCCTAAAACATGACTTATTTAATTATTCCCTCAATGTACTTGTTTTTCTCAAACATTTATTGAGAACCTACTCTATGCTATGCACTGTTAGAGACTCTTGAGATACGTAGGTGAGTAAGATGTGATGTTTGACTTTCAAGACTCACAGTCTTGTTGGCTACGAGGTTGCTGTGAAAACTCAAGCAGGTGATGTCAACTCAACAAAGAAAATACAACAGTGATCGCGTGTTCTGAAGTCAGAGGCATGGAAAGGAAGGATCTCTCCAGCCTGGGTGGATGGAGGGGTGGGGGGGGACAGAGAATGAGATAGTCCTGAACTGCTTTACGAGGAGTCAGTAGTCAAAACATCAAATATCAAAAAATAAGGATGTATACAGGTTAAGGGGAAATTACTTTTAGAAATTGAAGGAGAAAAAGAAGCAAATCAATCTTACTAGCTGAGCTCAGAAAACATCCAAAGGGATGTGCAAACAGACAACACTGGATTAAAAGTAAGAAATGAGGTATTTAACAAATTTTTGTTAAAAAAAATAAAAGATCAAGCTGGCATCCTGCACTGGATCCTGGAACAGAAAGTAGGTATTAATGGAAAAACTGGCAAAATTTAAACGAAGTTAACAATAATGTATGAATATCAAGTAATCTCCATGGGGGAGACTTCAAGGACATTAAGGATACATCTTGAGCAATGTCAGATACCTTTTGTATCTCCTACAGTGTCTGATTTCATTGTAGTACCTAACAGATACATACTACTAAGCTTTTTCTTTCAAACCTTATTTTTAATCTATTTAATAAAGGAAGCAGAAAGTTTCTATTTCCTTTTTGGTGTAACAGTTATATTATATATAGAATATAAATGCTTCTATTATATATTTTAAGCTTACCATTCTATGTGATATATTATGATTGAACCTTAGTTAAAACCAAAATGAGCATTATAATGAGAAAATTTACAGATAAGTGATTTTGAAAACAGAATGAACGGCTTACAAATCACTGGAAATAACACAAACCAGAAGAATTCAACAAAAGGCAATAAAGGATTCTGAGATGAAAGTTATAAAATCAAAACCAATTGAGGGTCATTTGAATATCAAAAAGACAATGCATGAATCTATGATTCTGAACTAATGTAAGAAGAAAAAAATACTCTCCTAAAATTTACATCATTTAATGGAAAAAAAATTAGGAAGTAAATCAACCAGGAAGAATTTTGATAAGAAAAAAAATTGCTGAGCAATAGGCAGTAACCAAAACCATAATGATCATTTTAAGTGGAAAATTGCATTTATTGCCTTAATACATTCAGATTATAAAAATAAAATAAAAGCCCAATGAAAAGTACTGGTCCTATCAGTAGAGGGACAAGATGATACAAAAACAAATGATTCTAGCACAAATCTGAGGTTGTAATTTTGCATGCTAAAATATGTGTTATGAATAGGTGAGTAATTTTTTTTCAAGTCTCCAGTATTGCAGCACACTATATCTACTTGAGAAGTACTAAAATCACGCTTTTACTCTTAGGAAACTCTTCATCTCCTTGAGTGTCATAATAAGATTGGCAATATCAGTGATGTCAGTTGTTTCCAAAGGGAAACATAGTATTCCCATCCTGCATGTCCTTTGTCATAGGACTTTACCATCCTCCCCATGAAGGCAGGACTCTCCCTTCTCCCTTAATCTACCTCGGTCTTGTGACTTGCTTTGGCCAAGACAATGGAGCAGATGCGGATGTGGTGTGGAATGGCTTACCCACCAGAGGCTTAGGAAACCTTACAGCTTCCATTCTCACCTCTTTGGAGTTTTGTTGGTAGATACCGGGAGGATCTGTGTAGAATATCCCTAAGAATCAAAACAAACAAACAAAAAACAAAACAAACAAAACCAACCCAACAACAATAACAATAACAACGACCTAAAAACAATAACAACAACAACAACAAAAACCCACAAACCCCAAACAAAACCACTCTCTCTCTCTCTCTCTCTCTCTCACACACACACACACACACACACACACACACACACACTCAAGCCACAAGTTACTTCTTGGAAGTAACACTAGACTAATTTTTGACATGCATATAAGAATAAAAGAGAAAAGCATTGAGGTTTGTTTCAGTTAAGAGGTTTGCGGAAGGTCTGGTGACCGGGCTTTGGGATGGTTCGGTGTAATGCAGAAGGGAGAGAGAATGTCCGTGAGGGGACATGATGTGGAGGTAACTTCGTATAGAAATGGGAATACCGTATTTATATAAAGGGGACAGTATTTTTCCTAAAATGGAGGGAGAAATATAGGGCTAAATTATGGCTTATATTTATTTTTACTCTGCGTCAGGCACAGTCTTAATGTTGTCATGCATTATTTGTTATTCATCACAAAAAAATTACATGAGTTCTGAGTTATTAGAATCATACTTTACAGAGGGGGAAATTAAAGCTTAGAAAGTTAGGGGGGGCGCCTGGGTGGCTCAGTGGGTTGAGCCGCTGCCTTCGGCGCAGGTCATGATCTCAGGGTCCTGGGATCGAGCCCCGAGTCGGGCTCTCTGCTCAGCGGGGAGCCTGCTTCCTCCTCTCTTTCTGCCTGCCTCTCTGCCTACTTGTGATCTCTCTCTGTCAGATAAATAAATAAAATCTTTAAAAAAAAAAAAATTAAAAAAAAAAAAAAAGCTTAGAAAGTTAGGAACTTAGAGATGTCACACTCTTTATAAGTAACATAGCCCCAAATTCTAACCCCAAGTTACTGTTGAAACTTTACTCACGCTCTAGTAGATGTTAAATTTTTAGTTTGTTTTTTGTTCGGGGGGAGGGCTCTATAGGAGTGTGGATGTCACACAGAGAGAAAGACAGAGATACAGACAGAGACAGAGGTAACTTGGGGAGGGATATTTAGCTCAGAGAAGACTACGGAGACTAAAAATAGCCCTCCTCTTTGTTCCGTTCCTCTGTGAGTCTAGGTATATGCACCTCGACAGACCCTTAGAATACCCAAGGTCACTAAGAGTAGCTTTCCTTAGAAGAGCACACAACTTTATTTCCTAGAGAATGAAAAGAATAATCAGTTCATGTAGATATTTAAGGTTTGTGAAGAAAAACTACTTAGTCTCAAAGAAGACTTCTTTGGAGGCAAGGACTGGGAGTTTTGTATCTTGCTCTGGTCAAGCATTCCGGGAGCTGGCTGGCACTGTGGAAGTTGGCGGTACGTTGAGAGAGCTACGTGCTAAGTACTATCACCACTGGAATGCTCAGGTGAAGAACATCCAATTAATTAGTAATAAAGGACTAGGGTTGCCTTCTCTCAAAAGCCTGGGGTCTTCATCTTAGTGACAGTCCATCAGAGTGGGCAAGGCAAGACTTCAGTGGTTGCCAGGGCAGGAACTGGAGCTAGAGGGGTGGTATGATGGACGCCTCTGTCTGGCTTGGGCTGGGACATACTGAGGGCCTTGACTCTTTGGGAGTGATGACATAAGGGGGACATTTAGAACTTTGTGTTGGTACGATAAGATATGTGAGAGTGTAGTTCACTAAGAGGATAAAATTTAAATGAGGTGCTTAAATTCACATCCCAAGTTTGCACAGCAGGTTTTATCTGTTTTATTATGAAATAAAGCCATAGAAGTATATTCCTTAATCACAGTGTGTCTATAAGCCTGGATAAGGGGCAAAAGATTTTAATGTTTCCTTTGCCAGACTTCAACACCCTGAAGTATGAGTTTTGTTTTGTCCTTTGTGTTCCAATTCTAGGAATACCTCTGGCCTTATTTTTCACGAATGTAAAGATATTGTCCATGACAGAGACTTGTAAGAGTTGGTGTCCAGAAGTCAGCATTTTAGTTTTTTCTGCAGGCTACCTTCGCCGCAACTGATATGCAAAGAAGGGGATTTTTCCAAGAGTTGTCTTACAGATTTGAAAAACACTGGGCAAAGCAGCACGTCACTGGTTCTGTGATCTTACTACCTGTTACCTATGGATAAGTAGAAGGTCTGTAATTTCTAGCCTCGCAGAAACAATGGTCTAGCAGCATCTGATTCTTCCTAAAATATTATATACCCTTTTTTAAAAAGACAAAGCTATGTTGAACAAATGCAGCACTAGAGCATAGAAAGAAAGAGTGCCTTCGTAGCTATTTCTTTAAGGGTATGTTGTAGACAGAATTGCCTTTGAAGAAAACATGAATGTATGCTCTTTTAAAGATTACAAAATTTGATTGTTCTTCCGGAGGTCTGAAAGACAAGAACTCCTGAAAACCTACATTCATTCCCTGTTTGTCCTTGGGAGCTGTCTAAGAAAAAGAATATGAGAAATAGTTATTAGAGCAGACCTGCAAAGCTGCTTTGCAAAATGTTGTAATTCTGGTATTAGTGTTTAAAGGAAAAGGTTGAAATGATTTCTAATATAGGACCCTGATTATTTCTTAAACTCTTTTAAATATCCATTTTGAAGGTGGGAGGAGATAACCTGACCTTTACATCTAGCCCCAGTGTTTACACTTACAGTCTGAGCCATATAACACTGTTAGTCTAGGAGGATTCTTTGACCATCTACAGGTGGGTTCAAAACCAAAATGACCACAAATTTGCTATGTTTTAAGGCACGTTTTCCATAGAAGATGCTAATATATCCTTAAAAGCACAAATTAAATCCTAAGAGAACACAGATTTGTTTTGGGCCTGTGATTAGTTATAATGATTGATATTATAACTCAATTATAGCGAGAGAGTGTACCTCTTGGGATCTCTCTTCCCTAACATTATTTAATCCCTGATTCACAGTAAGAGACAATAAAGACTGAGTGAACAAGCCTGAAGTTTAACAGGTTTCTTTTTGGGTCCATGTCAAAAGGACAACAAAACTTCTAGATCAAAGTAATTGGAACATGCTAATGGAAAATATGGATTACCAAAGATATACACTTAAGCCCTTTTTTCAGTATACCTTTATTTGGCCTCAATAACATAATTTCAAGATGTTGAAAACAAAGCCATTATGCTATCAATGGGATTGAAATAATTGTAGCTATTGGCCTAATTTTTTAAACTATAGGCATCTTGAACCCTTATTAGCTTTTTCTGTATCTTTCAAAATAGGCTTTCAAGAAAGTGTCATCATATAAATTTAGTTGATATTGAAAGAATACCCAGTGACAGAAAAATAATGCTCTTTCAAGCACACATGGAACATTCATCATGGTAGACCATATTCTGAGTCATAAAAGTAAAATAATTAAAATCTGTAAATTCTCCAAAAAAAATTAAGACTGTAATCATTCACAAAAGTGTCTGAAAAATTCGAAGAGTTTTTAAAATGAAAAAAATCCACATATTTCTAAATAAAACATGGGCTAAAGAGGTCATCACTGGGAAATTAATTATAAATCAATAAATTTAAAACATTCAAATACTGAGAGAATAAGTGAAAGCTAAAACCACCATTATTGTAACAATGATGAACTTCTGCCTGACAGATTAGAGGGACAGAGAAAGAAGAAGGGAGAAGTGGGGGAGAGAGGGAGCAAATGATCAATATCAGGAACGGAAGAGGGAATAGCATGAAGAAATTACTGCCATTAAAATGCTAATAAAAGAGGGACACCTGCCTGGCTCAGTTGGTTGAGCGGCTGCCTTCAGCTCAGGTCATGATCCCAGCGTCCTGGGATCGAGTCCCGCATCGGGCTCCTTGCTCTGCAAGGAGCCTGCTTCTCCCTCTGCCACTCTGTCTGCCTGTGCTCACTCTCTCTCTCTCTCTCTGACAAATAAATAAATAAAATCTTTTAAAAAATGCTAATAAGGGGCGCCTGGGTGGCTCAGTGGGTTAAGCCGCTGCCTTCGGCTCAGGTCATGATCTCAGGGTCCTGGGATCGAGTCCCGCATCGGGCTCTCTGCTCGGCAGGGAGCCTGCTTCCCTCTCTCTCTCTCTCTCTCTGCCTGCCTCTCTGTCTACTTGTGATCTCTCTCTGTCAAATAAATAAATAAAATCTTAAAAAAAAATAAAATAAAAAATGCTAATAAAAGAATGATTTACAGAGTTGTCATTAAGCGCAACAACTTAGTTAAAACTGACACACATACAAAGAGGTAAACTACTAAAGTTCACTCAGGAAGACATAGACAGTCTAAAAAATCCTGTATCTACTAAAGAAGTGGATTTCTTATATAAAGTTTAACAAGCCCAAACCATTAGAATATTGAGAAATAAAAATTAAAATTGATGCTCTTTGAAAGACACTGTTAAAAGATACATTTAAAAAAAATCCTGGAAGGGGCACTTGGGTGGCTCAGTGGTTAAAGCCTCTGCCTTTGGCTCAGGTCATGATCTCAGGGTCCTGGGATTGAGCCCCGCATTGGGCTCTCTGCTCAGCAGGGAGCCTGGTTCCTCCTCTCTCTCTCTCTGCCTCTCTGCCTACTTGTGATCTCTGTCAAATAAAAAAAGAAAAAAATCCTGGAAAAGTATTTCCAAAATACTATACATGTATTAGTGACTGGTGCCCAAAATACAAATATAAAGGATCATCACAAGTCAATAAATATAAAGATTCTTCACAACTCAATAAGAGAACAAACAATGCAATTAAAAAATGGACATGGGGTTTGAACGGTCGGCCAAAAAGAGATCAGGATGGCAAATCAGCACATGAAAAAATGTTCATCATTAACTATGAGGTAATTACAAACTAAAACCACAATGAGAAACCACTATATACCTATTAAAATGAATATATATATATATATATATATATATATATATATACACATATATATAAACTTGTATACCCATAAACAGGTAATACCTATTGCTGATGGGGACGCAAAACAACTGAAACTGTTTTTTTTTTTAAATGATTTTATTTATTCATTTGACAGACAGAGATCACAAGTAGGCAGAGAGGCAGGCAGAGAGAGAGAGGAGGAAGCAGACTCCCCACTGAGCAGAGAGCCCAATGCGGGGCTCCATCCCAGGACCCGGGGATCATGACCTGAGCAGAAGGCGGAGGCTTTCACCCACTGAGCCACCCAGACACCCCAAAATTCTGTTTTTCTGAAGGAAATCCTGAACGGCAGAATCAGAGCTAGAAAGCCTCTTCTAAAGTTGAACATACAAGAGAAACACACTCCGCGAACAGCCCAGCCGGTCTCCTCCTAGGCTGTCACCCAACAGAAATGCAGACGTAACATCCACACGGTAACCTGCACATGCAAGTTTATAGCAGCTTCATTCGAAATGGACAAAACCATGAAAAAACTCAAATGCCCATCACCTAGTGAAAGATTACACCATATGCGGGGCCAGCAAAGGGAACCCAGTACAGATGTGTGCCGCGCCCTGGGTCTCAAAAGCATTACGCCTCGTGAAGGAAGCCCAAACTGAATGGTTACAAACTGTGATTGCATTTCAATGACATTCCAGAGAAGAGCAAAAACTATAGAAACAGAAAAAAACAAAACAAAACAAGACCAAAATCCTCAGTGGTGTTATCAGGGGCTGGGGATTGGGAGAGGGCCCTCTTTGGGGTAGTGGGAGCGAAATCTGATTTTGATGCTAGTTACAGGACTATTCGTCTTTGCCAAAATTCATCAAACCGTGTATCTGAAAACAATAAATCTTAATGCGCTGAGGTATTTCTTAATGAACCTAACTTACATTCCGTATATAATTAAATTGTAATTAAATTTGCGTAAGGATGGTTTCATCCAGGGCTTTCTGTAGACATGTGAGACAAAATGGTAAAGAATTAAATACATGATTTTCAGGCCGACATCAGAGATGGAGAGTAGGTTTGGGGGAGAGACCTTTCTGGAAAACCCAGAGCCCACTACATAGGAACCCCTTATTGAACCTGCTAGTAGCCCCGGGTCAGAAGCTACGTGTGGAGGCACCACTCAGGGCCTCTGGGAAAACGTCAACCTCAGAACTGGGTGAACATCAGGAAAGCAGATCAGAGCTGCTGAACCCTCCAGTCCAAAAATCAAAACTGATTCTGTTCCAGTCTGTTTTCCTCCCTATTTTCCCTCATTTTCTCTGCGGCTCAACCACTGAATCGTAATCCATATTCACACTCCAGTCTCACTTTATATTCACAATATCAATCCTCATGAGGATCGTGAGGGCACCGGCACCACGAAGCCTGAGAGAAGGATGTGGGCACGAGGAACTTGAAGGGACGATTCCCATCTTCAAATATTTGAAAGTCCATCAGGGAAAGACAAAACGCCTTCGTGACCTGAAGCTCCCAGTCCCTGATGAGGATTCTTCATGGGGAAGGCGAAATTCATTAAATATAGAGAAAATGTCTCTAATGATCAGAAGCAGCCAAAGAACGAGAGTAGCTACCATATGTTGAGGGAATGTGCCACACATTCTCTCTATAATCTCCTAAGTCCTTGAAGTGGGGTTTTGTAGATAATATAAAACAGTTAAGTTCATAGCGCTAATAACCAGCGTAGTCAAGAGTCAAGGGTCTCTCTCTGCTCTGTTATCCGATCTCCCAGCACATACCAGTGATCACTGACTGCACTCAAGCCTACTGGGAACCCCTTGGCCGGCACATCTCACTAGGGGTTCCACAGCGGATGAGCTAGATGCCATCTGCTTGCTACTTAGATATTATCAGAACATGAGTATTATGAAATTCCTTATTAGAGGTTTTTTTCTTATTCATAGAAAGAATCTCTCCTGTCCTCTACACACTTTGTTGTTGTTCCATTACTCTCCAGTTTCTTTCTCTTACATATCGTTCTTCATTGCCTTGCCCCACTAAAGTTACGTTCAGGTGAAAGAGGAGACTTTTTAGTCCATAACAGCATAATGGCACCCCTGCCAGTGAGTGGAGTTTGCCAACAGCATAATCTGCTCTCACACGCAGATGCTGCTCCTGGCCCTGATATTTGAGGCTGGCAAGTTGGCTGCCACCTTGCAGCCCCGTGCCAAAGTCTGCATGGAAGGAGGCACTTTTCCCTACTCAAATCTTGCACAGACCCCCCAAAGGCTTATTTGGAGCATTGGTGGATATTTACAAGAAAAGTTCAGGATCCTGAAAAGGGCTGATAAGAAAGTCTTGTTTGTTTCCTCTGTGCAGTTCTCACTTTGTTTTTCCAGGTTACTGAGACATGTTGAATATATTTGATTCCTTCATTAGTCACTTTTCATGTGTTGTATGTTACTTTACCCACTTTTTATACTTTGTTATTTTTGTAGGAGTGGTTTGGGAGTCATAAAATTGTAAGGAACCTTAGATATCATGCAATCCAATCTACCTTCTACTACAGGAATCCCTTCTCCACCATCCATGGGAAAAAATTACCATGACATTTTTTTTCTTGTACACCTCCCATAATGAAAGAGCAGATCATTCTGCCATGAACTCTAGTTGTGAAGGAATTATTTTTCATAAACGCCTACGTTTTATCTCTAAATAACTTCTACCACTCACTTTTCTCTAGAACGACACACAATGCCTTCACTCTGCCATTCAAAGTGTAGTTCTTCAAATATTTGGCTCTATGACGCCTTCTTTGACTGTCTCCTTATATCTTGCCTGCGACTCTCTTTCTAAAACAACTTCTAATCCTATTATATGTAGTTTATCACCAACCCCACACCTATCCTTCCATTATCTCCCCAATCCACTTTCTCTGGATCATTGGGAATCAGAAAACTAACATTTCCAAGACTCCCTTGCCAGGTGGTTTTGGACAGGTGTGAAGGTAAAACTGAAGGCCAGCAAAGAAAGAAGGCATTGGGGTTCTGACAGCAGGTGTCTGATGTACTAGTGCTCTTCCACAGCATTAGCAACAGTGATATCTCCCATCACTGCAGGAAAGGTGGCTCTCACTCAGGGCAGGAGCAAGTGTTGGGTCCTGGGCACCAGCCCCAAAGCTGTGGCAACTACTTGATCTCTGAGTAATACCACTTTTCTCCTTTATCATCCTATCACATCTCTCTCTGCCTGTAGTATCTAGAGGCACTCGTTTTCCAGACAGGACCCTGATTGTGAACTCCCAGAACACTTAGCACATTCTGCACCGTGGTACAATTTTCTGGGTTCATACCTTATCTCACCACTTGCTCAATCACAAGGATGACACCTGGCATGTGACTCATAAATATTAAGTATGAAAATTTTATCTTTTGGAATCACATCTGCCCTTAACTTTCTCTTCTTCAGACTACACACACCCAGTTTACTCACTGTCCCTCATAAAGCATCATTTCTAAATATCTCATCTTTCCGGTCATCCTCCTTATATCATTTTCTCCTATTCTATTGGTTCTTAAAATGTCACATGCAAAAATGAGCAAACCACTCCAGATATGGTCTAATAACAAAATTCAAAAGGAAAAGAATATTTTGTTCATAATCTGAATACTGCCCATTAATGCAAACTTTGACAGCATTTGCATTTTTATAGAAATCATGTAGCTCATAAAACTCATTTTAAAATTCTGTTTTAAAAAATAAAATAAAATTCTGTTCAAACACCAACACCATAGGTCAGCTTGGAATCTCAAACTCAAGATAATTTCTCATTCTTCTATCTTTGCCATTTGCAAATCTAATAATAAGCTGCTTTCTATGCCTTCATTCAAGATACTGCTATTGTGTCCAATAGGACAATCCCATATAGCATGAAGCAATGTTGCTGAATGTAGCTTCATTCCTAATCATGAGTTAGAAAGAGGCAGAGGTCTCTGTATTACTCTCAAATTCATTACTCCCTTATGCTAAGTGATGTTCTCAATCTCTCGCTAGTCCAGAGTTTTGAAATTCAAAGTTTACTTTAAATATTATAATTTATTGTTCATTTTCATATGTCTAAGTGCTTGAATTTCTATTTCATAGACTAAGTTTGTAAGAATTTGGCACTGTTCATTTTTCAAATACTGAATCCATTTTGTCAAAAAGAAAAAAACATAGTTGCCACATCTGTTTTACTGTTGTTTAATACGATTCAAATTTCTAGATATTTTGCATTCTCAAAGGATTTTATGGCAAATCATTACTTTTAAAAATGGACTCTGATAAAAGATTATTGGATGGACATATGGCTCATGGAAATGCATGCAGGAATCCTTGGAACAATGCACTGTGGTTTTGATTTACATTTCCCTGATGATTGGTGGTGCTGAACATGTTTTTATGTACCTAGTGGCCACTTGAATATCTTTTTGGAAAAAAAAAATGTCTATTGAGGTCCACTGCCCATTTTTATTTGACTTATTTGTGTTTTATTTGCTACTGAGCTTATGAGTTCCTTATTTATTTTAGATGTTAGTTCCTTATCAGAAATGTAGTTTGCAAATATTTTTCCCATTTTGCAGTTTGCCTTTTTATTTTGCTAATCCTTTCTTTTACTGTGCTAAAGTTTTATAATTTGATGTAGTCCCACTTGCTTACGTTTGCTTTTGTTGCTTGTACTTTGGGTGTCATGTGCATAAGATCATTGCCTTATATGTGGAATCTAAATAAAAACAAGCTCATAGAATCCCAGAACAGATTGGTGGTTACCAGCGGTAGTGGGCGAGGGGAGGAGGAAATGAGTGAAGGTGGTCTAAAGGTACAACCTTCCAGATAAAAAAGGAAAAAGTTCTGGAGATATAATGTACAGCATGATGGTTATAGTTAACAATATTGCATTATATACTTGGAAGTTACTAATAATAGATTTTTTTTAAAAGTTCTTACCACACACAAAATGTAACTATGTGAGGTTATAGATATATAAGTTAACCTTACTATCATAATCATTTAGCAATATATAAATATATATAATCAGTACATGGTACATCTTAAACTTGCATAATACATTTCAAGTATATCTCAATAATGCTAGAAAAAAATATTGCATTTACAGAGTATTATGGACTAGGTTGGGGGTTTGTGAGGTAGGGCTGAGGAACTAAGTCCAAAATCCAGAATAACTTTAATTATCCATAAGACAACCTTAAAATATGTAAGGCAACGTCATATACATAGGATGGAATTTGAAATGAGTTATAAAGAGAACAAAAGCACAGGGGACAAACACACCACTTCTTAGTAGGATAGTTAAGGGAAATTCTTTGTCAGAGGTCAAGCCCATTGCAAGGATAAGTAGAACATTAATCTGGGGGACTTAGGAGATCATTTAGGTTGTTGAGCAAGGATAATATGTGTACATACATACATGCACACACACGCAGTGAGTTCCTTGACATACCCCGGTGAGCAGCTGAATCTGTTTACATAAATACTGGATATCATCTGAGCCAAGGTTGTAGTAAAATAGAGAAACAGACACAGACAAGATTGTATTGGGGGATCAATGTCCCACAAAATGTTAAGTCTATAGGATATGGAAAAATACCAAAGCATTTTGCATAGGAGACTGATACGAGGAGACACGATATGTTTATTTTCTTTCTTTCTATCAGAAAGACACTGGTCAATGATTTGGTCTTAGGCAATCAGTCCTAAATTTTCACCTGATTATTTGTAGGTATTTGTAACCTGATTTTTTTTTTTTTTTTGAAGTCAGGCAGTGAAGAAAATATTCCAAGAATATTTTGCCAAAGTTGACCTATTTTATTCATTGATTCAAAAAAGAGGGTTGATGGGTAAGGTCTTAGAAAAATCTACCAGACTTCTTTAAGAACAGCTGCTTTTGTGTTTTCTTGCTCATGCTGGCACACCTGTTCAGCCTCTGAAACCCCAAACCACAACAGAAACCAACAGACTCATCCAGTCTGGGAAAGATGCGCTCTCACCCAGATGCTTAGAGCGCCATTTAGTAAAATGTGGAAAGTAAATTGCTTCAGCTTTGCTTGCTGAATTTGACATACATTAGTGACGATTTCCAATACTGAGCAGTTTTCGAGGGTCAAATAAATATACTGTTTCAAGTTTTTAATGCACTTGATTGTTTGTTTGTTTGTTTCTTTCTTTCTTTCTTTCTTTCTTCTAATTTTAATGGCTTAGTATCAGAAAGGTAAAATGGATAATAATGAAAATGGAAGACAGCTTTACTTAGCTCCCTTTGCCAGGTAAACCAGTTTGGAATGCAAAACAAGTGTAGTGTGCAATGATCTTAGCAGAGGGAAGGAAACAGCAATAATAAATGAACTTTGGTCTTCAGCCAAAGACGATGAAGGGTGAGACGTGCGGAACCGGTCAGAATGATTGAAGGTTGTTTTGGTGTTTAGGGGGTTGCAGTTTTAGTCAGTGGTCTGTGTTTAGCGCAGCATCGTAAATTACAAAATTTCTAATACTGCCTGTTTGCCATCTGTTTTTGAGAAATTATATCTGATAATAGACAATACAAAAGCATGACCTTGCTCAGCTTTAGTGGAAACCACCCAAAGAAAACCACTATTTTCCCCATTTCTAGAGAGATACTCAGAGAAGATGGGGAAAGGAATGTATAGTTACACCACCCTCAGATGAAACTGTATTTTATTTAATCAGGGGGAAACCACAGAATGCTGGTCTTATGAAGACTCTTACTTTATAATTAGCCATAATTCCATAAGAGATAGTTTCCATAAATATCTTTTAGAGGACTTAATAGTTAAAACAGAAAAATGAACTAGCAGGATATTTTCCAATGCCTCTTTGTCAGAAACACCTGTTGGATCACAAGAGAGTCATTATTTCTGTTAGGTTTATTTTAAAGATGTAATATCCAGAAAGATCAATTATTTGCTATATTTACAAGCTTTGATTTTAATTGGCATTTTATCTGTTCCCAAAAATTAAATACACATTGGAATATAAACAGATTTTCATCAAGAATGGTTTTTGAAAGACTAGGTCTGTAGACAAAGCAAAACAAGGCATGTTTTAGACAACGAAAGTGATATTGAAATAAATCTTTTAAAATTTGCATATTCAAAGAAAATTGCATTCATATCATGTATTGTGGACTATGACTTGAGTATGCTTGGTAAAAACCAGTCACATAAATTTATAATTATGTAATATATATGTTAATAACATGCTCTGTTGACACATATAATTATAGATTTTCTATAAATTTGTCTATTGTGTAAAAGGGCATTTCATTTGTATAAGAGATACCCACTGAATTTTCCAATTAAAATATCCATATATGCAACTCGAATTTTTATTTAAGTTCCTAGTGGTCATACGATTTCATAACGATGCCTAAAACTCACTTTAGAAGTCAAGAAAGATGACTTGTTATTGCAACTCTTGGGATAAGAGCAAAAAAACCAGAAGAACTTCAAAGAAACTGTTTCAACTGTACTCCAAAGACCTTATTTCTTAAAATATCATTCCACAAATCATTTCATTAAAAAATGGTACATTAAAAAATCACAACATAAATACTAAAATATGTAACCAAATCCACATACACATCAACAAACTAAATTCAGCAAATGCTCCAACAACAAATTATGTAACTCTAAGTATTTGTTTTTAACTAACTCTGTATGCTCATAATACAAATAATATTATCCTTAATTCCTAAGACTTACAAGTCACTTTATCTAGCTGAAAATCGCTGTCACATGAATCATATCATGCATTTCAGGGAAGCCAGAATATGAGGCTGAAAGATACTTTTTAGAGAGAGTTACATGTGCTACCAAAAACCACACAACTCAATATAATGATGCAGGCTAGGGAAGTCACACACATTCATCAGCGTAAACACAGGTGACCTACTCGTGCCAGACCATCTATCTGCTTTGAGCTGCCTTCCTGCTGAGACCCGTCCAGCTCCCTGAAGGTAAATCTTTACACCATTATTTCATCCCCTATGCTGACAAGACATCTCATGCTGTGAGTAGCCAAATGTTTATGTGCAAGGACATCCCGTCCATTATTGTTATTAGTTCTCTACCTCCATGCACGAGCAAGGAACATTAAAGGCCAAATAGGTGAGAAAAATAGTTTCCTCTGGGCCTCAGCTTTATCAGTGGAGCCTGGCTCCCATGGAATGTGCGAAGGGATTTGTCTTTTTTAAACATACAAAGAATAGTTCTGAGACTCGATTTTCATACCAGGCAGTCTGGGGAAACAACCGTTTTGTGAGTGTGCAGAAACAGAGCAGGCGTTAGATAAAGTGGCAAGAAATGGGATTTTTGTTTCTGCCTCTACCAGTTACGTGACCCCAGCAAATCTCTTACCCTGGTTCTTCATTCTCTTTTATTTCTTTTTCTTTTAATGAGCAACTTTCTTTAAGCCAAAGAATGTAGTACATACTAAATGTTCAGTAATTCCCTACCCATCTCTCTCCATAAATAAGCTTTTCAAGATAATTTCTAGTACTTCCTAAGGTAATTTTCCCAAGTGATTTTGATATAAGGGTACTCAAGGGAACCCTTCTAAACTGTTTCAAATTACAATTTTTCTCCTGGTCATTAACCACTGCACTGGCATTCAACTATTGACTAATCTGGTCTAGTTTTAAAATGTAATATTCCTTTTCCAAAAGACACTTTGAGATTCAGTATTCTTCTCAAATAGTTGTCTGTAAGTGTTGATGAGTGATAATACAAGTGCTCCATTCTGTGAAAACATAAAGAATTGGCCTGTATTTAATATATACACTTTCATATTAAAATCTTCATTTAAAAGTCTGTATTTAATGTGTGTAATTTCAAGCTTTATTACAAAGCTGTGATCACCAAGATAGATGGTACTGGCACAAAGACAGACACATAGACCAATGGAACAGAGTAGAGAGTCCAGATATAGACCCACAACTCTATGGTCAAATAGTCTTTGACAATGTAGAAAAATATATCCGGTGGGAAAAAAGACAGTCTCTTCAATAAATGGTGCTGTGAAAATTGGACAGCTATGTATAGAAGAATGAAACTCGACCATTCTCTTACATCATACACAAAGATAAACTCGAAATGGATTAAGACCTCAATGTGAGGCAGGACTCTATCAAAATCCTAGAGGAGAACATAGGCAGTAACTTCTTCGACATCAGCCACAGCAACTTTTTTCAAGACATGTCTCCAAAGGCCAAGGAAACAAAAGCAAAAATGAACTTTTGGGACTTTGTCAAGATAAAAATCTTCTGCACCACAAAGGAAACAGTCAACAAAACAAAGAGGCAACCCACAGAATGGGAGAAGATATTCGCAAATGACACTACAGACAAAGAGTTAATATCCAAGATCTATAAAGAACTCCCCAAACTTAACACACCAAAAAATGGATAATCACGTCAAAAATGGGCAGAGGACATGATCAGACACTTCTCCAAAGAAGACATACAAATGGCTAAAATACATGAAAAAATGTTCATCACGATTAGCCATCAGGGAGATTCAAATCAAAACCACATTGAGATACCACCTTACACCAGTTAGAATGGCCAAAATGCACAGGACAGGAAACAAGAAGTGTTGGAGAGGATGTGGAGAAAGGGGAACTCTCTTAGACTGTTGGTGGGAATGCAACTGGCACAGCCACTTTGGAAAACACTGTGGAGGTTCCTCAAAAAATTAAAATAGAGTTACCCTATATGACCCTGCAATTGCACTACTGGGTATTTACCCCAAAGATACAGAGTAGTGAAAAGAAGGGCCATCTGTATCCCAATGTTCATAGCAGCAATGGCCACAATTGCCAAACTGTGGAAAGAGCCAAGATGTGCCCTTCACAGATGAATGGATAAAGAAGATGTGGTCCATATGTACTATGGAGTATTATGCCTCCATCAGAAAGGATGAATACCAAATTTGTGTCAACATGGATGGGACTGGAGGAGATTATGCTGAGTGAAATAAGTCAAGCAGAGAGAGTCAATTATTGTATGGTTTCACTTACTTGTGAAGCATGAGGAACAACATGGAGGACATTAGGAGAAGGAAAGGAAAAGGAAATTGGGGGAAATCGGAAGGGGAAACAAAACATGAGAAACTGTGGGCTCTGAGGAACAAATTGAAGGTTTTGGAGGGTTTGGAGAGGAGGAGAGTGGGGGTATTGGGTGAGCCTGGTGGTGGGTATTAAGAAGGGCATATATTGCATGGAGCACTGGGTGTGGTGCATAAACAATGAATCTTGGAACACTGAAAAAATAAAATTAAATTTAGAAAAATAATATGTACACAAAAATCTGTGTGGGAAGCTCTATGAAGGGCAGTGGCCATGGGTCTTACTCATTATTATTTTTTAGGTGCCTAACAAGGTATGGAACAACAGCAAGTGCTCCATAAATACTTAAATAGAAAGTGAGATTAAACCATCACAGCTGAAAATAAAGGTAAAAATTAAGAACCAGGGAGAGAACTCTGTGGAACCCCTCGCGGATCTGGAATTAGGGTCTAGTAACCAAGAAGGACTGCTTTCCCAGTGATGCGGGAATGGAGGATGGTTTAGCATGGACCAAAAAGAACATACTTCTCAGTGAGAAGAAAAAGAGCATAAGCTGGCAAGCCTCCCAATCCTCTTTTTATTTGAAAACAGTCTGTGTCGCATTCAAACACTGTTCTGGGAATATGGACATCCTGCCAACTAAAGGGGAAAGGCTCTTCTACCATATTGCTTCCAGAAAGAAGTCTTCATTCTCCAGATGCTAGCAAGAAAGTAACAGCACACGCACACTATCCACCTTGTTTTCATCAGTTAAGTCTTCAGACCTGCTTCTCTATAATTGCTTTCTTTCTCCTTTCATCTACAAAACTGTAACATCCAACAAAAACAGATTAAAATAATACAGCTTGATCATTGCATTGTAAGTCCATGCTTTGACTCACATCATGATCTATTTAGTCTGCAAATATCCCTATCTTCAAATACTCGTTTCTCTTGCTTTAAGTTCAAAGTTATTTTAAATATCTTGACTTAATATGAAAGAAGTCTGTAATATCTTCCTAGGTCTCTTCCCTTAAGATTAAGTCAGTCATGAGCAATTACCTAAACTGGGAACGCATCTTCAGAAGTAAGGATTTTTAAAGGGGCATGACAATGAACTTTTCATCAAAGTCCGAGGTCTTGAAATCTCATTTACCAATAATTCTTGTAAAGAGTCTTTTGTTCAAAAATCTCACAGGAATGTACACATTAATTAATTCTGACAGCAGCCTGGTAATGTGCCCATATCACAAATAGCAACTGGAAAAGGAGGTAGCCCACAGTAAGATAACCAGAGAACCAATAATTTAAACTGGTTTCCCCAAAGCCCTATCTCCTCGCTCATTCTATTCTCTTCATCCTTCAGAAAATGTCCCTTTTAGAGTTGTTGCCACATTGTGCCATGGATATCACAAAATGAGGTGAGAGGGCTCAGAGTTTTCTCTGAATTCCTGTGATCTCAGCAATTTATTACCTAAAAAGAATATGATAATCCATTTTAAAGAGATTTGGTTGTTTTCTGATATGAGGAACATTCCAAGTAATACGCCATACTGTCCAAAGCTATTACTATGCATTTATGTTTATTATCACTGTTGCTTTATTTTCTCTTTGATTGAAATGTATGCATTGCCATGTATGCCAACACATTGTTGGAGGTGAAATGATCAGTCTTCTACATTTCTTTTTAACATCTCCCAGAGTGCAGTTTGGAGATAAGTAAAAGGATGAGAAAAAAGGGAAAACCTGCTTAACAGTCCAGAAGAAAGATCACAAAAGCTTAGACTAAAAGGACATCACTAAAGATGGAGGGAGATGAGCAGAATTCAACAAGGGACTCTTTTCCCATTGAAAAAGGTAGACTTTTTTTTTAAGATTTTATTTATTTATTTGAGAGAAAGAGAGAATGAGAGGAGAGAGATCAGCAGGAGAAGCAGACACCCTGCTGAGCAGGGAGCCCGGTGTGGGACTCGATCCTGGAACTCCAGGATCATGACCTGAGCCAAAGGCAGTCGCTTAACCAACTGAGCCACCCAGGCGCCAAAGGTAGATTTTTGAATAGGTTTTTAATGAGTCTATTCAGGAGGAATGGTTATTCATACTTAAAAAAAAATACACAGTATTAGAATAACTCCCACTTTTTCCAAGTTTACTCTAGAAAATTTTGAAAACAGCAATGAAGAACTCATGCATTCCACTGAAGTTTGAAACTACAACATGTAGTTATAAAATTAATCCTCCAGTAGAGGTCATGTGAATCGTCAGATTATTGTAAATTCTATTACATTACACATTCATCACACTCAGGATAAGAAAATATATCATGGTATACTGTACAGGTTGTTCATTACCATTTAATGGGATTGCCACTGATCAGTAGAACTTGGCTTTACCATCGCTCTAAGTATTCAGATAAACTTACCAGCTAGAAGATAGATGAGGAACACAATGTCTTGAAAACAGCAGCCATTCAATATACATTTATTGACTTGAATATGGATGCGTTTCAAACTACAATTAGTTTTCTAAAACCATAAAACACTGATTTAACAAGTGTCATTTGAGAATGCAAAAGGACAGTGAGTGTCCCCTTAAGAAGTCCTTTTAGATTCTTTTCATTCTTGATTTCTCCTCTGACATTCTAGCTTTTGGGTTTTGGGTTTGGTGGGTTTTTGTTGTTGTTCTTTTGTTTTTGTTTTGTTGGGGTTTTTTTTTTCTTTTTTTTTTTTTTTTTTTTTTTTTTTTTTTTTTTTTCCTTTCTCCCTCTCCCTGTTAGAAAGCAAAGCTATATTCCCATCAACTGTCTGCTAACAATTAGATTAATGTGATTAAATTGGGGAATTATCCTGTGAACTACAGTAATCAGCCACTTTTTCCCCCCTCTGTTGATTTGATTCATTCTTCCCTCTATTTCCATTTTAATAATTATTTTATCATTTCACATTAATTTGCTTCCAATAAATTAAATTAAATGCATCAAAGGGCCTCAAAACAAATTAGCTTTTTGCTAAGTCAGGTCTTAAAGATCCAAAATATGATTTTGTTTGTTACTCTATAGATTATAAATATGCATTACACAACTGGGAAAAAGCACTTTCAAATTAATTTTCCATTGCTTTTAAAATATGTGACAATTTGGGCGCCTGGGTGGCTCAGTTGGTTAAGCGACTGCCTTCAGCTCAGGTCATGATCCTGGAGTCCCGGGATCGAGTCCCACATCAGGCTCCCAGCTCCATGGGGAGTCTGCTTCTCCCTCTGACCTTCTCCTCGCTCATGCTCTCTCTCACTGTCTCTCTCTCAAATAAAATAAATAAAATATTTTTTAAAAAATATGTGACAATTCCTTCTATGCCAGAAGAAGTTTCACTATAAATCTATTATGTCTTTTAGTTTAAAAATCTTCATAAATTTATTTAGAAATATTTGTTTTTTAAACATTCAAAGGAACATTGCATGATAAAATTTCACTTACAGATTAAAAATCTGTTTTCTTTACCTTTTTCTCTTTCTAGAAAAAGTAATTTTAAAAATCTAGGTCATGCTTTCATTATTTTATCCTGATTATAACTCTACAGAGAAAAGTTACTTCTTTATACACTTTTAAAGAAGTTCAATTCTTTTTCATGGGGAAATATATTCTGTCTTTCCATCCCCCTATATTCTTGGGGCATAGAAAGGCATAGACTCAGAGTTTATTCCAACAAATTCCTTGAAAATAACCTATTTAGAAAAGAAAATCTACCTTTTAGAAGATATTTAACATTGTATATAAGCTCCTACATGGGTGTGCATGAAACCCTTGAAGTGGAGAACTATAAAATATTTGATGAGAAAGAATGAACCCGACCTGTGATATCAAGGACATATTTCCCTGGAAGATGGCAGAGTTCCCAGCTCCAGATAAACTGTGGAGGATCTGAGGCCAAGATCCAAGCTTCGGTAGAATAAAGACTGTGGTGGTTGGAAGGATTGAGTTGAAGTGTTGGCAGGTGAGAAGGACGAGGGCCAGCCCCAGCTTCCATGCTCATGAATTCGTTCAGCATTTACTGAATGTCTCTTAGGCCAGGCTGCCATCTATCTCTGACATATAAATGGATATAGAGGACATTTTTGTTCTTACATGAGAATATCTTTCAGGATGAATACAGGTTAGTAGAGTAAAACATTCACAGAAGCTTGAGTAAAAAGAATCAGTAAAGAAATCAAAGTATACAGGACAAAGTTTCTCCTTTTAACTCCTGTGACTGGGAAAGGCGACCTGGAATTCCAGCCTTGGATGGAGTCACTCCCCAGATCAACCCTTGTTCCCTGCTCTTGGGAGTAACTGTCCCCACGCTTGTCGCTTGTCACATCGCTCACCAGGGAAGAAGGTGCAACTGTACATCTTTCTGTCTATGTTTTGCCCCAAGGTGAAGCAATTTGTTTTATTTTCTTTTTGATGGTATAATAACAACAGAGAAACAGACGAGAAAACGCTTCAAGGCTACGTATTATATTTCAATTATTTATTTTAAACAGTAAATCCTCTGACAAGATTCTTACCAAAATGCTCGTGTTTTTTTTTCCTTTTATGTACACAGAGAAGCAGAGTAAGATTTTTCCCTCCCCCCACCCTTTTTTTTTTTAAAGATTTTATTTATTTATTTGTTAGAGAGAGAGAGAGAAAGCATGAGCACAGACAGACAGAGAGGCAGCAGAGGCAGAGGGAGAAGCAGGCTCCCCGCTGAGCAAGGAGCCCGATGTGGGACTCGATCCCACGACGCTGGGAATCATGACCTGAGCCGAAGGCAAGCCGCTTAACCAACTGAACCACCCAGGCGTCCCCCACCCTTTTTTAAATAGAAAACATCACGTTCGGGTTTTCTGGCATTTCTTTGCGGCAGCCGGAATAGGATGAGAAACCCAGGATCGAGTCCAGATAAGGTCCTTATGGGGAGGAGACGGGTTGGAAGCCAGGACAGCAGAGTAAGGAAGATTCAGCCGGGCCTGGTGCTGGCAACAGCTGGCGGGGTTTACCTGCCTCTTGTAATCCCTTCTGTCATTGACACGGCCGCCTCTGCCCTCGGCCAGGCCTCTGATAAGACACGGACATATGTCACGGCGTCCCCCAGCTTCTGCAGGTGCTGAACTGCAGGCTGCCTCCAAGCCTCTTTGGCTGAGGAATAAGTGCCCGTGGTGCCGTCTTGGAGGACCCACGTCCTGACCCTTTCTTTCTGGTTCCTGGCTGCCGCTCACAGAGGAGGGTTCCCGCGGCTCATGACTGTCCCGGCCAGTCTGCGCGTCTTTGTGTACTGGGGGATACGACTCCGGCAATTCAAGGCGACACTGGTCGACACGATGTCTGCTCAGTGTGGATGAACCAAAAGTCTTTTAGAAGAACCCACGGTATTATTTATGCCAGAGAATTTGAAGTCCACGTCCACAAAGAGAACCTCAGGAAAATATTAGGAAATGAATTAGCGCCTTCAGTTACAATTTCTTTAAAAAAATGTATATCACGCTGTAGATCTATAGTACTGCTATGTATCATTTTTCTATAATATATAAACTATGATATGTATTTATATATTTAAGATTTTTATAGATTTGCATCATATACTTCACATAATATAAATAATATATACTATACAAAATATATATTATATGAATTATAAATTTAGAGTTTTAATATAAATATATTATAAAATATTGTATATATTACTATTACTAAATGTATTATACTGGTTACAGCTTACTTATTTCTGAAACTTCTGATGCATTTGCTGTAGATAATTAAATTGAATAATTTATTCTAATGTAAATACAGAGAGATAAATATATAAATGAGACATGCACACCCATACCTATTACAGATTTCTGTGGTGTAAGAATAACAAAACAAGGAAAATCTTTGATCTCCCTCCAGGAATGTGTAAGTGAATTACAATTTATTATTTTCTAAAATGGAGATTTCTCTAGGCTTTATTTTGCTACACTTTGAAACTGTTATAATTCCACTTTTATAAGAATGACTAAGGTTTAGCTAACCTTGGTAAGGCATTTATTTGTAAGTTGTGAATAAAAGGCCGTAAATCATTAATGTGAATTTAATGTTAGGAACATTTTCCCTGAAAGTTTTCACGTTGTAATTCATTTGTCACCGGAAACAGTGACATATGTGACTTTTCCCCATAGCTTATTATGCAATTTCAGGCAGTATCTTCAGATAAAATATAGTTCAGAGAATTCACAGGAAACATTTGCTGGTTTTATAAGGCTATTATCAACACTACTGAAGAGACACAGATCTGGATGGCCGGGTGGGTCACTGTCCCTCCCTCCCCCCCATTATGCACACACAAGTGCAGGCACACACAAATTCACATCTATATGCATAACAAGCACACACAGTAGATCAGCGGAGAGCTGGCTCCACAGGTTTGACTTAGCTCAGTGATGCACCACTCTGTAATATACTAAAGCCCTGAGTTTTACCGCTTTCAGTGGGTCAGCTGTGTGGTACATGAATAAGTGTATTTCATCAAGGCTGTTAAAAAAAAACCATATAGGGCGCCTGGGTGGCTCAGTGGGTTAAGCCGCTGCCTTCGGCTCAGGTCGTGATCCCAGGATCCTGGGATCGAGTCCCGCATCAGGCTCTCTGCTCAGCAGGGAACTGCTTCCTCTCTCTCTCTCTCTCTTGCCTGCCTCTCTGCCTACTTGTGATCTCTCTCTGTCAAATAAATAAATCTTAAAAAAAAAAACAAAAACCCATAATAGGTAATGAAGTTACTGTGTTCCCAAATCCTCCACTCCCATCCCCATTAAGGTTCCCTCCTCACTTCTTCAGTCAAGAAACTTCCATCGTTTCATGGTCTCCTGCTGCCAGCCTTCACTCCCTCCAGCTATGTAGAGCATTATGGGACTAAAGACTTTTTCCCACTGGAACTCTGGCCATGAGTGTGCAGCCCTCTCTAAGCCTGGCATCTGAGTGGTAAGAGTCTAGGACGCCTTGTGGCCACCCCTACTTATTTTAAATCTCCTTACTGCCGCCCCAGCCCCGCCTCAATGGTCCTATAGTTTATGCACCCTACTTGCCACTAGCGGTGAGTTTCGTTGATACTGCTGAATGACAACCATGTTCATGATTCCCGCCCCGCCGACACCCAAACTCATGCATTTGTAATTCAATAAACTGTGCACCTGGGTAAATGCAGAAGTAGACCAGTGCAGAAGACAGACAGCACTCCTGGTCTTGGAGATAGCGTTATCAGAATACGCAAATACTGGGTACTTTATGTGCTATTTTCAGAACTACTTGCCTATTTCACTAATTGAATTTTTTATTTCTACTTCTTAAATAAGTTATGATTTGTTTTTCCTTTTTCTTTAAAAAAATTAATTATAGTTGTACCAATCTAAAAGTTTTCTTTCATCAAACGTATTTCATATCCACTGTCATTCATATTTTGTTTCACGATCTCTTTTCTTGAATGCTCGTATTTACAAACTAGGGATGATTTTTAAAGTTTCAAGTCTCTCGTAGAGATTTAGGAATAATTTTGTCTTCATAGCTGCTGTGCCGCATTTACAAAAGAATAGATTTTCATATGCTCATTCTCTGTTAGGTGTCTCTTTATCTATTCTCAATTTGTAGTGTCCTTGTGAAATTATGTTTCTTTTTGTGATGCCAAAATTCTTAGCAAAAACATTGCCTTTTGCTCTCTCCTCCCAAACACCTGCACAAAACTCGGGAGCAGAGATCAAAGGAACACAATCTACTAGAGTGTGATCAGCAATGGGCCACTGTCACAGTAGCACCTGCTTTTCATTACTGCGAAGAACCACAAACTGAAGAGCAAAAAGAGCCATAGACCAAGACCAAGAATGTGTACAAGTGGAGAAATACATGAGAAGCAAGGAAACCCAAGAGGAGAGAGAACGGAAACAAAACTGTCTTCCTACTACGTACGGAGTAGGACTTAACATAATAAATAAATAATTAAAATAAATATATTCTCTTATAAATGAGCACTGTAAAACTGCCCAGAACTTTGATGGATTTTTTTTCCCCCCTCTCTCTCCTCTCAAATGCTAAACCTTTGGAGGGCTGGCTTCACTTTGTTCCTACTTAGGATTTCACTTATACACATTTTAGGCATTTCCCCCCTCAACCCCATGCATTGAGAGACAAGCCATTACACCAGATGCTGTCTTCCTTAGGCTGGCTTATCATCCTTAGCACATCACCTGGAACAGTGAGATTTATTTCCCTTTTTCTTCCTCTAAGCCTATCTATTATTTTCCTTTGCACAAAATCAACATCACTTTATCCTTCAAACACTGCAGTTTAAAATTCTCCCAGTCAAGAAGCTTTTTATTAAAAAAAGGGAAAAATCCACCAAAGAAGAACAGATCGGTGACACTGTAGGGGTATTGGCTTCTTTTCAGGAAGAGATTATAGTAGATGCTCTGGATAACCTACATTGAAAAAGAGTCTGTATGGTAAAATCCTCTTTTAATCAAAGAGAACACCCCAAGTAAATACCAGAGTCCTTGTTAGACTAATTAGCCAAGTTTTTCCCCCTCTTGCACACTTTGTCACTCCAGGTAGAGAACATACTACAGTTAATAAAAAAACAATAAAGAAGAAGAAAAAGAAGAAAGTGAAGAGGAGGAGAACTATCCCCATTTCAATAACATATCAGACTCATTCACCAAAGATGACCTTCTGGTCCTTGGACAATTGATCTACAATGCAGACATGATCCAACAACGGGGCAAATTATAATCAGCCACCAAAGACACTCGCTCTCTCAATGATCTCCTGACATTTCAGAACATTAGAGAAAAAATATATCTTTCCTTTGGGATTCGCATCCGTGTTCAGTATAATTTCCCTGTAAACTCCAGGAAGAAATATTCCAAAGACGGAAATAACAAAACAAAGCCACAAATATACCAAGTGGTTTATGTTTGTGAAATAAAAACATTTTGCCAAGGTATTTCATAAGAAGCTGAGACTTTTATGGGTTTCTTGTTGTCTCTGGTGACATCCTCCAAAATCAGAATAGGTAGGCAGAGTAGTAGATAAGCAAGTAGTAGATAAGTAGATAATCTAGTAGATAAGCAAGCTCCCCAACACAGGAGTTTATGCCCTAGAAAGACCTTCTTATACTCTGGCCACAACCTTAAAGAAAAGCACCTCTTTCCAACAGCAATGCCTCATAGGCTTCTATGCCTAGGCTGGTTCTGGCTATCTCTGAGTACTTAACTAGAACAGACTCTGGAGCCAGGTTCCCTTCCTCCCTCACCTGACTCTGACACCTCTCAGCTGTGGTGTCATCATGGGCAGAGACCTAATCTTTGTAACTTCAGTTTCTTGTGTCCAAAAATTTTGATGTGATCCCCACCATGGGTGTGTTCTGAGTATTACAAGCGATAATGCCTGTAGGTACTGACCGTAATGCCAGGCCCATAAGAAGTGCTCCGCGATCATTAACTACTGTTCTCATTATTGTTCGTGATCATTCAGGTCGACTTGATACCACCGAGGAGAAACTGGAAAATGTGAGATCACAAGGCTCATGTGGCGATGATCACAGGGACCAAGTCCTAGTAAACGTGTCATAACAAATGGTGGTGAGAGGTTACAAAAAACATGTTATTCTCAAGGCAATTTTATTTACCTGCTGAGGTTCAGTTTTCTCCCCCATAAAATGGGGATTATAATAGAATCTATCTTGGAGGATGCTTGTGGGGTAACGAGAGGTAAGATAATGCTCAGGAAGTCGTTGAAATGCACAGGATAACGCACACGCTAAGTGGTCATTGAACGTTAGTGGTTATCAACTGTTTCCTTTATTATAGACAGTGATGTCATTTTCTGCCTTTTCCGATCATGTCTTTTGTCCTTTTTTAAGCAGTGGTGATGAGAACAGATCTTTTCACTTGTTTCTTTCAGATAGAAAGCCCTGTTTACTTTTCTATCGCTAACCCAGAATGATCTTGGAAGGTAAATAATGTCATACTGCTAAGCTCCTGGATAGGTTTGTAGCTGTTGGTTTGAGACAAAGACTGAGAGAAGCTCCACATAATGAAGGGTGTATAATGTGAAAGTTGGGAACAATCAAAGACAGGAGCAAGGGACTTCCCAGGTAGAAAAGAATAGAGGGCTCACGACTGAGTCAACACGGCCAGGCACAGACAACAGAAGAGGACCAGGGGCAGAAAAGCAAAGATCATGAGAGAGTGAAGTCCCAGGGCAAAGGAAAAGAACTTGGGGAGGTTTAAGGTCTCCCTAGGGCATAGATTAGGGGTCTCAGTTCTACAGGCCTTCGTTAATTTGCCTGTTACAAGACATATTCAACTTCTTGTTTGAACACAGAGTTTTCTGCAAGCTGTGGATATTTCTACTCTATCTGTATTCAAACCTAGATTATGTTAAAAACTTAAACAATAGCCCAGAGGACAATGATTTTCGAGAGACCTTGGCTCCAACACTTGTTCTGCTACTAATCAGAGAGAAGACACCATCAACTGTTGCACATCCTTGGACCTCAATCTTGTCATTGGCAAAATACATCAGATTGAATGATTAATACATTTCTATTAATAATTTATCTCTATTCCTAATTTTCTTCACTGGAAAAGGTTACATGATACAGTAAGAAGGAATATAATTTGAGAAGCAAAATGATAGGATTTTAAAAACATACATACAAAGTAAAACAATGGGATACTAGCCTTTTAGCCTCAAATATATAATATTCAAAGGTACATCTGATTCCAGATGGAATCAGATCATTTACACCTGAGATGTAGCACTTTTTAAAACCTATAATTGTCAGATCCACGAAGATATGTGCACTTGTTAGATGGGCAGCCTGGTGAGACTTCACATGACAGTTGTCACAGCCAAGACAGAATACCTTTCCACCCCCACCCACCTTGTCCAACAAGTTGGAGGTCATCTGTCAGAGCCTCAAGGAACTTAGTACTGCAGGAAGACAGGGATTCCTTTCAAGGCTTAATAATTTAAGTCATTGTCAGTTCATCCCTCTGGATATGACATCATTTGGGAATAGTCATAAACTCCCTTTAAGCTCAGTTTCTTTTAAGCTTGACATGAGCACATAGACCAGAATACAAGCATGTTGGATACAAGGAGCAAACAGGTCGAGTTTATCACTAGAACGGATTTGGATTGTCATGCACCCTGCCTACACCGTAGGAGTTAATACAACAGGTGTACCAATGACTAAGGTCCCACGTGAGCATGTGGGTTATGAACAATAATCATGGATGACAGATATGGATGATTCTATAGAAAAATGCAAATTTCTCCAACTCGTATAGTTGAAGTACCAATATTGGATTTTGCTCCTTAAAAAAAGTCAGAAATGGGGTAACCATAGCTAATCCTGACTTGAATAATTAAACTGCTATGTTACTATTTCCTGATATCTTAGTATTTTGCAATTTCAAGTTCAAATGCCTTTCTAAACCAGTCTGAGTTACATGCACGTGGGATGCAGGAATCACTTCTTTCTCTGCCTGGGTCAGAGGCGTTCTGCACGTGGTCATGACACGCCAGTGTCTGTTCAACTTGAAAAACAATCCTTGCCCTGAGCAACCAGGGACTAGGAAGCATCCAGTCAAAGAGCATTTTCTAACAGTAATTATATAATTCAAACAGTATTGAGCCAGAGTAACAAATACACCTGAAATAGTGGCGAGGTATAATAAAGCACTTCGCTATTGGAGTACGCTAGGCAGTGGCCACAGAACTTTCTACTGAAAAAGAATAGAAATGAAATACTAGTGAAAAATACAAGAAGAGGGGCGCCTGGGTGGCTCAGTGGGTTGGGCCGCTGCCTTCGGCTCAGGTCGTGATCTCAGGGTCCTGGGATCGAGTCCCGCATCGGGCTCTCTGCTCAGCAAGAAGCCTGCTTCCTTCTCTCTCTCTCTCTCTGCCTGCCTCTCCGTCTACTTGTGATCTCTGTCAAATAAATAAATAAAATCTTTAAAAAAAAAAAGAAAAAAGAAAAATACAAGAAGAATGAAAACCAAAGCATGTGACTCAGTGAGGTATAAGACATAGGTACAAAGAATATTTCAGAAGTTATCTTTTCTTTCTCTCTCTCTTTTTTTTAAGATTTTACTTCTTTATTTGACAGAGAGATAAAGATCACAAGTAGGCAGAACAGCGGGCAGAGGGAGACAGAGAAGCAGGCTCCCTGTTCAGTGGGAAGCCCAATGTGGGGCTCAATCCCAGGACCCTGGGATCATGACCTGAGCTGAAGGCAGCCACTTAACTGACTGAGCCACCCAGACACCCCTAGAAGTTATCTTTTCAACTAATGTATAAAGGACACACCCAAACTCCCCTTGTTTAATGGGACTTCAAGTCATCTTCATGCATACTATGCACTGCAAAAATGGAAGAGGAGAAACGGTATGCTTTTATGTTTCTGCCATTCCACTATTTTACAAGGTGCCCGATTAATGTATCAGGGAATCTATTGGTGATACGACTTACAGGCTGCTTTAGAATTTATGAAGCATTCTTTTGATCATTTAAAGGGAGCCACTCAGCAAAGTATCAATATTTAGTTTTCAAGAACATAACACAATTCCTCCTTAGATTTTTATTTAATTAAATTGGTTGCTGACATTATTGCCCAAATTATGAATGCCATAGGATATTTTTGAAGTTCAGGGATGTGTAACGTATATGGCTGTGTCCTATAACACCATGAGAGTGTACTTCTCTGTGTGTGTGCCTCTGGCATTGTCTGAAGGGTCAATTTCAGTTTTAAGTTTGGAATGTAGTTGAGAAGCAAGGTTATGAAAGGATTTTGAAATCAGAGCTTACACTTGGCAAAAGGAGCCCTAACATTTTCTATACAAACAAATGAAATGCCAGAGCAGACTCTCAATGTCAGAGCTTTTGAAGGAAATTTGGTTTGGCTCAACCAGAGGTAGCTGTGTGTGCTGAGACAATTTGACCTAGAAACATAATGCTCTCTACAAATAATCAGCGAAGCTGAATGGAAGTTAAAATGATTTTTAGTGGTTGACCTTAGTTGCACACTAGACAATTATGAGAAGGTAATAATTATTATCTGAGCAGAGATGGTGGAATAATGGCCATTGCTAGGACAAAGTTGCCAAGTAATTTCAGATTTTTTTAGTTATTTAAACATAGAATCATAAGAGGCAAAAACTGGAAAAGATACTGGAAATCGTAGCCTATTATAGCAATATTTTAAATGAGGAGAAACTGAAGTTTATTTCTAGTAACACCCTTGAAATTACATATATCTCAGTATTTAGAATCACAATATAAAAGCTTTTTAAAAATTCATTTTTAAAATTAAGGTAGAATTTACATTCAATAAAATTCACCAAGTTTTGCAAATGCAGAAGCTGGGTCATCAACAGCACATTCAAGATCTAGAATAGCCCCAACATTCCCCCAAAGTCCTCTGGGCAGCTTTAGAGTCAACCCCGATCCGACCTCAAAGTACGGAAAACCACTGATATGTTTTCTATCTCTAGATAGCTTTTCCATAGAACCTACATTTTTTTAACAGCAGGAAAAATATACCTGTCTGTTTTTGAAGATGTGCGAAGGAAACAATTATAAAATACTGCTTATACATAATACGGCAGTTTGCTAAACGTGAACACACAACACTTAAGACGGCTGTGTTTATTTGAGGCTAGAACGGGGATGCCTTTTCCCCGCCATACTTCCAGACCCTGGACTGGCAAAGAACACTTGAGTGCTCTCGGCAAAGTAATCTGACACCCCTTCAAACTGAAACTCTAAATATTTACTCAACATTTTTATAGAAGAGGCCAACACCTGGTTGAGGGCAAAGGCAGAAAAGGATTCCAGAAGGCAACACCTTTGCATCTTGCATAATCCACTTAGCCAAACACACACACACACACCTAGTTAACCAGCAATCCTTGGAGCACACAAGCTCTGCGGTGAGTGAAATGAAGGAGAGCTTCTTATAGTCTGCCCCAGGCTGCTTAATCAAGAATTCCTTTTAATACCTCCCATAGTCTTTTGAAGAACAATTCTGATAAAAGCAATTTTCTTCTCTGCCTTACACTCACAGGGATGTTTTACAGCCTAGTGTCCCAACCAAATGCTAATCTGACCTTCTGTCCTTTCTCTACCATGTGTCATCTCCACGCTTCACTTAAGGAATTAAAAAAGCCACCGTGGATCTCCTGATGTTTTAGGAGTCTTGTCCTCTCCTCTAACCCCCACAGCACCACAGACAGCTGACCAGTTGTGTGGGAGAAAGTGCCCCCACTGCTGGTTACTCAGGGGCAGAGGGTGTTGTAGAACCAGCACTGAACCATGGGTTAAGGTTTTCTGTAGGAACATTTTAAATCAGGGTTAGATTTTCATACTCTCATGCTGTACCACATTCAGCAGTTTTGTTTCCTTTTTCCTTCATTCATCTACTATTTATCTAGTGCCTGCTATGTTTGAGACATTGTGCTCATCACTGGATACACTCTTTGTCCTCAGAGGGTCCAAATTAAGCGAGGTTAGGCCAGTCTCTATAAGCTGATCTCAGATCTTATCATGCTCTGTTAAATTATTTCTAATGAAAAATGTGATTCGCTTAAGTTCCAAACAGTAGACAAAAAAAGAAAGAAAGAAAGAAAGAAAGAAAGAGAGAGAGAGAGAGAAAGAAAGAAAGAAAGAAAAGAAAAAAGAAAGAAGCCTTGGTAATCCCAAAACCATTTATCAATTTGGAGTTGCTTGCATATTAGAAATGAACAACTAGGGGCGCCTGGGTGGCTCAGTGGGTTAAAGCCTCTGCTCAGGTCATGGTCCCAGGGTCCTGGGATCGAGCCCCACATCGGGCTCTCTGCTCAGCAGGGGGCCTGCTTCCTCCTCTCTCTCTCTGCCTGCCTCTCTGCCTTCTTGTGATCTCTATCTGTCAAATAAATAAATAAAATCTTTAAAAAAAAAAAAAGAAAGAAATGAACTAGTCCTCTATTAATCATTAATATGCCACATTCCTGTTAAATTGAAGTATCATTAATTTAATTGGAGTGAGGGAGGAAAAGCTGATTGCTATCTTGAGTTCTCTTTTATCTTGCAGCAGATATGTGCCACATGAGATTTAACAAAAAGAAATAAAATCCAACTGTAAAACTCATCTTGCTTGCTCCTACTTTCCCCACAGATTAGAAATGGAAGCTTGTCATCAACATGGCATGATTGGTTGCATTTAAAAATTCAGAGTCTAATGACTGGCATGTGATAAATCTCTCATTAAAATATTCATGAATAATCAGATTAAATGTCACATTTCCAAAGAAAGATCATCTGATCAGGGTAACATCAGTTAATTTCTTATTTGTTTGTAGAGTACTATTAGAGTGAAAGCAATCAGTATGAAAAACCTCTGTATTGGTGTATGAATTACATATAAATTATGAGTTGCCTTGAACTTGCAACGGCACAGAAAAATCAGGAAATATCTCCTTCAGTTTTAAGAAAAATGGATGGGATCAGTGTGCATGAGTGACCTGGTAACTTTTTTCCACCAATATGCTTACTTCCACGTTGACTGTCATAATTCTTCCAAATAAGGATTAAGAAAAGGAGTTCTGATTTTCAGAATGATTGGAGACAAGGAACTATGGACAAGCAAATATTTCGGTTACAAGAGAATTGAAATACCATAAGCTTGTAGAGATCTGCTGATTTCTTTAAAGTCTTTGTGCTGAATATGGAAAATGTAACTAATGCTTGTTAGACAAGTAAAGTCACAAGGATGTGGGTAGGTGGTATAAAGCTGGAACTGCTGTCCTGATGAAAGGCATCTTACCCTTTTTCCAGGAGACCTAAAAGTGGCCCAGAATTGGCCCATCAGGCATTCCTAATATTAGGCCAATCACACTGTAGCCACCTTAACAGAAGGCAAAGAGAGAAAAGGCTGTCCTCTCTTTTTGAGGGGACTCAATAATTATACATAATGTCCCCCTACATGTTAGGTATGACTTTTTAATACAATATCCTATCGATTTTTTAGTCAAAAATTTATTTTCATTTTTCCCTAAAGGTTACTGATATCAAAATATGCATGCTGTGCAGATAATAATGGCAGTTGTATATGTAATTTATTATGGAATTATATGATAGCTTATCATGTAGCTTGTGATTAACTTTACACTAACATCAAAGCCATATGGCCTCCTACCCATTTATGGAACAAAGCTATCTCCTTAATGTCACTTACTGTAGGTTAATTTATGATTTGGCAGACATGCTCTAGAAGAACACTATCTCTGCTCAGATGTAGAATTTTTTAGCAAAGGGAAATGCATTAACCTTGTTAATTTTTACCCTCCTTCCATCCAATACGCAATGGTCCTAGGGCCAACGGGTATCTGCCCACAAAACTTCTCAGTTTCATTAGAGGTTTGGAAGTACCTGGTAGACCTTGAGTTTAGAAACACATCTAGTCTTAAAAGTATAATCTACCAGCGTGTACATACATAAATATTCCCAGGATTGTATGTGCCCGGAAACTAAAATACAGACGCAAGATGATCCAATAGTGTGCCAAGTGGTGGCATACAGACTAATGGCTTCAGAGTACTCACTTAGAAGGGGCATTAGTAACCCACAGAGCAGTAACAAGAATTTTGAGAAGACAAAAAACTTTCTCTTATGAAGAACAATTAAGAAAATTTGCATTATTTCGTATACTTTGGTAAATTCATTTTTGAAAAGCACTTCGTATGTATCAAGTTCTGAAAAGGCTCTCACCTTGGAGCAGAACCAAGAGCACAGGGGGATTTGCAAAGAGGTAGGTATCAGCTCAGTGATAAATACAACCCCATAATAAGAAACATCCAGAAATGAAATGGGGCCCAAACATCCATGATTCTGCTGGAATTATTTTCGGAAAATGTTAATCTGCAAAAATTAACTCTTAACAATTAAATATTAATTAACCCTCTTCAAACTCTTCCATGTGATGGACTTAACACTAAGCATTTCAAATCCTTGCTTTCCTTTCCTTTCAATGCAGTCAAAAAATGCTTGAGACTGTAGTATTCTATTCACTACATGGCTGAATTGATTTTATGAAGCAACATTTCTTAGCTATCTGATACCTAACCCTTCTTAAAATATGAGGAAGCCTAATATGGCATATTTCTCCCTGATGAATTCATCACCCCAGCATTTCTTATATTAACAATGAATGGCAGTTTCTGCATGAAATATTCTCAAAAAATAAGGTTTTGATTTGTTTTGGCCATTATAACTTGTGAGCAGTATTCATTAAAGGTTTGAGGTTCTTCTAATAATACACAATTTACCAAAAGAAAATTATTTTTCACACTGCCTATTTTATACTTTCAATAACTAGTAACAGCCCAATAAATATATCTTTGGTTACGATAATCAGGGACAATGGAAATTTTAGATAACCCAGAGAGAAAAGTTCTCTTGCACAAAATCATGTGATGTGGTACATTCTTTGATATAAAATATCCCATTATTTAAGGCATTTTACATTCTACCATACACAAATAAAATCAAAATACTATGCCTAGGGAAATTATTCAGATGCTCTGTTCTACATTTTTAAATGTACTATATATTTTTGATAGACTTTTTAAAGATTGATTTATTGATTTATTTAGAGCCTACACTCGTATCATGAGTGGGGGTAGGTGGTAAGGGAAGAGAGAATCCCAAGAAGACTCCCCACTGAGAGCAGCACCCAACATGGTGCTCCATCTCACATCCCGAGACTATAACCTGAGCCAAAACCAATAGTCGGTTGCTCAACCAGCTGAGCCATCCAAGTGCCCCCAATAAATGCATTTTAAGAAATCACACTTTTGGGGGCACCTGGGTGGCTCAGTGGGTTAAGCTTCTGCCTTTGGCTCAGGTCATGATCTCAGGGTCCTGGGATCGAGCCCCGCATCAGGCTCTCTGCTCAGCAGGGAGCCTGCTTCCTTCTCTCTCTACTTGTGATCTCTGTCTGTCAAATAAATAAATAAAATCTTAAAAAAAAAAAAAGAAAGAAATCACACTTTTCAAGAAGACATGTTAACTTCCTAGAGTTTTAGGAGAAGTACAACTAATATTTGTACATATTACAAAGTACAACAAAATATTTGACAAATACTATCTCAAAGACACCCTGAGTTTCCAGAATGTATGAATGTCCCAGTTTGGGCTGACTGAAGGGAAGAAGGGTAATTCACAAAAGCGGAATTGGGAAAGTAACTTATTGTCCCCCAGTACAAAATTGGATGCAGCTTGCTGTGCAGGACATGCCTCACACTATTTCTCAGAAAGTGTATTTTTAAATTATGTTGAGTACATAGCGAACATCAAACAAAAGCATGAATCATGACATCAAAGGTACCAAAATAGTTAACACAAAGTAAGATGACTTTGGTAGACTGGAAATGGAAGGTTATCACGTAGGTATGTTGAATTTGGAGGCCACACTCATCATACATATTTCTTTACAATGAATTACTTTGAATAGAATAGATTGCTAGGAAACTCCATTTCCATTCATAAAGAATATCCCTTAGGCAGTGTGGACAAAGAGCATTCTGGAGGCTCTTCCTAAAGTCCTAGTTCTGATCACTTTGATGGAGTATGTGTGAGATGAATGTTTTTGCTCCAGAGCTCTTATTACTAAGTGTCTTTTTGCTCATGTATTTGCTTCAGGTGATGTCTTTAAATACTGACCTATTAACTTAAGGGAAGTTTTTATTCCCTCTAATGTGACCTATGATTTTGATGGGACGGTCTGGGACTCTGCCCTTCAGTTCTCTTTCATGCTATACTCTCGCTCTCCAAGCACCTTATCTTCCCATGAGGGATGAATACTAACTCCATGCTTCAATGATGGACGATACTGGAAGCCTGTTTCAGTCTTAAGAATTACTTCTGGCTTAAATGAAGGGGGACAAGATAGCTCATGGGGACAAGCATGGGAGCCATAGCATGGTTACACAGTATCACCAAATCTCTCTTTGGAAAAAAACAGATACAAATGTTACTGTACAATCAACCACACATCTATGTAACTGTTAAACATCTACTATGTTATGTTAAACATGTGTTTACCCACAAACACACATGGATTAGTATATACTGAATGCTCTGCTTTCCCAAATCAAACAGAACAACAAAACTGAAGAATTAGAGCTAAAATTTAAAACCAACTAAGTTGCATAAAGGAAGGAAACAGTAGGCCTAATCATGAATCCATTTGCCCTTTGTGGTGTTTCCATAGAGCTGAAAACAGCTCTAAATTTTAAAATGCATTTAGATTCCAGCTTTTCTAAACCTTTTGGGCCTAAATAGTGAAGTTGATGAGAAGAATATTTTAACTGTAATTCAAACTATGATCTGAGACATTAACAATGCTCTAAAATAACGGGTCACAAAATGTACACCATTAAGGTCATTATATATAATTTTTAAGTTCCCTGACTTAGAATTTCACATTTTACTCCCAATATTAGCTAGATCAGTATTCTATGAAGTTTTAAAAGAATTAGGCATTACAGGAGAACGATATGAAGAAGGTAATCATTATCAGTAGAGCTCTAAACTTTGGTTTTGGAGTCCTTTATTCACACTTTTAATCCTGACCAATAAAGCATTTTTTTTTCCCCTAGCTATGTTACAAAATTTTTCTCTTTAGCATAATCAATCAGCTTTTGTTTGATCCACTCTTCAGTTGACGTGAAGTGAAGTCCATGTCCAGACATAATGCATAAAAATATCAAACAGTTCACTTAAGAAATGAATGGTATCCAGCCCGGGACTATGAAAGCAGCATAGACTTGGGGAAATAGACAAAGAGCAGGGTCTGCGGAGTGACCCTGATTTTTAATCTGTAAGCATGTAAGCAGCACGCTGTGGGTTTAAGTGAGATACATGAGCACACAGAACAGTGCAGCATCCAAGACACAAACGTGCAACACAACTGAGCCATGCCGACTTTTGTAACTTTTATTTTGATGAAGATGTTGTCTAAGAAAAAAACGTATTTCAATTGGTTTTTGTATATTTTAATTTTTTATCTCTCTTTGACCTAGTCTTTAAACCAGGATGAGTTTATTTTTGCATCTGCTATCAATAATGAAGGCAAACTCTTCCTCCTGCCCGAGTGTACATTTATAATTCAGAGAATAATTATGTTTTACAGGTTTGGATGCCTATTTTAACTGTATGTTAAAATATGGGATTCAGGGGTGCCTGGGTGGCTCAGCGGGTTAAGCCGCTGCCTTCGGCTCAGGTCATGGTCTCAGGGTCCTGGGATCGAGCCCCGCATCGGGCTCTCTGCTCGGCAGAGAACCTGCTTCCTCCTCTCTCTCTGCCTGCCTCTCTGCCTGCTTGTGATCTCTCTCTGTCAAATAAATAAATTAAAAAAAAAAATCTTAAAATATGGGATTCAGTCTCACTCTTGGAGAGTGCTTTTTTTTTCCCTCACACAATTACATTGCCATTGTTGTTCCGTCCTTGTGTTTTCTTTAGTACTGATTTTACGTCGCTGTGGCTGATATCGAAGAGGTTACTACCTATGTTCTCCTCTAGGATTCTGATGGATTCTTGTCTCACGTTGAGATCTTTTATCCATTTTGAGTTTATCTTTGTGTACGGTGTAAGAGAATGGTCGAGTTTCATTCTTCTGCAGATAGCCGTCCAGTTTTCCCAGCACCATTTATTGAAGAGACTGTCTTTTTTCCACTGTATATTTTTTCCTGTTTTGTCGAAGATTATTTGACCATAGAGTTGAGGGTCCATATCTGGGCTCTCTACTCTGTTCCACTGGTCTATGTGTCTGTTTTTATGCCAGTACCATGCTGTCTTGGTGATCACGGCTTTGTAGTAAAGCTTGAAATCAGGTAACGTGATGCCCCCAGTTTTATTTTTGTTTTTCAACATTTCCTTAGTGATTCGGGGTCTCTTCTGATTCCATACAAATTTTAGGATTATTTGCTCCAGCTCTTTGAAAAATACCGGTGGAATTTTGATCGGAATGGCATTAAAAGTATAGATTGCTCTAGGCAGTATAGACATTTTAACAATGTTTATTCTTCCGATCCAAGAGCATGGTTTTACGTGCTTTAACATTTAGTAAGCTAGTTCCTCCTCTTGCTCTTTTACTATATTGCTAATTCCTGCAAAGAGATGTTAGAAAGTTTCTTTGTTTTTTCAAAAATCCTAGGTGGGGATTTTTTGGATGAAATTCAGTCAGTAGATTAATGAACAACAGTGATATTTATCACATACACAACTTAGTTCACTCACTGTCAATAATGCACATAGTATGTTTACATTTTCATACAAAGAGTAGACAGTAGACATGCACCCCTGGCGAACTTCTTAAAAGTACTTCCTTAGACACTTCATTTCCTTCTGAAAACTGGTTCCCAGATCTTTGCTTATTGGGTAGAATTCTTCCTTTTACTCCAACTACCCACTATTTTCCATACACAATTCTCTGGCAGTATCACCAGGGAGAAATGCCAAAAAGCACTCTCTACCCTATGGATTTATAATCCTTTCCTCTTACTTGATGTCACACTATAGCACCTACATTAAGGCCCTTCTAACACTTCCATAGAATTGCCATTTGTTCTCCTTCTGTAGTCTTACATGTTCCTTGGTGAAAAAACTTGATTCTTAAATTCCAAGTTCTTAGCAAAATTCCCAGCACACTGTAGATGTCCAGTAACTCACAAAAATGTGATAAGAAAATGTGCAACTAAAAGCAAAGATATTTGTGCTTAAGCTTTTAAAACTATAGGAAAAGTGTCCCCCATGTCATTTAGAAAATCTGTCTTTGGCTATTATTTTAGTTGTGAGGTGTTTTGTCCATACAGGTAGTTATGGATTATAGTTTTGCCAAAATTGTGTAAATTAAGTCTTAGGGCAGATGTCCTTACAGTGATCTCAAACAAACAAACATACAAAAAACCAGAATATGAGCCTCAAGGGGTTGTGACAAGTGTGAATTTTCATCTTCAGGGAAGTATATTTTAAAGAATTTGTGTTTATGATGAGGATAGACGTGTACATATATATTTTTAAGAGATGATCTAATATAAAACTTAGATTTCAAATACAGATCCAGAACACTAAATACCTTATAGGTTTTCCTGAAAGAGTTGTTAGATTTTTCAGATGAGCAATGTTTATGATGCCTTCACGAATCTTAGATCTTGCTAGAGTTTTCTTATTAGTATGATTACTTTTAATGCAACCTTTGATTTTCTTCATGAATGTCATCAAAAATTGCATCTTTGGAGAAAATATAAAAATAATACGAAAATAATATTGATAATGAAATCTCAACATATTCTACATTTGTGTTGATATTCTCCATCAGCTTTTTAAAATATTGATGGGGAATATAAGCGAACATTGAATACATGGAGAGTTCATTATCAATATTAATGTTTTTTTAAAGATTTTATTTATTTATTTGACAGACAGAGATCACAAGTAGGCAGAAAGGCAGGCAGAGGGAGAGGAGGAAGCAGGCTCCCTGCTGAGCAGAGAGCCTGATATGGGGCTCGATCCCAGGACCCTGGGATCATGACCTGGGCCGAAGGCAGAGGCTTTAACCCACTGAGCCACCCAGGCGCCCCAATATTAATTTTTTTAACATAGGCACACAATCATATACTCACTATACCACTAAGTATTCAGATTATACAAAATTCTTTCTTATCAAGCTTGAATTATGATTAGAAGCTCTAAGTCAATATATTTCATAATGAAATTAAGCAAGATTTTCACTTATATTTTTTTCTTTGAGATTTTATTTATTTGAGAAAGAGAATGAGAGCAAGCAAGCACAAGAGGGGGAAGGTCAAAGGGAGAAGCAGACCCCCCCCACTGAACAGGGAGCCCGATGCAGACTCAATCCCGATTCTGGAATTCCAGGATCATGACCTGAGCTGAGGGCAGTCACTCAAACAACTGAGCCACACAGGTGCCCTTCACTTATATTTTAATGTCTGCTGGATTGCACTCACAGAATATTTCTTTTTTTTTTTTAATTTATAAACACCCATAAATTGACCCTCTCAGAATAGATAATATACATATAATGAGTGGATTTGTAAACCAATATATAATAAATTCCATGCTATTTATTAAAATTTTGGATGTCTTACAACAAGAAATTTGATTAGAAAAAGGATGCAACATAATTTTACTCTAATAGTTAACTAGCCATTTTTAGGTAAGTAAAAATTCATTACTATCAATTTTTTTATTGTTAATATCTATCGCCTTTAGAAATGACAGGTCATTTGTTTCATGCTTTGTGTGTACGCATGTGTTCATGCTATAGCTTCAATTAGATAAAGTATCACAAGTTTCAAGCTCAGAAATTTGAATTTGAACAAAAATACAATGCATATACTTGGTAGAAATGAGAAATGATTCATCCATTTCCTATGTAGCGCATGGAAGATAAATAACCTCTCATCATTTAATATGTGGCCCATGAGATATGTATTGTGAGTGTGGCATTGTAGGTAATAAGACAGGGTTAACTCAGCTTTGAGTTCCCAGAAGCATCTCAGCTTTTGTGGGTTCAAGAAGAATAAATTACTCCTTTGTAGGAGAATTCATTACCAATAACTGATAGCTCATAGCTGAGTTACTTACAGGAATTACGGAACCATATTTTTCTGAAATTAAAAAAAAAACGATATTTTCAAAACCAACCTTTGGCTGACATGTTAACAACCAAATAATTGTTTGAAATATTTACTTTCTCATATGTCTTTGCCAATCTTTCCTTCTGACTGTGTTTTGGAATCTTTAAAAAATCTTATTTTACTCAAAAGAAAATATTCCTTAATTTACTAAATGGAACTTGTTCAAATATATAGAATTTGCACCTCTCAGGCCCATAATAGGTAAGTAATTTGAAAACAAATTCAGGTCTTTAAATAATAAACCCGTGTTTTATATTTAAAACATTCTATTATATCTTTGTCATTATGCTTTAAGTTTTTGAGTCAAGGAAGATGCTTTCCTAGGTCATTCATTTCTGACACCTAACTTGAGGAAACTCTTACTTTTTTCCCCTTGAATTGTTCTGTTCCAACACCCTACATTCCTTCTACATCTCTACTCCAAAGAAATTGTTTTAGCTTCTCCCCAGTTTCATGTCCTTTTCTCCCCAGAGAGTCAGGCACCTAGCTAACTTCCTCCACCATCTACTTAAGAGTAAAACACTACAGGGTTACCTCGGTGACTAAGCTGGTTAAGTCTCCAACTCTTGGTGTTAGCTCAGGTCCTGGTCTCAAGATCATGAGATTGAACCCTAGTTAAGCATCCAAGTCTTGGTTTCAGAACATGTCATGATCTCATGTTGTGAGATCAAGCCCTGCATGGGGTTCTGTGTTCAGTGTGGAGTCTGCTTGGGATTCTCTCTGCCCCTCCCCCTTCTCATGATCTTTCTCAAATAAATAAAAACTTAAAAAAAAAAGAATAAACACTACACCCTGAGACTTATGGTGTTTTACCACATATGACAGTCTTCTGAGCAATGAATTTCAAATATCATACTGTCTATAATATTGAAAGCAGAGGCATAATTGATATAAATAATAATGTACTTTGATAAAGTTCTCATATGAATATATTTGGAAACCCATTAGCACAACTCCAATCTTTGAATAAATATATTTAATCTTGGTCTATGCTATTTGTTTCATGCAGACAATTTTTCTTTATTCCTTTTCTGGAGTTACGTGATTTAGAAGATATATTTAATGGGCAAACGCATGTGTGAATAAATGATGGCACAAGAATTTTCATTAGTTCATAAGATAAAAACAGAAGGCTGTTAGAAATGTATTCCACGTTCATGAGTTGGAAGACTCAGTATTGTTAAATGTCAATTCTTCCCATATTGACCTACAGATTAGACAGAATTCCAATAAAAATTTCAGCAAAGCCTCTCAGATATTGAAAAACTATTTCTAAAATTTATATGGAAAGGAAAAGGCAGGCTAGTCAACACAATAGAACATATTTTTCTGAAAGAACAAAAAATAAGTTGGAAGATTTAGACCACTAGATTTCAAGACATAGTTTAAAGCTACAGTAGTCAAGAATGTGAGGTATTGGCAAAGCAATGGATACATAGATCAACAGAACAGACTAGGAAGCCCAGAAATCAACCTATACAGCACCATTAACTGATCTTTGACAAAAGCAATTCAATGAGAAAGAATAATCATTCTCTTCTGTTGATAGGTGGAGGGAAAAAAAAGGTTCTTGGATTGCCCATATGTGTAATAATAATAATAATAATAGTAATAAAAAACATGATTATACATCTTATACAGACTAACTCAAAACGGATCATAGACCTAAATGTAAAATTTTATTTTTTTTTTCAAAGATTTCATCCATTTATTTGATAGAGAGATCACAAGTAGACAGAGAGGCAGGCAGAGAGAGAGAGAGGGAAGCAGGATCTCCGCCCAGCAGAGAACCCGACGCGGGACCCGACCCCAGGACCCCGAGACCACGACCTGAGCCGAAGGCAGCGGCTCAACCCACCGAGCCACCCAGGCGCCCCTAAATGTAAAATTTTAAAAATGATTAAGCCACCTGGAAGAAAACATAAGATAAAATCGCTGTGTCCTTGGATTTGGGGATGAGTTCTAAATACAATACCAAAAGCATAATCGATAAAAAAAAAACCAGTAAGTTAGACTTCATTAAAATTTTAAAAACTATTCTTTTCAAAAGACATTGTTAAGAAAATTAAAAGACAAAGTACCGATTGGGACAAAGTATTTGAAAAATATATCTTAAAAAGTACTTTTTATCCAAAATTAAAAAAAACAAAAACCTTAAAACTCAGGGGTAAGGGGGTTCCTGGGTGGCTCAGCCATTAAGCCGCTCCCTTTGGTTCAGATCATGATCCCAGGGTCCTGGATCAAGCCCCACATCAGGCTCCTTGCTCAGTGGGAAGCCTGCTTCTCCCCCTCTCCCACTCCCCCTGCTGTGTTCCCTCTCTTGCTGTGTCTCTCTATGTCAAATAAATAAATAAAATCTTTAAAAAAAAACAAAAACTCAGGAGTAAGAAAAACAAGCAAACAACTAGTAGACAGACTATATGAACAGACACTTTATCAAAAAGGATATACAGATGACAATTAAGTCTATATGGGAAACGCTCAATATCATTTAAGTTAATGCACATTAAAACAACTACGAGATGCCTCTATACACCTATTAGAATAACCAACATCCTAAAAAACTGAGAATACAAGTTCCTAGTGGGAATGGGAAGCAACAAGAACTTCCATTCTTTGCTGGTAGGAATGCAAAATGGCACAGCCACTTTTCAAGACAGTTTGGTAGTTTCTTATAAAGTTTTCTTATAAAGCTGACCATACAATCTAGGGGTCACATTCTTAGGTATTTACCCAACTGAACTGAAAACTTATGTACACACATGCACACACTGTGCCTGTCAATGTTTATAGCAGGTTTACTCATAATTGACAAAAACTGGAAGAAACGAAGATGTTCTTCAGCAGACAAATGGATAAACTATGATACAAGTCCACAACTGATTAAAAAAAAAAAAGAATAACCTAACAAAGACTCCAGTCAGGGAAGACTATATAACTTATGCTTCCATGTATATGACCTCCTGCAAGATACAAAACTACAGACAGAATGAACAGATCAGTGAGTGACAGGGAGGACTGGGGGGGGGGGGATAGGTAAAGCACAAGAAATTTTGTCAGAGCAGATAAACTCTTCTGTATGATACCATAATGGTGACTATAGGACACTTCTATATTTGTCAAAACCTATAGCCTTTCACATAAGAAAGTGTGAACCTTAATATTTGCAAATTTAAATATTATTTAGGAGGGGCACCTGGGTGGCTCAGTGGGTTAAAGCCTCTGCCTTCGGCTCAGGTCATGATCTCAAGGTCCTGGGATCGAGCCCTGCGTCGGGCTCTCTGCTCAGTGGGGAGCCTGCTTCCTTCTCTCTCTGTCTACCTCTCTGCCTACTTGTGATCTCTGTCAAATAAATAAATAAAGTCTTTAAAAAATTTATTTAGGAAGCCAGGGAATCCAAGGATGGAGTACAGAATGTGACAAGATCATCTAACTCATGAAAATATATGAACTAACCTCACTGATGTGGGAGTAGGGGGCCAGATGCTGACCTAGGTGATCTTGGAAATGAGTAGAATCTGTAAAACTGAAGTTGAAGGAAACTGCACATCAACACTGTATTCTAGCTGATAAAGTTATTCCCCAAGCAAGTATGAGTCAGCAATTCTGAAATTATCATACCTGCAGAGTGGAACTGAACAATTAATTAAATGGATAGAGTACGGTAGGATCCAGGTTTCTCACTTTGGGGTGGTAGTTTACAGGCAATGAAGGGGAGGAAGCTAGAATGATTGATACGGTAATGGATTATAGACGTAGAAATCAGTGTGAATGCATAGCTAGCTTAATACAGATATGGATTAATAGATACATATGTAGATAAGTCTACCGATTGATATAGAGATTTATAGATAGGCATACAGATAAATTAATACATATGCATATATTTTCTTGCTCTGTCAAATGAGAGGGGCTAGAAGCAATCATACTCCAGCATCAATGAAGATATCAAGTACCCTGATCTGGATTTCCAGTACCATTCCCCAATCAAAGAAGCCAGGCTTCCTTAGAGAAACAGCTGATTCTAAAACGGGGAAGACAATATACAAGACGAGCCTGATGCATCCTTGAGTCCCAGAAAATAAGAAAGTGCTTTACAACACTCTGCATTGATTGTGTAACAAAAGGAAACAGGGCAACTAAAGGGTTCCCAGTAGCCAGAACTGGAAAAATTTGAGCAACAAAATAAATAAGGCAGTAAGATTATAACCCAAACTATAAAATCAATATTCATGTGGTCATACAGATATAAAGAACTGGTTACATAAATGGAGAGAATAGACAGATTTCCCGTGTAGAATCATCCCAAATAATTTATGTTGATACTGTTCTTTCAAAAAAGATGGGATGTAATTCTCCGTGCCTCCTGCCCCCCGCCAAATGTGGCCTGCACATAACAACTTCTTTCCAAAGAGTAAGTATGGTATGGAAAGGGTCTGCTTTACAGTGGAAGAACCTAGTAAACCATATCTCAGCTGGGTAATTAAGATTAACATCCATAGCGGAAAGTTATATTGATAGTATGTATCTTAGATTCAAAGTAATGAGAACAGCATTTTGCTTATGTGATCTTCCTCTCCAAAACCCATAATAGCCCATGTAATCATGAGAAAAACAACAGACCAATCCCAATTGATGGTCATTCTACAAAGCACTCTACAGCATTCCTCAAAACTGTCAGGGTCATCAAATGGAAGATAAGTCTGAGAAACTGTCACAGCCAAAAGAACCTTAAGGAGACATAATGACAATATACAGTAAGTCAACCGGATGGGATGCTGGGACAGAAAATGAATCTGGTAAAACTTAAGAAAGTCTGAATAACTATTGGGTATAATGATGATGTATGAATATTGCTTTATAAATTGGCACAAATTAATAATGCAGGTAAGATGTTAATAATATAGGAGTCTGGTCATTGGTGATAGGAGAAATGAGATGTAAGAACTCTCTGTATTATGTTCACTACTTTCCTGTAAATCGAAACCCATTCTGAAACAAAAAGTTTATTCAAAAACGATGCTGTAAAATCTTATATTGGCATATAACAAAATAGGAGAGGAGAGGTGAGGTTCTATAATCACCATGCCTTCTTCTTCTTTTTTTTTTAATATAAGAAGAAAGGAGGGCTTCTTTTTTTTTTTTTTAAAGATTTTATTTATTTATTTGACAGAGAGAGATCACAAACAGGCAGAGAGGCAGGCAGAGAGAGGGGGGGAAGCAGACTCTCCACTGAGCAGAGAGCCCAATGTGGGGCTCAATCCCAGGACCCTGAGATCATGACCTGAGCCGAAGGCAGAGGCTTAACCTGAGCCACCCAGGCGCCCCATCACCATGTCTTCTTACAAGTCACTCCTGCTTGGTTATCTGCTACTTGTAAAAAACTGAGTCAATGTCAAGACTAACATGACAGATATCAGTTCACTGTGACTAAATAAGGAAAGCTCTAAAAGCAAAAAAGAATAAGAGACGATACAGTTAATGGAGAAGAAAAAAATATTTCAAATTTAGCAATTCTAGAATGATGTAAAAGGTCACTTTATTTCCTTCTCTCTTACCACTTGATATTTAAAATTACTTGGTTTTTCCGAAAAAAAATTTTTTTTCAATTAAACCACAGGCATGAAGTAAGGTTATAAAGAACAGAAACCTGAAGAAAAGTGAGTATACTTAGCAACAAGTTAATAATAATGTTTACCACTATGCTTTTCAAAATGCTTTCTCATATTTCATCTCAACTGGTCATCACAATATTCTTCTGTTATGGAATCATATTTTCAGGGTACGTCAAGATAAATGTGATATAATACATGTGGAATATATAGGACTCAACTTTATAGATTTATAAAAGGCTGTAAGAATTAGCATAGCATATTTATTTGTAAACATCATCCATCCTCTTTGTCTTACGGTTGGAGACATGGATCCTCACAAAATGCTCCATCCTTAGTCCCCTTGGTAATACTGATTACACTCTTTCAGTCCCTATTTCTCACAAAAAGAACAGAAATGCTAAAGAAATGCCTTGGAAATTCAAGGCTATCATTAACGTTTATAGGAAGAGAGGGGAAGGAGCTAGCTAGTAATTATCAAAGCATGGCTCTACATCTTGATCAAGAACCTGACTTTTTGGACCAGCTACCAGGCATTTCTGCCAGCCACACACATTCCCATAGCCACAGTGAGGGTGTAGGTTTTGGCATTATTCAGCTGGTGTCATGCACCCGCCATGTCAGGGGCAGGAAAAATGCAGTCATGGCACAGCCAAATCAGAGTCACAAGTACTTATTAACTTAGTGATACTTCTTTTTTCACTATCTGTAGAAAGAAGAATCAGGACCCCAGACACTCTAACTATAAACTGATAGAATTACATGCTGTGAATCATTGAATAGACTTCTTTTACGTGAATAATGAAGATCAACAAGGTTACAGAATCTGGCCAAATTCTTACAGGGAGTTAACATTAACAGAAATCATAACTCTATCTCTTAAGTCTCTGTTTTGTAAAATGAGTTTGCTACTACTTCTTGAGATGTTACGCAACATGTATACTGATAATAATGAAGGGAGAATATTTTTCTTTAAATAGTATCTTGAGCTTGGGTTTAATCCATCATTACAGTTTGGTTTACCTGATGTTTAACAAGTGGTGTTGAAGATACAAAAAAATTAGACAGAAGTAATTTAGATATTATAGCCTATCTTCTGCCTATTTAACATCAAAATTAGTTATGCTTCTGTAAATTCGATGCTGCTTTCTTTACAATGTTGAGAATTTTAAAAACTTACAATTATTTGTTTTTAATTTTAGGAACTCTACTTGTATTTTTCTGTTTATATCATGTTTGATAGTTATCTTTGTCTTCTATAGCTTGAATTATTTTGCATAAACATACATTTTTCCCAGCACGTAAGTTGAGATTCAAGTCCAATAACTATTCTTAAAAACAAAAACCAGTATTCTGCTCTTATCAATTAAAACAAGTTTGCCTGTGCTTACAAGTATAGAGTCACTTTACTGCCTTAGACTGAATTTTAGATTAGGTTAATTATCCTTTGGATTTTGGAAAATATATTTATCCATATTCATGGAAACATCTTTCCTGAAAATCATGGTCATGTTCATCTCTTAAATATAAGTACAGCACAGTGCAGATAGACTGTTAATAATTCGAAAGCATTGGGGCACCTGGGTAGCTCAGTGGGTTAAATCCTCTGCCTTTGGCTCAGGTCATGATCTCAGGGCCCTGGGATCGAGCTCCACATTGGGCTGTCTGCCCTGCCTGCCTCTCTGCCTACTTGTGATCTCTGTCTGTCAAATAAATAAATAAAATCTCTAAAAAAAATAATTCGAAAGCATTATCCTAAAACAGTACATACTGTGATCTCTGGTTAACTTTAGAGAAAAAAAATCTAAAATGTAAAATTGTCTTAATTGGTCAGGATTTTGAGAGAAACAGCATAATTTATTAATCAAAAATTTAAGAGTTCAAAATATTGAGCCTCCTTATATCTATGTCTTTCAAGCTTCTCCTGGAAAGCCCTGATGAAACATGTGATTTTTCTTCAGCACTGTAGCCCATAAAATAATTGAACTTTCAGGAGGCAGCATGTCTGTTCCTTGCTTAGCACCGAAAGGCTCAAGGAGGTGACAGTCAACTTAAAGAGTTTATTTAAACTTGTTCCCTCTCCTCTCCTTTTTTACCAACTCTGAGCACAAGAAAAGCAAATCACATAAAAACCCCACAACAATAAAAATCAAATAATCATAAATGAGACATACTGATATGACAAAGTGAGCTCACACAACTATGTATCGTTTCTTTAAACAATTCATTTTACTATAGTCATTTTTATATTTGCTGCTTTATTAAGCTGTTTACATTCTGAAGAACCTGAGAAATTTTATTTCCCATACTTGACTTTCACAGCTTCATAAAAGAAAAACAACATTTGTTTTACCTTCCTCGCTAGAATTTTTTAAATGCCACACTTCTTGATATTATAAGTGTATTTTTGCCTGATCATACATCACAGTTTTAGCATCTTTACATCTGCCAACTGATCAGCTTTTTAAGTCTCAAAGAGCCTAAACCATCCTTTTTTAAAGAAGTATTTGTACAAAGATTTACTTATTTATTTATTTGAGAGAGAGACAGAGAGAGCGAGCATGTGTACAAGCACAGGGAGGGGCAGAGGGAGAGAGAAAATCTCGAGCAGACCCCCATTGAGCATGGAGCCTGCTGAGGGGCTGGATTCCAAAACCCCAAGATCACAACCTGAACCAAAAGCAGGAGTCAGGAGACTGAGCCACCCAGGTGCCCCCCTAAACCATCCTTTTATATGTGAACAACCTCATGGCTAGATAAGCTATTATTTCACATTTATGTATAACTTTGGTTTTTATTTAAGGGACAAGTTTGCTTCATAAAAAATGGCTATTCAAAACTGGTAGAGGTAATGAGTCATAGAATTATGAAGCAAAGAATTCCAGACAAAAGCAAGCTTTCAAGGTACTGATTCTTAAAATGTTTTGAATAACAGCCTCCTATAAGAATCCAATTAAAAACTATGTTCTCTCTCCCAGAAAACTGTGCAGGCCAACACATTTTTGTTTGCAGTTCCAACACATTTGAAATACACCCTGGGCGTGCCTGAGTGGTTCAATGGGTAAAGCCTGGGTCATGATCTCAGTGTCCTGGGATCGAGCCCCGCATCGGGCTCTCTGCTCGGCAGGGAGCCTGCTTCCTTCTCTTTCTCTGCCTGATTCTCTGCCTACTTGCGATCTCTGTCTGTCAAAAAAATAAATAAAATCTTAAAAAAAGAAAGAAAGAAAGAAAGAAAGAAACACACCCTGGAAGTCTATTCATGGATCCCAGGGGTAGAATTTGGGGAATTGGTCAAGTTCTTCTTTTTTAATTAAAGGAACATCATTCCTCACAGATTAAATAGCTTTCCAAGATTAAGCTGTTAGTCCCAACTAAAGGTTTCCCGAAACCAGCACTTTTTCTATTATGCCCAATATTATAATGACAGTCAACCAGAAAGAAGCATTTACTATAATTAAGCCCACTTTACAACTTTAGGTTGTATCCCATTATAATAAAGTACACCTTGTTTCATCACTCCAAGTTTTATTACAAATGATAATTGTGTGGATATCCTGACTCCCCAGTGGGTTTAACCACCCCTGATACAGAGCAGGTGCTCTGTAAATGTTTCCTGAATTTCAAATAAATGGACCTGCTTTGGTAGGACTGTTGGAAAATTGGATCAAGTGTACTGCTACAGGAGACAATCATTTTCCTGAGAATCCAGGAGTTTCCAGAGTAAATCACATCACAAAATGTTAAATAGGTAGGAAGATGTTAGCTTATGGTCAAGAGAGCCTCTCCGTCATCAGCTTAATTTTCTTCTTTGTTACATGGATTCACAGAACTGGAGACTATAGAGTAATATAATCCAAACTCATGTCCTGCACACTCTTGAGAAATTCCATCCCATCTGAACCAATTCAGCAATGCAGGGTTCGATCATGGAGAGGTGGAGAGGCAGCTTCGCCCCGGGACACAGTCTTGGTTGGTGATTCTGTTTTTATATTGAGCAAGTATCATCTTTACTGCAGACTTCACTTACTTGTCTAAATTCTTCCACTGAGATCAAACACACAGAAATAATACCTTTATTCTGTGCTTCTGCCTCCCTCTCTACTCTCTTTCTCTCTCTCTCTCTCATGTGCACGTGCGTGCGCACACACACACACACACACACACACACAGAGCTGTGGTATTTGGAATGACTCTTTGGTTCATTTTCCAAATTTACACTAAGTTATTTTAAAATCTTACCTTCTTTGAACACAACTCAATCACTTTCCTCATGACTTTGCTCTTCTCAACTATGCCTCTAGGTTTGATTTTTCTCTTTCTCCTCATCTCTTTATTTTTTCCTTTCAGTTTCATTCTCATCCCCTCTTACTTTCATAGACACTTCACCCTTTCCCTTATGGATTCTCCTTCCTTCTTTTGCTATATTGAAAAAAAAAAAAAAAGGATGGTGATCATTCATGAAATGAGATGCCAAATCTGATGTCTGCAGCTGGAATTATAAATTGAGTTGAATCCTTCAGAAGATCTTGCACAAAATGTGTGAGTGCTAATATTCTTTTAGGGAAAAGAAACAGGGAGAGAAGAAAGTCGGCAAAGTAAGTTTTTTTGAGCACATTATTGCTACAGGCACCTAAAGAACTTTGGAACACAGTCTCACTGGACAACTCTAGAGACCGTGTAGACTACGTCTCAGGGTTATCCCCATTGAAGAACAAAGGAACTAGAATATTTATCTACTATGCTGTCAGTCATTGATCAAGGCTGCTCCCCAGTGATAGGAACTGCTGGCATTTCCGTCTGCCCTTTCGATGAGCCAGATCCCTGGGCCAGAAAAGCTTTTAGAAAGAGTCTCAGGTGCTTCCAGTTGGAATGTACAGGAATGGTGTGTGCAGACGAGATACGAGTGAGGCACCAACAGTAACTGCAACAAATTATTTCCTTACTATATTCTGCTACTTGTTTAATATGTAAGTGAAATTGTAACTCCAATGTAACATTGACTTTCATATCTTATTTCTATATTTACTGTTTCATTGGGGAAATCCCTCGGCCCCTCTGACCGGCTCTAATATGTACAATGGTGGAGCCAGCGATGTGTAAGGAGTAAGGAAGTCCAATGGTCCTTGTGCCTATTTAGGGACATAACTGGCAGAACTCAAAAAAGTGACACTTACACTTTTATCCTGGCCTGGAAACAACATGCACAGAATGCACTTGGCATTTGTATGAACCTAGTTTTTCAGTTTAATTTCGGTTCATGATGGCGGACTCCAGTGCAACTTGTTTAATTTCTCTCCAGCCCCAGTGCCCTCATCTTTTAGAAGGAGATATTACTAGAAGACACTTGTTTTTAGCACTAGCAGAGACCAAGTGAAGCAGGCAAAGAAACACCATTTTGGTACTTAGCGGATGTTCAATTCTTGATGGTTACCTCCATCAGCCCCACACCCCTCCACCCCAAATCACCAAGATTAGGACTTTACAACAGGTAGAATTAAAATGGTAACATTTACCTGTGACTTTTCTAAATTAAAAAAAAGGTCTCATTGTATTTTCTTTTATTAGAGTGTTCGTAGAATCTGAAGTATGGATATAAACCTTGGTTGGACATGTATAATGGTAGATAGAAAATTAAAAATAAATAACCCAGGTTTTTTATTTGTATGATAATGGCCACACTTCACTGGTTTCTGTAACGCTCCCCTCCTGAACTTCAATTTTTCCAGGTCACTAAAGTGTGTGGTATTTTATAACTTTTAAGATTGTTGCAGTAAATTGCAATTGAGCCTAGTTTTCTTGTCCAGTAGGACTATACCTTGTAACAGGCCATGTTGACTTATTGTCTTTTTTTATAGGAAAGTAGAGAAACAGATGGCACAACATACACGTCTATAGGTTTTATGTTCAGCTGGATGGATATAATAGCACAGGGTAAATCCCCAGTAAACGTGAGCATGGTCCTTTTCTCCATCATTGCATCACCTCTGCACACCTGAGTATCAATCATATTCCCTATATTCTCTCTTTTCCTGATATTTCTGCTTTCTCTGTTCTTTTTAAGCCTCTTAGTGGAATAATGTTTACTAAGTTTCCTAATCAACTTTGGCCGTGAACTTACAGTATCAGTGAAATTCAAACTTTGCCAACACTCATAGGCATTTCCTTAACTTTTAATTTAGGAAGCACATAAACATGGCTTATGTAAAAATGAAGTCTTTCTATAAACTACAGTCTATAGCTTAATCAGTTATTAGTCAATTTACTTTTTCTCATCGTGACCATTTAAATATAGTTTTAAAAGAATCTCTAATTAGCATGAAATGGAAGGTTAACTACAGGAAAAACAGAAAAACCATACCAATGTATTGCTTTAAAAATAAATGAGATTTACAGGATATCATAATAGAAGTTTAAAATATATTTAAGCATACAAAAAAGAGACTAGCAACCAAGAAATAAGAGTTATTTCATGATGATAACAGAACAATGGGTCTACTATCCAAAAAACATTATAAAAGAAATGAATTATTTCTTTCTTTATCGTCAATGATTTCAGGAAAATATGTACCTCCTAAGGTACTCTTAGACATATAGGTTAGAGATCTAAAAATTATGTAAAAGGCAGACTGAATGGATCCATAAAGATCATCTAATCTATATTAATTTTTGGAGTTGATACCGCAGGGTCCAATACGGTAGTCACAAGCCACTATTCACTATTACCAAGCATGTGTGATATATCTAGTTCAAACTAAGAGGTGTTTTTTTTTTTTTTTTTTTTTTTTTTTTTAGATTTTATTTATTTATTTGATAGAGAGAGAGAGATCACAAGCAGGCAGAGAGAGTCGGGGAAGCAGCCTCCCTACTGACCAGATAGCCCAATGTGGGGCCCAATCCTAGAACCCTGAGACCACGACCTGAGCCGAAGGCAGAGGCCCAACCACTGAGCCACCCAGGTGCCCTGAGAGGTGTTTTAAGTATAAAATATGTCCTGAAGCTGGAAGAATTCATTTTAGAAAGTCAAATATTCCACTAAATTTTTATATTGATTACATGTTTAAATGATAGTCTTTTATGTATACTGAAGTAAAACATATTCATAAAATTAATTTTATCTTTACTCAGTTTTGAATGTGGCTGCTAGAAATTTAAAATCACACCAGTGACCTGCATTATACTTCTTCTAAACTGTTGAATTTTACTGTTTTCAAAAGCTACAATGTACTTGTACTGCCACTGCCACGTAAACAAAGCAAGTGTGGATGTCTCACGGAGACCTGATGGCAATTTTCTTAAAGTTTTTAAATAACCAAAGAAGGAATTTGGAGAACTGTTGACCAAAATGTAAGCATCATTCTTAAGGAATGTCTGTCAGAGGTCTTTTGTATCAGAGCCCTCCTATGGTTACCACGATGTTGTCCCTTTGCTCATGAAAAGTTTTGTGGTGAAGACTGTGGGAATTATAGACAAGAGGAGACCTTAACAGCTGGTGGATACAACCAAGATGATGTGTCTGTGGAGGTCTGGCAGTTCTCACAAAGTTCTTTGAGGAAAAAAGATACCATACGGAGAGGAAAAGTATATTGAAGCCAATAAGTCTTTCTATAAGTCTCTTGATAGACTACCATCACAGTGAGTCTCCTTGGTAGTGAGTGGGAGAGCAACACCACATAGATAATTACCAGTTTAGATGCAGGAGTGAAGAGTATGCAGCAAAAAAGGACAGATGCCTGGGCACTTAAGTGGAAGAAAAATTGTCCCAGATATACGTGATGGGTGATAATCTCATTTACCATGAAACAACTTCTACAGTATCATTTAGGAAATGAATTGAAGAAGGCACATCACACACAAAAAAGAATTGTGAGTTTTACAAAACAGTAAATTCTTCATTCAGATTAAGGAAAGGCCAAAGTAATGGATTAAAAACTTACATATTTTTCTTTGTATAAGGCAATAAAAGCAGGTAGAGGGTAAGGATGGGGCGGGAATTATGAGATGTTTTAAAAGGGTGATTCAAGGAGGTCCCATCATGTTGAAATTCATAATGCTTGTGAGAAAATAGAAATAATCCCTTAAAAATATTTTAAAAATATCTCATCACTGTCTGTCTTGGAGGTCTCTTGGAGTTCTCCTTTGCTGATTGCCTTAAAAAATAAATAATGGCCTGGCAAAAAGAATGGAATCCCACATAAACTCTGGCCAGATTTCCTGAGAACCCTACTTGTTCCTTTATGTTACTAAACCACTGGTAGTAGCTCTCTTTAACACTTCTTTAAAAAAAAAAAAAAAATAAGTTGAACATTTCTCTCTCTCCTTTTTTTTTTTAAGTTTCTCAAAATGTTACTTATCTCAAGGAAGGCAATATCTGAAATAAGGCAATATCTGAAATGATCTCCTTTTCCTAGTTTATTGTCTTTCTGACCTGAAAACTAATTTTGCGGTTAACACTGTGTGCACCAGGAGAGAAAGTCCATGTTAGCTTATCAGAGAAAGGGTCTATCATTCTATAACACGACAAATAGAAATCACATATATAAGAACAGTAATAACTACTTTTCTCAAATAATCATCCTACCTACTAGGGATTCTTCCAGGCTCTTTCTTAAAACAAATACAATTCCAATTTAACCTGCACAACACTATTAGTCTTATTATTGTCAATTTAAAGATCTACCAACTAAATAATAGATGACGTAGCATATCCCAGAACAGGCTGCAAACAAGAGATTTCAAAGTGAGACTCCGGCAAACGAGTACCCGAAGGATGGTCGCTCAGGACATGTATCCAGCGAGCTTGCTTATTTTCAAGTTGGTCCAGTTCTGACATTTGGGTTGGCAGCTACAGAGCTCAGCAAATAAAAAGCCTGGAGCCCTTATCTGATACAACAATGAAGACCTCTTCTTTCAGTGCAAGAAAGCATTCAACACGTATTTGTTCCCCTGACTTATCTATGAATAAGCATACTGTTTTCTATGCCATGTACATAACGAGCAGGGAACAGGGAAGTCTGAACAAATTCTCACGCCAAGACGTCTGAAAGCTGATTTTGCAAAAACAAGACTAGTTCTGCTTGGTCTGAGGACAGCACAGGTGTGCCTGAGAGGCCAGGCGGGGCTGGTCTGTGAGAGGGCTGGGCTGTCTATGCTGAAGGCAGCATACGTATGAAAACCACTGCCTTTGTGTAAAACCCACCTGAAGATATACCAGACGATGTAATTTAAGTCATGCGTTCCCTTGCCTAGGTCTACCAGAAGCCTTTGCCTACGTTTACTCATGGAAGGAAGATACAGCATACAAAAGAGAAATTCCCACTATTTCTCTAAAGTGCCTATCTTAAACATATATAAGAAGTGTCCTTCATGGAATTATGTTCAAATTAGAGCACCGTAGGGTTCCTATTCCAGTAACCATACATCTGCTTTCTTTCCCCTCAGATATTTCCAACAGTAGGTCTCAATTACTTCCACATCGGAAGGGGCCGAAAACTGTAAGAAGTATCAGGTATTATTTTTTTCCCCTTCCACAGCATTTCTACAAATAATAGAACATTTTTTCCAATGAACACCCTAGTGGTTTATTAACTTTTAAAGCAAAATACATAAACAACTTTGCTTATAGATTCACAAGTATCATTTTAATGCTCCTTAAAATCATTAAAAGTTTTATTGGCAATTCTGCTTCCATTTTTGACGCTCTTTTAGCTTGTTTTAAATTCCTGATTCAAATCCCAGAGGTTGGAACTTTCTCATTTGCATTAATATACTTTCTTCTTAAACATATAAGAGACTCACTAAATTAATGTGTAAACAGCATCGGGGCACCCAGGGCTCAAGGCAAGAACGTAATTACTCTGGAGAGAGAACATTTTCAGAACATATTCTAATTCAAAATAGGTTTACGTGCTAATGTGCTAACAGATGACTAGCACCGTTTCTAGGAGCACCGCTTGACTTAATATGTTCAGAGACCAGACTTATGTTGAAAATAACCGAGTCCTTTTATGGTCTAGATTTGCAGGAATCAAGATTATTTTGGAAGGAGATACTAATTAGGAGGAAAATGAAACCATGTCTCAAAAACAGGAATTATAATATGGATGCACTCTGAGGTAATAATAGAGGGTTACAATCAAGTTAACTGCATTTAATAATGTTGAATTTACCAGGATTTTTTGCCCTGGACTCTGAAACTGACAGTATCTACCACGAGTATCACAGCCTTTTAAGTCTTGCTATACCTTAAGTGTCACCATGCCTCACTCCAAACTCGCATACACAAATAGGCACAAGACAAAGTCAGTCTTCATATTTAAACACCCACACACCCTCCGTACCTCTCAGACTTGAACCTTTTTTCCCCCGCCGCATCAAGTCTTCCAAACTCTACCTGGACACGCCCCATGTTGCAGGTCTTTCTAATCTCTTGATTTCCATATATATACATATATATATATATATGTATATATATATATATATCCTCCCCCTAGGGACCTGCTTTCTGCTTGGAGACAATTAATCTGAAAATAGACCCATATAAATGCATGAATGGGTATACAGAGTCCACATATTTCTATGTGTGTTATATAATAACTATTAGCTAAAGATGATATATTTTTCAGTAATCCTGATTTTTTCTAAACTTTAGCAGTGCATAGGACCTACCTGAAGATCATAGTTTAACCACTATAGAACATTTACTGGGACATAAAAATCACTTGGAGGTCTTGTGAAGTCTAGGAGTGCCAGGTCCCGCCCCCGGAGTTTTTGATTTGCTAGGTCTGGGGCAGGCCACTATTTTACAGTCTTAATATGTGCTCAGATTGTGCCGCTGCTGCTAGCAGAGAAAGCAGGCTTTGAGAACCACCGGTCTGGAGTTGAATTTAAGAGATCTCCAACTGACTCCTCTGTTAGCCAGTATTATGATAAACTTTTCTTTCTTTTTTTTTTTTTAAGATTTTATTTATTTATTTGACAGACAGAGATCACAAGTAGGCAGAGAGGCAAGCAGAGAGAGAGGAGGAAGCAGGCTCCCTGCTGAGCAGAGAGCCTGATGCGGGGCTCGATGCCAGGACCCTGGGATCATGACCAGAGCTGAAGGCAGAGGCTTAACCCACTGAGCCACCCAGGTGCCCCATGATAAACTTTTCTAATCACCTCTAGGAAGTCCTATACTGGGCATTTCAGAACTAAGCATGTTAAATGTATTCGTCGTTGTTCTTAGGGACAGAAACTTCTTTTTTCTCAAAATATAACACATATTACACACTCTACTTAGGGAAAATTCTGTTCATCTGTACAATATTTTTTTAAAGATTTGTTTATTTAATTGAGAGAGAGAGAAAGAGAGCTCGCATGGGCAAAGGGGAGGAGAATCTAGGTAGGCTCTACACCCAGCAAGGAGCCTGATTTGGGGCTCGATCTCACAACCCTGAGATCATGACCCTCTGAGCCTAAATCAGGAGTTGGCTGCTTAACCAACTGAGCCACCCAGGAACCCCCACCTGATCATATTTCTTAACCAACTACTATTTTCTATTTCTGGACAAACTTCTATATCATGACCCAAAAAATCTCAGATCTATAGAAATCATGTCTTCTTAGGTATATGAATAAAAACTATGTGCTAGACTTTCTTCAGAGAGCCCACATGTTTTAAGGTCCTCGTGGAATTGAGGACAAATAGATTGAAATTTAATTTTTAAATGCAGATTGTATGGATCCATAATCACAATATTCACAGTGGGATATTATGACATTATAATATCAGGGTAGCACATCAGGAATCTTATTTTCAGGATGAAGCTTGGATCTTGAGGAAAAAAAACAAAAAACGTGAAGTCTCATTTGTGAGTGAGAGACAAAACCTCACAACCCCAAAACCATCAAATGTGAATAAATGCTGCTCCAGCTAGGGATGAACCAAGTAGAGAAAAAGTATTTACGTTGCCATAGAGAAGACAAAATAATACCAGCTGATCAACAGAATAAAATGCATGTGAGGGGCGCCTGGGTGGCTCAGTGGGTTAAGCCTCTGCCTTTGGCTCAGGTCATGATCTCAGGGTCTTGGGATTGAGCCCCACATCGGGCTTTCTGCTCAGTGGGGAGCCTGCTTCCCCCTCTCTCTCTGCCTGCCTCTCTGCCCAATTGTGATCTCTGTCAAATAAATAAAATCTTAAAAAAAATAAAATAAAATAAAAATAAAAAATGCATGAGAGATGAGAGTGTAGCACTAGATCCTTTTTGATGAAGATCTCTGACCATGGAATGAAAGCTAATTTGATCAGTGTGGTGAAGGGTGAGTCATACGAGGCTAAGGAAAAGTAAATGAGACTTTTGAGAATCAGTAATAACTCTGAGTAACAGTGACACAGTCTTTGATGTTTCCTAAGTATGAGTGGTCTGAGGAAATAAGTTCTATAGCATATTTATTATAACTTTTTTTTTTCCCTACGACCTTAATTTTAATTAAATAAAATTCTTTTTTTAGAAGATTTTATTTATTTGAGAGAGAGAGAGAGAGATTGAGAGAATGAGTGGGCAGAGGGAGAAGCAGAGTCCCTGGGGACCAGGGAGCCTGAGGTGGGACTTCATCCCAGGACTATTGGGATCATGTCCTGAGCCAAAGCCAGACTCTCAACCAACTGAGCCACCCAGGCACCCAATTAAAAAAAAAAAATCTAAAGAAGAAATAATCTTAATTATTTGTGCAAAACCCAGGCTGCAATCTGACCATTTTAGGAGAAAGTCAAAAAGTATATATATTACAAGTTGTTGAGCGAGTGGAAATTTATCACCCATAGAAAGAAAAGGGGGCAGGGAGAGGATTAATATTGAGAAATGAAGATGGAAGTGGAAATGGAGCTTACAAAATAAATTGGAAGGAATCAACAATTCACACTAAAAGCCTTTAAAAATACGCAGTTGGTTGGGCACCTGGGTGGCTCAGTGGGTTAAGCCGCTGCCTTCGGCTCAGGTCATGATCTCAGGGTCCTGGGATCGAGTGCCGCATCGGGCTCTCTCCTCAGCAGGGAGCCTGTTTCCCTCTCTCTCTCTCTGCCTGCCTCTCTGCCTACTTGTGATCTCTCTCTGTCAAATAAATAAATAAAAATCTTTAAAAAAAAAATACGCAGTTGTTTAGAGGCCATGTTTGAGGGAAAAAAGAAATTAAGTGCTAGAAATTTTACTAGCACACAGGGCGCCTGAGTGGCTCAGTCTGTTAAGCATCTGACTCTTGATTTTGACGCAGGTCATGATCTCAGGGTCGTGAGTTTGAGTTCCAGGTTGGGCTCTGCACTGAGCATTGAGCCTGCTTACGACACTCTCTCTCCCTCTACCTCCTTCTCTAACCCCCCTTTGTATGGCAATACTCTCTCTCTCGCTCTCAAAAATTAAAAAAAAAAAAAAGAAATTTTAATGGCACAAAAGACAACTTTTTATACTTATATCAATTATTTTGAGTAGTATAGACTATAAGAAAGATAAGAGGAGAAACGCATCGTCTCATAACTACGCAATTATAGACCCCACAATACACTTCATTTTATACAAAGGAACAAGCTTCACTGAAGCATGTAATCTGTACTGTCATTATTATTTTTTTTGTACTGTCATTATTAACTCAATGAAAAATTTACTTCCTCTTGACCAGCTGACTCACAGAGATTTTCATTCTAGGGAAGAGAATAAAACATGTTTATTCACAGTTAATTCAAAATGGATCTGTGTTACTAACTGCATTCATTCAGCAAACATCACATTAAAGTTAGATACTGTACTAGATCTTTCTTCTACAAAGAAATGTATAAGCATGTGCCCTGGCCTTAAAGAGTTTTGAGCCTGGCAAAGGGAATGATATATTTAAACAAATATCTTCAATAAGACTGATGATGGCATTTGAGTGATAACAATGGTAAGGGACAAAAAGAGTCTATCCCATTGAAATGATCGAGAAATAGTTTACAATGGAGATGTTCTATTACCTTAACAGCAATAGATGGAGAACATGAAGTGTAGGTCAACATAGCAATAACACTTAAATCTGGATACTATCCCAAGGGATTTTTAGGTTCTTTGAATGTTTCTGCGTTTTCTGTTTTCTTTAAACAAACGTGTCATTTTTATAAAATGAAGACAAGAGTAGATCTTATGAAAGCAAATAAAGAAAAGGCAAGGTAAACTCTAAAGGAAAAATTAGGAACTCTTAATTTCTAAAATTTTGGAAGTGCAGAGAAAGCAATGTATTATGATTGGATAAAAAAAAATTATAACAAAATATTGAGAAATACTGAGTCTATAGATGATTTGAAAAGAAAAGGGACACTTCTAATTTTAGGCCTGCTGAGTTTAGGTAATGCCCACTAAGGGCCCATCCACCAAGGGTAAAAGCAACACAAGAAGGGAAGTCAGGGTGGGGCTAGCGGGCAACACAGGTGTGATCATCAGAGCCATGGGGCATGATTAATATTTGAGATAAATCCAGAAAGATCTTGAAGATTGAACACTGGGAAACACTTCCATACTTGATTAAAATCTGACCTTGTGTTTGAAATTAGCTCAAAACCTGACAGACTATCAATGTTTCTCTCTCTTTCTCTCTCTCTCTCTTTTTTTTTCCCTATAGGACTAGCCAACTAATACCGATCTAACAGCAATTTTAGAAACCTTTTGATTAGAAAGGAAATATACATTTATCTCTTCCTTTCTTAAAATAAAGAACACAAATAGTACTGTGTTTTTAACTATGAATTTCTCACAATAGTAAAAGAAGAAGCCTGACCTTAGCCCTGGTACAAACTGCTCTGCTGGATAGTTTATGGCTACACCCAAGAGCAGACCAAGTTGTCAGCATGATCACATTTAATTCCTGCACTGCGTTACTGAGCAAACTCCATGGAAATTATGACAGCTCCTTGACATCATGGACTCTCACCAACTAATTATTCACTCATTGTGAGGAAATGAGTGTCAGCTGCCAGAAAATGGAAGGAATGAGATCTAAAACATATGAGACACTGTCTTAAAATGATGACACATCATTTCAAGTACTCAATCTGAGACACCTGCTGCTTTTGTTTTATAATTCCTAAAGCAAAATAAATGGGTTTTGTTGAATGAAAAGATTCTATTTTTGCTTGTTGAATTTAACATTTGAGGTCAAAATAACAGAATAGGTTCCAGATGATCATGTAATAGAGGTAAAACACAAAAGCCAAGACTATAGGTATGTATGTATGTATCTATCATCTAAGTCTATTTTTTCAAGGTAATATAGGTATTATAATACATATAAGCTGTGTTTTTTTAGAAAAAATTTAATGTGTTTTCAGTATCTAATTCATTATTTATTTCAAGCCAAAATGGATCAATACATCCCCTTAAAATTTTAGCATTTCTCACAGCTGTATCTATCATCTATCTACCTTTTTTTTTTTTAAGATTTTATTTATTTACTTCACAGAGAGACACAGCAAGAGAGGGAACACAAGCAGGCAGAGTGGGAGAGGGAGAAGCAGGCTTCCTGCTGAGCAGGGAGCCCAATGCGGGGCTCGATCCCAGGATGCTGGGATCATGACTAAGAGCTGAAGGTAGATGCTTAAAACTGAGTCACCCAGGCGCCCCTCTACCTACCTATCTTATCTATCTGCCTACCTACCTACCTACCTATCATCTCAAAGATGAAACTTACCACCACTCTAGGTTTAATTAACTAAATCAACAGAATATGATAATATGACTGGTATTTTTTAATCTTTTCAACAACAAACAATAATATTCTAATGCATTTACAGAATTTGATACTACATAATTTGAAATTCTCCCTTGGATGTCTATTAAAACTTATTTTATATCACCTACTTCCTTCCAAATAGTAAAGTTTGGTGACTATTAAAATAATCCACATGAAAATTTCTTGGTGTATTATGCAAGATTCCCTTCAGAAATATATGTAGTCTTCCTGACCTGTTTTATTCATGTCATACAGGGTCAAATGACCATTTTCTCACTTTCCACAAGAACACATAACTTTTATGTAAGTATTCTCTATAAAGATAAAGCATACATAAAATATAATACAAAGTTGAGAGGAAGAAGATTTTTAATGTGACTCATTCTAATTATTCTAATTATCACACTCATTCATATTTATAGGCAGAATAATACCAATTATACTAATAATAATTACACCAAAATAGTAAATGGTTGAATGCCAACAATGCAGTTAGCATTTTAGCAGATTACAACTGCAATCAGATCTGCTTCCAAAAATGTATAGATTAATACCAGTGCTCCAAGTAAATCAGAGGTTTACATTGAATTTGATCCTAGGGAATAAAAAACGCTGATGATATTCTTGCTATACATATTTCACTTTTCTCAAGTTGATTGAAATCTTTGCACATATATGTTGAGCATCAAACCAAATTCTATAGATTTATAACCTGTGGAAGAAGCCAGCTCGCCTCTAAGACTTTCTTCAACAACACTCATGACGGATAATCACTGCCCTCTGCCCGATCACCAGCTGTAAAGAAGATCCCCCAGGTTATCTCACTGTGCCAGTCTGTCAAGAATGCTCTTTCTAAAATCTGAGTCATATCAACCATACTTTGCTCCAGGGTTTTTTTTTTGGGGGGGGGGAGGGCTTCAGTAATAATAGCAAAAAAATATATTTAAGCATAAATACTATCATATATCATATTGCAATCTTCAAAATATTTATGATAAATATGTTCCTATCCCTGTAAATTCTTGGCCCCACATTGAATATCTGTAGTCGATTTTTGCCATAACATGGTCTTGAGACTCTTACCATCTTAGCCTCCATTTTTGTCTATAACTCATAACTAGATTAAGGGCGTTAATGTAGTTCAGATATAGGGAAACACCACCAGCTGACTAAAATTTTGACCTCTGGAGTGGAATAGTTAGATCTGATCTAGGACAAGTCATTTAACCTCTAAGTCCATTTCTTCATGGGTGACACGGAAATAAAGTGACAATTAATACTACTACTAATGATTAATAATAATAATGATGATGATGATACCAGCCACCTGATAATGTTAGGGCATGGAACAAATACAATAATACATGAAGCACTCAACAAAGTCCCTAACCATATAGAAGGATGAAAACAAATATAGAAATAAGACAGGGTCCCTGCCTCCATGAAGCTTTCACATTAGAAACAAGACAAACCCATCATAAGGTAAAGTAGGATTGATTACTGGAGGGAAGATATAGCAGCATTTAAAAATTTATGTATTTCACTAAATTAAATTTACTTGTACATTTCTCTAAGTGCAGAACCCCATGCTTGCATAGATAGGTTTTAAGATTTAAAATACACAATGCGGTTCTATTTTCTCAGACTTTTCACGCATTTGGAAATTGAAGACAGTGAAAGATTATGTTGTCATCTGAGAAAGACTAAGAAAATAGGGCATGGGGATCTAAAAGACTTGCAAGTTGGAATCACCCTTGTGAGGTTCATAATATTCTTTATCTCTTTCATAATATTGTGCAATCTTTGGCACTTTAAACGTGAACATCCTCATCTACATTCTCTCTGCCGGATTATCTGAAACAATGAATAAGACTCCTGCCAGGGGTGATTCTTAATAGATCCTTTGTAACATTTCTTCACCTCCTGAAATACATTGCTCTATCTGTGTATTTCCTGATCAGTGAAATCTCAATTTTAACTAATACAGAGGGCAAAATGTTTATGTAATATTTAACACTGGTATGACAAAAAGTGTTGAAGTAGTGACTTGTCAAATACAATGAAAATAGGGGATCCCTCTAATTACTCTGCTTTTCAATATCAAGTTAACTTTTTTTTTTCCTGGAAAGGTAAATTGGAGATAATTGGAAGTCATGGTGTGAAGAATAGAAGCAGTGTCTCCTCCAGTTCTTTATTTTGCTATATTTGTATCCCTTGTTTCATTTTGCACATACAGTGACCCTTTTGAAACATTCACTACTGTTGATCGCCTCTGTATGCTTTATTTTTTTTAAGGTTTAATTTACTTATTTGAGAGACAGAGAACATAAGAGAGAGGGAGAGCACAAGCAGGGTGGAAGGGTAGAGGGAGAAGCAGACTCCCCACAGAGAGCAGGACCCCAGGATCATGACCTGAGCCAAAGTCAGACACTTGACCCACTGAGCCACCAAGGTGCTCTGCACATGCTTTAAACTACTTCCTCCCTCAACATGCCTGGTTTAGGCTCTCCTTACTCTTCTTGCCTTCACATCTTTCCAGGGGATAGAGCCAAAAGCACATTCTTTGGATCTTAGTTCTCTTCCCTACATAACTACATATAATCTTAGATTACTCTGTGCAAACTAACATAAACATTTTTTTTTTGCCTCAAACATAATTTTCATGCTGTGCGTATGACACATGTCATGCACAGCACTTCAAATTCATTATTTCCTCCCAACTCCCAACAGTTTTGATACCCTTCTCTCTGTCTTCCCCAAAACATTTGTTTTCACTCCAAGTTTCTGTTGATTTTTGCTTTGAATGATTTGCATATCCATCTTAACGCTTCTTCTTTTTTTTTTTTTCCCCCATCTTGGCTCTATCTTTAAAATTATAGTCACTACTACGCTGGCTACAACTTTAGTTCAATTAATGCTTCAATCTTCTTGGAATTTTGCTGTGGGAGGGATGAGATACATCCAGAGGCAGTGGAATTCTCCTAACCTTCCCTTATATTCACACTATTTCCTATGTGCACAGGTATCTTTCCATTCGTCTTTGGGTATATTTCCATTTTGTTTCTTTATACAAGTACCTTATTGTTTCATTCACTGAGTCTTAATCATATGTTTTAATAGCTCATAGAGCTAAACACCCTTCATTGTTCTCTTTAACAGAATTTCGCTAATTATTCCTACAAACTTATTTTCCCATGTAAGCTTTAAAGTAAGTATCTCTAGCTCAAAATTCCTATTAATTTTTATTTCAGATTAATTTGAGGATGGATTAATACATGAAGATTAATACAAGAAGAATGGCATCTTTACACTTTTGAGTCTTTCTATTCTCAACCATAAGATTAATCACAAATTAAGAGTGGTAAACTATTACATTTTTCCTCTCAGATTATTTATTAACAGTAGATTTTTTTTAAGATTTTATTTGTTTATTTGACAGACAGAGATCACAAGTAGGCAGAGAGGCAGGCAGAGAGAGAGGAGGAAGCAGGCTCCCTGCTGAGCACAGAGCCCGATGCGGGGCTCCATCCCAGGACCCTGAGATCATGACCTGAGCCGAAGGCAGCGGCTTAACCCACTGAGCCACCCAGGCACCCCTTAACAGTAGAATTTTAAGAACAATTGTATTTTCAAATTCTGCCTAAATGTTTGGGTGACAAAATGAGCATTGTAACTGTTTGCATAGAAAGCACATAAATACTTTTTACATTTAAGCCAAAATCTAATTTTTTTTATATATGTGATTTATCTGTTGTATGATATTGCAGGATCTCATAAGGAGTTGTTCCCACTTCCCAAGTTGAACTCATGTAGAGAGGATTCATGTCAGCCTCAGTGCAGGGTTAGACAAAGAATACAATTGCCACTTTGTATTTATATTAATGTTTATGCTATATATAATATATTCTTGTTTATTATATTATATTATGTGTAATATATATTATATTAATGTTTAATTATATATGTTATATATAATGTTGATATTAGTGTTTGGGTGTTGGGAATATTGGAATGTTTGGGAAGTCAGGGCGAGAGATATAAAAAAGAGAAATAAAAAAATAAAAAGGATATTAAAAAGGAAACACTGAGGAAAATTAAATTTTTTATATCTTAAGCAATTTTAAAACAATTTGGGAAGATAAATTTTAGTTTCTGAGAAAGCTGAATTATGCTAATCAGTATTACAGTAACCTAAGAAGGGATTTAGGATTCAGATTGTTCTAAACGTGAAATCTCAGAATACTGTTCAGATACTGCAGAATTAATATACGTCTATTAACAGTTTGTAAAAAGCTGACTTAGTGCAAGACACAAAAATGAGGGTCACTGTGACTTTCTATGACCAGATACTACAAGTCAGGTACCAAGCTAGGTTTTGAAAATGCAGAAATTAATAAGGAAATGTGCACCATGTTTCTTTTGGGGGCTCACAGTGTATGGTACAGATACATAATTTGTGATATAATATAGCAACACAACAACAGAAGTATGAAAAAGGTATCAAATACATAACACACACATATATACATACAAAAATGTACAATATGAATAAGATGCCAGTATTTTAGGGTTAGTAATTTTTGTCATCTCATCTTTTCAAATTCTGACTACATGTGCAAAAAATGAAAATAAAAACTTGGAAATAAAAGTGCTCTCTGAAGTCAGTCAGTTGCATATCTATTTTCTAAATCGAGTACTAATGAGACAAGAACTATGATTATTTAAACATATTTTTAAGCGGCAATATAATTTGGTCAAAATGCAAATCACATATTTACAGTATGAGAGTTCTAATAAAAAGAAAATTTCCATGTTTCTGTTACCGAGCATGGCCAGCTAATCATGAGTGCCACAGAATTAGCAAGCATTTCCTTCCCCCTCAAAACTGACTATATGGAATGTTGTTAATGAATAGTTGACAATCACTTGGATATATAAATACCCTCTTTAACGTAAGTTGTGTGGGAGAAATAAATGTGGCTGGGTTGCAAGCTTACCAAGAGAAGATGTTCTTAAAGACAAATGGTAGATCCCTTACATGTGCTTAAGCTCATTTTACTCCCCAGGGAAAAGTTTCTGAAGGCAGAAGGAAATTAATGGGGAAATAGAAATCTACATAAATCACCATTTTACACATAGTTTTACAGCACATTGTCAGCAGTATAGAGTACCAAGCAGTAAATAATTACTTGTTTACTTAATTCATAAAATTATTTAGTGTTTATTGGATTCTGGACATCATTGTAACATGAGTAATGCGGTGGTAAATAAAACTAGTTATGGGTAGGTCACTCACTCTAAATTTTGTGTGGGACAGCTCACATAGCAATCAATAAATTGATCATAAGCCAGTGTTGTGAGCTCTGTGGAAAACATTAAAACAAGGTAAAACATAGAAGGATCATGAGGTGGCAAAAAAGGGAAGTCCACATTTTTATGTAGAAGATGATCAAGGAAATGGCCTGAATTGAGAGAATATTTGAGTAGATTGGAAAGGAGAGAAGCAGGAAGGCAGGTGGATAGTTCTAGGCAGAAGAAAGAGCAAGTCTGAGGTAGAACATGACTACCAAGAGGGAGAATGGTAGACTATGAGATCAGAGAGGAAAAAAGGGAGCCGGACCATTCTGGAGCATTGGGAGGCATCCTAAGACCTGTGGCTTTTATTCTGAATGAGACACTGAACAATTGGAGGATGTTGAGTAAATGCATATGACTTAGTATTACAGACATATTATTGCCTATGACTTATTAATAGAACTTATTATTGAAGGTTCATTCTAGCTAATACATTGAGCACAGATGATCAGAGTGCAGCAAGGGTGGAAGCAGAGAGAACCATTTGCAAGTTGTTGCAATAATGTAGTTGGGAGATGATGGTTGCCAGGCCAATGGTGCTATTGCAAGAGTGGTAATAAGTAATTAGATTCTGGACATTTGAAGGAAGAGATGACAGGATTTGCTGATGTGTGATCTGTGACATGCTAGAGAAAGCAAAAGTCAAGAATGATTCCAAGATTTTTTATCAAAGCTGAAGATTGCAGTTGTCAATAACCGCAATAGGGAACTGCTGAGGAAGAAGATTCTGGTGGCAGGGCGTGGATTAGAAGAATTTCCATTTTGGGGGCGCCTGGGTGGCTCAGTGGGTTAAAGCCTCTGCCTTCGGCTCAGGTCATGATCTCAGGGTCCTGGGATCGAGCCCTGCTTTGGGCTCTCTGCTCAGTGGGGAGCCTGCTTCCTCCTCTCTCTCTCTGCCTGCCTCTCTGTGATCTCTCTGTCAAATAAATAAAATTTTAAAAAAAGAAAAAAAAAAGAAGAATTTCCATTTTGGCACATCCCATTTGAGAGCTTGAATCATGAAATGGAGAGGATGTTGTTTGGATCTGAAAGTGTGGAGTTCGGCAAAGAGTTCTCAGTAAAGGTGTATCCTCACCTTTGTCCTCAGAGTATCGACAGCATCGACAGCCATGATTCCGAATGAGATCACTCATAGAAGGACTTCGAGAGAGGAGAGTGTAGGATGGAATTCTGGGGCACTCTGGAATTTGGAGATGCAGAAATTATCTATGCTTTCACTGGGAAATGAAGAAGTGGATGTAGAAGGGTTTCCGGAAGTCAAATGAAAGTATTCCAGGAAAGAAAGTGACAGGTGTATCAAACATTGCTGACAGATCAATACAAGAGCACGTGAACTGACTATTGGGTTTAGGAATGTGAAAATCCATTGGCAACACTGGCAAGATCTCTTTTGATGATAGATTAGTGGGGCAACACTAAATTGGAGATGTTCAAAAAATATTGGGAGGACAGAAAGTAGAGACAGTATAAATAACTCTCCAGGAGTTTTGCCCTAAGGAGGTACAGAGAAAATGGCAGGAACTCAAACTCGAGTTGTCTGTCACATCAATGGGGCTTTTTAAGAAAAAATGTTCTTTGGCAGTATTTGAAAGGTAAAATGATAGCATATTAGTCTGGCAGGGGAAATGATAGAGTAGAAAGGCATAACCGGAGACCCAAGAAAGAGAAGAGGCAATTGCCATATTGATGTTTTGAATGGATGAGTGGGATGGGACCCAGTGCTAAGGGCTCATCTAAAATTAGTTGCCAGGAAACACAAGGAGACTACATCATCAAAGATGGGTGTTTTTCTCCAAGATGGCTTAGCTGCCTGTAAGAAGGAACACAGTAGTCAGAGACTGAATTTAATGGGAGTTGAGGTTTATTCAGGTGAGTGTGACAAGGCAAGAGCACACCCTTGGCCAGCAGTATGTGATTTGAGGGAAGGCAAATAATCATGCCTTAAGGGAGAGCTAGGAGTCTGAACTCAACGATGAACAGAACACCAGGAGCAAAGGGGATTTTGCTCATGGCTATGATTTTAGCAATTTTGTGAGTGAATATTTCCTAATTACTGCTACACTATTTATTATTTTATTCTACCAAGACTAATAAATAACAATAACAATGTGAAATGAGCATAGCAGTGTGTTCCCTCAACATTTATCTAAAACTAGATCTATTTCCCAACTTTATTTATATCTCAATTAAAAAGCAATATTCCTAGAAATGCTATTTTCAGAGCCAAAACTGGTTGTTTGGTTTTTAATTGTGAAATAATGTCCTTCAACTATTTGTGTGTCAGAATGTTCAGTATAAAGTAGGAAGACAAAGGACCAGTGGAACAGTGCATGAGTAGTATGTAAAACCACTAAGAAAAAGTAAAAAAAAAAAAAAAAAATGTAAAAATTAAATTGTAAAATATGTGACAGAATAATTAATTTGTATAATTAAGGCTCATGGTTCTGCTAAATGTCTTCATTTTTTAAAAATGGTCATTATGTACTATCATGTATTTATTTCATTTCTACAGCTAACATTGAGATCATTTTCTGTGGATATGTAACCAGAGGCTACATGCTGATGAATATTACAGCAGACATTCCTTCATAAGAGAGGACGCTATATAATCCTTAAAATCTTATCCAAATCTATGATTCTATGATTATGATTTACGTCCAAAGCTACGCCCTCTGTGCAGGAATGTTTTGAGAGTTCCTTAATGAGAATGAAGCACTTCTCTCCTGCAGTAACATTTTTTTTTTCATCTCCCTCCAAAGGACGGTAGACCTTGTTTCACGGTTATTTTTGAAAGTGTCTTTGATGGTAGCGCGAGTTCAATCAACCCCAACATTTACTGGCTGCCACTTGCCAACCTATGGACTAGGCAATGGGTCTGAGGATAATAGTTGACTTTTTGGAACATTTTCAATCATGTTGGATGGAGTGCCAAGGACTTTCTTTGCACTATTTCATTTAAACCACATGGCATCTCTATGAGATATTCCATTTTATTTTTATTTTTTTTTAAAGATTTTATTTATTTATTTCACAGAGAGAGAGAGAGAGAGAGATCACAAGAAGGCAGGCAGCGGGGGGGAGGGGGGGGAAGCAGGCTCCCCGCTGAGCAGAGAGCCGGATGTGGGACCCGATCCTAGGACTCTCAGATCACGACCCGAGCCAAAGGCAGAGGCCTAACCCACTGAGCCACCCAGGTGCCCCGAGATATTCCATTTTAATAAGCATTTTACGAATGAGGAAATAGAGAAAAAAGGAGGTTAAGTTACTTGCCCAAGGTCACACATGTGGGTAAATGATACAGCTCATGTACAGATCCACTCTGGCTAGCCCCTAAAACACCATGTCACAGTGCTGAGCAAGACCATTACGGCTCACATTACCCACTTCGTAAATTTCTTTTTCTTTTTATTCCTCTCTCTTATTTTTTTTTTATTGAATGTGGCCAAAAATTGTTCAGAAGAGCTCTTTTTGGGTTATAACTGTAGCCACATTTATAAAAAAGTGATGGTGTTTATAGCTTAGCCTCATCATCTCAGTCTACGTACTCTTTTTTTTTTAATCATGCTGCTTCTGATTGCTGATTATTTGCTCTGCTGTCTGTTGCTGTTTCTCCTCATTATTACATAGCCTGCTGCACAGCCAGGCATTCTGCTCCCATGTGTCCTCGTAGCGTTTCACTGCACGTTAGTTTGTCATAAAGCAGGTGGTTTCCTTTTATCATCCATCCACTTATTATGTCCTATGGAAAGGTCTAACTAAGATTCGACACAGATTGTTATATTCTACCTATAAAAACCCTAAAATCTGCATGGATATAGACTGAGTACACGAATACACAGCAAAATTAATAATATCATGATCCTATATTCTGTTATGGAGCATGATGCTACATTGGTACATGACCTTGAGGAGTTGAAGACATTGATCGGCTACTTGGTTTACCCACAACCATCATAAATTTTAGATAATCCAATGCAAACTTTCAGTGCTACAATGCCAGTGAAAAGAAGTGGTTTTAAAAAATGTATCACTGATAGTAAATTTGCTTTGTATAAAGGCTTTAGCAACCACCAATAACACCTGCACCAGTTAAAAATCTGACACAAATCAATATCCTGTACAATAGCAAGGATCAACCTGTTGAACCAGGTTATAATCCTAAACAGACCTTTATGTATGTATATGAAATTAAGAAACCATTTTATTGAGTGGCATTAAAGGAAAATGAAATATACAGTTGACCCTTGAACAATGCGGGGGCTGGGGGTACTGATCCCCCCTACGCAGTCAAAATTCCATGTTTAACTTTTAGCTCCCCCAAAACTTAACTGGTAATAGCCAACTGTTGCCTGGAAGCCTTACCAATAACACAAGCAGTCAATTGCCACATATTTTGTATGTCATATGTGTTATATATTATATTCTTACAATATACTTAACCAGAGAAAATAGAATATTATTAAGAAAATCATAAGGAAAACACATTTATAGTACCATACGGTATTTATTAAAAAAAAATTGTACAAATGGACCCATGTAGTTCACACCCATGCTGTTCATCAAAAGACTAGGTTAAGTGAACAACTACTTTGGATGTCTTTGATGTTATGAGAATAGGTGGTAGTTTAGGGAATGCCCGGCAGGTACCCTGAATATAGGCGGTTTTGTAGCTCAGTGAGTAGACTTCCACCTACTGTTTGCAGAACTGCTCTTGCCAGAGGCTGTGAGCACCACATAAAATATTTAATACATAACATACTATCATTTCAGTCTGTGGATTAGTGAACATTGGGGGTATGAAATTAATTTACTCAAATCCTTCTGAAAGTTTCATATTTCTCTTAAAGAACAACACTATTCTTGATCACTATAATTCATGTATTAAACACTATTACATATTTTTTCCAAATGTGCCTTCCTTGTATTTACAACTTGATAACTAGATTGTTCATATGTTTGGATGATTGTCTTGAGAGATTTTGATGATTCTTATAACATTTTAAAATAGCAGAGTTTTTAGGAACAATACCAATGAAATAAAATGTCATATAGTATATTTCTTGGTAACAATGATCTATAATCAATTGAATTTAAAAAACGTATTTATAAGTCAATAAGTAGTCTTGTTGCATTCTTGAGGGTAATCCTTGGTAGTGTGCTGGAGTCAGCTCCTATCAGGGATTGAGTGATGCTAAATTTTCAGGAATTGCAAGCCAGTTGTTAAATGTACCCATCATTAGAAATTACATAATATGAGGATGCATGTCCTTCAGCTTAATTACATCTATCACATCTCTATGTGGAGAAACCATGGGTGATGTGTCACCAAACATCTCCTCTCAACCGCAGGGTCAGTAAAGTCACATTAGTAAATAGAAATCCGCCATGGTGGGAGTGTTCACACTAAAGAAATCAGCAAACATTACAAATAGACACTTTCAACTTTAGGGGGAAGAAGCTATTTGTTAAACACTTACCAGAATACTGTGGCCTTTTATGCATGACATATCCTCTCCTCATTTACTAGGATGAGTAGATCAGAGGTAAAAACACAAAATTGCAGAGGATTCATTATTGAAGTTATTTTAACGTATCTGTGAATCACCAGTGACTACTGGTGGGCATAAAATTCTCTTCACAGCTAATTATTTCTGTAATAGGAACTCACTTTTTATGTCCATTGTTTACAAAACAGCTTCTAGAATTCAAGTGATTTTTTAAGTTGCTGAGACAAAAATGAAATAAAACAAAACAAAAACCAAGGTCAATGCATTTACTCAAGCATGCCAATAATGTGTGTGTGCGTGTGTGTGTGTGTGTGTGTCTAAAATGCTAGTCATAAGGTAAATTATAAAGGGGTGTCTCGGTGGCTCAGTCTGTTAAAGTGAATGGCTTTTGATTTCAGCTCAGGTCAGGATCTTGGGGTCCTGGGATCCCGGGATCCCCGATGCAGCCTCCTGTCAGGCTCCTCGCTCAGCAGGGAGTCTGAAGATTCTCTTCCTCTGCCCCTCCCCCTATTCACATACACTCTCTCACTCTCTCTCCAAACTAAATAAATAAATTATTTTTAAAAAGTAAGTGAGTTATATGATAGACAAAATAGAGGTGCAAACTACAAATGGCTCTTCGAAAGCCCAAAAGGGCGAGTGCTTAGGTATCCAGGTGAGGCTGGAGAAGCCAGGAAGACTTCATATAGGAAGTGACACTTAAGACAGGTTGTTGGGGGGCGCCTGGGTGGCTCAGTGGGTTAAGCCACTGCCTTCAGCTCTGGTCATGATCTCAGGGTCCTGGGATCGAGCCCCACATCGGGCTCTCTGCTCGGCGGGGAGCCTGCTTCCCCCTGCCTCTCTGCCTACTTGTGATCTCTCTCTCTCTCTCTCTGTCAAATAAATAAATAAAATCTTAAAAAAAATAAAAAAGATAGGTTGTTGGAACAAACAAAATTTCAAAAGAATTGGAAAGAAGGGAAAGGCATTAAAAATGAGAAATAGAAGAGAGAGAGAGAGAGAAATAGCCTAAGTAGAGATATAGAGGAAATGTAGAGGCATGAGTCAACTGTGATTTTTTCATTCATTCTAAAATCACTAAGCATCTACCACATGCAAGACATTGATCTTTGCGAGGAAATCAGGGAACCTGTATGCTGCGGTGGCTGAGGGTGTGGTGGTGAGTATTGGCAGATAAGGCTTTACAAGGAGACTAAAGTCAGATTTTCAAAGGTGTTGAGTGTTACCAGCCATAAAAATGGATGAGCTCGTGCCATTTGAGATAACATGGATGGACCTAGAGGGTATTATGTTAAGTGAAGTAAGTAAGACAGGGAAAGATAAATACTGTAGGATTCCATTCGTATGTAGAATCTAAACAAAACAGAACAAATGAATAAACAAACAAAATGCAGAACCAGAACTAGAAATACAGAGAACTGATGGTTGCCAGAGGGGAGGTTTTGGGAGGTTGGACAAAATGGGTGCAGCAGAGAGGAGGAGTAAGTCATAGCAAATCCCCAGCTGTATACCTGAAATTAATGTAACATTGTGTGTCAACTATACTCTAAAAAGGGCAGGGTGGGTGGGTGAGGAATGTGCCTGGTGAATCAGTCCCTTAATTATCCGACTCTTGATTTCACCTCAGGTCATGATCTCAGAGTTGTGAGATTGTGCCCTGAGTTGGGCTTTGTGCTGGACATGGAGACTGCTTGGGACTCTCTCTCTCCCTGTGTTCCTCTCCTCAAGCTGGCTCTTTCTCTCTAAGAAAGAAATAAAATCTTGGGGCGCCTGGGTGGCTCAGTGGGTTAAGCCTCTGCCTTCCACTCAGGTCATGATCTTAGGGTTCTGGGATCGAGCCCCGCATCAGGCTCTCTGCTCCGCAAGCAGCCTGTTTCCTCTTCTCTCTCTGCCTGCCTCTCTGCCTACTTGTGATCTCTATCTGTCAAATAAATCTTTTTAAAAAATTTTAAAAAAGCATAATAATAGAATATTAACTCAAAGAACAGAGTCAGGTTTCTCCTTTCAGATACAAAACTTACATTAAACATTTTCTTCTTAATTCAACCCAGCATTCTGACTCCCTGTCTCCATCCTTAACAAGGGATCCCCAGAAACCTGAAGGATTCATTCAGTACTAACCAGATATGCAAGGTAGCTGCTGACCCCCCCGACTGCACTCTGGTTACTAATGGCCTGGCCTAATTTAGGGTTGTCCTCACGGATATACTTTTTATTTTTTATTTTTTTTTATTTTTTTTTTTAAAGATTTTATTTATTTATTTGTCAGAGAGAGAGAGAGGGAGAGAGAGCGAGCACAGGCAGACAGAATGGCAGGCAGAGGCAGAGGGAGAAGCAGGCTCCCTGACGAGCAAGGAGCCTGATGTGGGACTCGATCCCAGAGCGCTGGGATCATGACCTGAGCCAAAGGCAGCTGCTTAACCAACTGAGCCACCCAGGCGTCCCTCGGATATACTTTTTAAATTAATTAACTATAGATCAATGTCACCAAGACATACTGATATGCTATTAAGTTCATCAATATTATTTCTGAAAACTCTGTTATTTTAAAGTTTGTAAGAATTATCAAAATCCATCCAGTCATTTAACTAAGAAGGTGTAGGAATATACCAAGAAGGCACAAGCTCTCAGGGAGAAAGCTCCAGAGGGCACCACCAGTCAATGACCAACCCGTCCATGTCCACGTGCACAGAGCTGATGAATAAGGTGAGTGCGCCCGAGCAAATGAGGGAGGGAGATGAACCTGGGGGTTTGATCTGCATCAGGGGGCAGTCCTGGTCTGGGTTGGAAAGGACATCTTTTTCCTAAATGACAGAATGTGCCTTCTTACACATGTTAACTTGGGGGATTGGTTTTTGGGCTTAAGGTTGAAATCCCCCATTGGTCCCTGTCCCCAAAGAACTTTCTGCACCAGAATGTAGGACTTTGGATGGGTAGTGGCTTTGTTTTTTTTTTTTTTTTTTAATCATTATTTTTAATGTACTAGCTGTCATCTCTGGAATGGCTGAGGTCTCGGGAACGGGAGCAACACATGGTTTGTGCATATGGTACAGAGACCTGGGCACACACCCCCGCAAACACAGCAGCTCCCTTCTAGACTCCGGCAGCCAGCAGGAAAGCAAACAGCGGCGCAGAGCCTGGTACCACCTGGTCCAAAGACAGGAGCGCAAGCACTAACCAGATATCTATGGGGAAACTCTCCCACGCCAGCCCTGTCCCGATCTTCCGTGAGCTTCTTGTTTTCCTGTTTTCTGGAGACTCTTCTCTCATGGATATTCTCATCCTGGGCACCCATCTCATCCCAGCTGCTACAGGGATCCCCAGCCCAGAATGAACTTTCTCTGCAGGAACCTGGGAGGTTTCCAAGCCACAGAGATTTTCCATCCTGCTGAATAACATTGGCACTGGCCAATGTTTCCCATCCAGATTGCACAATAGCGGGCTTGAGCTGGCACCGTTGACTGAAGCAGGCACCATGGGCTTAGAACCAGCCACTCCCTTCTCTCCGTCATGGCAAATGTTCGAAAGAGATGAACGAGGATACAAGGATTCTTTTTTTTTTTTTTCTTTTTCGACTTCAACAACTGATGGATGGTGGTACCATGAATGAACGCAGAGACTACAGGAGGAGAAGGGTGAGGAAAAGGGAGGAGAGTCATCCTGAGTTCAACTTGGGGCAGATTACATCTCAGGTGCACTCAGAATCTCTATGAGCAATGACTGGCAAAGAAAATAAGACTTGGGACTCAAAAGAGAAGACGGGGCTGGAATTATGGATTGGGGGCATTTTGCTTATTGACAATAGGTGCTGCTGTGAGATGTCGTTGACATCACCCACAAGGCCCAACTGAAGAGTAAGAAAACAAGGGGATGGCAGGAGCAGCTAGGCATCCATATTGCACTGTGAAAGATTAGCCAATGAAGAAGACCAAGGCAACACAGTCATAAATGTTGAAGAAAGACGGAAGCAGCGTTTCTTCTACCCAAGAAAGTAGATGTAAAAAGCACGCTGATGGTTCTGCATTCTACACATCGACACTCATATATGGCAGTCAAATAAGAGAGTCTGATGAAGATTTTACAAAGAGAGTGCTAAAATAACACATCTATTTTTCACAGTTAGATATTCTCGACCATTCTCTCAATGATTTTACACATCTTGATGGACAATGACATCGTTTAAGCTACACATTCATAGCCTATTTTGAACCTTTAAAAGTCACAAAACATGTCTTTGAAGAATCTATAGTTTTGCTTCTATGGCCAATGCCTCAAAGTACGGGAGAACCATCCTTGGGAATGAGAGGGTGGGACGTTACTGTATTCATAAATTAAACCAATATTTTTCATGTTCTAGGCTCTTTGATATGAACTGTGGTAAAATGAAAGACAGGCAGAGTCATTACGATTAGGGAGCTTACAGACTAGTTGGGGAGATCAACATTTTTCAAATAATATTATGCATATTACAAACTATGCTTTATGAATAATAATGAGTCACCATAAGAGTATAAAGCAGGCATCCCCGAAAAATAGAAAAGTTCTAAATGAAAAACAGAAGTGAGCTGGTGACGTTAAAAACATTACTTGTAGAAGGAACAATCTGTGTCAGAACTCTGTGTGGCCTTCTAGAGACTAAGGAAAAAAAAGGTCAATATAGCTAGAACACAGAGTGAGAAGAAGACACAAAGGTAAATGGAGCCAATTCACAGAAGCACCGTCCTCCTTTCTTCCTGGCACACAGCTAACCTACATTCCTCAATCTTATTTGTGGGTAGACACAGCCATGACATGGAGTTCCAGCCAAAGCAAGGTGAGTGAAAATGGCACATGTTTCTTCTAGAATTGTCTCACACAAACCCTTTCTCCTGTGATGTTCCATTCTTTATCTTCTTTATTTCCATCTGGATGCAAAGGAACCCAGAGAGAATCCTGGTTCTCTGTGTCGACCATGAACACACATTCAAATTTCATTTGAGTGAGAAATAAAAGTACAATGCCTTGCTTTGTTATAGAACCTAGGACTTTTTTTTTTTTTTAATAGCAACTAGTGTTGTCCTAATTAACATACCTGCTTTGTATGAGGAGTATACCTCCATCCACTACCAACTGTATTACCAGAAAAACAATGATTATATGGCTAAAAAAGAAAAGGAAAACATTCCAACAGCTTTATGAAAAGGAAACAGGAGAGCTTGAGTGTATGTGAACGAAGGTAACAACAGGAGATATTGAAGGAAAGACTCTGTGGCAGTCAAACAGGGATGCAGAGTAAGGAAGACAGACATTGAATAAGGTGACCATGATGGTTAATACATGTGTCACTTTGACTGGACTAAGGGTCCCCCAGAGAGCTGGTAAACATTATTTCTGGGTGTGTCTGTGAGGGTGTTTCTGAGAGATTAGCATGAGAGTCATTGGACTGAGTAAAGAAGATCCCCGTCTCCAAAGGGTAAGCATCAACTGATTCCTTGAAGGCCTGAAGAACGCAAAGGCAGAGGAGGAATGAATTTGCTCTCCCTGGCTGAGCTAGGATATCCATCTCCTCCTGCTCTCAGATACTGGCACTCCTAGCTCTGCAGCCTTTGGACTTGGAACAGAACTTATACCTGTGGCTACTTTGTTCTCAGACTTTCGGGTTTCAATGCAAATGACAACACTGGATTTTCTGGACCTCAGCTTACAGATGGCAGATTGTAGGCCTTCTCAGTCTCCACACTGACTGTGAGCCAGTCCCCACAACACATTTCTTTCCATATGTCACTATATATCCTATTGGTTGTATTATTTTGGAGACTAATACTAATTCTTAGAGAAGAATTATGGTGAAATGGTACTTTATAATTGAACTATGAAGAGGTCAAGTATTGTAGATATTACACATTCTTAAATGCAGCAACTAAAACATATGATTTCATATCAGTTTCTATTAAAAAACCCTCAAATTATTGTTGGTTTGAAATTACATAATATATATATATATATGTTATATATATACATTACAGATGCATAGATACACGCACATGTACTTACACATCTAAATAAACACTTGTAGGAATTTTCTTTTGGTTAAAAATGTACTTCAGGGAATATCTGTTGTAATGACATAAAAGGATAGTTTAAAATGCTTTTCTATTTCTACTCATGAAGATTTATTTTTTGGTATTCCAAAACTCAAGTAGCTCAATTAAAAAAAATTCCAAATTTATATAGTATAGAATGAGCGTTGCACTCTTCTAATCACATACTCTAAACTCATAAATTTAAGATGTATGCGGTCTTCCCAGACATCTTTAAAAATTTCAGAAAAATCCAGAAATATGTGAGTCCATCCTTAAACTCATTCACTGCTCTTTAAAGTTTTGCATTTTAAAGCCACATGGTGAAAATTAGCTGTTTATTCCAGTTTGCTTTTTGCTTCCACAAGGTTTGATGTCACCAAAGAAGGCATGGATGACAGAATGCTCCACCCCAGCCACCACTTTCTCGGTCCTTGTGTACACATCCTGCCTTTTTGTATACCACTTATCATATCATAAGGAAATTAATCACTAGATATAAATATTTTCTACTAGACTGTCAGCTCCTTTGAGGTAGAAAACTTATTTTTCTCCTTTCTATATTTCCAGCATAAAGACTGGTTTATCACATCCTTAAAATTTGGGCATTACTTTGCTTAATACATCAATGAAAATATTGCTCTCACAACACAGAGTTCTGACTTGCAATGTGAATAAAGGTGAAATGGGAGATGTTGCCATAATCTCGAGACTGTTCACGCAAACAGACTAATTTCCCAAAGCTGCTGTCTTGAAAAAAACATTAGGAAAGGAAGCACTTTTCATGCACCATGACAGGTGCACACACTCACGCATATGCTCACGCTCACCTTTCCTGTCTTTGCCCAAACATGGTTAATACATGTGTCACTTTGACTGGACTAAGGGTCCCCCAGAGAGCTGGTAAACATTATTTCTGGGTGTGTCTGTGAGGGTGTTTCTGAGAGATTAGCATGAGAGTCATTGGACTGAGTAAAGAAGATCCCCGTCTCCAAAGGGTAAGCATCAACTGATCTTACATCATGTCTTAGGAGATGGGATTTTCTACTGGCACTCTGTATGCTAGATTAGTGGGTGGGTGTCTAACTTGGAGGGGCAAAATTTCCAGGTTTGCCTTTGATAACTTGTCAATTTCATCCCTCATTCTCAACTCTGAATTCCTAAAATAACTTGGCTTTAGGAGGATAATGCATCAAAGATATATCCATGGAATCAGTTTGCCCTTTTAGATAAACACGTTATTTAATGTTATGTGTTTTAAAGCATTTGCACAAATTCCTCATTTAATTCTTGTGCCTCATTTAAGATTCAAGACTCAAAACATGTGGTTGAGGGTAGGGAAAAGATATTATGATAGGTATTGGGCAAGGAATCTCATTACCACTGAAATCTTTTGATCCAGTGTGCAGACTAATGTCATCTCATATGGACCCTGCTCTCTGGCTTCACTTTTTGGTGGGAAAGATTTGCAGCCCAAGATGAGGTGAATTCTAGTTATTATTTAGATGCTTAATCAGCACTCCACCATCTTTACCAGATCAAACTCAATTTTTTTCAAGGCCTTCCTCTTTTTCACACAGTGACTCTGGGGACTCTAACTAAACCCCCAGCTCTAAAAGTGACCCTGACTGGACAAAGGATAATCCCCTAAACTTTGCAATAAGTTGTTTATACACATCAGCCAGTGTTAGACCCTGGCTTTCCCCTAACAAGAGAGAGAGAGAGAGAGCTTCAGAAATGGGCATGCGACTGTTCAAAACAGTATGGATGATCCTCAAAAGAAAAAAAAACAAAAACAGAACTACCATAGGATCCAGCAATTCTACTTCTGGGACTATACTTTTTTTAAAATGAAGACACTCACTTGGAAAGCTATCTGGACCCCCATGTTCACTGAAGCATTATTTATAATAGCTAAGACATAGAAATGACCTAAGTGTCCATCAACAGATGAATGGATAAAGAAGTTGTGAGACACATGTGCACACACGTACACACACACACACAGATACATAATGGGTTATTCAGCCATAAAAAAAAAAAAAAAGAGAGAGAGAGAAAATCCTAATTCTGCCATTTGTCTCTTTGGAAGATGAATGGACCTTGAGGGCATTATACTAGGAGACATAAGTCAGACAGAGAAAGGCAAATACTGTATGATCTCACTGATGTATAGAATCTAAAAAAGAAAAAAAAACTCATAGAAAAAGAAATAAGATTTGTGGTTACCAGGCTAGCAGGGGGATTGGATGAAAGTAGTCAAAAGGTACAAATCTGCAGTTACAAGATAAGTAAGTACTAGGCATGTAATATACAGCATAATGACATGAACTAATGCTATGTCATCTAGACATAGATGTCATCTAGACATACGAGAGAGTAAATCCTAAGAGTTCTCATCACAAGAGAAAAAGATCCTTTTTTATTTCGCTTTCTCCTTCTATCATATTGACATGAGATGACGGAATGCTAACTAATTGTGATGATCATTTCATAATAAACTGTATGTAAGTCAAACTATTATGCAATACATCTTAAACTTATAAAGGGATGTATGTCAATTCTATCTCAATAACACTGGGGAAAAATGGGCATATGATCTAAATCAGGTCATTTAGACATATAGAGAAGTCTGGCCGCAGGGACAGCTTCTAGCAAAAGAAGCTTCCTGACTATGACAAGAGCGCTTCAGCGCTCTTCCAGATGATGTGGTGTGAGGATGTGTGGCCAGATTTCTGTTACTAGCTATTATGAAGGAGGTACCTGAAGACACAGCCAACCCAGGAAGGAATGTACACCTTCCTGGTGTACCTTCTCCTGTACCTTCCTGGAGAGGAAGCTGGCATCTCCTGCTCCTCGTGCAAACCATGTGAGCAAATACATTCTTTAGTTGTTTCAGCTAGATTCAGTTTGGTTTTCTGTTACTTACAGCTGAAGATACTTTTCTGCTATTTTTACCATTTTAGGCATGCTACTAAGCATTCCCTAACTTAAATTTACTGCAACCCGATGAGTTTGATGATTTGTACTTTACAGATAAGACTGAGCTCAGGGGTGTTCCGTAACAGGATCAGAGTAACACCAAGGGGCCATAATTTTAAGCAAGTGTGTTTTCTTCTTCACTTCAAAGCCTAGGAGTTAAGCTGTTTCACTTTGAAAAATAAGAAAACAAAGCCTAACAAATTATTTCAGTCTTTCTCTATCAGCACTTTCATGGCTTATTAATCATTCTGAAATGTTGTATCTTACAAAAATGGCTATGAAAAGTTAGGCAGCCAGGGCCAACATTAACCCTGCTCTATAAATACAGATTTTTAAATCCACCTATAAATATATATATATATAAAAGACACAAACACTTGTCTACAAAATAAGCAGAACACAAAAATGCACTCATAAAAAAGAGACCTCAATTCCAAATCGTTACTGTAAAACCAGCTCTCTTGTACCAGGAAAACATTACACAATTGTATACAACTATAGCTCATGTTACTTAGGGTATTTTTCTAAATTTAATTTCAAAAGGTTATGTCATTCATAACAAAAAGCAAATATGAGTAAAGCATATGGGTTGAACTCGTTCAAAAGTAACACTACAGGAAATCGATGTTTATGTAAATTACATTATCCTTAAGAATAGAAAAATATGAATATAACAAGAACTGGATCGATCTTGTCACCCCAATACGAGCACTGCTTAAAAATACGTATTTTTTTCCTATTTCATAAACATTCTCTTGTTCTGTGGTCTTACAACAGTTCCAGTCATTTCTTAAACAACAAAACCCAAACTTTCTGACACACCTCCCCTCTGCATACAAGTAATCTGTGTCCTTTCTTTGCTGTCCTCCCAACTTCAGATTCTCCTCTTAACTTCATTCACTCTGTCCCCAGCCGGGTTACATAGTCTCCCACTGGGCTCTAGAATAGCTTAAATGACAGTGAAGTGTAATTCCAAAGACATCCGTATGCCTTCCCTACCTGACTTCTGTTTCTTTAGTGAGGAGTTCCTCCTCCTCTTCCAGGAACCCGCGCTTTCCCAGGGTTCCTTCTGGCTGCTGCTTCTTTTCTACTTTTTCAGATTGCTCTTTGGCCCACCTTTCAGCAAACAGATCCTCAAAGCTATGTTCTTAATTTTCTTTAATTCTCATTTGACATGTTCCACCTGAGCAAGGATGCCATCTACTCCCAGGCTTCAATGATCGCCTACACGTGGGGGGCTGTGAGAGCTCCCACTTGGGAGCTGCATTTCAGCAACATACTACAAGGGAACTATGTCCCAGATATTTCAAGAAGAGAACCAGATCTCACGTGTCACCTCGTGACCTTGTAATGAATATTCAATATATGTCAGAAGGGGGGTATATATTGCTATTTGGAAAGTTAAAGAAAAAAGCAAGAAAATAAATTCCTTTTTTTTTTTTTTTTAGATAGAGAAAAAGTTCATTTTGCATTATTCTCAGACCCAATTATATTATATTTGGTAAAATCTGTGAAAAAAAAAAAACGCATTCAGAACAATCTGGTCTCTACAATGCTAGGAAAAATCTTAGCCCACATTACTTTCATGCCTCTGTGCTGTTCCTTAATCTGGATAAGGCATTCTAGAGTTGCCCATGTGAGAAACACTGAGATCACAAATCAGCACCTGCAATTCCAAGTGTCTGCCCTTGTGACTTTCAAATCGAGGCTCATGTTATAAATCAGTGTTTACTTTCTTTCCCAGTAGCATCTTAATATCTATTGCACGTCTCTTATGATCAGCAGTTACAGCATTCTCCAGCATGATAACCTATGTCTTTGGGGTGTCTTCCAAGCCTGCTCGCAGTGAATTTAAATGATGACATAACCTCTATTTTAAGTCAGGTCGTCCCAAAGTATCCTCTAGAGAAAACCCACCTGGTTTGTCTTTGTGTAACTCAGCAACAGAGAGAAACTTAGGATTATTTATATGGCATGCAAAAGACAAAACCTTTGTCAAAATATAACTTCAAGATCTTTGGGAAGTTATAAATGATTTTGCTATGGCGAAATCTTTCCTTGAAGACACCCAATATCAGATCCCTCATGACAGCAGAGGACCTAGGAAGGTTTGCTTACAGGGGAGAGAAATCTTATTTCCCTAAGTGCCAGACCATTCTTTCCTTAGTCACTGTTGCCGTTGGCATCCTTGTATTATAGCTATATATGCACGTGAGCATTCCTCTATACTGTGAACTCCTCAAAGTTGGAAACACCCAATATTACCAACTCTTGCCCACCATCTAGATGCAAAAGGAAAGGAGGCACCGAGAAGAGACACAGCCAGCTTGAATAGGGCTACTGTTTTTTGGCTATTAACTCAGGGCCGTCCTTCTTCTGTACCTTAGTGTTCAATGACAACAAAAATAATAATTACATTAAAAAAACATAAATATCATTCTCATTTTGAGTTTGAGAAAAAATACTGTCTCGGAGGAAAAAAAATAAAATCAGAAAATTCAAAGGAACCACTTTCTCTACTAAAAGTAGCCATCAATTTTGCATTTGCCGCAAAGCACCACATTCAATTTTGACCCTTATAAACTGGTTTTTAAAAGCTACATTGGATTAATGCACTTGATTTTTTTTTGTGACCTAAATTTTCTCCTTTCGTTCTCAACATGGATCATGTTCAATAGTCTATCACCGGTTAAAGTATCACTGCTGCTATAAAAAAATCCCAATTCTAAATCAGATTTATATATTCTTGAAAAAGTATAGCTATTGCTATTATGATTTGTCATTGTCTTGCTTTGTTTTTTTCATAACATGGAAACATTATGTATTATTGCAAAATAACAAAATAAAAGAAAATATCTTAGGGGATGCCATAATGCCAATGTTATTACTAATGGGAAAAGGCACGACAGTTTCTTTCATTTCTTGCACTTAAGATCCTGTTTAAAAAAAAAAAAAATGAGCTCTTTCTGTAAACCCACATTTTTGTCACTTAGTCATGGAGGTTTAACAATTCAAGGATAATTTACCATTCTGACATGAGACCAGATCTCCACCAATTCTTTGATGTGCATATTTTGTAGCACTGATCAAACATAGAAGGTAACAATTGTCAGACAGCCTCGTGGAAGGCTCAATGTTGCTTACCTTCCAGAATTTTGGAATCAAGTCATATTTGACAGTTCCATCAGCTGAATTAATTTCTCAATTTTCTCTAATGGCCTTTTTTGGGGAAGGGTGATTTTTAGCATATATTTTGAGGTGAGAGTGTCATTTGGTCAAATGTACATAAACATTCAATTTATCAACATATATGGCTGATTTCCTGCTATTATTCAGTCACTGATCTAGATATTGGGACTAAAGCTGGTTTAAGCATACAAAATTTCTTGCCCTCGCTGAGATTAATTACATTTTAATAAGCAGATTATCACATAACTCCTCAGCAATTCTAGGCTTCCTAAATATGACCTCAATAGATAAGCATCTCGTTCTTCTCCATTACAGGTATTTAATATGCCAAACATCAAATATTAGGACAAAGTATTAATGGGTCGGGGTACTGACCAAGCAAAGGGGAAAGACCAGAGTAGCAGATAATAGTTTGGGCTTTGCCCCCAAGAGAATTTGGGCTTGTGTTCTAATTTTCTTCCTTATTTTGAGATCTTGCTGAGGTATTTACTAAAACTCTCAAGTTATCAGTTTTGTTTCTGCTTTTTATTTTAATAATCACCTTTTTCAGAGTTGTTTTGGGGATCCTTTAATTGTGTGAACTATTTTAAATTTTATCTTATAGCAATTACTCAAGGTAATAAGGCTGCTAGAAAGTTGAAGTCACTGCCTACTCCCCTCCAAAAACTTTAAAATCTAATTTGAGATGCTAAATTCAATAAAAAAAACAAACAAAGCCATATGAATTTACTATGTTACTTTCTGCATGTGTGTGTGTGCGTGTGCGTGTGTGTGTGTGTGTGTGTGTGTGTGTGTGTTTTAAAAGAGAGAGAGAGCGTGCCTGTGAGCACGTGTGAGCAGTGGAGGGAGGGGCGGGGTGTGTGAGTGGAGAGAGAGAATCTTAAGTAGGTTCCTTGGTCGGGGGAGAGAACCATTCCAGACTTCATCTCAGTACCCTGCAATCATGACCTGAGGTGAAATCAGAGTTGGACACTTATGCGAGTGGCCACCCAGGTGCTCCTATGTTTCTTTCAAAACAAAATCTCGGGGCGCCTGGGTGGCTCAGTGGGTAAAGCCTCTGCCTTTGGCTCAGGTCATGATGTCAGGGTCCTGGGATCGAGTCCCGTGTAGGGCTCTCTGCTCAGCAGGGAGCCTGTTTCCTCCTCTCTCTCTCTCTGCCTGCCTCGCTGCCTACTTGTGATCTCTGTCTGTCAAATAAATAAATAAAATCTTTAAAAAAATAAAAATTACATAATTTTAATTTTCTAAGTGAAGCATAAAATCAAATGTTATGTCCTGGGCTCTTGGTGGGAATGCAAGTTGGTGTAGCTGCTTTGGAAAACAGTGTGGAGATTCCTTAAAAAATTAAAAATAGAGCTACCCTATTACCCTGCTATTGAACTACTGGGTATTTACCCCATAGATACTGATGTAGTGAAAAGAAGGGCCATCTGTACCCCAAGGTTCATAGCAGCAATGGCCACAGTCGCCAAACTGTGGAAAAAACCAAAGTGCCCTTCAATGGATGAATGGATAAGGAAGATGTGGTCCATATACACCATGGAGTATGATGCCTCCATCAGAAAGGATGAATACCCAACTTTTGTATCAACATGGATGGGACTGGGAGAGATGATGCTGAGTGAAATAAGTCAAGCAGAGAGAGTCAATTATCATATGGTTTCACTTATTTGTGGAGCATAAGAAATAACATGGAGGACATAGGGAGATGGAGAGGAGAAGGGAGTTGGGGAAAATTGGAGGGGGAGACGAACCATGAGAGACTGTGGACTCTGAGGAACTGGAAGGTTTTGGAGGGTTAGGGGGTGGGAGGTTGGGCGAGCCTGGTGGTGGGTATTAAGGAGGATACGTATTGCATGGAGCACTGGGTGTGGTACATAAACAATGAATTCTGGAACAATGAAAAGAAATAAAAAAAAACAATAAAAATTTTTTAAAAACACAAATGTTATGGATAAATTATCCCTGATAAATTTCACAGCTACAAAATCATCCCTATAGATTGATAAATCAGAAAAGCTAAACACTAGTATTTAGTACTTAGACATTAGTACTTAGCACTTTATTTTTATTTTTATTTTTTTGTACCTAGCACTTTTAAAATCATTTTAATAGGAAACATGCCTTAAGGATAGGAAATGTAACTTCTATGAGGTTAAAGAGTGAGGGCAAAGCATGTAATTTGAGTCACTTTTGGACATGCTGCCTGGGGTGGGTCTAAAATTGCAGAATTCTGAGCAGTATAAGCACCACATAAGAGCTGAGACGCGGGATCAGAAAGAGGTTCTGCAGAACACGGATTAGCAACAAGGGTTTCTCTTCTGCAATATCACAGACTGAGAAACTTGAAAGCAAGTCGTCATTTTCATGCCAATAAATTCTTTTGCATCATGTAATAATGAAGTACCAGAAATTACATCTTATTTTCCATTCAGTGCCATTCATTATTTTTTTGGATGCCTCTCAGATTCACGTGAGGGGCTCGAATTAAACAGTTTGCATGTACAGTGATTTGTAGTCTCTCCCGGGCACCAAATCTGTGAGGTGATCAATGATGACCAGCGTTGTCTTTCAATGACCAAGTCTCCAGTGGGTAGTTAGCCGCAAACCCAGCACCCTTCGGACTGATTTGAATGCTTAAGCGAAGCACTGTTTAATTTGTGGAGCTTTCTGGTAGGCTGCAAACCTATTTACCATAATATTAACTTTTCAGCGGGATGGCATTTTGGCCGGCAAAAAGGTCTGAGGTGGTTCGCGTTAGGACATTCTCATTAGTCAAGGGGACATTGTGTGTAGATGGCTATCTTATCAATACAATCCACCCTTAAGATATCTAGGAGCTGTTTGCTTATTTATAAGTCCTATCATATCTTTCCTTCATAGAGCTCAGCAGGGAATGAGATTTTGAGGAGTAACCATTTGAAACCAGATACAAATAAACCTTGTTTAGAAAATGCTTGATGAGTACGAAGTTCTGAGAGGAAATCAGGTGTTGGCTATTTTCCCAAATGAAATATCTCAAGACCTGGAATTCCTCTGTTGGATCAAACATGCAATGAAATCATCTAGAAAAATCGATTTCATACCATTCATAGCTAGAATATTTATTTAGTAGGTATGCAATTAAACTCAAAGTAAACCAGTTTAGCTATAATTTGGGGGGGCACAAATTTCAAGGGCAAGGTCATGTGCTATACATAGTTGAAGATCATTTAAAGAATTTTCCCATATGGAAAGTGATATGAAGCATCCTCTTAGAACTAGAAATAATTGAAAGGAGAGTTTATAAGAGAAAAGATAAAAGAGAGAAAATGTGACTATTTCTTGCTTACTAGAGTCTAGAGCAAATAGCAAAGCCACAGCTGTAAATATCCTGCAGGTTGCAGAGCACGAGTCTGGGAGTTTACATCCCGGTGCTTACCGTTTAAGGGTTGCATGATACGGAGCATGATACTCACTTCTCTAAATCTTAAATACTCTTATTTATAAAGTGGGGATAAAAATGATATTTAGGGAATATCTACATAACAGAGCACGTAAAAAATGTCTAGCTATAGTTAAGTATTCAATAAACAGGTAGTCACAGTAGAAACAAAATTTAAACATTGAATACATTGTACCTCCTACAGAATTCCTTGAAGAGTAGCATGATGCTACTTAAAACAATTAAGGACCTCATTTGCAAAATGAATCTTATATGGATTCTTACGTATCTTATTTAAGGTTGTGTTTTTCTGAGCAGAGGATAAATGACATGTGTTTGCCTAGGATGCAAGTGTGGGATCCCAGCCACAAATACTGTGTAATGAGAAATTAAATATTTAACACCTCAACTTTTCTCTGAACAAAAATTAATACAGACTTACTAATGAACACTTGGGGAGGTGGAGATTTAATATTAGCTCCAGGAAAAACGATTTCACTCAATTAAGACTACACATCTTAAATTGCAATTGTGAGGCTTACTTTCTACTACCTGGAAAATATATTCTAACTTTGAAGTATCCCATAATGAACAAAAATGTCCTTTATAACACTTTAAAATGACACAAAGCAGTCAATATTAGAAAAACCAGGTGCAAATAATACAAAGTATTAAAATAATTAATAACCAGACATAAAAAATGAAAAGCCCAATCTACAGAGAAAAATCCCATGAGGACACAGGAGCAGCAGGAGCCCTGATCTGGCCTTTCTCCGAGCAGGTGTCATTCCCCTGCGCAGCTCTGTGCAAGGGTACCCAGCCCTTCCAAGCAGTCCTAAGCAAAACGCAAAAAAGCAAAATTATTGATCTCACTCTTTACTTTCTGAAGCAGTGAAAAACGAATGCATTAGATATTTACTTAGAGTCATTATAATTAAAAATGAAATTAAATATTACTGTGTTCAAACTTTTAGTGCATTTTAAATGAGCAAGGGAAATTGCTTGAGAAATATGGATCTTGTTTAGCCTCCATATAGTTATTCAACCATTTTATCCTTACATGCTAAACTTCTTCTGTATGTTACCCAGACAAAACTCGAGTCTTTTTTTGTTTTTTAAGTTGAAAATTTTCTGACGGGCTGGGTTTATATTTTACATTTTGTCAGGAAACAAGTTTTATTTTCATTTTCTTAAAGGATGTTCTTTATTTATTTGTTTGACACAAAGAGAGGGAGAGAAAGAGAGAGAGAGAGAGAGAGAGCGCAAGCACAAGCCAGGGGAGAAGAAGAGGGAGAGACAGCAGCAGCAGACTCCCCGCGGAGCACAGCCCTGGGATCATGACCTGAGCTGAATGCAGACATATAACCGACTGAGCCACCCAGGTGCCCAGGAAGTAAGTTTTAACATCTTAATTAGATGAAAACTTGGATATTGTGATAGAAACTATAGATTCTTCACATATTATTGACACCAGGACATTCTATAATCATTGAAGCCCTTTAAAATGTTTAACTTCTAGGGGCGCCTGGGTGGCTCAGTGGGTTAAGCCGCTGCCTTCGGCTCAGGTCATGATCCCAGGTCCTGGGTTCGAGCCCCACATCGGGCTTTCTGCTCGGCAGGGAGCCTGCTTCCTCCTCTCTCTCTGCCTGCCTCTCTGCCTACTTGTGATTTCTCTCTGTCAAATAAATAAATAAAATCTTAAAAAAAAATGTTTAACTTCTTAAAAAATAGAAATTAGGATTGCAAAGTCCAGCATATGTATATCTTTGAAGGTTGTGGTGTACTTTGGTAAATTTATGCAAATCTGTTTATGCAAGAAAGAAGCTCTAAATCCTGTCTCAGCACAAAAGTAAAACCTAACCACAGAGGAAGCAGAAGTCTCAGCAGATACGCATCTCATACCTCCATTCAAAGGAATTTAATAAGCTTCTGTTTTTAACCAGCAAGGGCATTACTGAATCCACTCTACAGTCCTCCCTCCATTAAATAACAATGACGTAGTAAGATTTTGTTAAATAGTTTAGGGTGATCTAATTCATGTACCAAAGCTAAACAGAACTTGAAATTTACAAAAATAGATGTTGCCAAATGACAAAATTATCAGATACTAGATAACTTTTTTTTTTTAATTTGGGAATTCCAAATGAAAGCTTGCTGTGTAGTTGATAATGTGGAACCCTCATGATATGTCATTCCTCCTAAGCTCTCCTTAGTATGTGGAGAGTCATTGAAACATAGTATTTTTCTTTCTTTTTTTTCTTCACTTTTCCTTCCTTCCTTCCTTCTTTCTTTTTATTTTTCTATCAAAATATAGTATCTTATTAAAAAAAAATTCTAACAGAGTATTGTTATTTCATTGCCTAAATATATGAAGCTAGAAAAACTCATTATCCACACAGAGAAAAATATAAAAGTACTATTTTACATTTATTGCTATGGTCTGAATCTGTGTGTCCATTGAAAATTCATATGTTGACGATCTTAAATGCCCAGTGTGACAATCCAGATGCCGAAACACAGTCTTAAGAGGTAGAGCAGTTGAAAGGGGCTTAGGTCAGGAGGGTGTTGAAAAGACTATCTTTCACCTTTTACCCTCACGAATGGGATTAGTGGTCTTAAAATTAAGATCTCACTGAAATCCCTCACCTTGTAAGGACACAGCAAAAGTCAGAAGTCTGCAGCCCAGAAGGGGGCCCTCACCCAACCAGGCTGGCACCCCAGTCTCAGTCTTCCAGCTTCCAGAACTGTAAGAAATAAATTTCTGCTCTAGAAGTTGCCCAGTCTGTAGTGCTTTGCTCTAGTGGCCAGGATCCATAAAGGCACAATCCATCTCTAGCACTCCAGAATTGGGGAGCAAGAAAAAGGAGGAATCCTTGCAGGTAAATCCCTCAGAAAACTGCAGAAAAAGTAAGAAGAGATTAGGAGTAGGGCTTCCAAGGATGCAGTGTTCATCTCCCTTTTAAGCAAAAATGCAGGAAAATGTTTTCCCCAGCTTCCTGGCCTTGGGGATGTTACCAAACTTACCAGTCCTCTGTCAGAAGGAAATGGCAAAATGATGAAGTATTGCCTAAAATATCACAATCACAACCACAATCAAGGAGCATAAGAGCTCTAGGACGTGTAGAGGCGGAGATGAGGAATGCTGATGGACCTGTCTGTGACCTGCCTTGGGGCTCAGAGCAAACACTGCTATGATTTCTGGTGCCCTTCGTTCTTTCTAAACGGCCTGGCCATGGGCATTGGAGGTTACATTAATCCGCATAGTTTTAGGCTATCCGTATCATCTACAGAGAACTTTGAGCCCCTAAGGTTGTGAAAAATGTTCCCTGGCTGGGAAAATTCTCCTTTTTAAACAGAGCTTTCCCTCAGAAAGCATTTTCTCTTGTCTAAAGTCCATTAAATAATGGTCAAAATGGAAACAAAATGGCAACCTGGAAAGAAAACCCAACGTGTCTTATCACCTTATCACATGCGAGTCCAATGTCTCAAAGGATCCATTCATGATCTCTCTTCGGGATCCTTTTAGTAACTTAACAAGGTTGTATATCCTGTGACAGTACCCAGTTCTTCACTGTCATCCTCTCCCACTGCAAATTACACACAGATGTTTGGTGCTTTCAAGCCAGATGTCAGCACATTCGCAGGTGTGGAAGCCTCTCTATTTGTACACAGAATGTGCCGCTGCCTTGCATCACAATTCCTGTGTGTCTTCTCCTTCCTCTCCTGCTCCATCCCTCTGTCTTTCTTTTTCCTCTTCTTTCCTAAGCCGTTTACAGACAAGATGTAAGCCATTCAGTCATTATTTGTGGGTTAAAATGGCACAAAACAAACAGAATTAACAGCCATGGGTTTGCTAGGGAGTTGAAGTTTTATAATATTTTTCTACCAAGTTTAGAAAGTTTTTATTGCCCGAGAGACTTTGACCATAAAATTTCTCTACTTTCCATTCAAACTTTGTTCCCACTGATAACATATTTCACTTTCAAAAGTTGACAACCTGGCCTTTTCTCCTAGTATTAGAATCCCCACTGATAACTCACCATTTTGGATAACTAGAATAATTTAATAGGTCAGTTTAAGTGATATTTACTTAAATATACTAAGATCATGATTAGGTCAATCCTGTTATTTAATTCTTTAAAATCTCTTTCCAAAAAATTATTAATTGATAATTACAAATAAATATTTACTCAAATGGGTAGGCTTTAAAAAAATTCTTCTGAAATACTAGGGTTTAAATAAAATGTATTCCCAAAGTCAAAAGTGAACATTCTCGTTTTTTTTTTTGAAAGAATAATACTTCTTTCTTTCTTTCTTTCTTTCTTTCTTTCTTTCTTTCTTTCTTTCTTTCTTTCTTTTTTTTTTTTTTTTTGTTAATTTCTTTTCAGTGTAACAGAATTCATTGTTTATGCACCACACCCAGTGCTCCATGAAATACGTGCCCTCCTTAATACCCACCACCTGGCTCCCCCAACCTCCCACCCCCCACCCCTTGTCTTTTTATAAAGTTTTTATACAGGCTGAGGCTATTGGGGTTCTATCTTTTCATGCCTAGCCACTGGCCTTTTGTCAAAACTCATCACTTTGACAGGAATGGATACCTAAGAGGGAAGCTGAAGGAAAACAATGGGGAAATGAGACAAATGCAGTTTGCAAATGTGCTTGGCACTCTGATGCTTCAAGATAAGGTTTTTAGCCCAAAAGTAACAACCTCAGTACTATGGGAAAGTTCACCAACTGGGTCAATAAGCATATCATTATTTACTACTCCTGTGGCTTTCAAAATAAATAAGTAAATAAATAAAAATTAAATAAGATAAAATAAAGTAAGATAAAATTGAGGCATCTGGGTGGCTCAGCTGGTTAAGCACCAGACTCTTGGTTTGAGCTCAGGTCATGATCTCACAGTCTTGGGATTGAGCCCCAGTGTCAGGCTCTGTGCTCAGCGGGGAGTCTGTTTCAGGATTCATTCTCTCTCTCTCTCTCTGTCCTTTTTTTGCTCACTCCACCGCTCATTTTGCCCCTAGCACCAACTCCTATTAAAGAAACCATATTTTTGTAGAATATGGTTATTTCTACCCAAGGTCACACATACCATAGGAAATGAATCAAATGTACTCTGCCCCGGGGAATTCAAGACGTAAAAGGGCGCCATCCTCTTTTTAACTACTTATGTGTGACTTTGCTTTTTCATTCTGTTTTATCTATTTTATTATATTTATTTATCTATCTATTTTATTATAGTCTTGACAACCATGATAGCAACATACTATATTTAAAAATTTTATCGAAAATTCCCCATTTTCGGAGTAAGTGTTCAGGCAGCCCTCCCACCATGCGCCCTGTGTTCTTTGGGATTTCTGTTACCCGCAGATTCTCAATGTCACTTCCTCTGGATGTCACCAGGGATTATCAACACAATAACAACAACAACAGAAAAAACAACCAATAAAAAGCAGACTTGGTGCTCAAGTGAATTTGGGAAATTTTAGATTAAACTGGCCCGGTTTAAATAAGCCTCTGGGCTTCTTGACTTCCCATGAATCATAATATGCTGATGTGAATTTGAATCTCTAAGATTGTAATAAAGTGTTTAGTGTCTTTAAATTCAAATAACCACAGAATTCCCACGGGTAAATGTTAAATGTATACATTGACTATGGAAATCATCACCGTTTGTTAACTGAGAGATAGACCTGCATCAATTCCCAGCTACCTTATAAAAAAAGTCTAGGTTTCGATATTCTTTATTCCTTAGTACAGGAAAAAAACAAAAAACAAAAACAACAAATTAAAAAACCAATCCAAACAACTCTGAGCGTAAGAAATGAAATGCCATGAACATATATACAGATACCCACTATTTGATCTAAGATATGGCATTACCTTTACACTCCCCCCAAAATTAGAATTGTGAGGCCAAAAGGTTCAAAAATGCCTACTCACTGTAGTCTGTTCTATTTGAGGAAGTCAATTATTGCATTAGCTAATGATTCCTGGCCAGTCAATTATTTCTTGATAATCAAGGAGTGGAAAAGAGAGAGGTGCTGTGTCTACAGACCACTGTACTGAGGCACCTTAAGTCAAAATTCATACGGAAATTACTATGCAGTAAGGAGCTCTACTGATGTACTATCAGTACTGAAAGGGAGCAAGGAGACTGGGATAACTAATCTCAGAAAGAAGTAAAGAAAGCACAATGCTTCTCCTTGCAAAAGTCGGTGAGGTGACTTGCACTCCTTGTTATGTCTTTGGTGGGGAAAGAAATATACATGTAGCCCCTGAAATGGGCCTTGGGAGTTCATGCATTTAATTACTGTCAGAACCATAGAAGCTACAGTGACTTTTCATAAAATATTCAAATACATACTTGTGAGGCCATCTCGTTAACAGATCTTGACACTGTCTTGTCGGATAGGAAAGTTATAACAATGTAGATAGGGTGACACGTGACGCTGTCTTACAGGAAATTCATTTGGCCATCTGCCTACCTCCACAGACACGGTGCTTTTCTTTTCTGTAATATCACTCACAAGGAGCAGGAAAAAAAATGCTTTTTTGTGCTCATCTGTGACCCTGGAAATTGACAGTAAGCTCTGAGCTGTACTACCTAGAATAATAGTTTCTACTGCATTCATGAAAAATAAAACTATCATGAAAATAAAACTATTATTTTCCAAAAATAATTAAGAGGCCATAGGTGTACTGAGCGAATAAGCGGGGTTTTGAAAAGGATTAATTATTTCATTAATTTTATAAAATTAATTTTTTTAAATTTATTTGACAGAGAGAGAGCATAAGCAGGCAGAGTAGCAGGTAGAGAGAGAAGCAGGCTCCCTGCTGATCAGAGACCCTGATCCTAGGACTGACCTGAGCAAAGGCAGCTGCTTAAATGACTGAACCACCCAGGGCCCCCAGGATTAATTTATTTTACTGAGAAATGAACATTAAATTTTTCATATGGATATCAATGAGCAATATATCAGAAATTGGTCTTCCTTTCTTTCAGAAAAACTCAAGATAAAGTATGCAAGTGTAAATCACACATAACTGGGTATGAAATAGATAAACAGAAAAATCCCCACAGGGAACCTGGGGCAGAATACTGTTAGTCTAACGCCAGAAGTAGCCAAGGAGAAAAAGAAAGATAGCAACTTGTTATCTACTTGACTTGGGGACACTCCTAAGTACATTATCTCATTTAATCCTAACGGCAAACCTGCGAGTAAATATAACCATACTATCTCCATTTGGTTTAGTAAATTTAGTAAATTGGTAAGCTCACAGATCTAGGAACTAGGGAACCAGGATTCTGATGAAGTATTGTCTTCCTCTCCTCTACCCTCCCCTCTCCTCCCTTTTGTGTTTTCTTTTCTTTTTAAAAGACTTTATTTATTTGTGAGAGAGACAGAGAACTAGCCGGGCGGGGGTGCAGTGCAGAGGTAGGAGACACAGACTCCCTGCCAAGCAGGGACCCTGACAAGGGGTGCCATCTCAGGACCCTGAGATCATGACCTGAGCCCAAAGCAGACATCCAATGGAGCCACCCAGGCGCCCCCTGAAGCAAGTCTTTCTGACTTCAAAACCCAGCCTCCTTCCTTTATAGTATTTGGAAGGCATTTTCCATGGTGAGGAGATGGTCTCTTTCCACTAAAAATCAGGGGAATCTGTAAACCTGTCCTTGAGGCAGAAGTACTGAGACAAGGATACGTTGAATCAAGAATTCCTAGGCAGCCTTCACGAGGATGTGTCATAAGAAGAAGGGGGTCTGTAACCTCCAGATTGATAATCCCACACAATGAATGCATTACTGCCAACACAAGAAAACCGGTAACTCGTATTGATCTAAAGGTGGACGAAAATGTCTACCCTCTGAAGGAAATGCGAAGAGAATAACAGAAAAAAGAATGAGGAGAATTAGACAAGAATCCTGCCAGAGATAATGACTCACCCAGGTCTGACCAAAGTTTCTATTATGACCCCAATTAGGAACTTTTAACAGTTGATGATGCATGTTGTTCAACAGTAAGTTTTCAGCATTTCATCAATCCCTTTGTCATGTATTAGATCTTCTGAAAGCCCGAATTTGAAGGAAACCATTTGGATCCATTGCACATGGATGGATCTCCCCAGTGACCTCGGCAGAAGGTGCTGGTGCCCTGACTGACAGGACAGTGCACTGTAGGTCAAACCTAGGTGTGATTCAGATCTGAGAGAGGGTACAGTCCTCACAATTAAATATCTGTAATTTTACATTTCTATATTAGCAAATTTGCAAAATACTTCAGTGTATGAAAATGTTCCACATTAAAATGCATACCCAACTTAATCAAGCTTCACTGAACAGCATTAATTTAACCATTTAAGACAGTGAAGGTGACAACTTAGTACTTTTTCTGATATATCCTTGATAAGAATTAGACTAATCAGGAATGGAAACATAATTGAGTAATTCAGTACAAAAATAAAGTTAAATTAAACTGAATTATCTCAAGGCATAATCCTACTTTAAAATTTCTTTTTACCAAAAACAATGAAAATAGTTCTTACACTGTGGTCCAATGATCAAAACTCTATTTTTTTTTAATTCTATGCTTTCAAATATCATTAAATTGGTTGATACTCGAGTCTAAGTCTATTTGTTTCAGAAATTTGCTCTGAAAGTACTAAAGTGGTTAATCAATTGTCTTTTTTTTGGACACTTGAAGATAAAAATGAAAAGAAAAAATATATAGTATTATGATTATGTGTCTTCTTTTGAAAGAACTTTTGCTAAGGAAGAGTACAGTATGCCAAGACTGAGAATTGGTTCTTCTATTGGCTGGAAAATGTAGTCTAGGTGACCAATAAAGTCTCTCGGAGAGTCTTACTATTCTAGGATCTAACTCATTTGTTAGAGAAGTATGTGAGGGTGGGGTGGGGAGCAAGTGTCTTTTCTAAATTTCAGGTCTTTTTCACAACTGTATTGCCTACTGAGAACGGTGTATCATAACTACATCCCATCTTTTGAACCAGGAGAGAAATATCTAATGTAGTTGTCTCTAGTTTACGGTGTGGTTCCAATCAGTTGCTATAAAGGCAGAGAAAGAAGTAACTTTAAAAGGAGAAGACAAAGTGGTATTGAGAAGTCCTTTTCTTTTTGGTTTTAACCTAGATGCCGAAGTCCAAACAAAAGCTGTGAAGAGCTTCCTGGGATCCCAGAAAAACAAATCTGCAGGAAAAGATTTATAATCCAGATTAGGCTACTTGAAAATTTTCTGTCAGTGGAATCCTTCAAGAATGAATTCCTTCCAGGACACCTGGGTGGCTCAGTTGGTTGGACGACTGTCTTCGGCGCAGGTCATGATCCCGGGATTCCAGGATCGAGTCCCACATCGGGCTCTCAGCTCCACGGGGAGTCTGCTTCTCCCTCTGACCTTCTCCTCGCTCATGCTCTCTCTCACTGTCTCTCTCTCTCAAATAAATAAATAAAATCTTAAAAAAAAAATGAATTCCTTCCACCAAAAGCCTACAAACTCAAGGAAAGAGTCTTAGCAAAATAATTACTATGCGATGCATTTGATTCTCCCATAAAACAACAAAATAGTTCCCCACTTGCTTCCTGGAAAGCAAAAGATAAAATCTTCATTAAAAATATAAAAGGTCATCTCCCCTTAGGAGAAGTCTGCTTGCGAACCGGATAGAATTTATTGCTGTGTGCTTACGTTCCTGATAAATATTGCACAATCTTCAGGACGATGAAAGAAATTACTATGGGGAAGGACTAGAGCATCAAGCGGTCGTCAAGTTCACGTCGCCTGAAAGCGGATGTGTGCTGTCTGTGAGCCTACACGGGTGACAGGCAGCTTGGTGGTGCAGGTCTGTCCCGCAGGAGCTCAGTGGCAAAGGGTTTGCTGCCACTCCTGAAACTCTCGTGATTTGCCAGTGAATATGCATGAGAAGCTAATTTGCAAGGATTCAGTGAAAACTAAGTGTTTTGATGAGGAAGACTGAAATAACAAGAAGGGAGGAGTGGGAAAATGGGATAAATATACCATAATCCTTGATTACTCGGCAAGTACAGCAGGCATTGGAGTTTATCTTTTCCTTAAAGCTAGCAGTTTTATTTCCTTGCATATTTTAAGCATGACATGGACCACAGAGGAAAGGGAATGAGAAACACTCGTATAGCTCACTTTAAATGGGAAATGAAAATATGCAGATTTCCTCTTAATGACTTTTAAAAAATAATTTTATGCCTACCTTCGGAAGAGATCTTAAAGATTTTTTCTCAGCAACAAAACTTCTAATTTACCTATAGACCACAAATGGTTTTCTACATCTCATCAGTCTTATTATTCATTAGTTTTACCTTGATTCTTTAGAAAGAAAAAAGCCAAAAGGGAACCGCTTCAGCAATGGAATAAAAAAAGCACAATGTAAGTTTTTCTCCCCTATATCTTTATTATCCCTGAAATTGTTAATCAACTCTGACATATAGTATCCTTCCTTCTGGAAAGGAATCTGTTATTTAACATCAACAGCTAAAAAAAATGCCCATGAATACACCTTCTTATGAACAGAATGAAATCCCTTAAAAGGATTTCTAGCTCTTTTTTCTTTTTAATTGAATTTCTCCAAATTGTACCAATGGCTTCCGCTGAAAACATGTACTCAGCAAATGAATTAGTGGAACTATAGAAACTCTCACAAAACATCTGCCTCGTACACGTTGTTCAGGAACCTTGGAACCTCACGTTGCTTCCTACGTGGCGTGTGTGTGTGTGTTTAACCTCACAAATAACTGGGTCTAGTGTTGAAGAAGAAGAACAGACAATTAGAATTGAGTGAAAATAGTAAGACTTGGACTGACTGGGAAAGGCAGAGCTGGACTATTGTGGTACAAGAAACCCTGGGTTAGGAATTAGATTTAAATTTAAAGCTTGGGGGCGCCTGGGTGGCTCAGTGGGGTAAGCCGCTGCCTCTGGCTCAGGTCATGATCTCAGGGTCCTGGGATCGAGTCCCGCATCGGGCTCTCTGCTCAGCGGGAAGCCTCCTTCCCTTCCTCTCTCTCTGCCTGCCTCTCCGTCTACTTGTGAGCTCTCTCTGTCAAATAAATAAATAAAATCTTTAAAAAAAAAAAATTTTAAGCTTGGGTCAGCCCTTAGTCAACGAGACCTTGGGCAATCACTTCGCCTTTCAGATACTCACTTTCTTATCTATAAATATGCATAATAATGGCTGTTTTCCTTATGGGAGTCTCAGGATGTGAACATATTTCCTTAACTACTGAGCACCATACATGTTACCTGCTTCCTGTAAATTCACTTGATGGTGTCTGGCAGTCTTGTCTTCCTATCTCAGTTGTATCATTGGTAAAATCGAAGGAATGGGATCAATCCTCTTTCAGCATTGCTAGGAGATCCAAATGTAATTACTTTTAATACAAAATAGATTATGGACCGCAGGCATGGGATGAAGCAGTTGCAGAGTCAAAGACAAAGTACCAAAAAAATAGAGGGGTGAAGAGCAGTGCCCTGGGGCTACCATTGTGTGTGTCTGCAGGTTGGGGGGGGGGGGGACAATGAAGAGAGGAAGCCAAAATAAAGAAAAATATATTAATTATGAGTTTGAAACAATGGGATCAAGTCATAGTATTGCTTCCAGGTAGATAACAAATGATATATTATTAGATTTGGTCAATAAAATAATTCAGAAAGAAACATGACTTTATTTAGACCTTAAAATGGCCATGGTCATTGCCCAATGACCATCTGGGCCTTGGCCTCAGGACTTGTCAGGGTTTCTTGTGTGTTTTCGATTGACTTTTCATGAGACTTAGACCTCTCATCTCTCTTTCTTTTCCAACTTTATTAATTTTTTAAAGCAAACAGAGCTTCCAAATCCTACTGTTTATCTTTATGTTCACGGACATGTGGAGGTATACAAGAGAACCTGCCTTCACCTAGATGCCACTCATTGTGGCTTCTAGATTTTAAAATACATTCCGACATAAAGATATGAATTTGGATGATCAATGGCCAGGAGGGAGGTCAGGCTTCCAAGACCAGCACTGTAAGTCCAAATCAGAAAATAAATAGAGCAGATGTTGGTTTTAACCACGGAGAAGAAAATACAGTTTTCTCAAGAGAAAGTGAAGAAAATAAGCACTAGAAGAAGTCCATCCACTAGCAGGCTGTGTGGAAATCTACTGAAGACCTAGCATCCATTAAGTTCTGATGGCCCTAAAAAAGTGGGTTAATCAAACAAAATCAAAGCATGCTACTCTCCTCAAAATATTTATTTTTAACTACTTATTATGTGTGATACATTCTTTAATTCTCTCAACAGATACAGAGAGAGAAATAAAGAAGTGAATTACTGCCTTAAGGGAATACTACTGGTAAAGAACAGAATGGGACTTCAATCAGGCTAGTTTGCTTCTTACTCACTAACACAATGTTGCCTTTTTGTGGAAGCAAAAGGCAGCGTTCCATCCCCAGCCTCTGCTCTGGTCTGTGTAGCTTGTCCCTGTATCCTCCCAGAGCTTCTCTTCAGGGAAATTGTATTCTTTATTTCAAAATGTTAGTAGGAACTTCCTTTCTTATTAGTTGATTAGATACTTAATAAGAACTTGGTACGTAACAAGACACTTGACAAAACCTCTTGCTTTGTCTTCTGGTTGATATTTAGACTTCATAGAATAAGGGAATTTGACTTACGGATGAATGTAGGGCATTAGAAGGAAAATATAAGAATCTGAGTGAACACCTCATGGCCTAAGAGGTTGTCAGACAGGCTCACCGGAAACCAGATGTTTCTCCAAGGACAAACATCTCTCTGCATAAATGAGGTGGACAGTGTTTCATTTACAGGCTCACTGTTACCATCTTTCCTGAGCATCCATCCCCAGCTTATGGAGGAAATTAAAAATATGGGTTTGAGGTGAAAATGAAAGATTTTGTGATGTGGTGAGGAAAGATAATCTCTATAAACTTTTCCCAACATTAATTCCTTTGCACTGGTCTTAAGATATTGCATTGCCTGTTCCCATGATGCCAGCAGACATCTTGAGATCAAGAAGTATACTTAAATTCTGTGAACCAAAGAGCTCTCTGGCTGTGCTCTATTATCCTACCACTCCAGGGAAGGCAAGGTTATTAAGAATGTTTCTAGGTACCAGCAACTGGCAGTAAATGAATATTGATTAGATAGTTTCTATGTGGCAATTTCTTTCACATGTTCTCTGGTGGATACCGAGAAAGGAGGCACCGTATTCTGTGTCCCAAGGATCTAACGATATCCAGTATTAAGAACACCATAAGATGAGTCTCAAAGTTTCTCAAATGACACTCAAGGTGGGAGCTACGAGAGTTCAGAGTGCCATAGTTTGGAAGTGTTTTTGAGCCTGTGCTCTCCCTTGAACTTCAAGGACATGTAAGATTTGAAGGACAGGAAAGAATGACACCTTCCAGGCATGAGGAACTCCAAGAATAAGGCTGCAGAATTGGGAACACCAGTAACATTTGGGAGACGGGATGAAAATAAACATGTAGCTAAACCAGACGGTCTCTAAGCAGAGGATGCTCCTGAAAACTTCACTGAGCACTAACTCAATTAACTTGTCCATATTCTTAGTCAAAACATGAAATTTAACCCCGTGTCTGCCATCAGTCCTGTATGCTCAGATAAGTAAACTCTCAAACTCTGTTTTCTATCCATCACATAATGATGCTCGCTCACAGAGCAGGAGCGTAAGTGTGAATCTGTATGTAAGAAACCTCATACAGTCCCTGGTGTGTAGGTTAGGCATTGATATGGTGTTTTAATGCAGGAAAAATAAATGCAATAAGATCGGATTATCTCCTCACGAAGTTAAATTTTAGTCTTAATTGATTGAATCATGAAATTCTTTAAGTGTTCTACAGAAAGCCTAGAAATTGAAATTCAGTTTTAGCCACAGATTTAGTTAAAAAATGAGCTTTATCAAGTGCTTTTTGTTTCTTTGTCATACAAATGAAAGATAACGGCCATAAAATTTGACTGAGGTTTCAAGGACATGCACGGTAGCATTAAAAATAATTTAAATAATGCTAAATCATAGTTGTCATTAAGTGTTGAGGCAAAGCCCATCTTAATAAATTCTACCAATATTTCTAAGTCAGACTATTGATAGCACATATTAGCATTTATTACATATTTGTCTTTAAATGTGTCACATTGTTCCTTGTTCAATTTAATGTTGGTTCTATTTATGAAGTACACATTTTATAAATTACCCTAACATGTATATTTTCTATATTTAGAATTTACAAATGAAGGGCAAATCTTTTTAACCACTTAGAACCAACTTCAATTAATGGAAGCTCTGATTCTCATTTTTAAAAGTTAGCCTAGGGGCGCCTGGGTGGCTCAGTGGGTTAAAGCCTCTGCCTTCGGCTCAGGTAATGATCCCAGGGTCCTGGGATCGAGCCCCACATCGGGCTGTCTGCTCCGCAGGGAGCCTGCTTCCTCTTCTCTCTCTCTCTGCCTGCCTCTCTGCCTACTTGTGATCTCTGTCTGTCAAATAAATAAATAAAATCTTTAAAAAAAATAAAAAAAAATAAAAAAAATAAAAGTTAGCCTGTCCAAAAAACAAAAATGCCTTCAAAATGCAAATAAAAACTTTTTTCATTAATATCATTTCCCCCTAAAGAAAAGTCATGCATATCTTAAAAAAAATCTATTATGATTTGAGATTGTTTTATATCAATCCTGTAAGAGCCAGAACCATGTCATGCCCTGTTCCAATCTTCTGTTGAAGACGTCAGCAGAAAGAAGAGGAGTGATTTATCGATAAGTTAATGAGATAAAAGTAAGACTTGAATCTCCTTTTGGGGAGATAACTTTTATTAAAAAGCAAGCTGTAGGAATTTTTCTATCCCTGGTTTTTACTGGTAGTCTTTTGACAGCTGTTATACAAGATGATGTTGTTGTAGTTCTTCTCTATGTGGAATATTCCTTCTCTAACACGCATTCTGCATTTTCATAATGGCCCCTTTAGCTGGTGCCTGCCAGGAAGGTATGTTCCGTTTGCAAAGATTAGATACCACCTCTGTGGAATTACCTAAAAGGCATCCCATCCACTTCTTGACCTAAAGGGAGAAAGCCCCCCTCTACTGTCCTTACAGAAGTCCCTAATATTAAAGAAAATATAGAAGAGATTTTTTTTTAAAGATTTTTATTTATTTATTTATTTGACAGATAGAAATCACAAGTATGCAGAGAGGCAGGAAGAGAGAGGAGGAAGCAGGCCCCCTGCTGAGCAGAGAGCCCTATGTGGGGCTCGATCCCAGGACCCCGAGATCATGACCTGAGCTGAAGGCAGAGGCTTAACCCACTGAGCCACCCAGGCGCCCTAGAAGAGATATTTAGAAGGCATCATTACAACTCTCAAAGTAACCCAGAAGGGGATAGGAAATTTATTTCTATATTTTGTGTTACAAAGAAGAAAACACTTTTTAAGCGTTTTTGTTTATTTATAGTATATAATTTTCCCTGGGGTTGTAATCTCAAGAAATGGTCCACTTAATTCCATATTTAATAAATGCTTACTATTCGCAAATTCCTCTGGTGATATAAGCACGAGTGAGAAAGTAAACTGAGGTCCCTTGAGTTGAAAGAGGGGAGGTAGAAACCAATACATAATCAAATAATGAGAGCAGGATGTGTTGAAATGCTGGAAGAGAGATATGGATGAGGTCCTCTTGGAACCTTAGTTAGGAAAAGATGAAGGGGAGGTCAGGAACTTCACTTTAATGATGTCAAATGTCACTCTTGTGACATGACAAATGACACATGTCCCCCTCTACTCAGTTGACATAAAAGTATCACTGCTTACTCGACTACAGCAGAATTCTGATGGGAATCCTGAGACGAGCAGCTGTAGGGAGGCTGGGGATGATAGCAGTTGAATGGTACCAACAACAGCATCTCACAATGAACCTCCCAGAACTGAAGAAAAGCTTAGCCATAGGAGAGATGCTTATAAAAAAAAAAAAAAATGTCGGGCCAAATATATACACCACCTGGCTACATTACATAATAAATGACCTGAATTTTAAAAACTCTACTGAAAGTAATTTATACAATTCCATGGGTATATGCACAGACTCACTGGCACTGAAAAGAAGGCAGCAAGCACAGTAACTAATTTAATGCATTTTCCACTTGTGTACATCTTGACTCAATGGAAGCAAGACAGAATCAGATAACAATCTAATTATCCTGCAAAGGAATTTAGCAATTGACGATGGGATTAATATAATAACAGTATCCCAGCTGGAATTGGCTGTAGTAGTTGCTACTGTTTTATTAGAAGATATTAACCCTTTTGCAAGCAAATAAAGAGCTTTAAATGACAAAAGAAAACAATTATTTATTTTAAATACTAAAAAAAAAAAAGGACTCAAGTTAAAATTTGTGAGAAAACATTAAATGACCAGATGTGCAGATGTGAAAATATGTGTAGTTGGGCAGACAGGAGAGGAGGTGTTTAAATGGCATCTATTTAAAAGAATTATGTCACGCTTACTATGTAATTTAGATAACAGCTTAAGAGCATCCAGCAACATACAAAACACATTTTATCCAAAGTAGGATGAAATGATCTTTAACACTGCATAATGTATGGCTAACAATAGGTTAAAATACAACCACAAATGACTGGACTAGATCTAAGAATTTATGATATTCAAGAGAATATAGATAAGCCATGGCAAGTAAGAGAATGCCTTGTAAACAGGAAATAAAAGGATTAGATCTTCTTGGTTTATTATACTTTTTTAATAAAGATTTTATTTATTTATTTGATAGAGATCACAAGTAGGCAGAGAAGCAGGCAGAGAGAGAGAGGGGGGAAGCAGGCTCCCTGCTGAGCAGAGAGCCCGACAAGGGGCTCGATCCCAGGACCCTGAGATCTTGACCTGAGCCAAAGGCAGAGGCTTAACCCACTGAGCCATTCAGGTGCCCCTGTTTATTATTCCAAATACTTCCAAACATAGTATTTGTATGCATTTTTGTTAGTTTGTGGGAAGCTAGGAGACATCTGAGAAACTCTAAGACAGCAAAGGCGCCCCGTAAGTCTTTAGCATTTGAGAAACAAATCAGAGGCACATGCTCCAGATGTGATTATTATAACCCTTTAACTATGCTGATATCTAATAACCTTCAAAAGCTTTTTCATTATCATCCTAAGGAACAGCAATGATTTTTCATTAGTGAAATAAGTTTCATTAGCGAAGGAAGGAATGTGCGCTTGCTAAGTTACCATGTGGGATCTCCCACCACGGGCATGGACAGCATTTGAAACTCAGTGGACTTGGTCACCTCCACTCTTCACGGCTGAATCCCATCAGGTCCCATGAGCAACCACTTCTGGAGGATGCTTTGGCCTGATTCCAACTAGATGACAACTAAATCCTGCTAACAGAAAATTGCCATATCAATCTAAGTGAAACAGTCATACATGGTGTTTTCAATGTACCCTAAATGACGAAATGCTGAGATTTCATTAAACTCTCAGGAGTAGATTTTATGACTTTTTCTGCTTGATGACTAAGAAGAGTGTGAATGGGTAGTCTAATCTGACTTGTATGATTTGCTCTCATTGTAACATTGTAATGGTTTTATGAATGGGCAATAGAATTGTAACTCCCATCTCTAACAAAAAAATACCAAAAGATACTGAAAAGGAGGTTATCAACTGTGGACAACCAAACTGGCTTAGGTCAGTGTGCAACATTAACCCCCCCCCCCCCCACACACACACACAGAGTACATATAATTATCCAGGTTTGTCCAACCAGGGAGTAAGGGAATGCTTAATCAATTAGATAATTAATTAGGAAGCACTGCAAAGAAGCATTACTCCTAGACTAAGTATTAAAACAGTTGGGCCCCAGTCTTATTCTAGTCTAATTTGAGCCACAGTCAATGTCTGATAAAATCTCTCATTCCTAAGAATTCTGGATTGAATGACTTATTTGGCTATTTCCAATCCTAACATTCTACAAATTCTGTAAAAAATGGAAGGCATACTCCTAAACTGTACTCTGATAGAGAATAGGATTAATTATAAAGACACGAGAGGTGTCTGGGTAGCTCAGTTGGTTAGGCGTCCAACTCTTGGTTTGACTCAGGTCAGGATCTCAGGGTTCTGGGACTGAGCCTTAAATTGGGCTTCTGCACAGTGGGGAATCTGCTTCAGGATTCTCTGTCTCTGGCTCTCCCTGCATGCTTTCTCTCTCTCCCTCTCTTTCTAAAATAAATAATATTAAAAAAAAAAAAAGGCACTACTTTCCCAGAATGCCTTTCCAGAATACAGTGAGATTCACCTCCAACTATTCCTTCCCTTGATTCTAACACCAGGACTAAAACATGGTCATTCTAATCTCTTTTAGAATAGTATCTTCGCCTTCTTGCCTGGGAAGGTAACAACATAGTACATACTATCTCTGATTTGTTTTCTCCTGCCTGTTCTTCATTCTTTTCTTGCTTTAAAAGTTTCTCTCCTTTTGGGGAGCCTGGGTGGCTCAGTGGGTTAAAAGTTTCTCTCCTTTCACAACCTAAATACCTAAATACCTATTTCCTACAATTTCCTCCCCCTTACAGCTTGAATGGCATTGTTGGGAGAAAAGTCGGAAAACATACATATCGAACAAACAGATCATTTGGCAAATAACCATCACTATGTACAACCACATTAATTGAAAATTGTATGTTTTGAAAAATTTCATCCAATTTGTACAGTGATGCGCATAAGCCTCGTCCAAGTCTTAATATCTATACAATTGTAGAAGGGTTATTTCCCCTGTTAGTTTAATCAGCCAGAATAATCTGAAAAGAACCTGGCCGTGTAGAGCAAGATTCTTCAAGTCTAATGCTCCCGTGTTTCTCTTCCATGTGGAATTATCTGTACCAGAAGCTAATCCCTTTCACTGAGGGAAGAGAGATTTACAAAATAGTGCCAGGTCACAAATGTCGGATTTCACTAACTCTCTTCATCTCTCTGCTGCCCCCTTTGCCCCTGTAAATATTATGCTTTGCTTCCTAAATAAATCGTGCAGCCATTCTTATGAGGAATGTTTGTTTCGGGCAAACACCGGTTCCGCTGAAATGATTAGAATTTTCACCAAGCTTGTCTTCTTCATATGGATTTTTCTCACTGGATTTTCTTACATGCTTAAGCATTTCTGCTATGCTTTTGTTCCTGGAAGTGCTATGTTAAGAAAGATAGTCACGGAGAAGTGAAAGAAAGCGAGGAAGGGAAATTTACCTTTATTAGGCATCTGTCCTAATGCTGGCATTGTTTCTACCTGGTTTACATGGCTTATTTTATTGCCTTTACTATCAACTGTGATGTAATTATGGTTTTCTTATTCTATGAAGGAGTGCAGTAAATCTAGGTAAGATGAAGTAATTTATCCAGAGCTGCAGGCTAATAAGGGTCGAGGTCAGAAGTCAAGACCAGGTGTGTGGGATACACTCCCCTGTGCTCTCACCGTGCTTTACTGCCTCCTCCATCTCCTTCTTGGAAATACTTCAAAACATGATACATTTAGGTTATATTGGTAATTTTAGAGTAAGTTTTTTAATTGCAACTTTAGCAAAAAGAAATCTGATGTTATACCCTAGAAAAGATTTTAACAGGGAAAAATCCTGTTTCTTCATGCATTTGTCGAAAAAATAATCAACACTGCTGGCATACTACTGGGATCTAATAAAGCCATTAGGCATTCCTATTTCATGGAGCTTAATGAGAATGACAGGTGTGGCAAAAACAGATCTCTTTTTTGAGGGTATTATATGCTAGGCACTAGGCTGCCGCGTTACACACATTAATCACGAAAACTTTGCAACACTTCTATATGTGTATCAGCACCTCTTTGTGCAGAAGTTGAGTTGTGTGACTCAGAAAGTGTCCCTCATATATCATACCATGTCCTCACACCACCCACTGTGGAAGAAGGTTAGATTATATACAATATAATTTTATACCCTTTTATCATTCTCTGAATTCTCATGTATGTATGTATCTCTTCCTAAAGTCTACAGACTTCCTCATGGCTGCTTTTATCTGTGTCTGAATTGGGTGTTTAAAAACACTTGTTATATCGATGGGTCCCCTGGGAGGTGCCATTGGCTCAGGTTGTGATCTTGGGGTCGTGAGATCGAGCCCTGTGTCAGGCTCCACAATCGGTGTGGAGTCTGCTTGAGACTTCTGCTCCCTCTCCTTCTGGCCCTCTCCGCTTCTGAAATAAATGAATAAAATCTTTATAAAAATAAACAAAAAATAAAAACACTTGCTATATTGAAAAAATTATATATTTCAGATAGATAAGAGAATAATTCTGTGTATAGTCCTTCGCTTCTTGTTTACATAACTTAAGTCATGTAAGCAAGAAGCGAAGGAAAGGTTTGTTTTCCAGGTGGGGGTCAGCAGGGGTAGGAAGGTGTGTCCGGAATGGATCAGATTCAGCCTGAGCCACACCACCTCTTTAGCTTCTCAGGGGATGTTACTGGTGCTCCCTGAGGGAGGAAGAACTCAGGTATGGAGCTCTCTGTGCTCATTCATTCCAGGAGAGGTCTCCGCAGCCAAGGACACTAAGTCCCTGATTGAAGAGTAAAAAAACCCTGCGGTGAGATGATCAAGATCGGAGCCCTGACTCTATCTCCCTTTTGGCAAATAAATTCATCTTTCTTAGCCCCCATTTTCCTCATGTGGAAAGTGGGGAAAATCTCTGGAAGTAGATTCCAGGAGAGTTATGAGGTTTAATGAAAGAAAAAGTAAGCAAAGTGCACTTTGTGAACACTCTTTGGTACATGAATTCATTTTCCCTCTTTCTACCCTGGCTAACTTTTGTTTTGTCAAAAAGGTCTTGATGGCTTTTGCACTGACCTGCCTCGGGGACTCTGTGCCGTGCAGGCCACCTGTCTGGGCAGCTGTCCGTGGCCAGAGCCCTGCATGTCAAATTTAGAGTGAATAATAGCAAGAGCGGGTAGCAGGGCTGGTCCTCACGCTACGTCCCCTGCTCTGCAGACAAACAAGGAAACGGGGCCTTCTCTAGAAAGCCTAAAACCTTTAAAGCATTATACCACTTTCACCCCCCCAAACAAAATAAACCAACAAAATGAGACAGAAGAGAGGGAATGATAGGAAAAAATCTGGGGGTCTTCTGAGGAACTTACAGGGGAAAAGAAAGACAAACACAATATAAACTTAAAAAAAAAAATCTGTCTTAATTTGGTCAATATGAAGGATTACAAAAAGAAAATGATTTCCAATGAAAATATGTTGTGGGGATCTTATTTGTTTTAGAGCAAAATCTCCTTTAAGAAAACATTGAAGAAATCACCATGAACAATATCTTAGGCTCCAGGGGTGAAAAATAATTCCTACATGGAGGAGGAATTACTATTGTTAAAAACTATACAATGAATATTTGTTAGGGGCTTCAAATCTCACTATTTCACAGGAAAAACATTGGCAAAGCTATATGCCAAGGCAGAAGGTTGAAGCTACTCAGCCATCAGAGCGTAGCCTAAAATTGTTTGAGCCAGGATTCGGTTGTGTGCAGACATTTCTGGCTCAGATTCAATCACCTTCTCATCAGCTGAGAGGGGGGAATGGGTGTTGATACAGATATTTGACCACCAAATGGAATGCCCCAGAAGGACAACCACTGGACCATTCCCACACAGCGTGCGTGGGCGTTCTCACACATCTTGCATTTGTTTAAACCAAACAAGACAATAAGAATGTTGTGTCAGTAAATATAAATAGTTACGTTCATATTTACCTAATAAAAGCTGACGGTTTGGGAAATGTATGCAGATCACAAGAACAGGGATCTTGGCAAGGTTCTCACTTTTATCACAGCACTGGTAAGAGCACTGCTCTTCCATGTCATAGAAACCCATTTTTTTAAGAAATGGAACCTCAGTATTTTCATGGCGTTGCATTGACTGTTCACTGTGTGATACATCAATTTTTTTTTTTTTTTAAGTAGGTTCCATGCTTCAGGGTGGAGCCCAATGCAGGGCTTGAACTCACGACCCCGAGATCAAGAGCTAAGTGGAAATCGAGAGTTGAATGCTTAAGTGACTAAGCCCATCCATGCACCCTCATATTAACTTTTTAAAATATCGTACTTCTTTAGAAACATTTTTGTAGTGACCAAAATATATTAACTTAAACTTTCTTTCAAAGTTAAATAAAATCATTAGTCCAAATTTTATGAAAACCAGCTCTTCCCTTGAAGAGAGACGAACTGGACTTTTATATCTAAAAATAGAAAAGCACTTGGGCAACTCGTTAAATCCCTTCTAAATAGGAAATGTTAATAAGTAAATAGATGCACAATAGAAAAATCATTTGCTTATCTGTTGCATTAAATCCTTTTCCCACAAAATATATCCCACACTAAACATTAAACGAAGAACATTTAAAACAAAATTACTGATAGAAACTAACTGTAGTATTTAAACCAACTGCTTAAATTTGGTCACCTCAGTACTCAAAAACCAATCAAATCATATAAAATGTGAGATAATAGTTTTTAATAGATTTCCTACATATTAAAGTCAGAAGGTAAAGATAAATCTATGTTCTAGGTTTCCGAAAATAGTGAGAGAGATAACAATGTCAGGCAAACTGTGGACACAATTTCATGTGTCTGGATAGTCAACAGATACGTGTTAAGTACGCATCGCATATCCAGCATGGTTCTAGTGTGGGCTGGCAACAGTGAACACAAGGGACTAAACCTTATGTCTCATGGAGCTTTCTCTCTGGTGGGGAGAGAGAAATAATACAGTAATACGGGGAATAGGAAAAAATTTTGGAGGGGAGGGATGACATTTTAGACAGTATGGCAAAGTAAGGCTTTACTGGGAAGGGACATTCTAAGTAAAGATGTGCTGGGAGTGGGGAAGCCAAATGCCTGTTCATTTGAGCAGAAGGCAGAGGGGGATGGGGTGCATGGCCAGAAGATGTGCAAGTTCAGGACTGGTGGGGGGGGATGGCATGTGGCTGGAGCAGAGAAGGGCAGGAAGAGGCAAAGTCACAGAGATAACCAGGAGCTCAGGCCCCATGGGGCCTCATACAGTCTAGTATTGGACTCTGATTTTTACTCTAAGTCAAGGGGAGCCATTAGGAATTTTCTGGAGAGAAGCACCATGTTTTCACTTAGTTGTAACAAGATCCTCATGGCTGCCATACTGTGGACAGGTCCCAACTAGAGCTGTTAACAATCCAGGTGAGAAAAGAGTATGTTGGTTTAAGTTGCAGTGATTAGAAGTGAACTAACCCAGAACACATTTTGGATGTAGAGTCAGTGCATGAGGTCTAAGAGAGAATGAGCAGGAGATGGTCAAGGACAGCACCAAGATTTTCGGCCGGCATCACTGAGAGCACAGAGGTGCACAGACCGGGTCAGGGAAACTCAAATAGGAGCTATTGAAGGTCAGGACAGGGGTTTCAGCCATATGAGAAATGTGACCCAGGTTTTCTCTAGTTAAAATCAAAGGGAGTGTATTTTCTCACTCATACAGGCACACGTATTAAAATGATGGCATATTAGCTGAATAAAGGAGATGATCAATGCAGCCTCTTTCTCTGAATAGGTGAGAAAAATGGAAGGAAGCGATGGAGAGGGAGAGGGAGAAGGAGACGAAGAAAGGCCAGCTTTGTTCATGCTCATATTCTGCCCATCCCCCAAACCATGCCCAAGGGCCCAAGTGTGCACAAACACTGTGGTATCCATCCTAAGTAGACCAGAAAAGAAATAAAGCATCTGTGTGACAAAGAGATCGAGTACGGAGGCTCTTTCACTGAGACAGGAATGAGTCAAGTCTGAATGGCGCATTCCTGACATGTGGCATAAACTTATGCGGGTTTCTCTTGACTCCAAATGTACTTGACGAAAATACCACTTGTAACTTGTTACGCTCTGGTGAAGAATCGGAAATGCTGATGGGATCAACTTTTAATTTCTACCATTTACACATTTTTCCCGTAATCATGTCTATCACTTTGATATTGTTATTCTTTTCCTCTTGCTTATAACCCTTTCCTCCCTTTCTCTACCTTACTGGTTTCTAGACCCCCTTACTTGCTACTTCCTCCATGGCACTTCTGTTGCATGTTTCTTTAATGGCCTGTAGAACATTTTATTTTATTTTCCTTTTACTTTTGGCCCGAAGAACATGTTTTAAACACTACATTGTTCCTAAGTATCTTCTCTTATTGACTGATTTATTGAGTACCTACTGTGGCCAAGCACAGTTGCTGGTCCCTGGAAATAGAAAAAGCAATAATAATAAGAGAGAGAGGGGCGCCTGGGTGGCTCAGTGGGTTAAGCCGCTGCCTTCAGCTCAGGTCATGGTCTCAGGGTCCTGGGATCGAGCCCTGCATCGGGCTCTCTGCTCAGCAGGGAGCCTGCTTCCTCCTCTCTCTCTGCCTGCCTCTCTGCCTGCTTGTGATCTCTCTCTGTCAAATAAATAAATAAAATCTTAAAAAAAAAAAAGAGAGAGAGAGAGAGAAAAGTTTTTGAAAGAATTTCTCGTTCTAGTATCCAAAAACATATTAATAGTTAATTACAACCCATCATAACCCATCATGCATTATGACTACACACATTATAGTTGTAATGTAGAAGAAGAAGGAGTTGGCCTGTGGTGGTGCAAGGAAATAAAATGCACGTGAGCACACACCTACACACACACACACATACACACACACACATCTTATCTAGGCAGCAATGTCTCAAAATGAAGAATTCTATGTAATGTTTTCTGGAGCACAGTTTCCAAGCACCTGTTATCAGTATCACCTGGCATGCTACTTATAAAAAGAATACAGATTAGAGGGGAGTTGGACTCTGGAATCTACCCTTTAAAAGCTCCCTTTTGATGCTGATGAATTAGTCAGAAAGGGTCAAGGACAGCACCAGGAGAGTCCCAGGCCAACCAGGATGAACTGACCATCCCACCTGCAGGTTTCGTATTGCTGACGCCGGGATACCTGGGGGAGAGTCATTTCCATCAGCTCCAGGAGTGTCAGCACAAGCGCTAAGTACAGAGATGGCCTTCTGAAGGACCGGTCCTCAAGAACCCCAGAGCTTTCCAAATAATCCCCGTGTCGTGCTGCTTACCCTGCTCCCTCTAGTACCATCCGCCTATTTTTAGCCCCTTCAATTTTTATGTTTGAAAACCTCAAATCAATTGCTTTTGACCCAGGGAGGAGTCTGGTTAGGTTTCATGCCTTCCTTTTCCCTGTTTACTTTATGTAAAATCAGTTCCTTGAACCTTAGACTCTCAGGCTGACACCGACATGGGGACTCAATCAGTAATCAATAGCACACAGTTAAGGTCATCTTCAACCTGCTCCTGTTTGTGGGATGTGCCTGGCTGGGAGGGTGTGTGGGAGTGTGTCCCACCTGCACGGTCTCTGCCTCCCAGGGCAAGGGTTTCTGGCAAATGACTGTTTCACTTACCCATGTTCTTTCAGCCCTTCCCTCTGCTCTCCCCTGTGAGAAGTTCTGTGAGCTCAGTCCCTCGATTAACAGGATGAAGTTAAATTAACAAGCTGTCTGCATGTACTTCAAATTCGCATGAACAGGAACTTGTAGAAACTAAGAGCCCTCTTCTGTGAAACTTGACATAGTTTTCAAGCAATCATGTCAGTCCTAGTCCTCATGCTGGGAAGCTGACAGGGACACCCACCAGCTGACAGGCACAATCAGTATTCGAGTGGCTTCACGAACACTAGTCATCAAAATAATTGCTAAACTATTGTTTTAACCACATTTCCCGCTAATTTCTAAGGTCTCCAACAACTTGATGTAAGATCCCAAGCCACTATGTTTCTCCTTACACTACAGATATTTAAACACACAATCGTGTTTTTGTGTAAAGATTTCCTTTAATATCATCTCAATATAAATAAATGAAATGCATTTTTCTCTTTTAGATTTAAATCAAAACTGGAATGTATTTGTAAGTGAAGCTCTAAAATCTAAAAGATCACAGGGGGAAGATCTGAGAAATCACTGTGGCATGGGTTATCCAACTAGTGATTTAAACTGGTCTTTAATATACGCTTTCCTCATAAAATACATAGTATCTGAAATACATAGAATTTAATTCTCATTAAAATGGCTTGAAATGGGGGCGCCTGGGTGGCTCAGTGGGTTAAGCCGCTGCCTTCGGCTCAGGTCATGATCCCAGGTCCTGGGTTCGAGCCCCACATCGGGCTTTCTGCTCAGCAGGGAGCCTGCTTCCTCCTCTCTCTCTGCCTGCCTCTCTGCCTGCTTGTGATTTCTCTCTGTCAAATAAATAAATAAAATCTTTAAAAAAAATGGCTTGAAATGAAGAAAATAAGAATAAATATGATAAGAATTAAAGAAAAGTATCAGGTCATATGAATTTATGTTGAAAAGCCATAGCTTAATTAAAGCTTCAAAATAATAGAAAAGAAAAGAAAATGATACAAGCATACTAGATTCTTACTTTTTCATTTTTCATTTTAATTAATTAATTACTCTATCAGAGAGAGCACTCACAAGCAGAGAAAGAAACAGGCTCCTCACTGAGCTAGGAGCCCGATGCAGGACTTGATCCCAAGACCCCGGGATCATGACCTGAGCCAAAGGCAGACGCTTAACCGACTGAGCCACCCAGGTGTCCCGATGAATACTAGATTCTTACGTGAAACAAATATGCCGTTGAACCCTGGACAAGTACTGGTAAACCTCCAAATTCTGTGCACCCATGAAACTTGGCTTTAGATTATGGCTTAAAAGCCAAATTAAGTGCTTGCAATTTTAAGGGTCCCCTGCCTTTCTTCCTGCTCCTTACAGATATACCAACAAAGTTACCCATTAGTACTGGAATGACCTGGTGTGATAAATTCTGAGATCATGTACTACCTAAATGGTGTCCATCAGAAGAAGCAGAAGGGGAGCCGACTGTGTCCCACGGCGGGAGCCTGAGCCACAGATGCTAACTCTGGAGCCTGTTTTGATTTTACGATGTCGTTAGTTCTGCAGTCTACTTTACCTTTAGATTTTCTGTATTCTTTCTTTAGTGGATTCCAGCAGATCTTACTGATACCACTCTGCATTCCAAAATACTCAACTACCACATGCAAATAACCCAAACAGAGTATTTTCATCAGACCATTCACCTGCTCCAAAATGGAGTCAGAAGGGCGCCTGGGTGGTTTAGTCAGTTAAATTTCCAACTCTTGATCTCAGTTCAGGTCATGATCTCAGGTGAGATCGAACCTGGTGTCCCGTTCCGCTCTGGTTGTGGAGCCTGCTTAAGATTCTCTCTATCCCGCTGCCGCTCCCCCACCTTTATCTCCTTCTAAAAAAATTCTTAAAAGTCAGAAAATTTCTACCAAATCAATCTCAAGATTATTACCTCCTGTCATAACTATCAGACATATCTCAGAATCTTTCATACCAGTTTCCTCCTGTAAACTACACACACCTGTAAATGCACACCACACTACACTACACCACACACACACACAAACCCCACACCACACATACACACACAACCCCCCACCACACATACACACACACACACACCACACCAAACGTACACACCCCACCATCACCTCACTTTCTTCAATGAGGCATGCTTTCCCCACAGTCTCATTTCCTGCAAGCCCATGTTCCCTGTCTTACACAAAATCTACTCTGAATACCACAACCTCCTCAAAGCCCATTTTTCCCCAGAATTCTGACAACCCAAGTTGGAATATATCATGGTCCACTGCTTTCATGGTGTTTTATATCTTAATTGGCTCCACTTATCACCAAGGATCCATTAAAACAATGAAGTGAATCAGTTCATGTCTTCTCTGATCTGAAGGGGATACGTCCCCTGGGATACGTCCCAGAAGCAGGTACTGCAGTCCTCTCATTGCACACCTCCCCAAAATATTTTGATGACGCACTACCTCAGGGCAGAAACAAAATCACTTTCCACAAAATGCATGGCCTCATGATTCTGGCTCTTACCTCCTCCGCAGCCCCTTTTCCTTCTAATCCCAGAAATTCCTTCTTCCACATCCCCACCCATGAGAATCTGTCTTTGGCCACAATAAACCATCCCAAAGACAATCTGTGTTATTTCACTTTCCCTGTGTGTTTTCCTCTGCCTCAATGCTCAGATCAATCCTTTTCCCTTTTGCTTACTCATCGTAGTTCTTCAGACCTCCCTAAGTTCCAGAAGTTTAGAAACAGCATTCTCTTAACAATAATGGTGAGACTCCCAATCTAGGCTGCTCCTACGCTACCGTAGACCCTCATGGTCATTCCTATCCTATCCAGAGACTCGTCAGTCACTGTCACTAGTCTGCAATATTCTTAGGCAGGAGACCTGCTTTTTTCTCTTCTTTTTTCTTCCCTTTTAAACTGTCATTTGACTAGAACTCCTACCTACTCAGTAGCCAGGCCCAAAAAGCACAGCCTGCTTCATACTGACTCCTGCAAGTACCCTGACCCTTGTCAAGGCTATCTTTTCCTTGTTCTTTTCAAATGGATTCTAGTTTCCCATTACATTTTAAGTCTTAATCAACTGGGGACCTAGATCTCTTTCGTTCTGCAGATGAGGAAAGCTTCCCGGGAAGCAAAGGGGCATATAGGCATTCCTTCTTTCTATGGCAGGAAAAAAAAATGAGAAGAAAAGCAAAACTGTCAGATTTCCACCTAAAATCATGTGATCATTTGTATCCTGTAACTTAGAGAGGAACAATTATCTTAGACTGAATATAATATGGTAAAATATAGTAGAAAATGTGCTTCTGAATATAAGAGGCCTTACATGCTGGTCTAAAAAATTTAGAATTCATCTTAAAAGACAAGGATCAAAAGGAAAGTGCCTTTAAAGGCCAAGAAGGTGACAGAGATGAGGGAAGTATGGCTGCACGGGGCCACAGTGTCAGAAGGACAATAAGAGGGTGGGTAGGGCCCTGATGTGGTACGGGGGTACAGGTTCAACTCCAAATGATTATAGGGATGGGAGAGCTCAGTTTTGCTATTCTTTTTTTTTTTTTTTTTTTAAGTCAGAATACTCAATTACCACAGGGGATCATTCCAGTTTTAAATATTAGTAACGAAATTTTAAAGTAATTTTGTGAGAAACTGAAGATGGTACTGTGCTTACTTTTATTCAGCAGGTCATATATTTATATCCCTTGACAATAAAAACCCAGGACAGCTTTGTAATCAGATCTGTGTTTTACAAAGATCAAGCTGGTAGCAGAACGAAACATAAAAGTTCACCAGACTGTGAATTCTTGAGGAATTTTTGATCATTTGCTGAATGAATGAATGAATGAATGGGAATCTTAAGGCAAAGAAATGAGTCAGGAAATTTATTCAGTGGTTTCGGTAAGGGTTTTGGAGGGCCTGAACCAAGGTGGTGGTAGCAGCCATCTGGTTCAGAGATATTTTGAAGTTTTTAGTTTGGTCGATATTTATAAAGATGCTGATCGATGATACAAGAAATATCAATGAGAAGAGATTAGAAGATAATGAATGTGATCCCAGTTATGCCATTAACTAAATTGTGTGATCTTGGGTCACTTACCCAAGGGCTTCAGTCTCAACTGGAAAACTGAGGAATTACAGTAAAATACATCTGAATTGCTATTCGGTGCCAAAGCCCCGTCATTCTAGGCTGACCTCTCCTGATCAACGTCCGTCATCTTCACAACCTCCCCAGTGTGTGATTTCACTTACATGGAATTCAAGACCAGGGAAACTCATCCATGATGCAGGAAGAATGCTATTTGTCTAAGAGAGAGGGTTGCCTGAAAAGGGGCAGGAGAGATTGTTTCCTGGGCGTGAAACATAACTTCTTGATTAAGGTGACGGTTACCTGAATTTTAATATGTCAAAGGACCCTAAACAGTACGTTCCCTATGGGTCTATGTCTTTTATTACTTGTAATTTAAACCTCATTAAGAAATACTGGGGAGAGGTCATTTCTTTCACCCACTTGTTCTCATGCCTCGTTGCTCCTTAGAACAACCTGGAGAGACTTAAGAAGATATTGTTACTTAGGTCCAAACCCCAGGACTTCGAATGAATATATGTTTATAGAAAAATCCTAGAAACAAATCATATATTTGAACTCAACAGCTTATCATATCTCATGTGATTATACGTCATGGTTAGCTTTCTTATTTTTTTCATTCTTTCCATATTACTTGTCTGAGCCTGCCAGCAAAGGACAACGCCCAAAACCACTGTAGTCAATTAGGTAAGCCTGACTCGCTGAACAAGGAAAAGCCTGCCTACCAGTGGAACCAAGGAGTGTCTCTCAAGAGTAAGTCATATTTAGACTCTTGGGGCTAGAGGAAGTGATGGGATGATTGGTCAGAATTGATAAATGAAGAGGCAAGCTGGCACAGTGCTCATTAGAACACATGTCTATGCAGCGTTTCTACTGGAACAGCCTCCAATCTTATACTGGAACATACACATCTAAGGAAACTGTTGTGGAAAACATTAGTGCTTGGATCATCTCTGAAGCTGGTTTGATTTCATATGATATATATGTCGATAAGTCATAGCACGGTCTGTTTGGTCCATTGTGATTTCTTTTTTTTTTTCTTTAATATGTTATTTGTTTATTTTGAGAAAGAGAGAGAGCAGAGGGAGAAACAGGTTCCCCACTGAGCAGGGATCCCAATGTGGGGCTCGATTCCAAGACCCTAGGATCCTGACCTGAGCCAAAGGCAGACGCTTAACCAACTGAGCCACCCAGGTGCCCTGTCCACTGTGATATCTATTTCAACTCACCCTTAAAGCCTCACTACCAGCCAGCATGTTTTCCCCTTTAACACATTAAACTAACAAAACCCAAACATTGCCAGAGCTCCATCAAACTAATTGCCAACGAACTAAACAAGAAGACACCAGAAAAAGAAGCCAAATGGGTTTAATTTCCTTGAGAGACCCTGCCCAGCTTTCTCTGGCTTGCTGCCACTTTCTGGGAAGTACGATTTACCTGCACTTCCCTTTTTAAGGACTCAAGTCACATGGGGAAATGTTTATTTTCATGGCTAGATTAAAAATAATAATTTCCACCCTAAGGTAACTATAATTTTCAACCTCATTCAAAGATAGTTTTTCTGTTAATATTCAATTAGCAATATGGGAAATTCAATAATATCCTGGCAATAAATCATTTTGGGATAGCACACCCACAGCAGGGCGAGTGAGGGCTGTTCTGGCGAAAAGGTTGTTTGGAAGATTCCTGTTGTCTCGATGGCATTGTGTGCTTCTTTTCATCAGTGGCAGGAAGGCAAACATCATCTTGAATGGCTGCCTCTGTGACAGGTGTATCTTCCCCAAATTTTCATCTTTTACCAATGTTCATCATTCTATGTGTTGTTGTTGTTGTTGTTGTTGTTGATAACCCTTACTCCAGGGTCCCCAAAAGATACAGTAGTCAAGGAGGAACAGCTCAAAATGGGAAAATATTGCAAAAATGAAAGCCTGTGATGTAAGGAATATTCCTTTAGAGGCAGAATGGAGTAGTGGAGTCTGCCTGCAAACTCCTGTCAAACATCGCATGTTGATTGAATCAGAGACCTTTCCGGCTGTATTTAATGATTCTAAAATACAATGAAGCTTTCCCAGAGATCTTCCTTTCACCATGTCTATGAACATCAAATCATCATGTTGCATACTTTAAATATTTTAAAATTTTGTCAATTATACCTCAATAAGCTGGCAGAAAAAAAAAAAAAAAAGTAGATGATCTTAATGCCAAAGCCAGAGTCACTGGTAGATGTCTTCTCATTAGATCTGAAATAGGAAATGTGGGATGAGGTAATTTTTATTCAGTGGGGAGATCAACAAACACATGGCTTAGGAAATCCTCTGTGAGACTTGTATTATATTGTGATTTCAGAATACTTCCTTCACCAAACTCTTGACAGGGCAGTTACAGGATCGACTGTTTCTCTCTCCCGACAGAAGCAATTTTATATTCATTCCTTTTTAGTTCTAAAGTACAGGAGGAAGAAGAGGCGCTCCTAGGATGAGGTAACAGCAGAAGTACTGAATTGTTTTTATTTCTTTTTCTTTCCAAAAAATGGGTACGACAAGGATTATTGTAGCTATCTCAACATGATTGTGCTTTACAGGTTTCCTAGATTCAGAGGAATTGCCGTCAGAAATCTAAATGACAAGAGACAAGTTTTATATATGATGGTACATTTGAGACGTGAAGCTTGACACCCAGCTCTCTTTGGTTCAAATGAGAACTTGCAAATTATTCAACCATAGGATATTCTTAACAAAACACAGTTTCTGTAGTGGGACCATTTCCCAAAATACAGTAAACAAATTTCTAACAGCAAGTATCAGGGATGTTTCTTAGGCACTGGAGAGACAGGGGTACTCATGGGTCTTATGCCTGGTCCCCTCATTGTCTTTGGCCCCAAAGTGCAGTATTGAATGTTTTATTGTTTGAGGCATTTCTCTCTCTTAGTATCCCAGAAGTTCGGGTAAAGCCCAGTTTCTAATCAATGAGAGTAGATTGTGATTTCATCCTTTCATTGGAGCATATATCTTGCCACATTTTGGGACATACATGAGGCCAGAAGACAGTGAAATGCTAGTTCTCGGGTGCAGGAAAGCAGAAGAATGAGTCCTTCCAGCCATGCAGGGCTTCAGAGATTGGTCCTTTCTGAATCACAGGCTTATTGTGATATTTCTCACTATTATTGACCTTCTATTGCTTAAATACTATTCCAATTTCAGGATGCTTGCTTTTCCTTTCTTCTTTTTTGAATCTGCTTTTGCTTTTGCTTTTATTGAGTTTTATCGAGATATTATTAATTCACATGCCATACGATTCACCCATTGGAAGTCTGCAATTCAATGGTTTTGAGTTTTATCATTTCTGATGTCATGTCTGGCAGAGAATAAGACCAGAGAAACCCTACCCATTTGGGAAATCTGGAACATGGAGTAGATTCATCCAAAATCACAGAATACATATATTCACAATGGAGTCCTAAAACCAATATAGTTCCCTGACTCTGTGTTAAAGAACCCTAAGACCAATAAAGATGATTTAACTGCTTGTTCCTCAAGATCAGGTCATGAACCAACTAAAGAGCTTACTTGTCAAGACTAAGACCTTGCTCATCCAGTCGCTTTAAGACCCTTGCCTCATGATGCTTACTGATCCAAAGCTATCAGGTCATGGACTCTGCCCAGTCCCAACCAGGGCTCATCATGCAAGACCTGCCTTCAAATCACTCATCCCAGACCCCACGCCTCCATAAATATTCTTCCTCCGACTTCCCCTCTCAAGGCACTGCTCTGATGAGGTCATGCTCTTCTAGATTGCAGTGCCTCTAGTAAACTTAATGTCTCATCAACAGTTTTGCATTTATTCATTTACTTTTAAGGAAATTAACAGTCAACACAACAAACATGTCTTGAATCACACCACTGGTGACTTTGGGACACTTTTATTCTCAAGTGAGATCCAAAGGAAATCTTGAACAGAAATTCAGTACAAAACAAACAAACAAAAAAACAAACAGAAAAGGAAATTACTCTTCAGTACGGAGATCTCACATTTACTTGGGGTGTCTGTGAAACTGAAAGGATACCTTCATAATTCCATATAATGTTTTGTGAAAATCATGTTTGTACATTACTAATATCTACTGGAACGTTCATAGATGTCTAATCTATCAGCATGTGGTATAAATTAAATGGCTTAATAATAACAGAGTTTCTTTTTTAAAGAAGCTGTACAAATCCCTATGATTTTCTACTCATGAAATGGTAATATCACTTTCCGATATCCTCTAACTCATAACTAATAATAATAATAATAATAATTACATTACTGTTAAAAAAATTGCTCCCTATTTGCAGCAGAAGGGGATGAAGGGCGGATCCCCCTCTCCTTTTGATCACATCTATATGCAGGGTGGGCAGGCATCTTGTGAGAAATCCAGTTCAGCCCAGGTGTGCGCGTGTGCAGGTGTGTACACACACACACACACACACACTGCCCCATGAGATATACAATTCAGTCTTGTTTCTTTTCTTCCCTGCTAGCTCTTCCATAGGAGACATATATATATATGTGTGTGTGTGTGTGTTTCTACTATAACTTTGCATCTGAGTAATCGTGAATGACTACTTAACCATTTTACCAACATTTGCAGCCTAGCAAAGGTTGAATTCCATTGAACTGGCAGATTGCTTTTTAATTTTCTGCTTGGATGGGTTGTTTTTTTGTCTTGTAGTTTCTAAAATATTTTATGAGTCTTGATGGAGAGGCTAAAATGCTTGAAAATTTTGCTGATCTCTGCCAAAAGCTGATTAACCCTCCCTCCTTCTTCAGGAAGCCATGTACCAGCAGGCTTAGGTGATGTGAGACACATGATACACAGCTGTGCAACAGCGCTTTCACAAGCGTTGCAAAATACTACTTCCGCACAAGGGATAAATGTGTCGATAATTATTCTGTATAGATATGATCCTAGTTTTCTGTTTCTGTAGTTGAGGGAAATATTTAGGACTCTTGGAGATGTGAAGTACAAGACAGCTTGAATCTCACCAACCCTTAATGCAGGTGACAATCTGTGAATAATAATTACATGACTTTGAAATGGGCTACCGCTAAGAACACAGATATTTTCATAACCTCGTGCTAAATGCTCTGAGCTGTGCAGTTATCTCATTTCCAATCATGACTTGGCATCTTGATGCCATTTGTGTAATGGATCAGGTATCCAGAAAAATGTCTCTTTTTTTCCTATAACATAGCAGATTGTTTAAATAACATTTAAAATCACTGAACTATCATGTCACAATGTGAGTTTGTTATTCCCGATTTTTTGGTATATTTTTCAGTTCATTCCACCCACATCAACTTCTCCTTCTCGGTGAACAGCAACTCTTTTCCACTTGCTCGGGCCAAACAGCCTGAATTTCTAGCTCAGCCTGTGCTCAGGTAGATCATTGCCAATTCTTTTCTCCGGTCTCTGTCAAGAACAGGAGAGCTGAGGGACCTCCTTGTGGGAGGGTGTACGGCCCTGGACTCAGCAATATTGGGTTGCATAATGGAGTGTAAGCAGATGTGATTTACACCTTGTTCCCATAAAAGGTTTTTTTTTTTTTTCAATCTGTGATATTTTATTGTGGTAGCCCGAAGAAACTAATACACCTCAGGTTAAGTAAACGGTTTTTGGATATGACAGAAAGATCATGATGCAAATAGAAAAAAAAAATCATGAACTGACTTAATCAAAATTCAAAATGATTGCTTTATAAAAGGGACTTAAGAGAATTGAAAACAAACCACAGAATGGGAAAATATATTTGAAAATTGTATATCTGACAAAGGAATTATATATATATACACACACACACGTATATATATTTTAATGTGGGTGGCTCAGTTGGTTGAGCATCTGACTCCTTTTTTAATTAACATATAATGTATTATTTGTTTTAGGGGTTTATGTCTGTGAATCATGAGTCTTATACAATTCACAGTGCTCGCCATAGCCCATACCCTCCCCAGTGTCCATCACCCAGCCACTCCTTCTCTCCACTCCAGCAACCCTCAGTTTGTTTCCTGAGATTAAGAGTCTCTTATGGTTTTTGTCTCCCTCTCTGGTTTTTGTGTTGTTTTATTTTCCCCTCCCTTCCCCTATTATCCTCTGCCTTGTTTCTCAAATTCCACCTATCAGTGAGATCATATATAATTGTCTTTCTCTGATTACCTTACTTCACTTAGGATAATAACCTCTAGTTCCATCCATGTCGTTGCAATGGTAAAGTTTCATTTTTTTGATGGCTGCAAAATATTCCAGTGAATATATATACCACATCTTCTCTATCCATTCATGTGTTGATGGACATCTGGGTTCTTTCTATAGTTTGGCTATTGTGGATACTGCTGTTATAAATATTGGGGTGCGGGTGCCCCTTCAGATTACTGCATTTGTTTTTGGGGGGCAAATACCCAGTAATGCAATGGCTGGGTCATAGGGTAGCTCTATTTTCAACTTTTTGAGGAACCTCTGTACTGTTTTCCAGAGTGGCTGCACCAGCTTGCATTCCCACCAACAGTGTAGGAGGGTTCCCCTTTCTCTGCATCCACGGCAATACCTGTCACTTCCTGACTTGTTAATTTTAGCCATTCTGACTAGTGTGCAGTGGTATCTCATTGTGGTTTTGATTTGTACTTCCCTGGTGCTGAGTGATGTTGAGAACTTTTTCATGTGTCTATTGGCCATTTGCATATCTTCTTTGCAGAAATATCTGTTCATGTCTTCTCTGCATTTCTTGATTGGATTCTTTGTTCTTTGGGTGTTGAGTTTAATAAGTTCTTCATAGATTTTGGATACTAGCCCTTTATCTGATAAGTTATTTGCAAATATCTCCTCCCATCCTGTCTGTTGTCTTTGGTTTTTTTGATTGTTTTCTTTGCTGTACAAAACCTTTTTATCTTGATGAAGTCCCAATAGTTCATTTTTGACCTTGCTTCCCTTGTCTTTGGCGATGTTTTTATGAAGAAGTTGCTATGGCTGAGGTCGAAGACGTTGCTGCCTATGTTCTCCTCAAGGATTTTGATGGATTCCTGTCTCACATTGAATTCTTTCATCCATTTTGAGTCTATTTGTGTGTGTGTTGTAAGGAAAGGGTCCAGTTTCATTCTTCTGCATGTGGTTGTCCAATTTTCCCACCATTTGTTGAAAAGACTGTTTTTTCCATTGGACATTCTTTCCTGCTTCTTCGAAGATTAGTTGACCATAGAGTTGAGGGTCTATTTCTGAGTTCTCTATTCTGTTCCATTCATCTATGTGTCTGTTTCTGTGCCAGAATATTCTCCACAAAACTTTTAAGAGTGCCCACTTTAGGGGCACCTGGGTGGCTCAGTGGGTTGAAGCCTCTACTTTCGGCTCAGGTCATGATCCCAGGGTCCTGGGATCCAGCCCCACATCGGGCTCTCTGCTCCGCGGAGAGCCTGCTTCCTCCTCTCCCTCTCTGCCTGCCTCTCTTTCCTGCTTGTGATCTCTGTCAAATAAATAAAATCTTTAAAAAGGAAAAAAAAAAAAGAAAAGAAAAAAAAAAGAGTGCCCACTTTAAAGAAGACTACAGATTCCCTGACTGGAACTGCTTCCACAGCCTGGATTCACGGACAACATTAGAAAAGACCAAGCAAGGCCAAGTGAGCAGACCATAGCTGCTTGTACATAACTTGAGCAAGGCAATGCTTGTTGTAAACTACTGAGTTTACATAGGGGGATGATGGGAGATTGTCTATAACTGCAACAAAAACTTGATGAAGACAGTCCATACCCAAGACTTTGGCTAATCCTATTATCTCTCCTTCCAAATATTGCCAATACCAGACCACTTCTCACTCTTACCGCTATCGCTGAGATGGAGACCACCAAGCTCTCTCCTGTGATGACTACAATATCCTCCCAGCAGGGGCCTGGATGTTCTTTCCCTCATCATGTGACTCACCATCTATTTTCAACAAGGGACCAGAATAATCCTTTTAAAATGTAAATCAGATTGTGTCACTCCCCGTGCACACATCCCTTCAATAGCTTCCCACATCACTGAGATGACAGCCAAAATCTTATAATGGCTCCCACAGCCATTGGAAGCTCATGCAAAATGCCTACCTCTATGCCCGCGCTTCTCAGCACCTTCTCCCACTAACCTCCCCCATATTCCCTCCACCCAAGCCATCCTGCCTCATCATTGTACCTCAGACCTGGCCAGGAGGTACGTCATTCAGGCAACTGCATTTACTCTTGAAATGTTCTCTGTCCCAGGGGACAAAAGGGCTTAGTACTTCAAGCCCTTCATTTCTTCACTCCAATATCATCTACTCAGTGACATCTCCCCATCTTCCTAGAACTTCCTCACCCTCCTCCTATGTTGGTTCTCTGGCACCAATACCATCTTACATAATATCATTTACTTATTTATTTGTACACTCATTCTACTAGGTTGTAAGCTTCACGATGCTACGGGTGTTTTGTTTTATTTTTTTGTTTGTTTGTTTTTCTGTTTTGTTATTGTTGAGGTGTATGGTCTGAACAAGAACTTTGTTAATAAATGAATTTGTTGGATGGATAAAAATTATATTTTTGGGAGACAGATTATTTGAAATTTTTGTTCTATGCTTTCTCTGAGATAACTTTTTTCCCACTTATTTTCAAAATTCACTTTTTAATTTAACATTTATAATTGTAGATAGCAATTCTGTGTCCAGTTTATCTCCAAACAAATTTTATCCTTCTAAATAGAATGCATGAATGAAGTTGATAGGATATAGATGTTGTCATGCACACTTCAAAATCTGGCAAAATTTCTCTTCTGTTAAAACTTCCTGCTGTATCACTGTAGATATACTTAGCACTATATATTGTTAATTTTCTCCCCAGAGCCATGCTTTAAGTTATTAAACACTATGGGACTTGGCGTAATAACCCTAAACTTCCAAAATATACATTTTTTTCTAGCTTAAGTAAGATTTACTATTGAGAAATAATGAATTTCATAGTTGGAATTATTCCAATGGCTAAGTTCAAGTAGAATTACTTGATAAAAAAGATTACGCTAGAAGAGTAGTTACAAATAAAGAAGCATCTAAAAATTAATGAGTGGTTGTTCTTTTTCACATGCTCACTTGTATACCGGAGAAATTTATTGTCCTCTGTGGCAGATACTTAGAGTAACAGCGTCTAAAGAATCACGCCTCCCTATGTCCTGGCCTGTTTGCAGTGTGACTCTGGATGTCTTAGGGTATTTCACTACACAATGGGTCATAGATACAAGTTCAGTATTATTTTTTTCTGCCTTAAATCCTCAGTTTCCCCCCTTATAAATGATGAACCTATGAGAATAATGGAGGGATCAGGCGCGAAAAAGCTGGGCAGGCAGTGAGTTGTCTGTGTATTAATCAGTGCGGTTCTCCTCATCTCTTCTTCTTGCTCTCCCATCCGCTTCTCTGCTTCCTTCTCCACCGGACCCTCCTCCAATGCACAGTGAAATCGGCAGAGGGAAATGTGCTCAGTTGAAGAACTCCCTGACTCTTCTTCCTTCGGATCCAAATACTTAAATCTCAAACGTATACCCCAAGTTGGGAAGGAGACTTATCACTAATACTCATATTAAACCACATGCAATCGATTTCTACTTCTAACTTCTATTTTATATACATATAAGCTGTGGCAGGCATTGCTTCTAACCGGTAAGCTACAGAAAGGAAAGATGTTTAGATTGAAAGATACAGATTGCACTGAATGTGTCATAATTTTGAATGCAATTCACTGGCTTACTGGTAAACATGGTTCAAAATCACAGTCTTTCATCAGGCAGCGAAACTTCAAAATGGATTAGGATCCATACCTACCTGCTTTACATTCATTGTTACAGAATGAGGAGGAGGAGAAAAATAAATGTTGTCATTGTCCATGGATGCCATATCTTACTTATCTCACTGAAGGTCCTGATGAAGGAGATACCTTTTTTCTTTTAGCCTTAATGTTTATCAGAGGTCTTTATGGGGATAATTAAATTCCACTTAAAACGAGCACCCCATCCATCTATACTAGATGCCTTCCATGTAGATAACACAATCCATCTGAGTTGCATTTTTTTTAAAGTGTGCCTTTAATGAATAAACAAACTATAAGTACAGAGAACAAATTGACGGTTGTCAGAGGGGAGGGAGCATGGGGTTTGGGCAAAATGGGCAAAGGGGACAGGGGGATACAGACCTCCGATTATGGAATGAGTAACTCATGGAAATAAAAAGCAGAGAATAAGGAATACAGTCAACGGTATTATAATGGTGATGTGATGGGAGAGATGGCAGCTACACTTGTGAAGATAGTGTAATGTGTAAATTACTAAATCGTAATTTAAGTCACTAAATTGTACCCCTGAAACTTGTGTAACATTGTGTGGGAACTATACTCAAATGAAAATAAACAAATAAAAAATGTGTGCTTTTAAAGGAATTCAGCGTCACGTTTATTGTATTGTGGCTATATGCTCGAAGTACTCCTGCGTAATACCTATAGCACCATTTTTATTTTATTTAAAATAATAATCAGTTTTTTTACAAAGTACATGAATTAAAAAGATGGATGCAGCATGCTTCCGAATGTGTGTATCACCTATTTAGACATAGAATTTACACAAAATATTTCACTACATTACTCCTCAAAATTAAGCCTAATCACTAGTTAAATATTGTTATTTGCTTATGTGCTATAGAAGAAAAAAAATCCCTGAAATTCTGATTTCCTAAGACCATCAAGGAAGTAAATGGCTCAGCTCACATTTGAACCCAAGTCTTGAGTGTAAAGCATGCAATATGGCTGGACGAGAGGCGTTGATGTTGCAGGATGGAATGTAACAGAATTCTATGGGTAATGTCTCAATTTTCTTATGTTGAGACAAGGCCCGAAAGCAAGATGTATTATTACTGTAGATTATTTATACCTCACTCCGTAATATACAAAGCCAGTTTTCCTCAGTCAGCTATCGCTGTGGTCAGGAAAGATTAAGCACGTGTTTCTCTTACTTCCCTTTGATTACTGAGCATATTGTTTAGATAAACAAAACTTTTCTATACACAGGTCTTTTTATCTGGACCAAACACATTTCTACTACACTCCTTGACAAATCGCTGGCTGTATACATGGTACATTTGCAATTGATAAGTGCAGAGACTGTCATAAATAAAAGCCAATCATATTACCTCCTGGTTATTTCTATGTCAACCAAGTCTACTCCCATGACAGGTACCCCTGCAGCCTCTGGGGTCTGGAAATTTCTGTGTCTGTCTTTGTCCCTTAGCATATTTTTGTCCCTTAGCATCCCTTCCTGTAACTATACAACAAAGGAACTGTCTCTAGAGTATGAGAAAGGATCCACAGGGGGAAAAAATTAAGTTCAGTTTTATCCTGCATCCTAGTTTTTACTTCTACTAGAAAGACCTCCATCCCCTAAATCTTCTTTTGTCTGACTTAGCCTCTTAAAATGTAGCATCAGCTATGTGATCATCCTCTAAAAAAATGCATATATTCACACATATATACACTCTTAGTCATGGACATAGTATAAGTTAGCTCATGATATAGCATCTAAAATGACAGATGACTTATGAGTAGGACCTTATTTTAAGCCAGACTTCTTCCAATAAGGTTAGTATTTTTCATACACTATTTTTTTTAATTAAACCTCATTCCTAACTCCATTTAACACTATGTCCCTTTTTATTTATGCTATTGCCAGCAATTTCTATACATGATCTATAATTAATAGCTATTTGTGGAGGAAAACAGCTGGCAATTTGGGGCTGAGAAAGGGTAGAGAGGAAAAACTTTATGGTGTACAGCACTGTTCTGTTTGCATGTTACAGTAGCCCAGTGGGAAGAACAAAGACCACGGAAGAGCAAAGACAAACAAACAAAAGTAGATAACGCGTACAAGCTGACCCAAAATAAAACCAAGAAGGGAGTCTCTATTCATTTAGAATCAACAGCAGTGTGCACCTGAGGTGGGGTTAAGAAGGGAGGCACCTAGGTAGGACGAGAGGACCCTGCCACGCCACTGGGATTATGTTTGTGTGTTGTTTTTTTTTTTTTAAATTTTTCTTATTTCCCTAGGACTGGCTCTGGAGCAAGAGTGAATATGATGAGTCATGGGATACAAATCTAATCTCATTTTCCAGCCAGTGGCCATATTCATAAGACTGTGTGCTTTGCAATAAATTACTGTCCTACAAGGAACAATTGCTTCTTCTTTAAGACTGTAATTCTCCCCTCAGCCACACACAAAATGGACATTTTCAATAATGTTGGACATAAATTTGTTTAACAACCTATAATGTTTACATTTCCAGCATTTTCTCTTTGATCCTGGGAGGGTATCAATAGACATAAGATAGTAAAAAGACAACTTTTTTCTTTCTATTCATTTGCTTTTTATTATTGATGATAGCAGCAGTTTACAAAAATACAAGCTATAAAATATAATACAGAGAGTTAAATTTCCCTAATGAGAATTTTGATTAAGAAAAGCTATCCTGGACACTCTTACCTTTAAATGATTCAATTTTACTCTTATGGAAATAAGACTTCAGTATTTCAGGTTCAAATGATTTAATCACGCTTAAAAATACTGAATATGTAGTTTGAATATTCCATCAACAGCATTAGCCACTAATACTATTCTTTTGTGCTTTGATGTTAACACTGAAAGAAAGGAATGATAAAAATTCTACTATTTTTATTTCATTATTTCCTTTATGGGATTCTGATGCATAAACTTTCAAGAGATAATTCATTCTTGACGTCAATGAAATTCAATGCTCAACTGTGACAATCAGAAAATTAAGGTGAATTCATCACTTTCCAAATTTGCCTTATTTTTGTGGTCTGTAGAGCACCTATAAATACCATCTGAGTACAGATGAATTCTAGACATATGACACTGAGTCTGATATCCACATGGTTCTCTCACTTATTTTCTGTCTCATGCATGTCAGCCAGAACCCTGTCTACTGCTTTCCTCTGCATTTCCAGAAAATGAGAAAGTGCTAATATAATAGGTATTTAATAAAAATTTATTGACCAAGAGAACAAATCCTGCTCTCAGAGTCAGAATCTACTAGAAAGTAGACAGGTGATTGTGAATGCTTCTGTGAATTCTCAATGGTCTTCTTGGTGGTCTTTGCATTATGTTAAGGCATGTAGTGAATATTTTTCATTATATTTTTCCAGTTGTGGTGCTTTCCTACCTATATGGATGATGTTAGTAACTGAAGCTTAACAGAAGCAAATAATTACACATTTTGCAAAGGAGTATAGGCAGATTTTTCCCTAAAAAATGTCGCGAGAGTTTTCCTTAATTAAAATGACTCTACTTATGGCTACAATGCAATTTGATACAATCTTTTTCTCAAGCAGTCTGTAAATGTATGTAATGAGTGTGAAAATGTTTAAATGTCAATACATCTTACTTCTGGAAATTTAACTTGAAGAAATATCACAGACTATTTGAATGCCAAATTACTTATAATATCAAAGAATGGAGACTAACTTAGATAGCCAACAATGGTTTAAGCTACTGTACATCATTAAGAACGCCATTCATACACAGTCATTCATCCACATACATGCCTATCAAACAGGAAGAGTGCTATGTAGCCAAAATTCCAGCAACAGCTCTTTTCAGGCAGTATAGCTGTGGATCCCTTTATTAACTCATATGTATTTTTTTAGTCTTCTGTATATTCCTGATTTTCTACTCTAACATGTATTTCTTTTCAAGTAAGGAAAAATAAAACCCTTCACCCAGCTAGAAGTCTCGTGTTTGCGATCTCCCAATTTGACCTTGCTGTCCCCTCATGACTGCTGCCTCTAGGTACCCCACCCACATGGCTGGACTCTACTGCATGAGTCGGGGGACCCACCTCATCAGGGACAACACGTCCACCAGGTTTGTTTCTCAGGTACAGAAAACATCAAGGTTCTCCGGCAAAGGAGCTGATATCACAAAAGAACAAATGTGAAGTATAACAAGTCCTATAAAGTTGGTAGTGTCTCAGCTTTCACGCCAGGCTCATCCTCCCATCCCACCTCCCACAGATGCCTTGGAAGTGGCCTGTGGGAGACCCTGTGGCCACATCTGTCGGTGAAAAAAAATGACACTGAAAACCAATATTCTTTTGTGTAGTAATCTGATGCCTGCCACAATAAAGTTAATAGAGAGGAAGATAGATAGATGGACAGATAACTAGAAGAGGGAAAAAAAAAGCAAAAAATAATTTTTTACTCCCTTTTACTACCACTTATTCTCACTGGCTTAGCTAAACACTCATCCTTTTTTTTTTTTTCTTTCTCTTTTTGATACTTTCTGCAGAGTCATGTTGAGTTTGGTTCAGAAACCCACTGTCATTGGTCTTTTCCCCCAATAATTCTCCAAAAAAAACATGGTAAAATGAAATTATGAAGTAGCACTATTACTAAACACTGTCTTTTGTAAAGAGACAAGGACATAAAACTTCATTTCTTTCTTTAAAAATCCGTGATTTTATGATTGGTTAAGTGAGAACCAGGAGCTTTAACTATGTGTGAATTAATAATAGCACCAAATTAACAGGGATATGCCCCAACAATTCTATTTTACAGAATAACGATTAAGTTATAACCTACTTACCCATGATCAACTTTTCCGATTATTTTCTTTTTTCCTCAGCTCAAACAATCTCCAGGATTCACTGGCCTGTACACTCTTTACCCTTGAAAATAGTGGAAATTTTTGGTTGTTTCTCTGTTGCTCTGCTTTTCAGATGAAAGTTTCCCAATTACAAGGAAGGTGAGGGACTCCGATAAAATAGTTTTTAACACTAGGAAATCTAGGAATCTTCTGAATGCTTCTTCAGTAGTTGGGAGAGCTCTTAAAGAAGATCTCCTCAATTGAGATAATTTTTTGTAGAAGAAATGATAATATTGTGTCAAGGAAATTCTCTTTCCTGTGATTTTTTTTCGAATTGATTCTAAGGTGGCACCACTCCAAGTTCAGCACCTTGTATTTTACCATTCTCTAACATCTCCTGAAGAGTCCTTTCATTCAAATAACAGGAGGTGTAGGTGCCCAGGGACACACCTAGCCTTCTGCTGCATTCCCACACAAGAGTGTGGGGAAGAAGCTATTCCTCGGCAGGAGACCAGCACAAGAGGGTATTTCACATTGAGTGACATAAATTGTTCAGGAAAAAAACCAAAACAAAACAAAACAAAAACAGCAGAAAAGATCAGATGCAATTGTGTTCTGTTGGCACCCATCAAAATCTTCTCCAGTTCTGTGACAAGACAGCAAATTGCAGTGAGTAACGAAGACCCTTCAATATGCTATCATGCAAATAGGCTATTATCACACAAGGGCATAGACATGTAAAGAACGAAATATGGTCGCTATGATTTCTACCTTGAGAATCCTATGAATGAGGAAAGATGATCTCAGATATCTGTCACCCATTTTTAAATTCTCTAATATGACTTTGAGGGAAGATAGATAGCAGAAATTTTACTAGAGATAAGGAAAAATGATGGGCTTACAGATTCATAGCAACTTTTTAAGTGCTCTGAATTTTCTTTATGGGCCTCCTATGGGCCATAGACATAGTGAGTCTATGTTTCAATGAAGCTTTTGACAGACTCGCATGACACTCTTGTGAGCAGAATGGCAAAAATTTGGTAGAGTTTTATCAGGTTAAATAAGAGTACACTGAGATATTGACTAATGCTTGATGTCCACATGGGGCTCAGTTTACTGGAAATGTGTCACAGAATTGCTTGAACGTTTTCTGATTGGATTTGTAATCAATGACTTCAAAGAAGACCCTGGCTGAACAAGTAAAAATAAATGTAACAGGAAAAAAGGTAAAGTCCTATATTTAGATCAGAGTTATCAGCTACGCAATATGGAACCAGGTGGACTAGTGGCTCAATAATTCCTCAATTTAAAAACAAATAACTTTGAAGATTTAATTGAAAAAGATCAGTATCAGCCAATTGTTATTAAAGCTTTTATGATCTGAGGATTTATCAATAAGCATTAACTATTTAGGTCAAAGACATATCGGTATATTTTTGCATCCTCACACTAAATTTGTATTATTCTATTTAATTTGTGTGCAATTTTTCAGAAAGATTTGATTAAAAGAAAAAGTACACATCTAAAACTCTAATAACAAAAAGGAATTATAAACCCTGTAGTAAGAAAAATCACTAAAAGAGGCTGGAAAGGTCATTCTGGACAAGAGGTGGTTGCAGTGACAGGAACTCAGTTTATTTAAATATTCTAAGAGCTAGTGATGAGAAGGAAATAGACACTCTCTGATACAATAATGAATACACAGATCCAAGCATTAAAAATCACAAGAGATCGCATATTCTCTTAATAAAAGCATTAAAAAATAATTACAACCATAGATTGCTCCCCACTTCTGGGAATTCCTTTTTTCCTTAAGAGGCTTACCAATGTATAACGTAAAGGTGTTCAAGAATTGAGAATTAGACTGAATTTATTCATATACTAATGGTTATTATGTATTTGCTAATGGTTATTATTTGTAAACTAGTAATTTATAAATATTTATTCACCTATATTTATATACTAGCCATTATATTTAAAATAGTAAATTATTTTGCATGAAATAATTTTCCTGGACCCAAATCAGTTTCCAACAATGTGGACTAATTTTCTTTCCTTATCCCACCCCCCTCCGGTACTGCTATATCTAAATTGCATTTCTTGAATTCCAAATTTGATTGTAACATGAAAATTATTACTGCCTTCACCTCAAGATTTTAATATATATTTGTGTTCTAAGGCCAGGCTGCTCAAAAATGTTATTACATAAGGGGCGCCTAGGCGGTTCAGTCATTAGACGTCTGCCTTCGGCTAGGGTCATGATCTCAGGGTCCTGGGAACGAACCCCGCATTGGGCTCCCTTCTCAGTGGGAAGCCTGCTTCTCCCTCTCCCACTCCCCCTTCTTGTGTTCCCTCTCTCACTGTCAAATAAATAAATAAAATCCTTTAAAAAATGTTATTATATGAAACACAGAAGTGTTGCTTTCAATGAGCATTTCTGCTATTTCCTCTGAGGTTGTATGATGCAGTTATCACAAACACTAGACACGTGTGCCAAATCATGACACCTGCTGTGGTAATGAAATTTAGAGCTCTGACACATTGCAGTTCACTATTTCTATTTGGAAATCTAAAGGCTGACTTGAGATAACTAAATTTTAATAACATTTGATGGTTTTGTCTCCAGTATGACATTTTATTAACAACAGGTGCTTCCATAATCTGTCTATATAGGAATTCATGATCTCAGAAAACATTGTTCCGTGTCATCTCTTAAAAAAAGAAACACTGAAAGATTAAATTTGTAATTTTAACTATTGCAAGCATGTTATTAATTTGCCCTTTACTTTTAAGGAAGAACACCAACTTTTTTTTTTTTTTTTTAGAACACCAACTTTTAAATTATGAGAAGAGGCTAGAATGAAAATCAGAAAATACTGGAAAAAAGGGAGATCCCAGTTGTTTTGTTTTATAGTATGCTCTAATAAATAAAATGACTATGGGAGTTGCATTGATTTACTATTTATTACTAAAGACAGTGAGAATTATCATCATTTCCATGTTTTACCATTACTGAGTATTGCCCCGTTACAAAATCTTTTGGTAAATCTTTGGTATGAAGAAATAGAGAGAATTAAAGGCACCAAATGTGTTTTAGAATTTTTAATCTAATATTTTCATAGCTCAAGATCTGAAAGCAGATGATCAAGTTTCAAATCTTAAATTTGCTACTTCCCATTTAGGAGATCTATTTTTTCTTTCTATAGACATAGAAAAAAACTGAACACCCTCAGTTGGGGAATAGTGCAGAGTTATAACGATTAGAGTAAGTATTTGTTTCATCTAAATGTGACTAGCGCTACTTAAGTCCTGATAGTTGGGCTGCTGTCTGTAGGAACACAGTAATTCCAGTGTTTAATACAGTTAGCAGCATATTTTCCTACTGTCAGATAATGCCTGTTTCCTAATATCAATTCCCTTTTGGGACCGTCCTCCTTATTTCATGCAGTAGTTAATGTAGTCCAGCTTCTTCTAGAGATTTTATAGTAGAATAAATCATGGGTAAGGTGCAGAAAGCAAATCATTCAAAGTTGATTTTGGAAATTCCTGGCAGCAAGAGAATAGGTGAGAGGAAAATCTTTGGTACGCCAAGCTCAGAGTTTATGCCATACACACAGAGTCCGTAAACTATCAAATTAAGGTTACTACCTATTTTGTATATAAAGTGTTATGGGAATATAACCACACTCACTTTCCTGTTACATATGGCTACTCCCAGGATATGCTGGCACAGTTGAGTAGTTCTGATAGAAACTTTATACTCTGAGAAGCCTAACGTACTTACTATTTGGCCCTTTACAGGAAATGTTTGCCAGCCTCTGTCACAAACCACAGATCAGGTAAGAAATAATTCTTGAGTAAGAGCCTGGGGTGCTGTTCTTTCTCTGTCATTCTACCTCCCTACTTGTTACTAAACGAGGGAGAAACAAGGGTTCATAAAAGTCAAGGTTTATAAAAGATAGTTAATACTCTGGATAAATTTTAGGGACTACCAGGAATGAGGGTATTTGTGCCAGAATCCTATTGGAACATTAGAAACCAGAGGCCTCCCAGAAGTTCCCCATAGCAACACACTAGCATGCCGGGCCCGGCTGCAGTGGGAGTAGAGATGATGTGTGGTGCCAGGGGCAGAGACAGTCCCAAGGAAGCCTGCTAGTGTAGCTAGCATTATACTAAATACACTCCCCACTCCGCCCCCCAATAATATAGGTAGCTAACAACACGTGATAGTTATTCTAGAAGACCTAAATGTAAGGAATGGTAACTCCCTAGATGCTTAGAAAAGAGAGAGGTCACAATGTCCTAGACAATCACTGCAGCCTTTAAAGAGAAGGTAGGAAAGGGAAGTCTTAAATGGAGAGAGGAACCAAAAGCCTTCTAGGCGGGGCATGGTATGAGCCAAAAGAAAGAGATAGGGTATGCAGAAAATGGAAATAAACCAAATAGTAGGTACAGATTATTCAGAGAGTGCGACTTTGGTTTTAAAATTTTGGAAATAAGGGGCGCCTGGGCAGCTCAGTGGGTTTAAGCCTCTGTCTTCGGCTCAGGTCATGATCCCAGGGTCTTGGGATCAAGCCCTGCATCGGGCTCTCGGCTCCGTGGGGAACCTGCTTTCTCCTCTCTCTCTTTCTGCCTCTGCCTACTTGTGATCTCTGTCTGTCAAATAAATAAATAAAATCTTTAAAAAAAATTTTTTTTGAAAATTAATTAGAACCAAATTGTGAAGAAATGAATATAAGCACAGATGTTATCCCTATAAGAATTTAGAAGCCACGGAAGACTTTTTAGCTTTTGTTAGGGCAAGCATATGATTTAATTACACTGAGTAGAGGCAGGAAAAAAGAAGAGAACTAAACAGTTCAAAAATAACAGCAAATATTAAAACTATTGGGCCAGTCCTAGCAGAAGCGATAGCAAATCTGTAGGACCCTGGTGCCAATGACTAAATTTAACATATATATATTTTTTTAAGATTTTATTTATTTATTTGACACAGAGAGAGAGATCACAAGCAAGCAGAGAGGCAGACAGAAAGAGAGGGGGATGCAGACTCCCCACTGGGCAGAGAGCCTGATGTGGGGCTCAATCCCAGGACCCTGAGAATATGACCTGAGCCAAAGGCAGTGGCTTAACCTACTGAGCCACCCAGGCACCCTTAAATTTAATATATTCTTATACCCCCAGCATGTGGCACAATGCTTAGCAGGGAGGGGTCTCCCAGTAAATAGTTATTTTACGTATAGATGACAGTCTGTGTGACCAGAAGGGGCCATATATAAGACATAATTTGAAGAAAAAAAAAATAGTGATAGGATTTGGTTATTGCCAGATTATAGAGAGAAAAAAAAAAGTCTCAGAGAAGCCCAAGACTTTAATTATGTCTGACCAATATAGGAAAGTATGGAGAGAGACCTGTTTTGTTAGCTAAAAGGTAAACAGTTGTATCAATTTCTGGTATAGATATCATCACTGCATATAAAAACTTTTTGATTTATTAGGTACTATTTAATGGCTCCAGTGAGGTAGAGAATCAACTCTAGATACTGCAATTCTACTAACTTTTGCTCTTACATACCTTTATTCATATAGAAAGATAAACTTGTAAAATAAACACAGAGGTGAGATAAAGTCATGAGAAGTATAGTGGGAGGAACCCACTGTAACATCAGAGGAACCATGGAGGTCAACAATGTCTCCTTCTTAGATTTAGTAAGGCAACAGAGTAACACAATTTCTTCTTAGAGACATCAAAATACAATTTACCTTTTTTAAAATTTATTGAAGCCTTTTCCAAATTCCACCAATGTTAAGAAGTAACAGACTGTGTTACATTTTACATCTTTTCATTTTGTCATACACTGTGTCTCTTTACTTAATTATGAAAAGAACCAATAGAATTGTAAGTACCAGAATTGATTCTGGGATTACAAGACTAGTTCCTACATCTGACATATGAGGAAGACTTAGGAAGAAGCAATTGCACTACAAAAATAGAAAAGTCTTTGCACATCAACAGAGAATCTAGTTTATGAAAGATATTGTGGATCAGAACAGTTCATTAGATCGCCTTATTTTCCTCACATCATTTTCTATTTTGTACAGCTTCCTTGCTTACAATCTCACTGTCCATTTAGAAAAGGCTGCATTCATTCAATTTGATTCAGCATGCATGTGTTGAATACCTACTATTATCTCTCCCTGAGGTGATGGATGCCATTTTTATCGCCTGAGGTGCGTGACTTAATTTTAAAGTATCACCTTAAGATATATTTGTACATATAACAATGTTGTATTTGAACATATAACAATGTTCAAATGCTAAGTTACATACATAGGAAAGATGAAAATCAATAGATGTTGCCTAAGTTGATAATATTATTTCCAACTTTATTTAATTAGTTAGCTTATGCCTCCACACACACCCCCATTGGAGATTTCAAGCTACTGTAGAAATTGGCAAAATGAAAAAATGTACTCAGGCTTGCTTGCATTTCTATGGTTAATTATTGGGTAGAGGAGATTAACAGTATTTGATATTCTGAAAGTATCTGAGAAAAAGAGCCTGTATATTTAATATACTTTATCCGTTCTTTCTGTATAAATTTTATATAAATTTTAGTAGCTTCAAGTCTTAAGATTTTTTTCCCAATAAAAGTCCTTGAATTCCTTAGAGAAGCTACAAAGGCAAAATATTAATGAAGATATAGTTTGTCATGTTGATGCTTAAATCATGGGGTTTCATGATTACTGAACCTATAAACCAAAGAACTGATTGCTTATGCTATTCAGAGGCTAGCTTCAGATTTTCAAGTATCCTCAGTGAGGTATTTCAGTAATCTCCTCTGTGTATTTATTTACTGCTTGGTTTTAAGACCTTGTCTTTACCATATTTCTACATTTCTCCCCCATTTCAATTCACTACTTAATGCAAACATCAGCAGATTTGCAACATTGAACTCAAAATGGCCTCTCAAAGAAAATATTCTAACCTCTTCCAGTAACACATTGTGAAGAGTTGACTGGATGTGAAGAATGCCTCAGTCCAGTGATTCTGTTGGGTTACACAGACTTTACTGTTCTACTCTGAGATCACCAAGTAATGGAGCTACACATCAGAGACCTGCTTTAAAATTCCTACTTTGAAATGTATAACCATAGACCAGTAGAGTTGAAAATCTCTAAAGACCTCCCCAACCTACCCTTCCTGACTCATCTACCTGCTCTCCTCAACCTGATTTATTGTAAAGCTAAGTGAAGCCTTAATGGTTAATGATTTGCCCATAAGATTGTATTTCTAGGAGGAGGCCTAGAGATCCTCCTGATCTCTTCCTCTTTAGAAATGCAAATTTCCCGCAAACAATTCTGATCATCACCACATACTCTGAACACACCACAAACTGCCTTGTATTATTATGAGTCAGTTATCAACAATCCATACTGACTATGCCCTATGGTGTTTCAGAAACTATGCTGGGCACTTGGGACACAGTCATTTTCCTGAAGGACCTCATGGTCTTACACAGCCTCTGACATATACACCCAAACAAGTTTAAATAACAAGGATTTTCATCAATTCTGTTTGATGTGGAAAGAAAGGCTTCGCAGATGTGACTGGCAAATTTGAAAGATAATTAGTGATTGTGGGGCCAAAAAGGTAGAAACAGTCATTCCACACAAAAGAATTAGTGTACACCAAGTCACAAAAACATCTATGTGTGGCCTTATGTCCTCATCTAGATTATAAATATACTGTGAACAAGAATTGTGCATGGCGCTGTTTGTAAATCATCCCCTCTCATCCTCTTGTTCCCTAGCTCAGTAAGTAAGAGAGAACTGACTGAATCCTGACCAGCAAATAAGTTGCTATTACTCATTCCTTTGAGTTCCATACATCTAAGGCTTTCTTCCAACTATGTGTGATGTATTCTCTTTATAACTCTATTCATGACCCAAATGTTTGAATTTTTAGGCACATAAATAATTTCTCCTAATATTTTCCTCTCTCTTACCAAAAAAAAAAAAAAAAAGGCTTTATGCAAAAGTAAGCAATTTCCCCAAATTAAGCATCTGCCAAGTTATTTTCCACATGCAGAGCTCATGGAAGATTTAGGCAATTCAAGATAAAGTTTAACATTTTAATGAATATAATGAAAGTTAATAATAAGCATAAAAATGAACTGCCTATTGAAAAATTTACTGGATGCATAACTTTTCATTTTAAGTTGAGCTCTGAATTACATAGCCCAAATTTTTATTGGTTTATTTAAGTTATTTGCATTCTCCTGAGTTTCATTTCAATTAAAACCAAGGAGTGGTTTAATTGTCATGTAGCTATGATTCCTGTAGGTATTCCCACATTTCCTCAAGTCTAACCTACAGACATCTGAAAATGAAAATCTACAAAATGGTGACATTAAATTCTTTGGCAACATTAATATATATATTTGAATAATATATATAGAATGTTCTTTATACATTATATTAATTATCTGAAAAATTGAGATGGTACTGTTACAGGATAATAGTTTAAAACGGTAGGATGAATAAAATATTATTCTTAGTGTAGTAAGGGGTCTATCTTATTCCTTTTGAATGGATAGTCACAGGGTATAAATGCTTTAAAGGAAGGTAATTCAGTGAATAGGAACTTAATAGTAGATCTCAAAATATGCACTGATTTCTTGGATTTTAAACTCCTTGCAATGTTTAAATAAGTTATGGTACATCCATAAAATGGGCTGTTAGTCAGCTGCTAAATAGCATCCAAATCACTTTAGATGTGCTCCTAAATCAGGCCAGTTCTCTCCATCTCCACTACTGTTACCCTCCTCTCTGCTGGAGTGCTCTTACTGGAACTAACCCCAGAGCCTCAGGAATTTTCTCTCTCTGCCTGTTCTCGTCCATCAACCAGTCTTGTCTTTATAGGGCTGCCAAAGTGAACTTTTAAAACACAGATCAAATGCTATCACCCAGCTGCCTGTATCTCTCCAATAGCTTCCATTTAGGATTAAAGCTAACCCTGTTTCTGAGTCCCTGATGCTATGTGTCCTTCCTACTCTCTGACCCCATTTCCTGTCCATCCCACAATGGAGTCACATCAGACTTTTTTTTTAAAAAACTGAACTTATTTCCACCCTCCTACTTTATGTTTCATCTTCCTAGATCACTCTTCTTTAAGATAATACCTAGCTAAGTGTATTTCAAGTTTTAGCGTAAATATCTTCTTTGAGGAGCCTCCTGACTATTAACTCTCGTGTTGTTCCTCTTCTCCAAGTCTCTACCACATCATAAAAAAAAAATAATAGTTTAATAATATGTATCACTCTCTGAAAAAGAGGATGAATAACATTGTTTATACAGTGGTTTTCATTACAAATGGCAGTCTGAAAAGGAATTTCTCTTTAGGTATTGTTTGAATTTTATTTATAGCTAACAAATACTGTCAGAAAAGCAAAGAAGATTAGTAAGAGGAAGGAAAGGGGGAATGCATACAAAAAAAGGAGATGATTAAATCTAGTAGCCTTTTTGGCCACATTTTCATAATCTACTATGTGCATTCTTGACTATTTTGGAATTTGGGTAGACAACTATTTTGGGGGAGGTTGGGATAATAGTTGCAGAATTGAGAGAAAGTTACCTTTGATAACTATAACTACAGTACTGATCAATAGGGAGATGAACTGACACTCCCAAAACCAGGATGCACTTACACATTACATCCCTGTCCCATATTAAAATTAAATATCCCAACAAAATCCACTCTGCTATAGAATATTCAAGAACTTAGGAACTTCTATATGAGGAATATGCCCTTTTATATAACTGGGGCAGACATATTGTTTTTCTCATTTAACAAGGACAGACAACTAAAAGAACTGAAATGGCTACCAATTTCTGGAATTCTAATCTAGAAATCTGGGTATGAATGCATAAATAAACAACAACAACAACAAAACAGACGACTCCCCTTCCCAGTGTGAATATTTGACCATATTTGGACTATGATTTTCCTTCTCATAACTGGTCATGTTGCACCTTGTACATCTAATTGCTACCTATTACAATAAAAGGCTCTTGGAACTTCTTTGTCTATTCCTCTTGCCAGAACACAGGCTGCCATGATTGTTTCCCCCATGCTGAAGATGGAGCAAAAGTGATAGCTCTCAAACCAAAAGACACCCGCAAACAACAGGGCGGTAAGATTATTATGATTTATTTCAGGTATCACAGAAAATGATTCATATTATCAAAGAGTATTACTTACTTATATTTGCACAGTAGTTGAGAAAGTACCAGTATAGCAGTTTTGGTGAAATAACAAGATAGGGATTCATAGTGACCAACAGTGTTGCAGCAAATGGACTTATCCAAAAGTGACTGCAAAAGTTCCTTCTGGGTTGTCTGGACAATGAACCAGCTGGGACTGCCCTGGCTTCACACCTCACCAGGTGGAGGAACTACACCCAAATTCAGTTTCCCATAGAGCCATTGGCTTCCTTGTGTTGACAGTAGACACAAGAAATCCCATAGGGCCCAAGGTCTTTAGTGATTGGGCATCCGAAAGACCTATTTTGTCTAGCAATCAAAAACGTCTGTGTTCTTCAATATTCTAGGATACTCTTGAGGTATCCTTTAATTAGGGAGGACAACAGTAGGATCAGGAGACTCTTCCTCCAGTCTGCCTCTCTCTGGAAAGTCAGGATGATCAGAGGATTTGTGTCTTTTTCTGCTGACTTTCGGCTTGTACATTCTTCCCACAGCCAATTCCTTGGCTCCTACTGTGGGATGTCACAGTACTTATTCCAAGTCTGATGCATGACACAATCCATCACTTCAGTAGAAGAAGGTGATCTATGGCATATGACTAATCAATTACAAACCTTAAAAAGTTTGCTTAGGTATTGAGTTTCTGGTACTTTGAACATGATGAAAAGTTACCTGTGCTGTAATTAAGAGGAAGACATACCTATTTTCCATAAAACATAGAAAAGTAGTCAAATTTAAAAAATATTTTTCCCCAAGCGTGGCCTGTCTTCTGTCCTTGCCTTTTTGTTATCATCTTTATTTCCCTAAATATTAGTGATGATTTTGGTACCATTCTCAAGTAGAAGATAAAATCAGACTTCATCATGGCCAAATCCTTTCCTGTGCCATCATCAATTAGCTTAACCAATATTTGAAGAATGCTCCTAAGATACTCTAAATTCATAGTTCCCACTTAGATGATGATCCCTTTTTAGTTCTCTTTTAAAAACAGTTGCAAGGAGTATGACTCATTCACTACTCATTTCAGTTGGGCTGCGCTATGCAGGGAAGAGGGAGGAAAAGAAAAGGGAAAAAAAAAAAAAAAGGACCCTGATATTGATCACCAGTCCTTGAAAGCTACAGATGCTGTGTAGGAACCACTTAGCATATTAAATTGCAGTGGTTTCAGCTCTTGGAAATAAAATGAGGAAAGGGCCGGGAATGTATGGTGTTATCTTATTTTCTTGTAATGTGCAATAATGAGATAATTTGAACCGCACTAAGACAAGACTAATCAACTTGAATTTCCACCTGATTTAGCAAAGCAGAATCTGACATCATTTCCTATTCTGCAAAGATTTTGTTCTTTCATTTAGTTATATATATAATACTTAGCTCTATTCTTTGTGGTATTTACATTGGGGCTTAATTAGTGCTGAGATGCTATAGATTGTTTGTCATAATTCTTAACACAAAACTAATTTTTAGCATCTGTAAACACCATAATGCAAACAAAAGATTTCAGAAAATAGAGATTAAACCAAATTCAGTTTTTGTTATAGCCAATCATCTTAACAGTGGCCATAGCCATTCTAGGAATATATGGCCCTGACTGATGCCTGAAGTCATTGTTCATTGTGTTTATAGAAACAGATGATTGACTTCTATGCCTTTCTTTCCTGATAGACTAAAAGTTTACTGAGGAAAAGGACCACATTTCATTTCATTTTATATCCTCTATTCCAAATCCAGTATTTGCCAGAAGGTTGAGGATCAAAAAGTGCATGTCGAGTGCATTTCTGTAAAACAGTATCTGTAAATAGGTTTAAAGAATAAGAGTAGTGAGAACTGTACTTGTGGGTTAAAATCTTAGTTACAGGAAAATATACATGTATTTTGTGATTTTGATGATTTTGGAGTAAAAACATTACTTAAATAAGATTCTTATTGTTTTATTATTCTCTTTCTAAGTAAATACAAGATCATGTTTGTAACTGATCTAATACCAGACTAAAATGTAATTATATAACTTTTTACCTTCCTCAAAAATTACAACTGCAATCTGATTCAATACTAAAAGTCCAATTATGTTTAGTTGAATGTCTCAATGACTAGATCATGTGGAGAAGAGCTCTAGAGTAGCAGAGATGCATTTGTTCTGAACAATAAAATCCTGCCCCATGTCTTTCCTCTTCTCTGAACTCTGGTTAAGTGCTGAACTGATACATAATGGCTAAAATTTCTCCCACTTTTTAAAATATTGTGTTTCTCCAGAGCCTTAAAAATATAAAGTTGTTGGCTAACTGAACATTAAAAAAAATTTTTTTTAAATAGTGTTTTTCTTAAAGGATGCATAGTTTTACCCATTAACATAAAGACTTCTCCTACACCTATCCACACTGAACATGAATGAATTTAATAAAAATATGTGTATTTGATCTGATGTCCTACAGCAAAAGGTATCACTCATATCTAGGTTGGCAATTTTTAAAGTATTTACTGTTGCTCTTAATAAGGGAATATCACATACTAAAAGTCAGAATAAACATACACATTTAAAATTTTATGCTTAAAGAAAACTGAAAAAAATGGAATAGGAAGGTACAAGCAATGAGTACTCAAAAATAAATCTGAAGATCAAGAGATTCAAGCAAAAGACTTTTTAAAAGCCTATGCTTGTCAGTGCCTTACCATCATTAAGAAATGAATGATTCATCACATTTAAGATCTGAATGAAACCACAGAGATCACAATGCAATATCATCACTTTCTAGAGGATATCAACAAGGATACACTGACTTAAGAGTTGAAAGGCCACATTGCTAATTGGTGGCTCACTGGGAACCTGTTAAAACCTTGTGTCCTTTCATACTTTCCAAATGGCAGTACAAAGATCTTTGAAAATCTACTCCTCCATAAACACAAGAGGAAGACTAGCAAAGAAAAAAATCAAATCAAATTAAATAAAAATCATAAAATAAAGTGAAAATCAACATTTTCAGTACCTTAAAATTGACCCAAGTATCATAGCAATTCAAAGAGTGTTTATTCTAGGAAAATCTTGAATTGTGACAAGAACAATAAACCTTGTGACATTTTGGCTTGCCATATCTCAACTAACGCCCCAGACCCCATTCCACAGAAGGCTCAAAACCAACAGCCTCACAATCATGTAGCCTTGAGAACCAGCAGCCTAGCAACCACTAGAGGGGTAGAAATGGTTTGGAGATCCTCAAAAGCCCCATCCCCAGAGAATGGCCACCAGCTGACCCACTTGGCAGTTCCCTGGAAAACTCAGGGAATCTCAGGGTTTTTATTCACTTGATCTGAGAGCTCCCTTTGTACAAACATCACTATCCCAAGGGCATTTGTTATAAACAATCAATGGCAACTGGTTAACATCTCATCTGGCAGAGACAGTGATTACAGTGGGGCTAATAAGAGACTGATCAAAACATTTACAAGGGAAATGAGATGTCCATATAAGGCTTTGAGAAGCTCTGATGTATTCCTCGGAGTCCAGAAGTCTATGTGCATGTGTACGACTGTGTAGTGTGCCCAGGAAAGATGTGAAATGACCCTAATTTCTCACCACTGGCTAACACAAGGTTCTGCACAAGCAGAAAGTGAAACTGGCAGAATTGTAAACCACACGCCCGCACTTTGAAGGCATGCTCCAATGCACATAGGGCCACTCAGCGAAGGCCTGGAGACTTACCATTTCAAAGCAGATAAGGAAATCTCCATCCAATCATCATCTGACAACAAATCTAATGAAGCAGAGACTTCAGTGATTGCATGCAACAAAGAAAACAGACTTAACATAATTAATCTGGGAAATTCTACATAGACAAATGGCAATGACAGTAACAGTGGACTGTGTACTTTAAAACGGTGAATTTATGGCATGTGAATTAGAACTCAATAAAGATTTCATTTAATCAGACAAACAACAACATAAAACTCTCCTGAATTCTACATTTGTGGGGTTCCCCCCGCCCTTAGAAACAAAAGAAGAAATTTTGGAAGACTGTGTGTTATGTGAAGATAATTTCTGTCGGTGACTACTTAAAATAATAGTGTAAGGGAAAAAAGTCTTATTTTTTTAGATGTGATTGGTTTCATCAAATATAGAGTTCATATGGGTACCTTGTTTGGTCAAGGTGTGAGATTAAAGAGGTTCTGATCTGAAGTCAACAGATCAATAAGATAACATAGATCAAAGTCAGAATGACACATAATAATTCATACCAATAGATCATTAAAAATTGCTAAAGTACAGGTAATCTACTTAAGAAAGACTATGATGAAGGGATAGGCAGCGAGATCTATATGGAAGGATGAGCCTAGTGGACTAGCTCTGAGCTAACCCAGACTTCTTTTGAGGGCAGTGTGTACTTTTAAAAAAATGTGACATCACACATCATATTTCCTGATCCTATACTTCAACAGATTGTGTTTGGCTGCATTAGCACATTAGTACTCTTGACAGAAAATTAATGTTCTAGGACTTTGTAGCAGCCAAACACATTGGAAATGTGTTTCTGTGCTATTTTCCCTATCTCAATTGATATATGAAGCACCCACTGGCATAAAATCAGTTTTCCCTCTCCAGAAACCACATAAGATGATTCAGAAGGCCCCTATCTCAATGAACTCTGTACCGACAGGATATTTTGGGCATCATTTTTCCTATCCATCTTCATGGTTTTATGATTATTTTTGCTCACAGTGTACAGAAGTGGATGGAAGCAAAAACTAGGTGAAAATGATTAATTTCATTACTAGAGTAAATATAATTGCAAATGAACACTTTTGCCTCTAGGGTCCTATCTGATCCATGTCCTTGACTTTAGAAAAAAAGCTCAGAGAATTTGAAGTGATGTGAATTAAATTGGTTTATCTGACAACAAGTATTTTTTTTTTCACAAGATATAGCGAGTCCAATTCAAAGCATGCTTTCAAATAATCACTGGTTATTTCAGCTAAAATACAGGAATCTCAAGAACAACAGCGTTGCAAACTAGAGTAGCTTACTGTGAAGGCAATTTTAATGTTTTCCTCTATGAAGGGACTGAGAGCATGCCAGGAAGGCTCCCAAATTATCCATCCCATGCTCTGAAATCCCATGTGTATGTGGTCTAAGTAGGTTCATCCTATACCTCTTCCTCAAATATTCTTTCCTACCTTTAAATTTCTAGATCCTACCTCTTTTAGACAGTCTAAATGCCAGCTAGACTATGAGGATCTCTGAGTTATCCCCAGATAGCAGTAATTTCTGCTTATATTTTGCAGTAGGGCCATACCCTGCCTGTAGTGTGTTCACAATAAACATCTCCTTATTTGTTCAAGTAAGTCTTGCTAAAAAGACATAGCACTCACAAAGGAGAGGTTGAGAAATTACAAAGGAAGGATTCTTGAACCGGAGTCAATTTCACAAGACATATTCTTCTCATTCTGAGGGAGACATGCATTTGGAAGGTAAGAATTTTGATGAAGGGCTGGAAGTATAGAATGAATACGGGTGACAAGTCCCTTATTTAGGAAGGCAAGTTTAGGGGCCACTGTGCAAGGAGGTACTAAGAAGCCTGAAGTTGGCTGAAACTGTTAGGTTCTTTCAAGGAAGGAAAGTGTTGTTTATTGGGAAGAATAAAGACATGAAGGCATTATTTACTAACAAATAGTACAGAAGAACTTTACCATTCACTTTGGAGCAGATATTACCTTGAGCTCTCAATAAAAAGTGATATATAAGCCATGTATAAGGACAAATAATGCTCTAATCAGAAAACCCATAAAATCCTTTAAGAAACTGAGGATTTATTTAAATTGAGATTTTTTTCAAAATTCATTATTTTTCATCAATAGACACAACTGTAACCAGAATTTTGAAATAGAAGAGACAAAAGACAAAGTTCCCAGACCAGATCAAAGAAGCAGAAGGGGTAACAAGGCATTCACACAAGAGAAAGAATTGAACCTAAGATATCATATTCACTCAAAGCCTGTTTCCTCAATGGTAAAATGAACACACATACAGAAACCCTGCTTCACAGGACCATAAAGAAGAAGAAAGGACATTATATATAATGCACCAGTTATATAGTGGGTAGTCATTAGAGGATAATGCCCACTGTGTAATTCAAATGGTCAGTTTTTGAATTTTCCCCTTACAAAGGAGAGGCAAGTGGCATCAGGTTAAGTATAATTAAAGCACTGAAGACGTAGTTAACAGGCGTCCTGTAGTTTGATAATATGACTATACAGAGTATGACGAAATTAAAAATACACCACTCACTTCCATTTCTGTTATACCTGAATGGCTAATATGTACAGTAGGCTGTTCGTCTCAAATACCATCTTCTAAAAGATGTTCAATCCCATGAAATGCAGGATAATACCTGGGAGGTGGCTGGTAAACACAAGTTTAGTCTTTGATCTTGATATGGGAAGAAGAAGGCTTTTTAAGGGATGAAGTAAATGCAGATCAGGGGGCAGTAGGCTCTGGCCAACTCTTCAAATCCTTGGAGGACAGAACCTTCTGTGAAGAGCCTGTAGGGTATATTACGATACTGCATTTCTAGCTTTGCAGAATTAATCTCCCCCAGCTGATTAGAGTTTTTATTGATTTCTTTTGTTTTATTTCCATTGTTCTCCCTTAAAACCTCCCCTAATCACAAAACAGAAATGGAGTCATCGTTTCTTTGAACAGTCATTAGGCAGGCAGGATTGATTTCAATTTACCATCATTCTATAAATGGGTGACCATCTCAGAAAAAGCAAATTTTTAAGACTCGAGAAGTTGACCAAATAAGTGGAAGGTTTTTTAGCTTTTCTAACTTTTCTGTCCTTTTGCATGTGTCTGGCATGTTTGTGTACCTGTGTCCATGCGCACTGTAGGCTTGCAAAGAAGTCAGAATTCTATTAACAGCTCAACTGACAGCCATGGGTGTGGAAAGGCTCAGGAGACTCTACTGTCACCTGGGAAAGCTCTTTTTCTGCACCTGATATGGGCAAAAAATAATTGCGGTGACATCAGGGCAGTGATGAGCTATGGCAAGGTCCCATTCGATATGACACCGCTCTTTCTTGCCAACCTTACTCAAGACACATGCGGGCTGCTGTTTCAAGCCAGCAAACATGGCAGCGGATCTATTTTAAGGTCTACCTTTTAATTTAGCTTTATCTCATATACCTATAAAATTACTGTGTGTTCTGTACTTTCATCCTACCTTCCTCTTCTTCCCAGTTTTCTTCATCTACTACCCACATTTCTGCACACATAGTAAGTATTCCTGGAATGCAAATAAGAATAACAAAACACTGTAAAAGCTACCATTCAATCTCAACTCATCTGGTAGAGCCTCATCTCTCTGCCATTCTCACTCTTGGAAATACTATGCAAAAGTAAACTTAATGCTTACATTTTGATGTATTCACTGAAGCAAAAAGGAATGGTGCGTTAGAGGTGGCAGGACTCCCCCCTAGGTTCGGTATATCCTCATTATTTTGCAATGAGGAGTCTGAGAACAAGATGGTAAAATGTTTCACCTAAGGTCAGAAGGTAACTAAGTATCAGAGGCAAAGCCAGGGCATGGGCAGGTCCCCTGAATTAATCTCCTTCACATTCCCTCACTTCAGCACTGCTCTCATGAATTTTTATTGTCTCTAATCTATGGTCAGCCAGACCTATCTCACTTAGAAACACACACACACACACACACACACACACACACACACACACACAATATGTAATGTATTCCTTGGAAATGGGAAAGCAATAAGGAGTTATATTAAGAAAGTTGTTCACTTCTTTGAACCCAGGGACGAGTCAAACATAAGAAAGTGTCATTGTAACCAGGGTCCCAGCAGAGCTGACCCTGCCTAACCGCATCACAGGCTTACCACAGATGTGACAACCTCGGTCATAATTTTATCAAGAGATGCTCTATTTCTATGTTGCCTAAAGCATCTCCTTCAATTTAATCACTTATAAAACTCCATGGCTTCTGCTAAAATGGATGATAAATTGATTTTATCCTCTGGTAGTTGGGAAGCACTAATCTTGTTTAGCTTTTGCTGTGAGCATTACATGGAATTGGTAAATGCACACAGAAATACTCACTAGATTTTGAACATATTCCTGAATGTGCAGGTGAACGGCCTTCACAAAAATGGTTCATCTAATTACTTTTGAGTGGGAAATGAGAAGTGTAATCAAATAGCCAGTTAAGTAAATATATTTAAGGGCACTGTATCTTTTAAAGGGGATATATTTAAATATAAAGTGAAATAAATGTATTGCAGTACACCTATTAAACCCAAGTCCCTTGAAATCCTCTCTGGTTAAACAGCATGCATTTGGGTCAGCAAACACATATCTGCAGCCGACACACATGCGCACGAAGCCTTCTATCCTTTTGACTACAGGTTATTCCCACTTCCTCTTCAAGTCTCGTCCTGTTCTTTTTTTTTTTTTTTTTTTAGATTTTATTTGTTTATTTGACAGACAGAAATCACAAGTAGGCAGAGAGAGAGAGGAAAGCAGGCTCCCCGCTGAGCAGAGAGCCCGATGTGGGGCTCGATCCCAGGACCCTAAGACCATGACCTGAGCCGAAGGCAGAGGCTTCCCTCTGGCGCCCCTCATCCGGTTCTTTTAACAGAGTATCAATACTGCTTCATCTCATTAAATAGAATAGTTTAGTCACAACAACGTGTTCTGTAACACAGTTTGGGAGATGTTCTTGATGCTTTCAGGAAAACAATTTTATTGTCACTTCTTAAAAACAGTTCTTACTTAACCTCTTCATACCTTCTAGTGTTTTACCACATAGAAAGCATTTGGGGGCTAATATTTACCTGGTTTGATGTTATCCCATTCTATATTGAATTGCATGGTAAATTTTATGAATAAAGTTGGTCAGGTTTTTCAAAAGGCTACATAGTTCAATCTCATTCTCTCTCCTTTTCCTTCTTAATGACCTTATCAGTATTTCAGTATTTGTTTTTTTGTTTTTTGTTTTTTTTTTTTAAAGCAGGAACTCACAGAGATGATGGATGGCCTGGTATGGTAGATGGGCAGATAAGAGGAACCTCCCAAGACTCTCTTAACTACCTTCTGTAGCTCCTACTCGGTATAGATTTTCTGGACCTGGACTCTTTATTTCCTTATCTCTCCCAGAAACCCCAACATGCTGTTTTCTGTTCCCTAATTATCTTCTTCCATCTCCTCTTAGGTTCGTTCTAAATCATTCCAGACAATGCTGCCTAAGCAACACAGAAATACAAACACAACCTTTTTCAAAATCTATCAAATTTTATTTTTGAAATCTTTAAAGTGATTTAAGGCAGGTCACAAATATGACTCCAAAACAATGTATTCATCCTAGAGATTCACTACTATGGAGCTTCTGTCGCATAGGATATTCTGTTTTCTAGAAGTTTTGAAATGACAATAGCCAAGAACAGCGAAGAAGGGCCATCGGTCAGGAATAGATCTGACATCATTAAACAAAACCTAGGTATCTTTTTTGCTGTTGCTAAAAATCAATTTTGACTTGACACATGGGTATAAACAGAAGTATATAAGATGAAAAGAAAAGGTCTAATACTTAAGACTGATCTCAAACAGGGTCTATGTCAAGGAAAGTAGGTTCATAAACTGTACTTTCTTTTTTCATAAACTGAACTTCTTTTATTCCTTTGTTTACAAGCATTATTACTTATAGTTCTGTAAATATCTGGATTATAGACTTATTTTTTAAAAAATATTTTATTTATTTATTTGACAGAGAGAGATCACAAGGAGGCAGAGGGGCAGGCAGAGAGAGGGAAGCAGGCTCCCTGCTGAACAGAGAGCCTGATGCAGGGCTCGATCCCAGGACCCTGAGATCATAACCTGAGCAGAAGGCAGAGGCTTAACCCACTGAGCCAACCAGGCGCCCGTGGATTATAGACTTCTTAAAATTAAAAAAAAAAATGTGCTCAGATTACTCAAGTATTAATTATATCACAAATCTCATTTTTTTGTTTTCTTTACCCAGTAATAATAAAGTCTTAGTAAATATTTGCCAACTAGCCACTTCAAGTAAGACCTTTGCAAGATGAGGCAAACATGAGCCTTTACAAGCACTACTAGGAAGTGTGTAAATGCTTAGTAAATGTTCTTCCTCTCTGAAGGCACACTGATATATAAGCAACCCACGCACACCTATGTGCAGAGAAGAAGCTGTGAATCTCACATGTGCTTCTCTGTTCTAGAAATACTCACAAAGAATTTTGCCAAAGGAACTGGGATCACACCTGTTCAAGGAAGATGTGCAAAGATCTACAAATTGATGTTTAGAATCAACAACTCAAAGGAAGAAGTAAGAACCATGATCAAACACTAATTAAAAAAAAAAGGATGGGTTAATGATGCCTAAACTAAACAAATAATTTTCCATAGACAGTCTTATTTTTTTCCAAAGACATTCTTATGAGCAAGGATTTTCCAAGAACTTCATTTGGAAGTTCTGTTTGTACATTGTGGATATTATAGAGGTTATTTGAGCCTTCTGCCTCCTCACCTCCCTCCCTCCTTCCTTCCCTGTCTTTTCTAATATTTATTAGCAAACATTTCCAAACGACAGTGGACCACTGTATTGTATAGTCATGAAACCTAGCAAGACGCAATGATTTTTGTTCTGATACGGCTTCCTCACATTCCAACCACCATGCTTCCAAGACAGCATGTCTTAGATGCAGAAAACCATAGCAGTTTTCCCATTCAGAGATCCATCTGGGCATCCAAAAAAGAAAAAAAAAAAAAAAAAGAAAGAAAAAAAAGACACTCTGCTTCTTTTCCAACTTTTCTAACAGTCCCTGCCAATTCTGCATCCCCACTCCCTTAGATCATGAATTCAGACTTTGAGCGCAGTACCAATGGGGGCATGCTTCTAGAGAACATTCCACCAGAAGACACATAATACAAGAAGGCAGCCAACCTTTCTCTGCAAACTGTGAGGCATTTGGTTTCAGGCAGTAGGCTGAGGCTGTGTGATTTCTAACTCACAGTGCAAAAGCTGATATTGTCGGGGCACCTGGGTGGCTCAGTGGGTTAAAGCCTCTGCCTTCGGCTCGGGTCATGTTCCCAGGGTCCTGGGATCGAGCCCCACGTCGGGCTCTCTGCTCAGCAGGGAGCCTGCTTCCTCCTCTCTCTCTCTGCCTGCCTCTCTGCCTACTTGTGATCTCTGTCTGTAAAATGAATAAATAAAATCTTAAAAAAAAAAAAGCTGATATTGTCTTTATTTCCTTTGTATCCACAGGTAAGGAGCACTAGTTCCATTTCAACTTATGAATCCACAGAAGATTCATTTGGCAGCATCGTCTGTCTAAGTAGGAGGAAAGCCTAAGGACAGGGATGCTCTTACAGGTGCCTGGCCTCCTCTCCAGCAGCTCCTCAAATTACTGAAGTGAATGAGCCTTTCATGTACCGCCCTCCTACTAGTCACTATTACTTATCCCTTAGGGTGTTAATCTGTTAACACTGCAGCTCAGATATGAATTTTAAAACATGCTAATCGGAGCTGAAAAAGTCCCCTTGAGGAAAAAAATGAAATATATTAAAGGAAAAGAAGCTTACTCTTTGATTTCTCTTTACTTTGGGATACTTTTCTGTTCTTAAAAAGAATAAAGAAATTATGCATTTCCTATGAATCTCATTATGTTATTATGTAAGAGAAATTAGCGGAACCCAGCACTCCAAAGCTCACAGAGGTGTGGGTTAAAAGGAACTATGACAAGATTCTATTCTTTGATAAAATTCCATGTACTGAATGCCACTCATAAGCCTTCTTGTATATACAAACATTTTGGTGGTACATTAAAAATTTATTTTCATACCAAGTCTTTATAATTTCTCTTATTTGGGTTTTTCTTGCTTTGCAGAAATCCATATGCTTTTATTCATATCTTATGCACTCTAGACATAAAATTTTAAATAAGAGAGAAAGGAGTACATTTGTAACAAATGTCTACAAAGGACATGCAATATTTTCTATTTGGATCATTAAGTCATTGGCTTAGATTTTAGATAGATAAGCCCCCATCACAGAGTAAGAGAAATGCACCTGCTTCCCCACTGGTAGGTACTACATCTCCAAACATATGCAGAATCTTAACTACATTCACTGAAACCCCTTATTTTAAAGTAGATACAGTGGTCCAATAAAATTCCAGAGTGAGTTTGGTAACGTAAGAAAATTCTGAAGATACAAACCTATACCTACCCTAAAGTGGCCAATACTTTCTTAAAATTATATATGTAATATTTTAAGTGAAGACAGTCTTTTTTCTTTTTTAAAGATTTTATTTATTTATTTGACAGAGAGAAATCACAAGTAGGCAGAGAGGCAGGCAGAGAGAGAGGAGGAAGCAGGCTCCCTGCTGAGCAGAAAGCCCGATGCGGGGCTTGAACCCAGGACCTGGGATCATGACCTGAGCCGAAGGCAGCGGCTTAACCCACTGAGCCACCCAGGCGCCCCGTGAAGACAGTCTTTTAGCTTAATATTATCCTGTTGGCTAGTAGAGAGCCTTAAATAGATAGGAGTTCCCTAAATAGAATCTTAAATTGAATTTGGCACTCAAATGTCTTACTGTTTTCTTTATATGCCTGCTTCATTCAACAAATATTTCATCTTTACTCAAGTTACTGTCCCAGGAAGACTAACCCTAAAGATGCAATTGAAAGCCCTATACTTAACACTTCACATGCCTTTGTGTGATTTTTCTTCCTTTACAATTATCATTACCTATCACCCTGTTTTTCTTACTTATCTTGTTTATGGTCTCTTGTCCCCTTCTGCCCCTGGTGGTGGGGATTCTGCACGTGGGAAAGACCTTGAAGAGCAGAAGGACAACTCCAAGTGTGACTAGGTAAGGAGATACCATCTGAGTGAAACAAATCAAGGTGTGTTCCAAATATTCAAAGCTAAGGAATTAAGAAATCTGAAAGAAAGAAAGCCATCGGGGCGGTAGGGCAGATTTGGGGTAATGATGATTTTTGGCTTTTAGCCATCAGTCTTTTGTTGACACTTCTCAAAACTGTAGAAAATCTCTGACGACGAACTGTGTGGTTCTGTGAGCCTTGAATGTCCTCAGGTTGGTTTGGGCGTCTCTCTCTCTCTCTCAGCCCCACTCCCCTGCCTGCAAGGAGGGCTGGCCCTGGGGGAAGCGTGACTAAAGTAGTCTCTTTCATACCTTATTTCTGCCTCACCACCTTTCTAACCAAGTGCCTGCTTTAGGATATTGTCTCTGTTTCCTCTTCATTGCCTAAACCTCATGGCCTCAGACAGTGCCCAGACTTTACAGGGACCACATACTGTGAATGTTCTAGAACAGTCCAATGTCAACCATAACATTTTCTAGTCTCAGTTTGCTGTTGGACAAATTATCACCAAGTTACTCCTCCTTTCTTTACTCTGCCCTCTCAAATGTAACTATGTTAACTATTTGCATGTAAGTTAAAGACATAAGCTTAATGAAATGGCAAACCACTTAAGAGATAGCCATGGCAAAAAAAAAAAAAAAAAGAGAGATAGCCATGGCTACCTTAAGAGGGGGTTGTAGTTTTCCATTTTAAAAACAGAACTTTATTATCAAAAAGACATATTTGCCATGATTTCATTTCTTAGGGAAGGTTTTGTTTATTAAGTACTTTTAGGAATCCTTTACATTTCCACACCAACTACCTTCTTTGCCTATGAATAAATCTGGACATGCCTGTCAGAATAAACTGAGAATTAGTCCAATAATTTTAATAAAATTAAGTATCAATCGTTGTCTGGCATTGGGACAACTTTTAGAATTTACATTCTGGTCTATCAGTCTATTATGATCAGCTTCTGTTACCTTCTAATATGGGAGACATAAATCAGTGACTTGTATCAATGAGATCTTGGTTTATATGTGTATTGACAGTTAATCATAAAATGTGGGTACTGGCAACCTCATTCTCTGAAGAAAAACATTACCCTAAGTTTAAAAATCTCATGTTGGCAATGCATAAGTGATAGAGACATCTGAAAACCTCTCCATTTTTATCTGCAATAAAATTGTGTTAAATTCAAGTCAGCGCAGAGTTACAGTACAGCTGGAAAAGATGCAGTGTTTTCTTAGAGAAAACACTTGGCATTTGGCGAGGGGAATACAAGGAAGACTAATACTTAGGGAGCCAAGAACAGATGTGAAAAAATGAGACAGGAGCCTTTAGATTCTCTGAGGCTTGAGGCAAAGTCCCATCTGTCAGGCACCTCTCTTGGCGCTCCTGAAAGAACCATGCCTCCAGCTCTCCAGATCTTCCTGGCAATTAAATGTGATCTAAGACCTGTCATATTTACCCTTGTAAACTTCCCACAAGATGCCTCCCCTGGCACTCTGATTTTCCAGATATCCGTGGTCTTGATGATAAGCCAACGGCCTGCTGGTGACCCTCCCAAACCCACTGAGGGTTCCTTCACATGAACTTGACACAATGGAAGCCAGAGCCAGCCCCACCCCAAGACACATTTGCCTTCTTCCAGACTATAGAACCCACAGGAAGAGACAGAAAGTATCTGTGTCCCAGATATTCTTTGTAGCTTGATACCAACCCTAGTCTAGAATGATTATCTCTAAACTTCTTAGATGTTAGAAGGAGGAAGATTTTTATCTTAGGGCTGCTGTGGTTTGGGGGGCATTTTGGGGGGAGTTCCTTTGTAGTGACCTTAATACTACCTGATACAAAGAAAAACATACCATCTTAAATTAGAAAGGCATATTTTCCATGAAGATTAAAATCTAAATATATCTGTACATTCCATATTAATTATTTAAGGGACTGCAAACTCCATAGGATTACCTTTTCACTTGGGAAGTGTCTGGGAATTGCCATCTCTCAAAGGGATCTTCACTCTATCATATCAGGAAACACTGAGGAAACTGTGTGTGTTCAGAGATCAGATCAATCAGTAAAATCCCAATTCTGCAATATACCATCAGGTGTACAGCATGGGAAGTTAGCTATACCCTCTGATCTTACTTTCCTCATCTCTCAACTGGTATAATTACTCAGGTTTCTAAGACTGTGAACATTCAATGGGATAGAATATGGAACACACAGGACACATCATTAACACATCTCACATCCTCCCTTCTGGTCTGCCAGCCACGGCGTCCCCCAGGAAGCAAGTGGTTAATACATGCTGTCTGATGTTGGTAATGATGATCTTTTTCCTTCCTCTGTTTTATGTTTTTAAACACTGCCACATTGTACTTTGCACCACTGTAAAAAGATTCACAATTAGCATTTTTCCCCCATTTTTACCAGATCTTTTTAAAGTTCATCAAAGTCTAAAGCCAACAAAAAAGGATAATTACTATCATTTGTAAGGTCACCTGGCATAATCAGAGAAAAATTACCACTCTCTCTCTCTTTGACTCTTACATACACGAAATTATTATAAAGCCATTAATAAGATTTTCTTTCTCTTTTACCATTGTATTCTTGTCTTGGTGATCAATTTCAAAATTACCTTATGATTTTTGGACCAAGAGTAAAGAAAACAGGAAATGGCTAGATGAACAATTACACGTTAAAGATAAGAATATGAAAGGCTTGTGGGATACAATGCTCTAACTTGCAGACTGAAGAATGATTAATAAGAAATCAAGCTGCTCTATGCTACAATTCATCTCTATCCATGAGATGTGGAAATAAGAGCATTTCAGCTTGAAACACAGTCAAAGTCAAAACCAGTTTTGTTCCAAAGTAAGATTTTATATCTATATCTATATAGATATAGATATAAAATAAATATATAAATATATTATATATAGAATATATATAGAATATATAAATATATATTATATATTCACAAAAGAGTTTTCAAATTCTCTTTGTATGTATAAGAGTAGGCAAAAATAGGTCATATATGATATGTATATATCATATATACATAATTTTACTGATAGTTTCAAAGAAACTATAGGTACAATGACCTATTTTTGCCTACTCTATTATACATATGAAGAGAATTTGAAAACTCTTTTGTGAATGCATAAAATCTCCTTGCCATACCAGGTGCTGTGTCTAGGAGAACAAACAAAGTCAATGTTTATGTTACCCTGCAAATCTTATCATTGTGAACTGAAAAATTCAAGATAAAAATGCGTGCGCCCGCAGGCGCGCACACACACACACACAAACATGTAGCTCCTGAATGCTGTTTTTTTTACAACACTTAGAATTTCAGAGAATACATGGGCTTCCAATATGATATTTTCTAATAATAAAATTGTGTGCCCCAAAGTCCAGGAGGCTCAACTATATTGTATCAAAAGGTGGCTCCATCTGAGTGGTCTTCAGAGTGAGCTCTGGCAAAGGGATTTGTTTACTGAAATTTCTCGAGTGCCACCTCTGTGCCCTTACGCCAGCACTTCATCGGATCATTACTATTCTTGGTCTGCAGCATCGCTCACCGGGTGCCAAACAAATCTTTAAGCAGATTCAGAAACGGTCAAGTTCTGGGGTGTCCCCCGATGGGTAAGGCAGAGATCTGCCAAACACCCTACTACTCCAAATGTCCCTCCGGCCAACAGAAATCAGATCATAAAGATTCACATGGCCAATATATTCTCATTCTTCAAATATTCCACACAAACAAAACAAAACAAAACGGAATGATCGTATTGTGATCACAAATTTCAAAAATTCCAAATTATTAGGCAACAAAAGACACAGGCCTTAAAAATAAAACCTAGGCCAGAAACCAGGTCTTTGGCTCTCTTTTCAGCCAGATTAAGGACTCTCTCATTTCTTCATCTGCAAAATAGCGTAATAATACATCCAGTCAATATCCAGTAATGTGTATTTTTGCCACTCTGGGCTCAAATCTGTTGTTTTTAAATCGTCAAGTGGCAAATGAAATTTACTGTATTCAGAACACAGTAAATGAAAAACATTTTCCTGATATTCATATTGGGATATTTATATCTACCAAATATATTCATGCCTAAAAGATGATTATTTCTGAACCAGGAATGCCTATCTTATTATATCCTTCCTTCAGTTAAGATCTTTCTTAGAGGGGCGCCTGGGTGGCTCAGTGAGTTAAGCCTCTGCCTTCCGCTCAGGTCAGGTTCTCAGGGTCCTGGGCTCGAGCCCCACATCGGGCTCCATGCTCAGTGGGGAGCCTGCTTCCCCCTCTCTCTCTGCCTTTCTTTCTGCCTACTTGTGATCTCAGTCCGTCAAATAAAGAAATAAAATCTTAAAAAAAAAATCTTTCTTATATATCTGATGTTAGGAAAATATTTGTTGTTTAACTTAAGACAAATGTTACTTATGTATGTACATGTGTGTAGACATATACATTTATCTCTCTATACGTATGAATACACCCAACACAAAATCATATGTCTAAATTGCATATATATTAATTTATATATATAGGCTTACATTTTCTTCACAAGTACTTTACTATCTGGCAATCACTTCTTTCTCTTTTTTTTTTTAATTTAACAGAAGTATCTTTTTTCCTTTTCTCAGTCTTTGACTCTTCCATATAAGGTTCTAGAATCAGACTGACAATTTCCAATGGGCACCCACTAAGACTCTTGATTGGAATCTGCGATTGCTGCAGTGGCTGACCCTTACTCTTTTTTCCCCCTTTCCGATGTGTTCTTAAGTTATTATTATATTTTTATCATTGATTGCTACTGTTATAGTGAATGGAGCTTTGTATCCAGGAACACTTTGAAGTTGAGACTGAAGGGGCTTTCCTCCAGAGAAGACTTGTGTTTGCTTCTGGCAGACATCTGAGGGCACTATCCTTCTGGGACATTCCCAATAAATCCTTGCAGAGTTTTTCTCTCCATTCAAATTTAGTGTCAAATAAATTAGTGTATCTATCCTACTCTATAAGATATCTGCACCTTCCCCCCACCCACCACTTCTGCTCTTGCTGATGATGTGGCCCACTGGATGTTGGCTACATTCAAGAGTCCACAGCCAGCTAAAAATGCTGAACTTATATTATGAGTACAAAGAGCTAAGAATAATTAACTCTACAAATCTGTTACTCTATGTAACAGTAAAATTCGCTGCATGTATTTTTTGACAGTGCTTACAACTCCCAGCAGAATCTGAAAAATGGTTGAAAATAACAACCATAATAATTCTAACGATGAAGATGAGGAAGAGGGGGAGGAGCACATTCAATGAGCAATTACTACGTCCTAGAAAATGCGCTAAGTGCATCACAGAATTATCTTACTCAATTCTCAACAAGCACCGTGCAGGAGATGTTCTCATTAAGTTCATTTTACAAGTGAGGACATTGAAGATAAAAGAGAGTAACTTGCCAAAGGTCACGTAAGTGGTCGATGTGGCGTTAAACTCCAGATGTCTGGTTTTAAAGCCAGCATCCTACGCTGCTTTTGAAAATATCGTCTGCATGTACAGATATTACCCAGCATTTCCCCAAACGTCAAGACTAGATAAAAAGTAAAGAAGACGCTTGAGGAGGACAGATTAGCAAGAACCAAAGGCAGGTAGTGAGGGGTATTGAGAAATACAGTAAATTAACCTACAGAAAACCTACTCTTTTTGCCAGAATACTGATGCATTTTATTGGTTTGAAAGAGTTGATAAGCCTTTTACAGGAAGTGATTACCACTGACCGACAGTTTCCGGTGAGGCCCCTCTGAGAAGGCATTGGCAAAGACGTGAGATTTCTGAGAACTACAAATTTCAAAATCCGTTTCATGAGGATACCCAGATACTGAGAAAATGCTTCACAGTCACAGCCTGCTGTCACAGAATTATGACATCACTAGTGATTGTCTTACTGACAGTGGGAGTTGGCATTCTGTAATGTGGGACACAGAATGTCTGCAAAGGGGCACATTCTTCTTCGGAGCTAATCACCCGAGAAGACTAAGTTCATTACAGGTCCAGAGTTGGAATATATATAAGTTGACTATTTTTAGTTTATTTAGTGTATGTTTAATATAAATATTTAGTACATATAGGTATATATATTTATAGACACCTGTTAAAATCATATCTACCTTTATAAAAGCATGGGGCTGGTTACCATAATCAAACCACTATCTCAGTAACAAATTTTTCTCATTGCCTTTTACTAGCCTCCAAACTTATTTCTATTCCATTTATATATGTTTTAACAAATTTTCCCTTCTGCATTTTATAGTTACCATTTGTATTACAATTACCTATTTTGTCAATTTTTAAAAAGATTTTACTGCAAAGCAGGGTTAGATGCTTTATAATTTTGCTTTAAGTAGATTCTTGTTACCTAAATACCAGGGGTTGGGCACTTAGGTGGGTACAACTTTTTGACTAAAATTCTGGGGGACAGGTATTATTTTTACCCACTTACATGCATTCTTCCATAAATGCTCAATTAAAATTTTTTTAAGTTTGTAATTAATTATTGGCTATCCTTATAATGTTTTTTTTTTTTAAAGATTTATTTATTTGACAGAGAGAGAGATCACAAATAGACGGAGAGGCAGGCAGAGAGAGAGAGAGAGAGGGAAGCAGGCTCCCTGCCGAGCAGAGAGCCCGATGCGGGACTCGATCCCAGGACCCCAAGATCATGACCTGAGCCGAAGGCAGCGGCTTAACCCACTGAGCCACCCAGGTGCCCCTCCTTATAATGTTTTTAAGGTTATTTATTTAGAGAGTTGATAAAACTGATTTTATGTTTAAGCATAGAAACACAGAGGTAGGGGAGAGTACTTTTTTCCTCTCTGCTCTTTAGCATAATGATAATTTTATTTACTGTGTATTATTTTCATAATAAAACTGTTTTAAATTCAGAAAACCACTGTAAATTTATGATCTAGCTAACACAAAATATACCTAAATTAAACATTTCTGTGGAATGCATATTTACTGTTGAGCAGAGCTTTAGAAGAAGAAATATCAAAATATAGCACAGCCTCTGTTACACCTTTTTTTCCTGATGGATTCAGGGATGTGTTTATTGACCTGCAGAACAACCAATAGATAACTCATCCTGATAGGGTGTCTGTTGCCACGGTAATAATAATGTGACATCTTTCCAAGGGAAGGTTTTGTTCTAAAAACAATAGTGAGTAACATCCTGCAGACTCCATTCAAAAACAAAGGTGAATAGGTTGGACTGTTTTCCAAGGAACAGATGGGACTGAGTAGTATCCGGACAGTCTCACTAAGGTGCCCCTTCCTGTCAGATCCTATCATCTGCTATTCAGAGATAACTTTTTTTTAGAGCATCAAAGTTCCTACTGTTTTCCTGCTGGAATATTAAATTAACAAAATGAAGAGTATTGCTTTGAGCCAAAAACAAGAAAGGAAGGAATGTGCTTCACTCTGTCCTTTTTGTTAACAGCAATCACCTAGGGAAGGACCCCAGCTGTAATTAACATATAACTAGATGAACTCAAAATAAGAAGACAACGTTAAACAAGAATGCATAATAGAAACCTTTCCCCAGTGACCCATACACCCCAACCTTTTACCTTTCAAATGTCTCTAAACCATCCATCGATATCTCTGGCTCTCTACAGTCTACTCATTAATGTTGCTTAATAATTGCCAGGGACATCTGGGTCAGAACGTAACACTGTTCTATGGGGTGGCGATCCACAGTGACTAGAACAGGCAGAAGGCCCCAGCAAGGAGTAGTGAACAACTGTGTACGTGGGTGTGTGTGTGTGTTGCGGGACAAGGAGAGGGGTTGGTCATTTGGATTTCTGCACTTGAAGGAGGGAAGCTCAGGGTGACAGTAGGCAATGTGTGTTACATATGGCACCTAGAAGATCGATCCCCTGGTGTGGAGAGGTGAGAAGCGCTAGGTCAAATGAACCTATCTCGGCATTTGGGCTAATACCCACATTTCCTGCCATGGCCCATGGCCGAACCGAGGCCAAATCAAAGATGCCCGCCAGAGGACATTCATATTCAGGAGACAAACGTGTTAAACTGGCTTAGAACTTAGAGCTGTGAAGTGTGGTCACCCTCTTCCAGGTTGTTACTCCTTATTTTGGGTCTTCATTTCTACCTGCTTGGTCTTTGCTTCCCCCATTCCTCCAAACTTTCTATTTCTTTTCTCTTTCCAACCTTTCTCTGGATTTCTCCTTGACTCTTCACCCGGAGCTGGGATGATCCTTAGGAAAATGAGTTGATGAGACATGAATGAGGCAATAAAGTCTCTGAACTTGGAGTAAATATCCTTACTGAGTCATAAGTCTGCTTCAAACCGTGTTTTCACTTGTGATGTTCTTAGGTAACCCCCAAAACAAATTTTCCGGCGAGGCGTTATGAAAGTCCAGACATGAAATTTTACCTGCCGTGTTGATTTTGTGCTATGACAGGCACGTGCGTGTTTGCCGATGTTACTCATTATGCAAATGCCCCATCACCGAGGACCTACAGGAGGGCATGCTACCACTCCCTCTGCTCCAAATCTCATTTGCTTCTATCATACCCCATCTAATTTATCATACCCCATCTAATTATTGTCTCCATCTTAGAAGACTCAAAAGCATAAGTAGTCTGTGGGCAATCACGTGGTCGCTAAATGATAAATTTTCTCTAGTATAAATCAATCTAACTTCAAAAATCCATGCATTTTTCGTATATAGTTGGGAAGGCAGCGTGCATATGTCCATGCATGACTGCTGAAGGAGAAAAATGATACTGGAATCTTTGAATGGAGGAAGCTTAGTAATTACTAAGAAATAGTTAAATAAAAATGATTAAGGTGAATCCAGCCCAACTCAATAGAATGGAAAAAATTACATAACAATAGGCTTCCTTTTTATAGTAAATCTTTATGGCAAAGACCTCTGAAATCATTTATGAAGCTTAACATTTCATCACCAACTTAAAAATAAAATGCATAAATGGCCTTCTCCAAGAGAAAAAATAATAAAATTATAATTGTCCTAGTAGCAAATTCACAAAGCAGTTTGTTTCCACAGTCAACCAATCTCTAGCTCCCTCCTTTTCTCCTCCCAATGCATGCTTCATTTCTTTTTATTTTTTTTAAAGATTTTATTTATTTGGGGCACCTGGGTGGCTCAGTGGGTTAAAGTCTCTGCCTTCAGCTCAGGTCATGATCCCTGGTTCCTGGGATCGAGCCCTGCATTGGGCACTCTGCTCAGTGGGAAGCCTGCTTCTCCTTCTCTCTCTGCCTGCCTCTCTGCCTACTTGTGATCTCTGTCTGTCAAATAAATAAATAAAATCTTAAAAAAAAAAAAAGATTTTATTTATTCACTTGAGATCATGACCTGAACCAAAGGCAGAGGCTTTAACCCACTGAGCCACCCAGGCACCCCTGTTTCATTTCTTTTTAAAGTCTATGTGAATAAATATTACTCTGCAAACCAAAATTCTTTTTTTTTTTTAAAGATTTTATTTATTTGTCAGAGAGAGAGGGAGAGAGAGCGAGCACAGGCAGACAGAATGACAGGCAGAGGCAGAGGGAGAAGCAGGCTCCCTGCTGAGCAAGGAGCCCAATGCGGGACTCGATCCCAGGACGCTGGGATCATGACCTGAGCCGAAGGCAGCTGCTTAACCAACTGAGCCACCCAGGCGTCCCTGCAAACCAAAATTCTGAGTGATAAATTTACTTCCTTGGTTTCATATGACCAATTAATGGCCCAGCTAAATCTCAAAGCTGGATTGGCTGATGGAATTGTTGCTAATTAACTTGTCACAAACATGATCATGTTGCCTAACTAAAAACCCTTTCTTTTTCTAGGATCATAGTTAATGGGTACATTCCTCATGAAATAAAATATTTACTCTAAGATTTTGGGCAAATAAGTAGTTAATGCAGGACAATAATACAATAAATCTTACATTTGCAAAGGCGTTGTAAAATCTGAAAATTTTCTAGAACATTCTGAAATAGGTACCCATATTTAGTTATATTCTTTACATTTGCTTAAGATTGATGTATAAATGCTGAAAGCAGCAGTCTCTGTGGGGCTGCAGTTCGTGGGACAGATGGACCTACAAAGAACATATTCTTTCTGTCCTAAAATCTAAGCCATTTACCAAAAAAAAAAAAAAAAAAAAAAAAAAAAAAAGAAAAAGAAAAAAGAAAAAAATTAGATCATGAGATTATGCCTGAGGTTGTATTTAAAGATAACTTTAACTTTTTCCTTTAAAATATATTCATATATAAATGTCTCGTGATTTATTTGACTCTACAGAGTCAAAATAACCAAACCCACTTACTCTTAATCCAGTTGTTTCCAAAAAAAGGTTCTCTTTGGTTTATGGAGATTTTTATATACACTCCAGCAGACATTTTTGAGAAGGGAACCATGAAAACAACTAAACATTTCTCTGTAACTCCACTCTCAATTCAGAGCAAAAATCTTTCTCTCCCCTAAAATTAAAAAAATAATGATAATAATTACAATCATAGAAAAAAAGAGGAAAAGGATTCAAATCTATTTTTTGGGAAAATAAATAACCAGGCTTTTATTTTCCATAGCAGCTATGAATTTTGTAACATCTTCAAAAGTCTTCAGCTTGGACAAACAAGTATATAATTTTTCTTTTGTTGAAAATTTGGATATAAAATGGAATTGCTAATGAATGAGAATATTACAAGATTCCACTGGTGAATAGATACTGGCAATAGATACTGAAATCCATTCTTGCAACTGAAGAATAAACTTGCATTTATATTTAAAAGCAAAGGAGAGGGAGGGAAGGTGAAAGTGATATTCACTTTATCTGAAACCAGTAAAATTGCCCAGATTTGTATACTGAGGAGTAGAAACCCTAACACGAAATAACTTTCAGTGAGAGCAGATTCTGGTTTTGGTTTCAACTGCTACCTCCATAGAGATGGCTTTCTAATCAGTATCTATTCACTTGACATCTCATTTGGGTTGCATTTTAATTAGAGAGCTATTAGGATATTTTAAGTTTTCTAACCTAAAAAACACAAATTTAGTTGAAAACTAAATTCTTCTTCTTCCTTGAGGCTTTGACTTTTCAAATCTGCTGTGTTCTGTGACTACATCATTAGCTCCAACCCTCTGGCCAGAAATACGCATGATATTTTAGGATACTGGGAGGAGTCAAAGTATGATCAAATTCTGTCAGTTACTCATTGCCACCTATCTCAGATATAATCATTCCCTTCCGTTCTTCTTGTCACACTGTGTCACAGGCTCTTGTCATGTCCTATTTTAGATCACTACAACTGCTTCCCATTGATATCCTGCCTATCAATCTTGATCTCCTACACTGAGACTGCATGCCATTCATGGTCAAAACCACCATTCCCCAACTTCAATTGAATCGTCACACTCTCCTGTCCAAAACCACCCAATGGCTGGTCTTGCCTTCTGCAAACTACCTAACAAAGCCTGGTCTCAAAGACCTCTTTAATCTACCTTTATTTTCCCCTAGGCCCCCATGAGACACCTTCATTCATTATAAACGAGTCTACCATCATCCTCAAGAGGTGCTGTAATAAATTTTAATGTTGAATTTTTTTTCCACCAGGTTTAGACTGCTTTATTTCCCCTGCCCCACCTGTTTATCTCCTCTTTTCCCTTAAAGATGCAAACCCCACCTCCGCCAGGATGCCTCTTCTTACCCCTTTGGTGTCGGGTGGAACAATTAAAAGTTGAACCCTGCAAGCTAGGAACAGCTAGAAAGTGGACCCAGTGGGCTCACGTCATCATGTAAATTTGTTATTCAAAAGTTCAAAATGTTCAAATGTATGCTTCTGTTACATTTAGCTTGCAGAAAAATAAATTGAGTGTGTGAATGCATACATAGGTGTGCATGTGCAAGTGTGTGTGCGTGCGTGCGTGTGTGTGTGCGCGCGCCAGGCCAATGCTAGAATCACAGAGTAGTACAGTTAGGAAGACATCTGTGTATTCTCATTTATACATAAAAATAACCTAATTTTACAGGTTAGGAATGTGAGACCCAGAGAGTAGAAATGACTTGCCGAAGCCTTCCCTTGTGGCAGTTGTGACTAGACCCAACTCTCCGTCTACAATGATAAACAGAAGTAAGAAGCTGCTGTAGATTAACTACCCTACTTCCATGAGACAAAAATGTCAGCCTCTTTCTTTCCTCGATCCAGATACAGCCAGGTCTAGTTTTGTTTTTCCTTTGCTTCATTAATAATCTCATGACTCTCATGCAACGTGCAATTAGCATAAAAATCATCTAAATGGTCTTAGCTTTAAAAAGATGTGGTATTTTCATTGTTGACTCAAAGACAAGACTGTGCTATTTTGAGATTGATTTGTGATTTACAGTTCATATAACATCAATAAATCATTTAGCAAAAACAGAGCATCGTTAATGACACAGGAAAGATAACAGCAGAGAGCGTCATCTTCCTCGAGTGCTAAAGTCCCCGACCACGCAGAACTACACGGCACCCTCCCTCCCCTGTGGGGTATGTACACACACACACACACACACACACACACACAAGTAATTTATTTGGAAAACCAGCTTAATGAATTGGGTTATGCCCTCTTCCAAAAGCAAATATCCACAGTGCAAAATAAATACAACGAAATGAACACAAATATACATTGAAACTGGAACAATACCTACATGGGAGTCACCAAATACCTTGAAATACATTATGCAAAAACACTGATTGAATACTCAGAATCTTCAAACATTCCATTTCCATCTTTATCCAAGTGATGGAATCTATCCCCACCCAGGCTTCTCTCCTGTCAACAGTGTTAAAATAGTCTCTGCCATCCAGTGGGTCAGCAAGGTCGGATTCTGATCGACAGATGACGCTTAGAAAAAACAAATGCTAGTATTGGTAATACAGCTACAATCCTGAAATCCTTTCTCTACAACACGGGAGAAACCATAACGTAAATATGAGGGTTTTTTTTTTTTTTTTAAGATTTTATTTATTCATTTGACAGACAGCAATCACAAGTAGGCAGAGAGGCAGGAGGAGAGAGAGGAGGAAGCAGGCTCCCTGCTGAGCAGAGAGCCCAATGCGGGGTTGGATTCCAGGATCCTGGGATCATGATCTGAGCTGAAGGCAGTAGCTTTAACCCACTGAGCCACCCAGGCACCCCGTAAATACGAGTTTTAAAGACGCTGATGCTGGAAGAACAAAGCAATGTTAAAACAAACCTGTGGGGCTCAGGAGGCTGGATCTCATTGTGAATGACGGAACAGAATAGAATAATGAAAAGTAGAAGTCCAAAAAATATTTAGAGATACAGCGTATCAGAAAAATGATTAAATGCTTCAGAATTGAATGGTTTTAAATAGAGGCTAGATCATGATAAAGAATAGTTTAAAATCAAGGGGAGTTTATTGAGAAGAATCTCCTTAAGAAAACCATAGTATCCATGAAAGAAAGATCAAAGAATATTGTTTGCCAGGCAATCAAAAGATTGTTGAGAATAAAATACAACCAAAACATCCAATGAAGTATTTGGTTTCTTGGAGCAGAGAAGATAGAAGGGAAGAGGCAAACTTTTGAAGTCTTTATATTAGAAGGAAAACACAAAATGAAGAAGGCAGGGAAGGAAGAAAAAAGCCACTACCACACAATGAGATGATGCGAGCTCTCTGACCTTTTTATACAGACTCTGTAGAAATCACCTAAGAAGACGTGTCCCTGGGTGTTAACTGAAAGGGATTAAAGCCTTTTTTCTTACCTCGCCAGAGCGATCTCTCTCCACAGAGTGTGTAGATTTTCCTTCAGAGATGCTAGATCCTGGAAAACTCCCAGGGGAGGCTCAAGGTGTGCTCTCGGTATACCTTAGTCAAGATTCCTTCTAACCTCGTATTCACTCTGCCTTACCTCTTGCTGGTCACTTTTCCTAGAATGGCCCTGAACTGAGATGAGCTCTCATTTAATTATAATAGTGCTTTGTCCCATAGCCTTGGAACAAATCCCATATTTGCATTTAAGGAGAAATCTAAGTAGGATAGGAGATTATTGTAGGCAATTCGTAGGTCTGATGTCACCAGACAGCATTCCATTTTGAGAAACTGCTACAAATTCAGTTCAACTATAAAATACCATGAGGCCAAGGAGCAGGATTGAGCCAGAGGTGAAGCCCACGTGCTATGCAGGGTCATAAAGACACAATGTCAAGGAGTTAAGGACATCTTCATGATAGGGATTTGAGAAATAAGATCTGAACTGTCACTTGAAGATGCACGTGGAGAACTGAGTGATGGGACTCAGGAAAGTGGTTCTTGAGCCCAAGTTTCTCCCTGTCTCCACGACAACTTCAGGAGAAGGCTGGTGTGAGTGGCAACTAGGTTTATACTTAAAATTTCTTTAAATATCAGATTTTGAAAATTCATGCAAATTAGATATGCATTTCTCTCAGTATGAATATCATTCCTCCTTAGCCTCTCTAAAGGATACTATGCAAATAACACTGGGGGGATGCGTTACGTTGATTATTGATCGATAAACAGATCATTTACCTATTGGCCCATTCCCAACATCAATAGGGTATGCTGTTCCTCATTTAAAATAAAAGAGTGTAAAATGCTGATGTATAAAACAGCAATAATATTAAAAGAGGCTCTAAGTTCAAGGAGTAGAATTACAACGACATTTGGTTGCTAACGTATGATCTACTCAAACCAATCAGACTCTCAGCTATGCTTACTGACTTTTTAAAATATCAACTGTGTGACAAGAAGGAATGCCTCCATCTTTTTTTTTGTAAAAAATCTATTTTAATCCAAGAAAGATGTAAGAGAAAGTATTTGAACTTGTTTGTATAAAATCTGTATTTTAAGGTTTGGATGTGTATTTTATATATATACATATATATATAAAATATATACATATGTTTTTCCATCATCTATTGTTACATAACTAATTTACTTTCCAATATTTATACTAATTTATATTATAGTATATATAAGTATTGGGTCATAATACATCCTAATGCATTTTCAGATTAATGGCAAACAAACAGTCTGAAACAAAATCAATCCGAATGTCCATGCTCTGAGATCCCAGTGGTTATCCAAGTGCAGAATAAGGGTGTTGCTTCAACTTTGAAGCTGCATGTTACATTTGGTTCAGAAATCAGTTATATACTTAGAAAGCAATTTTCTACAGCAGAAAAGATGTGATTTTTCTTTAAAACATGGAACATAATAGGTGTAATTATTTGGATGCAGGATACACAAAACTCCACTGTAAATGCTGCATAAATGTGGCCTCATTTTGTATTGATTTATGAGCTGTATATAGCTCAGCCCTCCATATCCCCCACATCAGGGATAAATATATTGATGTGGACCTGAATAGTTACATCTACCCATTGTGAAATGGAATTACCTGAGACAGTACAGAACAGTGGCCTCTGTAACGGCGCATTTACACAATGACAATAATGTAGGGATGGTAAATTGAGCTACATAAAGTGTTTATAATATTTCTCCAAACCAAGACACCCATGAGAGCTTTTATTTTCACTTCTTTGGGGTCATTTTCATCTAAACCAGCAAGTCCATTTTAGATTCTTAAGAAATCTGGGCAACTGACAAAATCTTTTGAGACTGTATTTATTCAATGACCAACGTGGGTCCCCATTTCCCACAATACATGGTTCGTGGACCTTAATTTCTGATCATTTGCTCTCCACGGAATCCTTGTAATTCTCAGTTGTAGGTAATAGCCACCACTTGCTCACAGGAATTATAAGTCAATTCTCTGGATAATTAGAAATGTGCCTAAGCGGTCCCAATAGCTCTTGTAAAAAGAATTTTATGGGAAATGGATTTGCTTGCAATGACACACATGCAGTTTCAGACATACAGGGTATCTTACAGAGATTTCATTTGCGTGTCCACAAACATACACTGAAAGACAGCGATGTACAGGGCATTATGCTGAACGTTAGTCCATGTGGAAATGAACATCAAGGAGCGGTTCACAGCACACGGAAGGAACTCTACCTTTTCATCATCAGAAAAATAATTTTGGCTTTAATGAAACCCAGTTGCTCTTCCTCCACTGCTGGCTAACAGCTGGAATGCTTAGCACAGGAGTTGAGAAGTAAGTGTTCCAAGACCTACAGAAGCACATGGCTTATAGGCCAAGATAGAGAACTTTAATCTGTCTTGCATAGGAAAACAAGACTTGCCTGAAACTCTAATTCAGAGGAGCGACGACCTCAACATTGCGGGCTATGTGGAATGTACAGAGTAGGACTGATAGCGCAGACAGCCAAGAACTCCCCCAGATGTGGGTTCCCCAAATTTTCTAGTAAGCAGGGATTGAAACAGTTATCAGATCTCTTTGGCATTGTATTTATAGTGTATTTTCAGTATAATTTAAGATTCATCTAATTCTGTGGGACCTTCTAGGCTATTCTCATTCCATTCTTATTTTGTGGGCTTTATAATTTGTTAATTAGCCCAGATTCATCGCAAACAGAAAGACAGTATTTGGTTCTAAGACTCTGAAAACCAGGGTAAAGAGACCTTTTACAGAATTCTGCCTCAGCAAGGCTCATTCCGATCTGGTTGCATTATCTATTAAAATAGATACCTGGGATTCAGGTAATAAAATAAAACATGGCAGCTGGGGAGATAGCAAGAAACTCAACCAAGGAGAATTAGGAAAAATCACTGAGGGAAGAAAAGATGATACTTAAGCAAGGTCTCTGCCAGGCAGAGAAAGGAGGGAGAAACAAATCAGGCAGTGGGAAAAGTATACACTTAAGGCACTTTCAAGTGTAAGTTGTTTCTCTCTCTGGCCTTCATTAATAATGCTTAATTTTCAGTTCTCTTATTGTTTGGCCCTGTGAGCTCGTCTTTTATTGCCTTGAAACTTCAGATACCTTGGTAACAAAAACAAAATGAAGAATAATATAACAGACTACCTCCATGTATATGAATTTCAAAAATACATGAAAGAACACATCATGTTTACAAATACAAACGTGCAATTAAGTCCATAAAAGAAAACAAAAGGGTGGTAAATTCTAAAGCCATTTAAGACAGTGGTTATTACCTCTGAGATGAGTGGCAATGATTCGACATTAGAAACGGTATGCATGGGGCTTCAAAGGAAATGGTTGTATTTTAATTCTTAAATTGGTGAGTGGTATCATTTTTTATACTGCAAACACTATCTCAGGGTGGATTCTTTGGGAAGCAGACTCTGAGATGGAGTTAGCACGCAGGGTGGACTGGAATTTCCCTTTGGGATCAACATCTGGGAAAGGGAGGGAGGGGAAGCAGGACTGCCCAGAGGGAAAAAGTGGGCTGGGATGCCAGTCTGCTATCTTCAGCCTAACTCATGCGGAGCTCCAGAACTGAATTAGCAGAGTTGTCCATGGTAGCCAGAAGTGGCTAGGCTTAAACATCCTGCCTCAGCAGTCATCAGAGTTGAGCCATACCCAGAAGGGCAGGATCCCATGCAGCTGAGGCTATGCTTGAAGAGGCTGAGAGCAGGAGCCTATCCACCGACAGCATTTCTGGCAGCTGGGACAGCAGGTCCTTCCTGGAAGGGCAATTGGGATGAAGCATATGACTTTGTAACAACACGATGTTTTATAAAATACAAAAACATAAAATTTGTATGGAACCACAAAAGATCTGAAGAGCCAAAGCAATCTTGAAAAAGAACAAAGTTGGAGGTAGCGCAACCCTAGACTTCAAAATATACTACAAAGCTGTAATAATCAAAACAGTATGGTATTGGCACAAAGAGACACGTAGAAGAATGGAACAGAATAGAGAGTCCAGAAATAAACTCATGCTTATATGGTCAATTAATCTATGACAAAGGAGGCAAGAACATGCAATGGGCAAAAGATACTCTCTTCAACAAATGGTGTTGGGAAAACTGGACAAGTACATGCAAAAGAATGAAAAGTGGACCACTTAGGCCATGCACAAAAATAAACTAAAATGGATTAAAGACCTAAATGTGAGACCTGAAACCATGAAACTTCTATAAGAATACATAGGTAGTAATTTCTTTGACATTCTAGGTATGTCTCCTCAGTCAAGGGAAACAAGAGCAAAATTAATCTATTAGAACTACACCAATATAAAAAGATTTTTCAAAGGAAAGGAAAGCACCAACACAACAAAAAGGCAATCTACTGAATGGGAGAAAATATTTGCAAGTTATAATATCCACATATATAAATAACTAATATAACTGAAGCAAACAAGTAAAAAATCCCACAAATAATCTGATTAAAAAATGGTCTGGGGGGGCCGCCTGGGTTGCTCAGTGGAAAGCCTCTGCCTTTGGCTCAGGTCATGATCTCAGGGTCCTGGGATCGAGCCCCGCATCGAGCTCTCTGCTCAGCAGGGAGCCTGGTTCCTCCTCCTCTCTCTGCCTGCCTCTCTGCCTACTTGTGATCTCTGTCAGTCAAATAAATAAATAAAATCTTAAAAATGGTCAGGGGACCTGAATAGACATTTTTCCAAAGAAGACAAACAGATGGCCAACAGACACATAAAAAGATGCTCAACATCACTCATCATCAGGGAAATGCTAATCAAAATGATGATCAGATATCACTTGACAGCTGTAAGGATGGCTAAAATAAAAAATACAAGAACTATCCAATTTTCCAAGGTTGTGGAGAAAAAGGAATTCTCACGCACTGTTGATGAGAAGGCAAATAGATGCTGCCCCTATGGGAAACAGTACGGAGTTTCCTCAAAAAATTAAATATTGAAATATATTATCCAGTAAATCCGCTACTGGTATTTACCCAAAGAAAACAAATATACTAGTTGACAAAGATATATGCACCCCTGTGTTGACTGCAGCATTTACAATAGCCAAGATATGGAAGCAACACAAGTGTCCATCCATAGATGAATGGATAAAGAAGACGTAGTATATGTACACAAGAGAATATCACTCAGTCATAAACAAGAATGAAGTCTTGCCATTTGCAGCAACCGGATGGAACTGGAGGGTATAATGGTAAGTGAAATAAATTAGAGAAAGACAAATACCATGATTCTACTTGTATGTGTAATTTAAGAAACAAAGCAAAGAAACAAACAAAAAGACAAAGAAAACAACAGACTCAAATATAGAGAACAAACTGAAAGATACCAGAGGGGATTGGTGGGAAGGGGATGGATGAAATAGATAAAAGGAATTAAGAGTGCACTTATCATGATGAGCACGGAGTAATGAATAGAATTGTTGAATCACTATACCGTACATCTGAAACTAATATAACACTATATGTTAATTATAATTCAGTTAAAAAACAATAAAGTACTTTCTGGTATCATCCAGAATTTTTCATGCATGTTAATGGTTAAATAATTAATGGTTAAATAAGAAACTACCACGTGACTATATCTTATGCTTATCTTTGTCTCTTTTTTGGACATTTTCCTTGTTTCCTTTGTTCTGTTTTTCTCCTCTAAGTTCCACAATGACACTCTCTATGGAAGTCATGATCCACATTTTAATTTTTATTTATTTTCATTTTTTTACATTTTTTAAATAGGTGTATTTTTTTTGAGAAAGGGAGAGAGCATGAGTGGGAGGGGCAGAGTGAGAGAGAGAGAGAGAATCTCAAGCAGACTTCACCCTGAGTGGGGAGCCCAACACAGGGCTTGATCTCATGACCCTGAGATCACAACCTCAGCCAAAACCAAGAGTCAGGCACTCAACCAACTGTGCCACCCAGGTACCCTGGTCCACATTTAAAATTTTCCTATTAGGATTACAAATACGTGTACGTACACACACACCACACACACACACACACACGCACACATGCTCAATTTACTAATCTATTATCTTTAGGGTCTAATCATTTGTTTTATTTGAAATCAAAGAAAATGTACATTCTCCACAGTTTTTCAGTGACAACACAATTTCAGGTTCTCATGGTGCACCCTGGGACATGCTGTCAGGTTCTAGAGACTTATCTCTTCTCATTGGACTGTGTGCTCTGGTATATTTTGCTTCACCTAGGTCAGCCTGTGATTTCCATTTTGCAGGGCTATCTACACTTTTTCCAGTTTCCCAATCATTTCTTCTCATGGAAGAAGATGGAAACAAAAGATGGATGTGCTTTTGCCCTTTTATTTTCAGTTATAATTAGCCTCTCCAACTCTCCCATGGGTTAGGCTTACTTCTTCCTTGCTAATCTGTTTTTAAACACTAAGCATGTGTTTAGCATTTTTTCATGAGCGCAAGAGTGTGACTAATTCCTACTGAATTTTATCAGATTCAGTGCAATCTTATGGTCTCTTGATACCTCCTAGATCCTCATTAGACTGGGTTGCATACCCTCCCATCAATCCTCAACACTGTGTGGCTCCTATCATGGTCTTTATCATACCGTGGTATTATCATCAGCTTTCTTCTTTGTACGCTACACTGAGATTATTCTGATGTGCTTCTATTTTATCCTCAATGTCTATACCTACTCTTCCCCTTGCCTGTAAAATCTCTTTCAATGCCTTCAATTAAATTTCTTTTTCTTTAGTATCTTTTAAAAGAATCCTATTAGAGATTCAATTAGAGAACACAAATGCCCATTTGTCATGAAATTGTTTATTTTATCTCTTGAATATTTTTCCTGAAATAAAAATGTCTGTAAAGTCTATCACCATGTGTGCATATATATACATATATATATATATAAAATATCAATTTTTATCAAATCGAACAGCATTTCTGCCACACTGCTCTGAAGTATTCTTCAACACTTCAGTAATACGAAGATTTTATAAATTTGTGCTAAATAACCAATAGCTTGATCTTGCAAATGGAAATGTAGAGCTATGGGAACAACAGACTCTCATGGATCAAAGTTATTTGAATTAATTGTGTCTCCCTTGAGATTCAAGGAACTTTCATGATGTTTACTTGGGTTTTATTTAAATACTTATTTCCCAAGGAAACCAAATAATTATAAAACAGGAAATTAACAGCCTTTGAAATATATTCTTATGCATCTCGGCAGGAAATAAAAACACTCCAAACCCATTTAATCTAAAGATGTACTTTCTTTAAAATTGCCCAAATTATTTCCTGTAGAGCTTATTGAATAGGCTGTTCCAAGAGATGGATGGACAGTCTGGAAAAGATGCAGAATGATCAATTGAAAAGACAACCACATTTAACTTTATCAGAAATGACCTGAGAACCCATTTACCACAGTCATCTTTTGCATCAGCCTGTGTAATAGTGCTTTTAATGAAAGAGACAAGCATAACTTAACTAATTACTTAGAGACACTGAAATCAGTCATGTCAATGACTCTATCACACACAGTCCCTTGGTTTTTGTACAAGTTTTTCTTAACGACAAAATAATTATCAGAAAATACTACAATAAAACATCAGGCCAGGTAGTAGTAACATATAAAAATGTATGCTTAAGATTTATCTAAATGGATACAGTAGTTTTCAAATATGATGGAGTTCAGAAACTGTTTAAGACTAGTTCAAGCCACTTGAATTCTGCAAGTCCTTCATGTATTGTCACTGGGAAGCCCTGAATTATTAACTATCCACTATTTCCCCCATGATAGGAAGAGAGGGACAACAACAGATTGAAAGAAATTTAAATGAAAAATTATTAAACAATTATATGTAAGCCATATTAATTTTTATAAATATCAACATAATCATAAAAACCATAGCTGTAATAAAATCTTTAAAAAAAAAAAAAAAAGGGACGCCTGGGTGGCTCAGTTGGTTAAGCAGCTGCCTTCGGCTCAGGTCATGATCCCAGCGTTCTGGGATCGAGTCCCACATCGGGCTCCTTGCTTGGCGGGGAGCCTGCTTCTCCCTCTGCCTCTGCCTGCCATTCTGTCCGCCTGTGCTCGCTCTCTCTCCCTCTCTCTCTGACAAATAAATAAAATCTTTAAAAAAAAACAAAAAAAAACCATAGCTGTCTTCAAAGGCACAATAGTGTTCTAAGTACAGAAAATGTTAAGCAGAGGGGCGCCTGGGTAGCTCAGCTGGCTAAGTGTCTGCCTTCAGCTCAGGTCTGACCCCAGGGTCCTGGGATTGAGTTCCTCATAGAGCCCACCACTGAGCTCCCTGCTCAGCAGGGAGTCTGCTTCTCCCTCTCCCTCTGCCTGACACTCCCCCCGCTTGTGCTCTCTTGTGCTCTCTCTCTAAGTAAATAAATAAAAAATCTTTAAAAAAAAAAGAAAGAAAGAAAGAAAAGAAAGTGTTAGGCAGAGATGTTTAGCTCTGAACCCTCCAGGTTTAGGATTAGTTAGTTGCCTGCCAATAATTTAGCAAAGGCTTAATCAAGAAGACTTCTCAATGACTAAAATAATTAAACTATAGTGAGTAATTTCAGGCATAGATTATGTTTAAAATGATTACCCTTTTATTATGCCTACAATTACAGTTTACTTTAAAAATCAGCTGATGGGATCCAGAAGAGAACATTGGTGAAGGAAGACACCCAAGGAGATGGAGGAGAAGAGATCCTGTACCAAAGCTGAGAAGATTACATTTATATAATTATCTGTGATCACACTCTTTGGCATTAGTTCATATTGGGAAAAATGTAGCAGAGGAACCAATGTTGAGAAAAAGTGGCTATGAACAAACATCAGTTCAGCACCGCTAAAGTCCATGTTCGGGCCTGCATTGCCACATTCTTCCCTTTGTGTGCATTGCTGAGATCATGGAGCATCCCCCTGTGAATGGCTTCCCCTGGGAAGAAAGAAAAGCGGAGAGATCCCAACCCACTCCCTTGGTAGGTTGCTTCTTTGCTGGATGGATGAAAGTGAAAGCAACTTTACACCCCATTATTCAATACTATTTCGTCCAGTCTTTGGAACAAAATCAACTTTCATGGTCCGGCCTAGCTTAAACATTCAAAACCAGGTCGAGGTAGGTCAAGGCAGAAGTCTCGAACTCAAATGCCTACTTGTCAGGTAAGTAGCTGGTAAATAATGAGCATTGCCACTTAAGACAATATGTGACCCAACAAAAGAGCAAATGAAAAAATCTTTTGACTCCCCATTAATAGAGCTGTGCACTAGATAAAGTCTCCCATATAACTCCAAATGAAATTTAATTACTGGATTTGAGGCATAATATCTCAGCCCAACAATTACATAAAAAGGACAAGAAAAGAAATCAAATGAATCCCCACTCTCTGAATTATGAAAATATTTTCAAATGTTAGCCTGTCCATTGATGTCTAGTGCCCTGATATAAAAAAAAAAAAAAAAGGTCTGAAGATAGCATGAAGTCTCAGAACACTCCACTTTTAAATGGCTCTGCAGTAGCTGTAGGAACATTTAGGCGTCCTCTTTAAAGGCAACTGATTGTGCTATATATACAGGGAATGTACAGGATAAGCTCTATGATTTGATATTTGAAGACACTGGGGAACCATCTATCCAATTCTTCTCTACAGACTCGTCCTAGAATTTCAATTTACTGTGTACACATCCATAAAACTCACATTGAGTAATTAGGACTAGAAATGTTAATGGTTCTGAACTTGGATAAAAGAAGAAAATGGCCTGTAGCCAGGTAGGTTTCCAACTGTTCTAGGTTGTTGACTTGCATCCTAATGCTTTGTTCAGGCTCATTGTGCCACGGGAGTTTCTCGTGCTATCTTCCCTTATCCTAACCTCTCTAGACAACAAACAAGCTCGGCGATCTCTGCATCATACCAAAAGGATAATTCGCCTAGCTACCCTGGCCCTTTCCAGCCTCTGCATATTTGGACTCAAGACAGCAGCACCTTGCACTAGAAAGGCCATCCTCGAAGGAAAGTTTCCTTTAGACAAGCGAGAGATGCTTTAACCGGAGATGCTGGGCTAGGAAGTGTTTCTGACTGTCTTTCTACATAGTTCAGAGATAACGGAACAAATCACAAAAGGAGGCCAATTAAAGCAGAAGCCAGGCAAGGTCCAGAAACTGAGTGATCGCAGACTGTGAAAAAAATGCAGCCCCGAAACTGAAGTCAGGTTGATGAGGTCTAAGCAGGGAGACAGGGTAAGAAGTCATTAACATCCAGGATTTCAGGGACCAGAATCCACAGTGACACAGCACAACTCTCAAACCCATTCCCGCTTGCCCAGCCAATCTGAGACCGATGGACCCTTAACAGTGTTTTAAATTAAATTATAGCTGGCTTACAAAGTTATATTAATTTCAGGTATACAACACAGTGATTTGACAATTCTATGCAGTGTGCAACGCTCACCACGGTGAGTGTGGTTACCATCTGCCATCACACAAAATTATTACAATATTGTCGACTGTATTCCTTATGCTGTGCTTTTCCTACCCATGACTTGTTTATTTTATAACTGGAAGTTGGCACTTCTTAATTCCCAGCACCCTGTTCTTCCACGCCCCCAGGCCCGTGCCTTCTGGGAATCCCCAGTTTGTTCTCTGTGTTTATGAGTCAGATCCTTAACATTTTGTGACCAAAGTTGTTCATGAGATTTTCCAACATATTATACTAGGCGTGCGGCAAGGTTTCTCATTTATTTGCTAGACAAATAAGAACGGTCCAGAAAGATGAGACATTCACTATAAGAATGCGTGATGGATCACTTCAGAAGAACATTTTTAGTATTAAAAGTGTTAATTTGGCAAATGCATGAGGCATTAGTGTTGGAAATGGAGGAGGAGAAAAAGAGAAGAGGCAACTTGTCTGCACCCTTATTTCTTCAGAAAGGATCTCTCCCATTTACCTAATGGGCTTTATGGATTATTTTTAATTAGCTAAGGTTTCTAAATTCCACAAAGGAGATTAGTTAACAAATAAGAGGTTCTCTTCTGTTCTATGATATAATTCATTTTAGGAAAATACATTTGATATGTCTTATTATGCAGATTTCATCTGTCATCCCTGAAATTATTTCCTTCCAAAACTAACATCCTTTTTTCAATATTCTGATTGGGAAGGACAAGGACCATAAATCTGCCTTAAAAATTTTACCTGGAAAGACAGGGCTTTCGCAGTTGTTGGTTGGTTATTTTTTGGGGGGCAAGAGAGGGGAAAGGGGGCAAAGTAAATCTTTGGGAACAGAGGGAAGGTATATGGTTAAAAAAATAAAAGTATGTTGCTAAAGATGTTTAGCAATGAACTGGGCTTTTTTTGTTTGTTTTTTATTTTAGAGAGGGGGCAGAAAGGGAGGGAGAGTGACAAGCAGATTCTATGCTGAGTGTGGAGCCGGACAATGGGCTGGATCCCAAGCCAAAACCAAGAGTCAGATGCTCAACTGACTGAACCACCGGGGGCCCCTCGATGAACTGTCTCTTAGTGATCAAAAACTATTTTCAAAATGCACTGTGACCAAGATGAATATAAGAAAATGAGTGGATGCTATTTAAAATAATGGCAGGATTAGATCCATGATTCCTGACCTGCTCTTAAACTCAGATGCTTTAAAGCACTGCTTTCCAAATCATCCTCCCAGAGCCATGTAAGACAGCAGTGCCCGTCCTATGAAGGCTGTCAACATTTTTTCTATTTTGGTTCAGAAAAAAATAAGTGAGTTGTGTGTCAGTCTCTGCCTACTAATAACCAGTGCTGTGGCTGGACTGGATCTTGTGGCATTTGCTATGATTGCAAGATACCCTCAGCCATAACTATCAGGAAACTTCAAAAAAAAAAAAAAAGTCTACTATTCGCAGGTCCTGGAAATTTCATGGGACACCTGGTGCCACACAGTGAGATCAAGCGGAGAGAGAGAGAGCATGCAAGTGAGCATGGGCTTGGGGTTCTGGCTTTATCAGGGTCAAGATAAGAGGACGTCGGGTTTCACGGTCTCACTCCTGATCGGTGAACATAAAGCGTAAGAACAGGAATTTAAAGGAAAGGAGGAGAAAAAAACTAGCGGCCCAAGTGATCAGTTATTGAAATCAACCAAGATTTCTAAAACAAAGAGGGGACAGTAGCACAGCCTGGATCTTCATTTAGTCGTAAGGCTGGCAATGGGTTTCTTTGAGATCGCCATCTTGAAATGATGTCAGCAATCCAAGCTAAAGGAGGGTGCTTGAATTGCAAAAAAGAAAAGCCAATGGCTAAGGGTTATACTACATGAATGGATTGCATTTTTTAAATTTTTACATTTCTCCCGTTTTTTTTTTCTGAAATTTTAGCACCCGTTAACTCATATCTATATTAGAATCTACTATCGATGGGCAGTTGTTTTCCTCTAAATAAAATTCTACATTACTTTACTAGGCCAGGTTTTAGGCATTAAATAAATACTGTGACATCTAGTTATCACAGTCATATCTGAGAATATTCTTGACCTGTGGTTGCCAACATGGCTATAAAATAATTTAACACTCTGTTTCCATGGGTTTTTTGTTTGTTTGTTTGTTTGTTTGTTTGTTTTGGAAAAACAGTTTCTTCATATTGAAGGGGAGATGATCTTTGCCTTGCATTTGGAATTAATGAGGGTAGGAGGGGAGGGAAAAGGAGGTAAAAAGGAAGAGATGGAAGAACAAAAGGAGGCATGTGAATGGAGAGCATGGGAAAATCATGATGCTGGCCATACTCAGGACAACAAAGACTTTGGGAAAGCTGGCAATAGATCATGAGGCAGAAGAGACTTCTTTTAGAATCTTCTGTCTCCGCCTTTTGGGTTTTCAATGTTTATTTCCCCTTGCTATTTCCCCCACTATTTCTTTCCATTTATGCTCTAATATTTTCTCCACTACCCAGCATCTTTTTTCTTTGACTCCTGCTGGACAGACAGCTGGGGGTCTGGGTCTTTCTCGCTGGAGGGGAGGAAGGGCAGGGTCTGATGGGTAGCATTCTTTCCTTTTCCATCCATCTGATTACTTGCCTCTAAGGAAGACTGCCAGAAACAGTGGAGTCTGACACTGAGTAATTTGGAGAACTTTCAGACATACGACTCGTTTCTGAACTATTCAGAAAGAGATGACAAGAGAGATATCCAAACTGTTGTTGGCGATCAATGATGCGATCCAAAATGCTATTAAGTCAACAAATTGTTTGCCACACAGTGAGCAAAATAAGTTTTTACCAATGTCAACAGCCTTGTGCGGCCTCACAGATATTTCATCCAGGGCTAATGATAGATTTTGACTATAAAATCCCCTTCTCTGATACTCTGGAACACATCCTGTTTTGTGCCTGTATTCTCTCGCTCTGATAAGAAATATTCTAAAGTGAAATATATTAACGGAGCACATCTCCTCATGAGGAGAGATGCCACTTTCACAAGAGAACCAGTTCATGACAAGCATCTTCGGATGCCCTGAAAGGAACACTCCAAGGTCAGGAGTGAAAAGGAGAGTCTGGTTATAAGAGGCCCCCCTCCTCCCCAACATTAGAAGGTAGGAAGTGACTCCAGCTCCTTAAGGAACAGAAGGATCATCTGTTTTCCTTATCGGATGCTGCATTAGAGTCATTGCTGGTAAACAGACTTATTCTCATTCAGATCTCCTCTTGAAGAAAGGGAAGGCAAATTGTAAAGGAGCAACAAAGAAGAAAAGAGAACTGATAAATTATACAACAAAGTGAGCCTGGGCTTTGTAGTTTAAGTGTAAATGAAATGGTTTGCGATGGTTAAGAGGTGTTATTAATGAACCCAGGCAGGGACATCCGCTGTTACTCTTTCTGGGCTTAACCATTGTCCGGATTATATCCGTTAGTTTTGGAAGCTCTTCTAACTCATTCAGCTCTCAGAGAATAAGCCTTCAATGTGCTAAATTAGCAGTACCTTAATTGAAAAACTATAAGGAAAAAAAATTAGTATCTTTTACATGGTGTTTGCGCTGTGTTTCAGAAATAAAAAATGTGTGGAGGAGTCAAGAGGCTCCTTAGAGAACAATAGAAGAATTGGATCTTTCCCATTTCTGGTTCATTTTTAGCAATGACAGATAGCACTGGCATAAAAGGAGTCCGGCCCCCATTGATTTTCCTTTTTTCCACAACATTGACCTACAAATGATTATATGCAAGGATTATGTGTATTTTCGATGCTCTCTAGCTGTGTAGCTTTCAGTTATCTATCCTCAGTACAATCACTGAACTCTTTTCATGTATTTCCCACCACATACAGTGTACAGTCCAAGCTCAAAGAACCAAGTTCTGAGTGTATCGCTTACTAGATCTGATTCTAGACAATTTACCTATGTTTAGCCGAACACCCCCGGCCACAGTTTCCTAACTCCCTCGGAGAATTTTTTAAAATGGGAATCACATTAAAAAAGAAAAATTAGGAGGTGTTTGCAAAGCAATAAGCAATGGTAAAAATCATTACTATATACTATATAAAATTATTACTCTATTCTTACTAATTTCTTATTGAAACAAGTAATCTACCTAACTGTTTCCATGGAGAAAGTTAGGCTTGATTCTTCTAACAATTCCAAAATATTGTATATAAGCTCTCACAGGTCCTGTCAACATCCTCTCAAGACACGCCCACTTTAGTAATCTGTTCTTGTTTCAGTATTTCTAGATGCCATGGTTAGCCTCCATGTTGATGATAAACTTCCTTTTTGCCCACCTTTCATAAACATCCAGTCATCTCTGTTTTAAAAATCTCCTACTGGACTTTTATTTTTTAAAGATTTTATTTATTTGACAAAGAAGAGAGTGAGAGAGAGAGAGCACACAAGCAAGAGGAGTGGGAAAGGGAGAAGCAGGCTCTCCACTAAGCAGGGAGATTGATGTGGGACTCGATCCCAGGACCTTGGGATCATGACCTGAGCTGTAGGCAGATACTTAACTGACTGAGCCACCCAGGTGGCCTCCTACTGGAATTTTATAACTCACTTCCCTTTCCCCATCACATAATAACTAAAGAACCAAATACTTATAACAAATGTCATTTTCAGCAAGTATTTTACTCTCTCAACCTCCAAAATTTTACAAGCTTCAGTAGAGTCAAAAGGAGAAGCCAGTTCCTCTGAGACAGGGAGAAGAAGAGAAACAGTGACCTGAACTAGATTCAGTTTATGCTGTGATGCTGATGTTACCACTAGGTCTAAGCCTGAGTCTTGGTTACATCACTGTCAGAACCTGAACCACCTGAGGCGGTCAGGTGTAGAGTCTGCTTAGCCAACATCCCATGGGAGGTGCTAAAAGCATGTGAAGGTTCATGTTCATAACTGCATACACATATGACTGTATTAATTACTCATGTTTTCCCTTCTTTGGCAAAGAGTGGGAGAAGTCAACACCCACGGGGGATAAATTCAACCCTAATACTTATTCTGTGAAAATCAATTTTATTGGTAGTGTAGAGACCAAGTAAAGATGACAATGAAGCAGACTTGGTTTCTCCATTACATTTTAGGACCTAAAAGGATAATTCAGTAAACTATGACATTTGAATGAAATTTAATTGTGTTGCTTTTTTTGCTGATCAACTAACATCAGGTTCCTGGAGGGGTCTTGATAAAGGAGAGTGTATTCATTCCCACCAAGAAGTAACATATTTTATGAGCATCATGTTAGTCAGTGTTTTTCAGAGAAACAGAAACAGTAAGATGTCCATGTACATAGAAGAGATTTACTATAAGGAATTAGCTCATGGAATTATGGAGGCTGGCAAGTCCAAAATCTTCAGAGTAAGCCAGTAAACTGGAGGCCCAAAACAGCCAATGGTACTGTTCCAGTCCAAAAGATGGCAGATTGGAGACTCAGGAGGTCCTCTGCTCCATGTCAAGACAAAGTCTGTTGTAGAACCAAAACGAGCCAATGCTGCAGATGAAGTCTGCACCCCATCTGCTAGAGTACTTTCTCTTGCTCCTGGGGAGGCAGTTCTTTTAGTTTTAGTCAGGTCTTCAACTGATTGGATGAGGCCCACCTACAATCTGCTTTATTCATAGTCTACTGATTTAAATGTTAATCTCACCCAAAAACACCCAGAATCATGTTTGACCAAATATCTGAACACCCCATGGCTAGCCAACTTGACCCATAAAATTAAACATCACAGGTATTTTATTTCTACATTAAGTAATATATAGAGTTATTTTGTACAGGGGTGTATTTTACACACACACACACACACACATACACACATATGTAAAATGTTCCATAAAACCAAAGATATTCTGTAACATTCTAATATGCACTGTAAACCAAAATTCAAGAAAAAAGTTCATGTGAGGGTGACTAGAACATTGGCTTCTTATTGCCTTTCCTGGCTTGATTTTTTTTTATTATATGGGATTTCTAAGTAGCCTTCCAATAATGCAGGACATTAACTCACCAATGAACAGTGATCACATCTTAGTGTTTCTTAAAAACAACTTCTTTCACATATTAAAAATGAATATATATTATATTGATTCATTTATACCTTCAAAAATGTAGGTATTATCATAAATCTTTGGAACATCCTTTCTGATTAATTTTCTAGTCATTGATTTTATTCATCATGTAGTCCCTTGATGATACTGCATTTTGCTTCAGCTTCTGGAACAATCATAACTCTCTATACTTTATCTACCTCATATGTTCATTACATCCTGCAAAGATTGCACAAGTGTTGACAATAAGAGATCTAATTCAACACTTCTAAAAATACATCTGTGATTGCAGAGTTGTCTTTAAGGGATTTATCTTAAATTACAGCTTGACGTCACGTTTAGTGAATTACAAATGGTGCTTCTAATCCTCTTGGACCTCATTTCATAGTGTTTTCTGCATCAAAATTGGCCAAATCTGAATGAGGTCAGCAAAATAAAGACCAAAGTGTCATGCAATACAGTCTAAAACCATAACTTTAAATAACAGTTAATTTATGTAAAATGTTTGCTATGAACCAATCATGGAGGGCTTTCTTTGATACCCTGAGGATTAGATAATCTCCAAGAACGTCTTTCAGGCCAGTTTCTTTAGACTAGTTATAATCTATTCTCTGTGCCGTTAGAGCAAAATTGTAAATGGGCTGTTGCACATTAGAAAGCACAAGTCGTCCATATTGGGCTGCATGCTCGTGGACACAATTCTTTTTTGAGCGAAATTTTAAGATAGGAAGCAACACTCTCTGACGTCTTTCAGACCTGATGCTGAAGAGGTAGCACTTTACAGTAACACACCAGGAAAGAGACATTGTGAGGCCTTAAGGAGAACTTGGAAGATGGGGGGGGGGTGGAGATTGCCCCCACAGAGCAAGTTATCCAGGACTGAAATGGTCAGAATCAGAGGAATCTGGAGTGTTCAGTTCTATTCTCAGCAGCAGCAAGCTCCTTGGGAGGGCTTAGCAGACTCCAGTAAGTTTATGTGAAGATCCAGTCCCAGGCAGAATGGGTGTGCCATATCCAAGCTTTCAGATCTGGAAGGATCTGGAGCGTCTCCCGCTATTTCCAGTTGCATCAAGCAAAGGGCCCACCACGGGAATATTTTGGTCACAAAGTAGATAGGGACTTTCCTTTAAACATGAGGTCTGCCCAGAAATCTGACCACAATTTGAGGGTCTGCTCCTTTGGTTTTCACATTTTCACATGGCTTTATCCCCCAAATTAAACTTAAAACATGATTAAAATAGATAAATAATGAGATCCTGTATATTCAATTTTGGACAACTCTTCTGGCTTTTGCAAGCTTCCAAAACAAAACAAAACAAAACAAAAAGCCACACAATTAATCTATCACTATTCAAGAATATTCCCATTATGGAGATCAGTGAGAAATTTCATGTTTTCAGAAACTGCACAAGTAAACTAAAATATAAACTTACGTTTTTTAAGAAAAAATTCTCTTATTCAAAGACTTGGGATATATACACATGTGCTCAGTGCTCACATCATTTATGGTTTGTATCCAAGATGGTACAACTTCATAAACATACAACTTAGAATAAATGGTTAATATATTTTCTATAGTTCACCTTTTAAGTGATTTTTATTAAGGTTACTATTGTCTTTGATATTTTTATTATTGATTTCTGCCCATTGGCAGTTTCCTTGGATGAAAATACAAAAAAAAAAAAACCTGTTTTCTTCTGCAAGAGCTTAAACTCAATGTGAAAAGCTATTAAAACATGCACTTATCTATCCTATTTTGGTTTTGCTACAGAAAAACAAGCTGGAAACATGACTTTTTTCACTCTAAATTGAGTTTTCATTTTCTTTTCCACTCAGTGGTGTCTCCCTTTTCTCCATTAAGACCCCATGAATTTAAAAATCATGCTAATTCTGTGTGGAATAAGAGACAGCCTTCCAGGGACTAATAAGCAGACAAGATGGGGAGGCCTCTGTCTCTTTAACCAGATATCGGTCCCCATTTTCATTTCTAATTGCCTGTAAAAAGTGCAGATGTTTGTTCCAAACTGATACTCTTGTCCTGTCATCAGGCCCACATTTGTTTATTGACTTGGCCTCATCCAGGAGAGGCTGTGAATGGATATTTTACAAGTGAAAAAGAAATACAGATAGTTAGCATGGGGGAAAATAAAATGACGTGTACTAGAAACATAGACATAAGGATGCACTAGTAGGGAGAAGGCAGGCCTAAGATGAATTTTTGAAGCCAAGAATCAAGTCATCCCTAAGAAAGATTTTTTAAACATAATTGCTTTGTGCGTGCCCTTACAAACCAACAGTTCTCTTTAAGGATTTTTAATATGATTGATTTACATGTAAAGCTGCTTTTATTTGCTCATTTACATGCAATGCCTTGGTGCTAAGGAGGATATACAGATAAAGATACTAAAGAATAACAAAGCTTAACCTGATAGCTCAGACTGACAGAAGCCCTAGGATTCTCCAGATGGTAGTAAGAGATATAGATCTAAAAGAGGCCACAGTTGGGGAACAAAGAGAGAAGAATTAGAACATAGAACATAGACTGGACAGCTGTGTGAGTTCTGTCTCATGTCTTGTGCAGGTTGGTTTCAGAGGAAAAAAAGAAATGTCGAGGGAATAGTATTATATAGTCCCTTCATTAATGAATCTCATTTATCCATCTCAATCTATTTCCCCCAATTTTTAAATCCATGCATCTATGTATGTAAATACATATCTATATGTGTGTGTGTGTGTGTCTATGTGTGTGTCTATATGTGTGTCTATGAATGTATGCATGTATCAGTCATCTCTCTCTATCATCTGTCTACATGGTAACTGTATATTTTGGTTTGGCATCATTTTGAGAGTTTAACAATTCACTCATAGGTATTCTGTGAAAATAGCACTTCACTTTAACAGACCTAAACATGTATTGGTTAACCAATTAGTGTCCCCACTTACTGTGTTCCAGAGTTAAGTACAGAGATCCACCCTGCTTACCTAGGTTTCTTAATACACAAGTGAAATTTTTAAAAGGTGAGACACCTAGTTAAAAATCAACTAGACTATGAAAGCAAGACTTCCTTTCACAAAATCTCTTTCTTCTGCGTAAACAAATTTCAGCTAAAAGTAAAACTTGCCATGCAAAATCCTTTGCCTTGTTAAACGATATTCCCTTAAAATATGTAAAGGAACAAGAAATACTTGTAAGAAATAGTCAAATGGTAGGATGACCTTCGGAGGTTTAAAAAATTATCCTACCAAGAAATGATTTTGATTTTATAAAATTAATCTATGAATCTAGAGACTAAGATGAAATTGTGTATCTCTATATGAACTAAATTCAATGATCCTTGAGAAACATTCCTTTGAGCATGACCTCAAAGAGCTGAAGATTTCATGTTTATCTTTAGTTTGAGACAGTGTGTTGTGATGCACTTTAGGGAGGCCTTCTCCATTGTTTCTTCTACTTGGCGTTTGTTGAGCTTCTAATATTTTTTAATTTATGTTCTTCCTCAAATTTAAACATTTTTGGTCATTGTTTCTTTGCCATTCCATCCTTTTACGATCCTGAGCTGGCCCACAGCCCCATGATGCACTGTTCATTTTTTTTCAAGTCTCTTTTCTCCTTTGTGTTTCGTTTTAAACAATTTCTACTTGCTGTCCGGTTCAGCCATCTTCTACAATGTCTAAGCTAACATTATTGCATCTTATGTGTTTTTTAATCTCCAGGAGTCCAAGTTGGATCTCTTTAATATCCTCCACATCTGTAATTATCATGCTCAGTCTTTCCCCTAGTTTCTTGAACATATGGGACAACAATGGTAACGAGCGTTTTATGTCCTTGTCTATTAGTGCGTTATCTGTGTTATTTCTCGGCCTGTGTTGACTGGTTTCTTTTTCCTCATTATGGGTGACATTTTCCAGCTAATTTCCATGCCTAGCAATATTTGATTAGATAGCAGACATTGTCAATTTCACCTTATTGCCTCTGGACATTTACGTACTCTTATAAATTCCCCAGGTTTTATTACGTGACTCAGTTATTTGGAAATACTTTGATCATTTTGGGTCTTTCTTTAGAGCTTTGTTAGGTGGGGCCAGAGCAGCATTTAGACTAGGACTGATTTTGCCCCACTACTAAGGCAAACGTTTGTGCGGGCTCTAGCTCATGAATTATGAGGTTTTTCCCTCTGGCTGGTGGCAACAGGCACTGCTTCCAGCCCTATGTAAGCCTCAAGTATTGTTCCCTTTACTCCCTTATAACAGTTCCTTCTCCAGCATCTGGTAGTTTCCTCACACACATGCCTGAATCAGGACCCCACTGAAGACTCCAGAGGGATCCTTTTCAGAACTCTGGAGCATCCTTTCTGTACAGCTGTCTCCTCTCTAACACCCTACCCTGAGAACCCTAACCATCTCAGCATCTGCAGGCTCAGCTCTGTCTCCTTCCTGGGAGACAGACAGCTAAGCTTCCCCTCCCTCTGCTCTGCTACTGGAGCCTAGACTGGCTTTGGGAGTGCTCCCCAGGCAGCCAGCTGGGGCACCTTAGGTCTCCTCTTCTCTGTTTCCAATTGCTTAGACATCGCTGTCTAGGACCGACCCTTGAGTCTTGAAAATCATTATTTCATATGTTTTCTATGGTTTTGTGGTGTTTCAGGTGGGAGGATAAATTTGATCCCTGCTACTCCATCTTGGCCAGAACCAGAAGCCTTTCTAGGAACTTAGAATCTGGCTGTGGATGAGTTTCCAAAGATGAATTAAAGAAAGCATACAGAATAACACATCAGTAAGTGTTAAACTGTGTGCATGACCCTTATTGCTCTGGGAAATTAAGTTTAAAGGAAAATTTCAGTTCAAGTAATAACTGCCTGAAGTTTATTGAATATCTGATAACAGAGCATGCTTTATATTTCCAATAAGGAACAAATGGGAGGATTGGACAAAAATTGTAACTGGGTGGTTGGGGGTAGAGATAAGAAGTGAACGTCATTAGCAAACGAATCTATCTGGTGTTAAATTTTGTAGTGTCTGCTCTTACCATTTTAAAAACAAAGACACAAACTATATTGCACTCATCTATTCATTTGTTCTTTGATGCAATCAAATATTTATTGAATATTATCATACATGCCATAGACTATACAATGGGAAATGGCCATGTGTAATAACAGATGAGGCAAGCTTTTTAAGCCCAACTCATGCAGGAGAAATGTATACACAAATATTCATAAAAAAAACAATTATTCTAATACAAGTTTATACCAAATGGCATGGAACCAAGATATATACAGAAAAGATCCATTTATTCCCTCTTCAGGTGAGGATAGGAACTCAGGATAATTTTCAGAGGCAAGGTGATATTTAAGCTGCATTTTGAAAAGTATTTGAAAACTTGCCAGGTAGAATACTGTGAGAAAAAGAGAGCTCACTCTAAACATAAAAACAAGACTGGCTCACCATGTGTGGGACCCAGTGTAAAGGGAACATGCACTTCTCTTGCTCAAAACTCACTGAGAATTTCAAAACAGAGATGGCAGAGAATTAAATCAAGTGTGGGGCGCCCTTTGAATGCAGAGACCTGGGACTGCATAGGTCACAGACCCTGGAAGCTGCTGTTTTTGTCTAGAGCATAGGTTATATGGCAGTGGAAGGCTCAGAGATGAGCCTGGAAAGAAATACAACACAGGGAGGGGTGGGAGGGGTTTGACTGAGACCATGCCAGAGAAAAGGGAAATTGATGGAAAATCCTCAAAAATTTCTTTTGAAAAAACAAGTGCTCTTAGTTTAGTAGATTTTTCCTATTATTTTTCTAGTTTCTGTTTCATTTCTTTCTGTGCTACTCTTTATTATTTGCTTCTTTCTGCTAACTGTGGTCTTAGCTTGTCCTTTTTTTTTTTAAGATTTTATTTATTTATTTGATAGACAGAGATCTCAAGTAGGGGGAGAGGCAGGCAGAGAGAGAGAGAGGAGGAAGCAGGCTCCCCGCTGAGCAGAGAGCTCGATGCGGGACTCGATCCCAGGACCCTGGGATCATGACCTGAGCTGAAGGCAGAGGCTTTAACCCACTGAGCCACCCAGGCGCCCTGTCCTTCTTTCCCTAGTACCTTGAGGTATAAAGTTAGGTTGTATCTTTGAGATCTTCCTGTTTTAGACAAATAAAAATTATGTAGAAATAAACAATTTTACTACTAACCTCATAGCATCTCTGGCTGCAAGTACAAAATAAACAGTGCCACCCAGTAAGTCCACATGAATTAGTATTTCAAAAGGTGATCACAAAACACTATTTTTCATTCTACATGCCTTTTGCAGTAGAACTTGATCTCTCCTTTCATCAAGAAGTGGAGTCTTGAACAAAGGCTGGCTCAGTCATTTGGTTTGACCAATAAAATGTGGCGAAACTGACAGCATATGGCTTCCTTTAAGAGGACTTGCAGATTCCATTTTGTGTTCTTGGAACACTCTCCCTTGGAACTCTTCTAGTGCCCTCAAGAAGACCAAGTTCACTATGAAGATAAGGTTCATGGAAAAAAGGGAGGTGCCAGATATGTAAATAAAGCTTTATTAGACCTCCCATCCCAGCTACCCTGGATGTGGATGAATAAGGAAACTCAGCCCACACTGGGCTGAAAAAGCACCCACCTGATTCCTGGCAGAATTCCAGACTCACTGGCTTATGAGAAATAATTAATTATTGTTGCTTTGAGCCAGTCATTTTGGGGGGTGATTCATTATATAGCAACAGATAAGTGAAACAGAAATCTGCCTGGGGATATAAAACATGAAGTATCATTACATCTAATCTTCTCATGTTTTCTTCAAAAAGTGATAGATTTTAAAACATATTATTAATTACTCTTAAAAGGTTAGAAATTATTATAAGGAATAATAACTATTACCTGTTTTTGCTGTTCTTTTTAGATCAGCCTCTAACTTTTTAGAAAGCACACGAAACATAAGTAGTATTGGTAAACACCTCGAGTAAGATGATATAATAATGCAAACACATAGCGAGTAGTAACAGGAATGAAACCACTCTATATGGAATTGCCGACTGTTCACTATAACTAGGCAGGCTGTTCCACAGAACAATGTTCCACAGAAGTCAACTGTGTGAGCATCACTGACAGATGTGATCTTTATTCACCTAAATACAATGAACATGGCTTAGCGCTGATAGGATAGTGCAGTCTCTCAATCACCACTGATTGCAATCTGTAATCTGACAGATTTTACATCACTGTCAACTAAAGCATCACCATTTTAAAAGGCATATCAGCCAGCTTAATATTAGGGACATTTGTGAAATGTGCAAAAATCTGTCTATGGTGTCACATTAAACACCTTTCACTGTTCACCACCTGGGTCTTCCAGTTCCAGAGCAAGACAGAGCTGACACACATCCCATTTATGCTGCTGAATGCAACTCAGATCCTTGATATTCTAAATTAAACACATGTAAGAAGACTGAAAATTAGAGAGGAGACAAACTGGTTGGAGCCCGTGAGATTTAAGGACCATGGCAGTGAATTTCATGGGTTTTCTTTTTGCCTCACATATCCCCCAGACTGGGTGCTAGAGAAGCCAGCAACCCCAAAACACCAATGGACACAGTGTAAAAAAAAAAAAAAAGCCCCCAAAAGTCAACTTTCTACAATAAACATCTCTTCTAGCAAAGCACTGAAGAAGAAATTCACTCCCACCTCATCAAATGGAAGCCTGTACTCCCACCTGCACCAGGCTCTTAGCAGTCATGTCCAGCCTCTCCCCATCTCACCGTAGAATGGTTTTGGAGAAAAGTAGGGATCCTGGGCTCCCATCCCACCCCAATGTAATGAAGTGCCCCTCTCCTTGCCCACCAGGACAATATCAGCAGAAGCTTAATAGGGAGCCTAAAATCCCACCTCAACCAAGCAGTAGCAGAGTAACTTTTCCCACGGTATGGTGTCAAAGGAGGCTGAAGAAGAAACCTGAACTTTCATCCTAATCTGACAGTAACAAGGAAGTGGGTGTCAGAGAGCTCATAAAACAGAAAATTTCGAGAATGTTCAGAGAGTCTCATAACAATATCCCAAAATGACTAGGAGAATATCACAATCACTCATTACAACAAGAACCAGGGAAATTTCTATTTAAATTAATACAACTGAGAGTTGCCAACACTAACATGATACTTAACAGGGAATTGTGTAACAAAGATTTCAAAGTAGTTATCATAAAAATGGATTCAGTAAGTAATTATGAAGATTCTGGAAGCAAACAAAAGGACAGAAAGCCTCAGCAAAGATACAGAAGACCTAAAGAAACAAACAGAAGTTCAGAACTAAAAAGTACCATGAAGGAAGCTAAAAATTCAGAGGATGAACTCAAGAGCAAAACATAAAGGACAGAGGAAAGAACCTATGAGTTAGAAGACAGAACAATACAAATGACCCAACCTGAATAACAGAAGGAAAATGGACTAGGAAAAAGGGAAAGGAACAGAGTTTCAGAGACTCATGAGACTATAACAAAAGATCTACTACACATGTCATCAGAGTCCCGGAAAAAGAGAGGAAAGAGGGTAGAGCTAAAAGATTATTTTTTCAAAAAAAAAAAAAGGCTGAAAAGCACTTTGAGGGACTTAACAATTTCTACTTCCAGGAGACTGCCATAGTTACTATGTTTATGGCTCAGTAGTAGTGGTCACTTTGACTATAAAAGGCAGCTAAGGGAAACATTTGTGATGACAGAATAATACTTTATCTTGATTACACTGGTGGTTACATGCATCTACACGTGTGGAAGATATTATACACATTATACCAATGTCAATTCACTGTACCATAGTTTTGTAAGACATAGCCATTACCAGAAACTAGTTGAAAGGTACCTGGGGCCTCTTTGTATGATCTTTGCAACTTTCTGCGGATTTATAATGAAAAATATAAGGATCCTATGTTCTCTGTCCCTCTTCTGAGACTGTAGTAGAGTACAGGGAAAATAATTTTGAGCTGGAAGTCGGAAGACTCAGTTGCAGTTGCCACTGTGTAGAATGTCATTCTGGAAAAGTTTATCATTTGGGAGAACTGTCATGATGTCATGACTAACTGTGCTTTGTTCCCTTAACTGTGAGGAAAGGGACAAGATAAGGTTTCTGACACCTTTAATTCTATGATTTGAAAAACTGGTCAAAATTAACAGTCATACTGTATGATCTCACTATGATCACTGAATACGTGTAGGTAGCATTATGAATTTGCCTACTTAGTCATTATTATTTTAAGACACTTCACAGGAACTTGTGGGTTAACTTAACGTTATATAGGGAGTGTCCTGTCCACAGAGTTATTTAGACTCTGAGTGACTCTATTGTTCCATTTTGGAAGCCAACACTATTTCAAAAAAAAAGTCACGAATCTACAGCCCCATTTTACTTAGATGTGTGTATTAGGATGTAAATTCAAAACTTTAAGAATTTAGAAAAAAAACAGGAACAAATGCATGAGGAACTTGAAAGACAGAATTGGTTTTCTGATATGCTTCAATTTAAATCCCCAGGATAACAAGCAAACCACACTGATATTCTTTTATCATAAAGACTCCATTTGGGGATGTTTATTAACTCTAACAGTCTTCTGCTTGGCATTTGAGACTATTAAAATAAACACTCCTGTGATTATTGCAACTTGAAATATTACTTTGTCAAACTGTTAAACCTGAATTTATAGCACAGGTGTTAATGAGGCATGAAAACTTTTCCAACCTGATTTGCAGTTGCAAGATTTTCATATTTTATAGCAGTCTAACTTTTTTCTTAAGTTTACATAATGCCAAAGAAAAGAAGACTTTGTCTCTGCCAGTATATGCTCTATATTAGATCATCAAAATAATAACAATTCAGGGGATGATCTGAAAATAGTAAATTGGTTCTAGAATAAATAGAACACAATAGGGAAAACGAAAGTCTTGTGATCTCTAAAGGGCCTTTCATAATTGGCAAAAAATGAATGCAGTTGCTAATATCCAATCTCAAGAATGCACCTCCCTTCCCCTAAAATGAAGTAAGAATAGAGTCAGCCTTTGAGACAATAAAATATCTTTTCTCCTTCACTGAAGCTATAGTCCTGGCATAATTGTGCTATGGCATATACTCTCAATTAAGCAATAAAAGTTAAGCCCACAGCAACATTTAAAATCATGTTAACACATTTGTTCCCAAATTTTAGATTCAGCATAAATCTAACAGAGTACATTATTTAAAATCTGACTTGAATAACATAACAAGACCAATTTCCTTAGCCAAGTTGACAAGTCCATTTATAAAATAATGTCTTTAACTCTTTAAAATATATGGCTTTTAAAGCTAAGTCAGAAATACAATAGAGGCACCTGGGTGGCTCAGTTGGTTAAGCATCTGCTTTTGGCTCAGGTCACGATCGTGGGGTCCTCGCACTGGGGATCCCTGGGGGAAAATCCCTGCTCAGTGGGGTGCCTGCTTCTCCCTCTCCTTCTGCCTCTACCCCAACTCATATTCTTGCTCATATTCTTTTCCAGGGTATAGAACAATAAAAGCAATGAGATGTTTTTTTGAGCTACGGCAAGACTCATGGGTGAGTATACTGCGTATTTCAACTCAATTTCTCTGCAGGGATCTAAATCAGAACTTTCACAAGTTGCTCAAGTGTTCTGTGTATTACTCAATATTCAGAGTTAAAAATAAATTTGCATGTGATACAACCCACTTGAGAGCTGTCTTCACCAACTTCTCACTGTTTCAATGTCTCACACACTGTTTCATTTTCCCCCCAAACCAATTGGCCTTTTCCTTAGCTCAGTGAGCACTGAGGCAAATAATGGGGATTTGTTTTTATTTTTTATTTTTATTTTTTATTTATTTTCAGCATGACAGTATTCATTATTTTTTGCACCACACCCAGTGCTCCATGCAATCCGTGCCCTCTCTAATACCCACCACCTGGTTCCCCCGACCTCCCACCCCCCTCCACTTCAAACCCCTCAGATTGTTTTCCAGAGTCCATAGTCTCTCATGGTTCACCTCCCCTTCCAATTTCCCCCAACTCCCTTCTCCTCTCTAACTCCCCTTGTCCTCCATGCTATTTGTTATGCTCCACAAATAAGTGAAACCATATGATAATTGACTCTCTCTGCTTGACTTTGTTTTTAAATGTTCACTGATGTGAATCTGAAACCATCATGTTCTCAAGAAAGCACCAGAATGCTTGCAAATACAATTTCTTCTTTCTTCTTTTCTGCCATACCCTCAGCCTTGTGCATTGGAGGAGGGGGTTTCTAGACTGTAGTTTACACCAGAGATTTCGCTAGATAATCTTGACGGAATGAAAGATTAAAATGTTCACAGCCACCATCCTCTCTGAATTGGTTTAGCCCTTGATAATAACTTACCAACTGCCACCAAGACCGTGTTCTGTTTTCCAACACACTTCCCTTGTACTGTATCATAATTATCATGATTATTACTAAACCATAATATTTTTATTTTATCTTTATATCTTTATACCCATGTAACCTCATGATTCCAGGCTCAATTCATTGGGGGCAATCCTGCCTTTGGCAATCTTTATCAATTTACATGCAAGATCAATTAATTTAGTAAGAAAGATCTATGACTCTTTCCTGCTCTCAAGTCAAAGTGGTTCTTACTTTGCACGATGTACCAATCAGCAAGAAGCAACATTTTAACAAAAGCATTTTAAAGCAGCATTTTAACAAAAATGTTCCCACTACCTGAAGGATATTTTAGAGAATATATTTCCTAGAGGTTCCCAACAATAAATTTCCTACACAAGACACTAGAATTCTATTTAAAAAGAAAAGCAGCAATAGATACCTGTTATAACTCCAAGTTAACCTAGCATTTATAAATAACTCTTACTATCATTCCTGCTATGAAGTGGACTTTTAGTAAATGTTATTTGCAGACTAATTCATTCTTTCTCTTTCCTCCTTCCTCTGCTTTCCTCTATTACACACTATCTTTATTTAACCCAGATTTCAGAAATGCTAATGTGAAAATAGAATATTCACAAATTCTCCAGATAATGTGAACGCACAAACAAGAAAGGAAACTTAGAGCAACACATGCACACACCTGTATTCATACCCCCCCTCTTCAGTTATTTGATTCCCTAATGGGAAAAAGATTTCTTATCTCAAACAATTAAAAAGCTCTCCATCCCGTACTTTAGTCTGCCAGCGACCTGGAAAACCTTCCTGGGAATTCTTTTGTTCCCTCATATAGAACTGTTTACTCTTGGTTTATATTATATATTCTATTTCAACAATTAAAATGGTATCATGTCTCAACAGGAAGCAAGTATTCCTCAACAGCAAAAGGCATTTTGGTCTCAATTACACTTCTTTTTGCCAAATTTACCATGTATACAGTGGGTACTCAATATATGATTACTTGATTTGATTTACTGTAAATTGCTCAATTTACAGTTGAAAACATTTGACATTAGGCATGAGATTACAGTACGTATGTCAATATTTATTACAATAATCTCAGTTATACTTACGCTACATGGAAAGGGATAAGTTGAGCTTGGCCTATGGTCTATTTCTCTCCCAGGGGGAAAAACTTGGGTCACTCCACTATAAAATCTAACCCTTTCTGGTAAATTTACTAATATTTGCCTCGAGGAAATTTCTTATTTATGAAATTAGTTTAGCAGACTGTCCCTGGTATAGGATCTCTATGGTAAATACATGTAGAATCTATAGATTTATGAGGCATAGGTCCTTGGAAAGTGCCATATAATCCCTGAATGATTTCAGTGTAGAAGGCTGGTGTTTCATAACACTTCTCACTATGGGAGGTTACCAGAAATATTCACTGAGATAGTTCATCTATTACTTTGGTCCAAGAAATGTGTCCAATGCAGAGAAGAAGGAGGAGTCCATACGGGACATCTCCGTATTGCTTGTATCCTTTTAATTTTTAGTAAAGCTTGCTATTAGATAAGTTTCTGATGCATGTAAGTCTGGTTAATTTTGCTGAGTGGACAAAAAATAAAAGGAATAATGACGAATAATCAGACAGCACTAAGGATGGTGGTTTCTACTGAAAAATGGATATGGATTAATTTTCCACAAATTCATAGTCAGCAAACATTTACTAAACACCAACACAGCAAATGATATTAAGCACATTCACATACATTATTGGTTGAATTCAGCTTGATGTTCAAAACAACTACGAAATAACTATGAAATGGTTTATATATTCTCAATTAACAAATGAGAAAATTGAGGCACAGAGAAGTTATATGGCTTATGGAAGGCACACCGTTGACAGGGCTGGCATAACTTCTTTTGCCTTCAAGGCCAGATGTCTTGATTTTTCAAAAACAATGGGAATCAGATAAACCTGAATATAAAACATGGCTCTATTACTTACTGAATTTAGGGGTTCGTCAATACTGATCTTGTTTGTAAAGTAGCAATATTACTAATATCGTTAATGTTATATACTAGTTTTTAGATGGATTAAATGAGTTAATATTTTAGAAAGGTCAAATACTGGGCTCCCAGAAATCATTATGTTGTTGTCCTTATTTCTCATGCCAAGTCCCAGTAGCAGTCCTGAAATCTCTAAACAGGGAGGCCTAAACATAGCAATTTGAATGGAAAGGAGGAGGGGAGAGCAGAGGAACTGCTTGAAACTGCTTTTCTCTTTGTTTGTTTTGTTTTATTTTCCTAAACAAGGTTATGAAATTTCCATTGACCCCTACCGGGGAAAACTGGTGGTAAAATATAATAATTTTTAGTCAAGGCAGCAGGGGAAATATGGTGGTAGAATTTAAACATTGAATTCAGGATCCTCAAAAATTCACTATCTTCTTACTTTTAATGAAAACAGACTATCAAAAGGACAAGCCAGGGATTAGGAGTGCACATTGGAAAACACCATACTCTGGATCCAGAGAGGAAGAATGCTAAGAGCTCACACTCACCTCCGTGTTCCCTAGGCCCCAGGCGTAACTTGCTGGAAGATGGGAGGCTGCATCCCATGAGCATGTCAGAACAGAGAGGGGGATGTGTGCTGTGCTGGGGTAGTGTAACACCACAAAATGGTGGGTGGGGTGGGCAGAGACTAAAGGAGGAATCATGCTCACAGGCTATTTCCATTCTATTGCTCATAGGCTATTTCCATTCTGTTGCTCATAGGCTATTTCTATATATCCTCCCCCTCAACAAGATGAACCACTCACTTGAGTTGGAGGTGAGATGCCTTGAAGAGGTAACAATTCAACACAGGAAGTTTTCAGACTATTGAGCTTCATTGTGAGGCAAAGGGCCTGTAGGGTCAAGGTTCTGAAGAAGGTGCTTCACTCACACACACACACACACACACACACACACACACACACACCCCAAATGGATTCTGAAGACTTACCCTAGTTTTCTCTATCCCACTCATACCTCTCTCAACAACTAACACACAGGATAGATGGAAATAAAAACCTACTCTTAGGTACATCATAGAAAATTCTAAGTAAACAAGATGGAAACAGTCTAAAAGCTCTCAGAAACATGCAGCAAAGGAAAAAGGAGATCACATGGACATTAGATGTCCTGAATGCAAGTAGATAAAGGATTAACGCTTCTTAGTGTCCAGGGAAAAGAACTTGTGGCTCATAATTTTATATGTAGCTATTTCACCACTTAAAAGTAAGGTTAAAATTAGTGTATTTGTAGGCATCTAGGATTTCAAAAGTTTTGCTATACATAGATATAAATAACAAATGGTATTTGAAAATACCCTCAGAGAAAGTACTATAGTAAGAGAAGAAATTATTCCAGAAGAATGAGTAAGAAGGCACAATACATGATGGCTATGCAAATATATTAAGATGCTTTGAGGGAATATGATGTACTATCAATTTTACAACAAAGATGGGAAATATTAATATCATTACCTTTTTGTTTCTTCTATAACTCATCCTAGAAAGGAGGTGTTACAGTAAAAACCAATAAACCTCTGATAATCTCTCCCTTTTCTCTTTCCTTTTCTTCTGGCTGGAGACAAGGAATTGAGGGGAGCACACACAAATCTCAGTGACAAGAGAGTACACAGAATTGCTCTGTGATTCTTTCTCAGGTAGGGTCTTTGAGAAGTGGAAAAAACTCAGAGAGGGTTGGGAGATTAAAGAGCCAGGAGGATGATCTTCCCCAGGGAGTCGCAAGTAGTAGACCCCCGGGAGTCAGCAAGACCTTAGAGAAAGACGCTTGCTGTGTTTATCTTGTGGATACTCACATCCAGTGTTAGGGAAACCAGAGGAAGGTGTCCATGCCCACACATGTAATCATGGTGCAGAGAGCACCATGAGAAATGCAGACGGGAAGGAAAGTCTGTGAGAGTATCTTTACCTGAGGATCATATAGACTGATGGACCTTTCAGGAGACACCTAGAGAGATGATTCGATGACAGCAAGGATATTAACTGTCCAGCAATATGTAAGTCCTCTGAGACTCTGTAACAATCCCAAGAAAAACACTTATTTTTGCCAACCCAGAAGAATAGGGTTGGAGATAGTTCTTAAGCTGACTTCTAGTTGAAGGGTCTTCAATAGCTATGTTTTTCTTACTGAAAGGTATACCCATTACATATGGTTATAGTTTTAATTTAAAGTTTTAATACCAACAAGGTTTAAATAAAGGTGTAAAACATTATTGAGCCTTTATCTTAAGATCACCTCTTTGCTCTCGACAAATTATTCACTGTGTGAGTCAGTGAAACACACCTAAATTTCTGGCCCTTATTTTAGAAGTCCAGGACAAGGTGTCAATGTAACCTTTTGATTTACATCCAGTGGGAACTAAAATGAATTGTGGGACATTCCAAGTGTGCAGTGAACTGTCACCCTAGATATTTGATAATGAGGATGATGCTTCACTGAACTGGCATCTCCCCATCTCAAATTCTAAAACTGAGTTTTTCAGTTAACCAGACAAGCAACTGATATGAAATAGTCATGAAAACAAAATAGAAAATATGTATGTACTTACATTGCTGTAAATGAGGCATGGGCTCTTCAGGATCATTACTATTTTGAAGGATTTAGTATTAAGTCTAGTATTAATTATTGAATTTGGCATTAAGTAGCTTTCACTCTCTCACCAGTGAGTGTTAAACAATGTGCAATTGTGAAATATTTACAGAGATACTGTTTTGGTGGGAAGCTAAGTACTAATGTTCCCCAGAGATTCTGATGTAAGATAAACATACGTACAGACTATCTAACCAGTGTGACTTTCAATCCCTACATCTTCTCTTCAGGTAAAAGACATGCCCATCCACTTCATTAAATGTCACCCTATATTATTATTTCACAGTCATTGTCTAAGGGCTTTCATTACATCCTTCAGATTTTAAATTGAATGTCAAATAGAATTTAGGTAAAAGAAATAAAAGATAAAGAGTTTCTTGGGAGAAAAGTTCATGGATAAGCTTCATACTTTTCATATAGTTTATTAAATATTAGGTCTAATAAATTTTAACTGGCCACACTTTAAAATAAAAAAAAAATGAGTCACTTTCACATTAATTTTACTCTACCAAGCTTCTTACTACTAAGGTCCATGTTTTCAAAATTAATCCAAACAGTGAGGCAACTGGTTGGGCAAATTCTAATACAGCTATGTTAACAATAGGACAGAGTATTTGAATGTGGGATTATCCCATAAATCCAGAACATATGCTTCATATACATGCAATACCAGGAAAGATGATTTTTTAAATAACCCCTCCAAAGCAGGCAAGTAAGTTGGAACCTACATGACTAAGAAAACAGTCATACTGCTTTGGAAGGAAAAAGGACATTCCCCTCTGTGGTGAGCTACAGAACGTGTGAGCTTTGAACATGAAGACACAGATAGACAGTAAATGCTAGATGTGTTTGGAAGCGCTTATAGATGTGGGGTGAGTTAATGAAATTAGGTCTGGACTGGACATGTGATTTTCAAATCATCTACTTGGAAGTCATGGTGGAAGGTTAGGGAGCAGATGTGACATTAGAGGGAGAGAAAACAAAACAAAAGGCAAACAAGTTCCTTGATGAATATCGGTACTTAAAGGAAGAAGTTAAAGCCTGACATCGGGTCTAAAGCTGATAGGAGAATGAAAGATTATGCAACTTTTATTTTTATATCGAGGACATCAGTGATGAATATATCAAAAGGCAATCCACTAAATACTTTAGCAAGCATAATATATGGAAGACATAATATATGGAAGACGTGTATTACTGGTGTAGGTAATAGTGTAATACTGGTGTAGGGCCTTGAAATTAAAGAGAAAGTTTTTAAAAGATTAATTACCTTAAGCACTGGAAATGTAAGGAAGGGATAAATATTCCCTTCTCTAAGCAGAAGTGTGCTCTCTGGGGAAAAAAAAAAAGGTATCAACAGCAGGTACTTCTGTCATCAGAGTTGGTACTGTATTACTTTGAATAAATGATCCAAAAATATAAGAAATGCCAAAGATTATAGGTTATCTCACATTATTTTTGAAAACACAGTGTCAAGCTAATATGAATACACCAGCAGAACAGCTTGTCAGTACCTGTGAACAGTACTGAGCAGAGCAGTAGTAATTTTAGAGGTATAGGAAGACGACACATCAGATGACAGACTACGGTCATGAAATTTCTAACCAAAAGAGAGAATCAGGAAGAAAAATGAACTCCTATTTTTCCAGCCAGTGTCCAGTCCAAATTTTTAGAGTTATTAACAAAAGCTCAAAAGAAAAACATCTCTTACTCCTCTATAATATTTTAAGACATTTGTTAAAAAGGGGGGGGGTCTTTTATACCTGAATTATCAGAAAACTCAGGACAACCCAGAAAATAACTACTAAATCCTTCAAATATTTGGACCACTACAAGAGGATCTTTGGTTATTACTGCTGTTATTTTAAGGAGAATAACCTACACTTTCTGAAAAGGTGAGGGATAAGGCAAGATGTGTTTCCAACACACAGTAATAAAAGGAAATATAAACATGGCCACAAATTTCCCATTCATTATAAATATGTATCCCCAAACCCTGAAAGTACTATTTGGCAAACAAAAGAAAGTGTCTCACTCTCTTATCCTGTGGACAGTAAACCTCAAATTGCCTGATCCCATACTATTAAACAAGATGATAACGTAAGTATGGTGAAGAAGCATTTAAAATCAGTGTTTTACAAACTGTGCTCCACAGAACACCAGATCAAAGGGATATGTATAGATTCTGGGAGGAAAATAGGTTTCTACAGTCAAATAAGTTTGGGATATAACACACAGTGAAGAGTTCCCTTTACTATAGGGCTTCTAAAGCTCTTATTATATAATATGCGTTACATGCTCACTATAAGCTACGTCAACATAGGTCAATATATGCTAGATTATATCTTGATAACGAACCCTGAACTCCAGTGCCTCAACACAATAAAGGGTAATTTACCATTCACACTACATGCCCATCAAGCATGCCCACAGGATAGCCATGGTGCTCAGTCCACAAGAACCCCCGGCCAGTGGAGGTTCACCATCTTGAACTACCTGTAACATCCTCCATTACCACAGTAAGAAAAGGGAAACAAAGAAACAACAGAACAAAACAGAGATTGACACCTAGCTCACAAGTCTTCCAATGTCTTATTGTGAAATTAACTTCCCTCTGCTCACACTTTACTGTTTATAACTGGTCACATAGGCCAGTACCCTGTGGGACTGGAAAATATAAAGAAGCAAGCTTATGTTTTGGTGAGCATTAGTTATCTTTGCTCCAGTGTCCAAAAGGGAATTTTTAAAATGCTGCATTTCCCCAACTCATTTGAGTATAGAATTGTTTTTTAGTGTTGTCTTCTATAGAATCAAATGTCGATGAAACACAATTTGGGAAATACCAACTTAAATAAGCTTTTGCTTGATAAGAAGGAATTTAAGCAATGTTACTTAATTCAACCATAGTATTTTGATACAAACACACTGAAGAATCATAAAAAGATGCCAAAATTAGAGATGAAATACTGGGCACCATAAAATATAGTTTTGATTCTATATGGCAGTTGCTATAATATTCTGTATTAGTACACAACTCATGCATACACACATGAGCTGTTCCTACATCTCTGAAGGAGTAGTCTTGCTGTTTGGAAGTTTAATAAAGGGATTCTTTTCCTTCCAGTATTCCTACAATGTTAGTGTTAACAATGCCAGCCTTTGATATTTCTTGTCAAAAGGGAAGTCAGCTTAGCCCCTTGTTGCATTATATTTCCATTCTTTAATACCACGGAATAACATGCATATATTTAATGCTCCAAAGAGCTCATATACCAAGCACTTTATACTGCACTGTTTAAGAAATTCTGTAAACTACTTTATAGTACATATTCCAAAGTCAAAGTTGGATTCTGAAAAATATCTATTAAGTTTCAGAAATTTCCATTTTCAGTACACAATCTTCCTTGTGTTTTATGTTTTCTCTAAAGTGGTTGCTTTGGGGAATTTTTGTTTGTTTGTTTGTTTGTCTTAGCATACCTGCAAAGATTTTTCATTTTGCTTTTTGTCATCTATTGAGTTGTAGTAAACATTCTGAGTTATTTTAAATTGGAACGATTTTCTTTTAATCTGCTTATTCTGATTATTTAGGTTCCCATTTCTCTTTTAAATAAAATTATTATCGTATATATTAAATTCAGAATATAGATCAACACAAAACTTTTCCAAATAGATGTGTTGCTTCCAAATACACCCTGTCAAAAACTACAAATCCACAATTTTATGGTCACTGGTGCCACATATATAGTCTCATCTTATCAGTGTTAGTAATTAACCAATTATTACTCGAATTCTCTGCACATATGTGCCAAATAATATCAACAGTATAAGAGCTATTTTGCTGATGTTGTTTAATATGTATGTATCTATTTTGCTGATGTTGTTTAATATGTAAACTAACTCAAGAATTACTAATTTGCAAAAAGGGACTAAGGAAATTTTACTCACTTTCTCGCCACAAACATAAAACCTCCAAAATATTATTTTGATGTAGACCTGTGGTTTATGCTATGCAGGAGTCTACTTGTGAAAGGGATACATGGCACTAGTTATAGGAGATTATCAGTATCTTCCATATGATGAACTCAGAATGTTCTAGATACTCCCTAAGCTGTCATAGCTTCTCTGAGTAACTCATCTGCAGTATAGGGAAATGGGTTCAATAACTGGTTTGTTTGCAAATAGCATAGAATTGTAATTTTACAGGTTGAGGCCTTGGATTCGGGCCAAATCTTGGTATATACTTATCAAATATATTATTTACTAGCTATTGACCTTGGGTTTGATGAAAACAACCTACCACAGATATGCTTTGATTGCTACTTGCCCCTATTTCCTGAATCAACTCTTTTAAATATATGATGTCATGCCTCTATCTGTTTGTGAGAAGAGGAAATGACTGACTGCAAGATATCTTCAAATAAAAACAGTAAATAAATAGGCTTGGGATACATATTTGTAAATACAGTGGTTCTCCCTTATCCACTGTTTTGGTTTCCATGGTTTCAGTTACCTGCAGTCAAAGGCGATTAGAAGCCCCTGATCCTTCTT